>NC_064649.1:182098001-183348001 GCF_023864345.2 Schistocerca serialis cubense | reverse complement strand
CTCTTCTTACTGGCTATGTTTTGAACCATTTCTGTGACACTAATTATAGATTCCGATGCTTGACTTCAGTTTTACTGTATCCCTTGGACCTTCTTATTGACGACGAAACACAGAAATTGCATCGGAATTAAATACAAAAGGCACAATGCCGACTCAAGTATAAGAAGACCTACCCTTCTTGCTGTCTATGTTTCGAACCATTCCTGTGACACTAGTTATAGATTCCGATTCTTCACTTCAGGTTTACTGCATCTCTTGGACCTTCTTATTGAAGAAGAAACACAGAAATTCATCGGAATTAAATACAAAAGGCACAATGCCGACTTAAGTACGAGAAGACTGACTCTTCTTACTGTCTATGTTTTGAACCATTCCTGTGACACTAGATATAGATTCCGATGCTTCACTTCAGGTTTACTGTATCCCTTGGACCATCTTATTGACGATGAAACACAGAAATTGCATCGGAATTAAATACAAAAGGCACAATGCCGACTTAAGTACAAGAAGACTGACTCTTCTTACTGTCTATGTTTTGAACCATTCCTGTGACACTAGTTATGGATTCTGATGCTTCACTTCAGGTTTACTGTATTCCTTGGACCTTCTTATTGGCGATGAATCATAGAAATTGCCTTGGAATTAAGTACAAAAGGCACAATACCGCCTTACGTACAAGAAGACTGACTCTTCCTACTGTCTATGTTTTGAACCAATCCTGTGACACTAGTTATAGATCCCGGTGCTCCACTTCAGGTTTACTGTATCCCTCTGACCGTCTTATTGACGAGGAAACACAGAAATTGCATCGGAATTAAATGGAAACCCCACAATGCCTACATAAGTACAAGATGTCTGACCCTTCTTACTGTCTATGTTTTGAACCATTCCTGTGACACTAGTTATGGATTCCGATGCTTCACTTCAGGTTAACTGTAACCCTTGGACCTACTTATTGACGATGAAACACAGAAATTGCATCGGAATTAAATAGAAAAGGCACAATGCCGACTTAAGTACAAGAAGACTGACTCTTCTTACTGTCTATGTTTTGAACCATTCCTGTGACACTAGTTATGGATTCTGATGCCTCACTTCAGTTTTACTGTATCCCTCTGACCGTCTTATTGACGAGGAATCACAGAAATTGCATCGGAATTAAATGGAAACCCCACAATGCCTACATAAGAACAAGATGACTGACCCTTCTTACTGTCTATGTTTTGATCCATTCCTGTGACACTAGTTATAGATTCCGATGCTTCACTTCAGGTTAACTGTAACCCTTGGACCTACTTATAACGATGAAACACAAAAATTGCATCGGAATTAAATAGAAATGGCACAATGCCGACTTAAATACATGAAGACCGACTCTTCCTATTGACTAAGTTTTGATCCATTCCTGTGACACTAGTTATAGATTCCGATGCTTCACTTGAGGTTTGCTGTATCCCTTGGACCTTCTTATTGACGATGAAACACAGAAATTGCATCGGAATTTAATACAAAAGGCACAATGCCGACTTAAGTACAAGATGACTGACTTTTCTTACTGTCTATGTTTTGAACCATTCCTGTGACACTATTTATAGATTCCGATGCTTCACTTCAGGATTACTGCATCCCTTGGGACCTTGTTATTGACGCTGAAACACAGAAATTGCATCGGAAATAAACACAAAAGGCACAATGCCAACTTAAGTACAAAAATACTGACTCTTCTTACTGACTATGTTTTGAACCATTCCTGTGACACTAGTTATAGATTGCGATGCTTCACTTTAGGTTTACTGTATCCCTCTGTCCTTCTTATTGACGATGAAACACAGAAATTGCATCGGAATTTAATACAAAAGGCACAATGCCGACTTAAGTACAAGATGACTGACTCTTCTTACTGTCTATGTTTTGAACCATTCCTTTGACACAAGTTATAGATTCCGATGCTACACTCCAGGTTTACTGTATCCCATGGACCTTATTATTGACGATGAAACACATAAATTGCATCGGAATTAAATAAAAAAGGCAAAATGCCGACTTAAGTACACGAAGACTGACTCTTCTTACTGCCATTGTTTTGAACCATTCCTGTGACACTAGTTATAGATTCCGATGCTACACTCCAGGTTTACTGTATCCCTTGGACCTTCTTATTGACGATGAAACACAGAAATTGCATCGGAATTAAATACAAAAGGCACAATGCCGACTTAAGTACAAGAAGACTGGCTCTTCTTAATGACTATATTATGAACTATTCCAGTGACACTAGTTATAGATTCCGATGCTTCACTTCATGTTTCCTGTATCCCTTGGACCTTCTTATTTACGATGAAACAAAGAAATTGCATCGGAATTAATTATAAAAGGCACAATGGCGACTTAAGGACAAGAAGACTGAATCTTCTTACTGACTATGTTTTGAACCATTCCTGTGACACTAGTTATATATTCCGATGCTTCACTTCATGTTTACTGTATCCCACTGACCCTCTTATTGACGATGAAACACAGAAATTGCATCGGAATTAAATACAAAATTCACAATGCCGACTTAAGTACAAGAAGCCTGACTCTTCTTACTATATATGTTTGAACCATTCCTGTGACACTAGTTATAGATTTCGATGCTTCACTTCAGGTTTGCTGTATCCCTTGGACCTTCTTATTGACGATGAAACACAGAAATTGCATCGGAATTAAATACAAAAGGCACAATGCCGACTTAAGTACAAGAAGACTGGCTCTTCTTTCTGTCTATATTTTGAACTATTCCAGTGACACTAGTTATAGATTCCGATGCTTCACTTCATGTTTCCTGTATCCCTTGGACCTTCTTATTGACGATGAAACACAGAATTTGCATCGGAATTAAATACAAAAGGCACAATGCCAACTTAAGTAGAAGGAGACCTACTCCTCTTACTGTCTATGTTTTGATCTATTACTGTGACTCTAGTTATAGATTCCCGTGCTTCACTCCAGGTTTACTGTATCCCTTGGACCTACATTTTGACGATGAAACACAGAAATTGCATCGGAATTAAATACAAAATTCACAATGCCTACTTAAGTACAAGAACACTGACTCTTCCTACTGTCTATGTTTTGAACCATTCCTGTGGCACTAGTTATAGATTCCGATGCTTCACTTCAGGTTAACTGTATCCCATATACCTTCTTATTGACGATGAAACACAGAAATTGCATCGGAATTAAATACAAAAGTCACAATGCCGACTTAAGTACAAGAAGACTGGCTCTTCTTACTGTCTATATTTTGAACTATTCCAGTGACACTAGTTATATATTCCGATGCTTCACTTCATGTTTACTGTATCCCTTGGACCTTCTTATTGACGATGAAACACAGAATTTGCATCGGAATTAAATACAAAAGGCACAATGCCGACTTAAGTACAAGAAGACTGGCTCTTCTTACTGTCTATATTTTGAACTATTCCAGTGACACTAGTTATAGATTCCGATGCTACACTTCATGTTTACTGTTTCCCTTGGACCTTCTTATTGACGATGAAACACAGAATTTGCATCGGAATTAAATACAAAAGGCACAATGCCAACTTAAGTAGAAGGAGACCTACTCCTCTTACTGTCTATGTTTTGATCTATTACTGTGACTCTAGTTATAGATTCCCGTGCTTCACTCCAGGTTTACTGTATCCCTTGGACCTACATTTTGACGATGAAACACAGAAATTGCATCGGAATTAAATACAAAATTCACAATGCCGACTTAAGTAGAAGAACACTGACTCTTCCTACTGTCTATGTTTTGAACCATTCCTGTGGCACTAGTTATAGATTCCGATGCTTCACTTCAGGTTTGCTGTATACCTTGGACCTTCTTATTGACGATGAAACACAGTAATTGCATCGGAATTAAATACAAAAGGCACAATGCCGACTTACGTACAAGAAGACTGACTCTTCCTACTGTCTATGTTTTGAACCGTTCCTGTGACACTAGTTTTGGATTCCGATCCTTCACTTCAGGTTTACTGTATCCCTCTGACCTTCTTATTGACGATGAAACACAGAAATTGCATCGCAATTAAATACAAAAGGCAGAATGCCGACTTAAGTACAAGAAGACTGACTCTTCCTACTGTCTATGTTTTGAACCATTCTTGTGACACTAGTTATAGATTCCGATGCTTCACTTCAGGTTTACTGTATCCCTCTGATGTTATTGCCGGTGAAACACAGAAATTGCATAGGAATTAAATGCAAAAAGCACAACGCCAACTTAAAGACAAGAAGACTGACTCTTCTTACTGACTATGTTTTGAACTACTTCTGTGACACTAGTTATAGAGTCCGATGCATCACTTCAGGTTTACTGTATCCCTTGGACCTTCTTATTGACGATGAAACACAGAAATTGCATCGGAAATAAATACAAAATTCACAATGCCGACTTAAGTACAAGAAGACTGGCTCTTCTTAATGACTATATTTTGAACTATTCCAGTGACACTAGTTATAGATTCCGATGCTTCACTTCATGTTTCCTGTATCCCTTGGACCTTCTTATTTACGATGAAACACAGAATTTGCATAGGAATTAAATACAAAAGGCGCAATGCCAACTTAAGTACAAGAAGACCTACTCCTCTTACTGTCTATGTTTGATCCATTACTGTGACTCTAGTTATAGATTCCCGTGCTTCACTCCAGGTTTACTGTATCCCTTGAACCTACATTTTGACGATGAAACACAGAAATTGCATCGGAATTAATTATAAAAGGCACAATGGCGACTTAAGGACAAGAAGACTGAATCTTCTTACTGACTATGTTTTGAACCATTCCTGTTACACTAGTTATAGATTCCGATGCTTCACTTCATGTTTACTGTATCCCTCTGACCCTCTTATTGACGATGAAACACAGAAATTGCATCGGAATTAAATACAAAATTCACAATGCCGACTTAAGTACAAGAAGCCTGACTCTTCTTACTGTATATGTTTGAACCATTCCTGTGACACTAGTTATAGATTTCGATGCTTCACTTCAGGTTTACTGTATACCTTGGACCTTCTTATTGACGATGAAACACAGAAATTGCATCGGAATTAAATGCAAAAGGCACAATGCTGACTTAAGTACAAGAAGACTGACTGTTCCTACTGTCTATGTTTTGAACCATTCTTGTGATACTAGTTATAGATTCCGATGCTTCACTTCAGGTTTACTGTATCCCTCTGATCTTCTTATTGACGATGAAACACAGAAATTGCATCGGAATTAAATACAAAGGCACAAAGCCAACTTAAGTAGAAGGAGACCTACTCCTATTACTGTCTATGTTTTGATCTATTACTGTGACTCTAGTTATAGATTCCCGTTCTTCACTCCGGGTTTACTGTATCCCTTGGACCTACATTTTGACGATGAAACACAGAAATTGGATCGGAATTAAATACAAAATTCACAATGCCGACTTAAGTACAAGAACACTGACTCTTCCTACTGTCTATGTTTTGAACCATTCCTGTGGCACTAGTTATAGAGTCCGATGCTTCACTTCAGGTTTACTGTATCCCTTGGACCTTCTTATTGACGATGAAACACAGAAATTGCATCGGAATTAAATACAAAAGGCACAATGCCGACTTAAGTACAAGAAGACTGGCTCTTCTTACTGTCTATATTTTGAACTATTCCAGTGACACTAGTTATAGATTCCGATGCTTCACTTCATGTTTCCTGTATCCCTTGGACCTTCTTATTGACGATGAAACACAGAATTTGCATCGGAATTAAATACAAAAGGCACAATGCCAACTTAATTAGAAGGAGACCTACTCCTCTTACTGTCTATGTTTGATCTATTACTGTGACTCTAGTTATAGATTCCCGTGCTTCACTCCAGGTTTACTGTATCCCTTGGACCTACATTTTGACGATGAAACACAGAAATTGCATCGGAATTAGATACAAAATTCACAATGCCGACTTAAGTACAAGAACACTGACTCTTCCTACTGTCTATGTTTTGAACCATTCCTGTGGCACTCGTTATAGATTCCGAGCTTCACTTCAGGTTAACTGTATACCATATACCTTCTTATTGACGATGAAACACAGAAATTGCATCGGAATTAATTATAAAAGGCACAATGGCGACTTAAGGACAAGAAGACTGAATCTTCTTACTGACTATGTTTTGAACCATTCCTGTTACACTAGTTATAGATTCCGATGCTTCACTTCATGTTTACTGTATCCCTCTGACCCTCTTATTGACGATGAAACACAGAAATTGCATCGGAATTAGATACAAAATTCACAATGCCGACTTAAGTACAACAAGACTGACTCTTCTTACTGTATATGTTTGAACCATTCCTGTGACACTAGTTATAGATTCCGATGCTTCACTTCAGGTTTACTGTATCCCTCTGACCTTCTTATTGACGGTGAAACACAGAAATTGCATCGGAATTAAATACGAAAGGCACATTGCCGACTTAAGTACAAGAAGACGGTCTCTTCTTTGTGACTATGTTTTGAACCTTTCCTGTGACACTAGTTATAGATTCCGATGCTTCACTTTAGGTTTACTGTATCCCTCTGACCTTCTTATTGACGATGAAACACAGAAATTGCATCGGAATTAAATTGAAAATTCACAATGCCGACTTAAGTACAAGAAGACTGACTCTTCTTACTGTCTATGCTTTGAACCTTTCCTGTGACACTAGTTATAGATTCCGATGCTTCACTCCAGCTTTACTGTATGCCTTGGACTTTCTTATTGACGATGAAACACAGAAACTGCATCGGAATTAAATAGAAAAGGCACAATGTCGACATAAGTACAAGAAAACTGACTCTTCTTACTGATTATAGTTTGAACCATTCCTGTGACACTAGTTATAGATTCCGATGCTTTACTTCAGGTTTACTGTATACCTTGGACCTTCTTATTGACGATGAAACACAGAAATTGCATCGGAATTAAATACAAAAGGCACAATGAAGACTTAAGTACAAGAAGACAGACTCTTCCTACTGTCTATGTTTTAAACCATTCCTGTGACACTAGTTGTGGATTCCGATGCTTCACTTCAGGTTTACTGTATCCCTCTGAACTTCTTATTGGCGATGAAACACAGAAATTGCATCGGATTTAAATACAAAAGGCACAATGCCAACTTAAGGACAGGAAGACTGACTCTTCTTACTGACTATGTTTTGAACCATTCCTGTGATACTAGTTATAGATTCCGATGCTTCACTCCAGGTTTACTGTATTCCTTGGACCTTCTTATTGACGATGGAACACAGAAATTGCATCGGAATTAAATACAAAATGCACAATGCCCGCTTAAGGACAACAAGACTGATTCTTCTTACTGTCTATGTTTTGAACCGTTCCATTGACACTAGTTACAGATTCCGATGCTTAACGTCAGGTTTACTGTATTCCTTTGACCTTCTTATTGACGATGAAACACAGAAAATGCATCGGAATTAAATAGAAAATTCACAATGCCGACTTAAGAACAAGAAGACTGACTCTTCTTACTGACTATGTTTTGAACCATTCCTGTGACACTAGTTATAGATTCCGATGCTTCACTTCAGGTTTACTGTATCCCTCTGATCTTCTTATTGACGATGAAACACAGAAATTGCATCGGAATTAAATAGAAAAGGCACAATGCCGACTTAAGTACAAGAAGACTGACTCTTCTAACTGTCTATGCTTTGAACCTTTCCTGTGACACTAGTTATAGATTCCGATGCTTCACTAAAGGTTTACTGTATCCCTTGGACCTTCTTATTGACGATGAAACACAGAAATTAAATCGGAATTAAATAGAAATGGCACAATGCCGACTTAAGTAGAAGAAGACTGACTCTTCTTACTGATTATAGTTTGAACCATTTCTGTGACACTAGTTATGGATTCCGATGCTTTACTTCAGGTTTACTGTATACCTTGGACCTTCTTATTGACGATGAATCACAGAAATTGCATCGGAATTAAATACAAAAGGCACAATGCGGACTTAAGTACAAGAAGACTGACTCTTCCTACTGTCTATGTTTTGAACCATTCCTGTGACACTAGTTGTGGATTCCGATGCTTCACCTCAGGTTTACTGTATCCCTCTGAACTTCTTATTAACGATGAAGCACAGATATTGCATCGGAATTAAATACAAAAGGCACAATGCCAACTTAAGGACAAGGAGACTGATTCTTCTTACTAACTATGCTTTCAACCATTCCTGTGACAATAGTTATAGATTCCGATGCTTCACTCCAGGTTTACTGTAACCCTTGCACCTTGTTATTGACGATGAAACACAGAAATTGCATCGCAGTTAAATAGAAAAGGCACAATGCCGACTTAAGTACAAGAAGACTGACTCTTCGTAGTGTCTATGTTTTTTAACAATTCCTGTGACACTAGTTACAGATTCCGAAGCTTCACTTCAGGTTTACTTTTTCCCTTGGACCTTCTTATTGACAATGAATCACAGAAATTGCATCGGAATTAAATACAAAAGCCACAATGCTGACTTAAGTACAAGAAGACTGACTCTTCTTACTGTCTATGCTAGGAACCATTCCTGTGACACTAGTTGTGGATTCCGATGCTTCACTTCAGGTTTACTGTATTCCTTCTACCTTCTTGTTGACGATGATACACAGAAATTGCATCGGAATTAAATACAAAAGGCACAATGCCGACTTAAGTACAAGAAGACCGACTGTACTTACTGACTGTGCTTTTGGACCATTCCTGTGACACTAGTCATAGATTCCGATGCTTCACTTCAGGTTTTCTGTATCCCTCTGACCTTCTTATTGACGATGGAACACAGAAATTGCATCGGAATTAAATAGGAATGGCACAATGCCGACTAAAGTACAAGAAGACTGACTCTTCTTACTGACTATGTTTTGAACCATTCCTGTGACACTAGTTATAGATTCCGATGCTACACTCCAGTTTTATTGGATCCCTTGGACCGTCTTATTGACGATGAAACACAGAAATTTCATCGGAATTAAATACAAAAGGCACAAAGCCGACCTAAGGACAAGAAGACAGACACTTCTTACTGTCTATGTTATGAACCATTCCTGTGGCACTAGTTGTGGATTCCGATGCTTCTCTTCAGGTTTACTGTATCCCTCTGACCTTCTTATTGACGATGAAACACAGAAATTGCATCGGAATTAAATACAAAAGGCACAATGCCACCTTAAGGACAAGAAGACTGACTCTTGTTACTGACTATGTTGTGAACCATTCCTGTGACACTAGTTATAGATTCCGATGCTTCACTTCAGCTTTACTGTATCCCTTGGACCTTGTTATTAACAATGAAACACAGAAATTGCATCGGAATTAAATAGAAAAGGCACAATGCCGACTTAAGGGTAAGAAGACTGACTCTTCTTACTGACTATGTTATGAACCATTCCTGTGACACTAGTTATAGTTTCCGATGCTTCGCTTCTGGTTTACTGTATCCGTCTGACCTTCGTATTGACGATGGAACACAGAAATTGCATCGGAATTAAATAGGGAAGGCACAATGCCGACTTAAGTACAAGAAGACTGACTCTTCTTACAGTCTATGTTTTGAACCATTCCTGTGACACTAGTTATAGATTCCGATGCTTCACTCCAGGTTTACTGTATACCTTGGACCTTCTTATTGACGATGAAACACAGAAAATGCATCGGAATTAAATAGAGAAGGCACAATGCAGACTTAAGTACAAGAAGACTGACTCTTCTTACTGATTATTGTTTGAACCATTCCTGTGACACTAGTTATAGGTTCCGATGCTTTACTTCAGGTTTACTGTATACCTTGGACCTTCTTATTGACGATGAAACACAGAAATTGTATCGGAATTAAATACAAAAGGCACAATGCCGACTTAAGCACAAGATGACTGATTCTTCCTACTGTCTATGCTTTGAACCATTCCTGTGACACTAGTTGTGGATTCCGATGCTTCTCTTCAGGTTTACTGGATGCCTCTGACCTTCTTATTGACGATGAAACACAGAAATTGCATCTGAATTAAATACAAAAGGCAAAATGCCGACTTAAGTACACGAAGACTGACTCTTCTTACAGTCTATGCTTTGAAAAATTCCTGTTACACTAGTTATAGATTTCGATGCTACACTCCAGTTTTATTGTATCCCTTGGACCTTCTTATTGACGATGAAACACAGAAATTGCATCGGAATTAAATACAAAAGGCACAAAGTCGACTTAAGGACAAGAAGACTGACTATTCTTACTGTCTATTTTTTGAACCACTCCTGTGACACTAGTTATAGATTCCGATTCTTCACTCCAGGTTTACTGTATACCTTGGACCTTCTTATTGACGATGAAACACAGAAATTGCATCGGAATTAAATAGAGAAGGCACAATGCCGACTTAAGTACAAGAAGACTGACTCTTCATACTGATTATAGTTTGAACCATTCCTGTGACACTAGTTATAGATTCCGATGCTTTACTTCATGTTTACTGTATACCTTGGACCTTCTTATTGACGATGAATTACAGAAATTGCATCGGAATTAAATACAAAAGGCACAATGCCGACATAAGTACAAGATGACTGACTCTTCCTACTGTCTATGCTTTGAACCATTCCTGTGACACTAGTTGTGGATGCCGATGCTTCTCTTCAGGTTTACTGTATCCCTCTGACTTTCTTATTGACGATGAAACACAGAAATTGCATCGGAATTAAATACAAAAGGCACAATGCCGACTTAAGGACAAGAAGACTGACTCTTCTTACTGACTATGTATTCAACCATTCCTGTGACACTAGTTATAGATTCCGATGCTTCACTCCAGCTTTACTGTATCCCTTGGACCTTCTTATTGACGATGAAACACATAAATTGCATTGGAATTAAATACAAAAGGCAAAATGCCGACTTAACTACACGAAGACTGACTCTTCTTACTGTCTATGCTTTGAACCATTCCTGTTACACTAGTTATAGATTCCGATGCTACACTCCAGTTTTAATGTATCCCTTGGACCGTGTTATTGACGATGAAACACAGAAATTTCATCGGAATTAAATATAAAAGGCACAAAGCCGACTAAAGGACAAGAAGACAGACTCTTCTTACTGTCTATGTTTTGAACCATTCCTGTGGCACTAGTTGTGGATTCCGATGCTTCTCTTCAGGTTTACTGTATCCCTCTGACCTTCTTATTGACGATGAAACACCGAAATTGCATCGCAATTAAATATAAAAGGCACAATGCCACCTTAAAGCCAAGAAGACTGACTCTTCTTACTGACTATGATTTGAACCATTCCTGTTACTC
Source organism: Schistocerca serialis cubense (assembly GCF_023864345.2). Classification (NCBI taxonomy): domain Eukaryota; kingdom Metazoa; phylum Arthropoda; class Insecta; order Orthoptera; family Acrididae; genus Schistocerca; species Schistocerca serialis. The sequence continues at coordinate 183,336,618 of NC_064649.1, read as the reverse complement.
TAGTTATAGATTCCGATGCTTCACTCCAGCTTTACTGTATCCCTTGGACCTTGTTATTGACGATGAAACACAGAAATTGCATCGGAATTAAATACAAAGGGCACAAAGCCGACTTAAGGACAAGAAGACAGACTCTTCCTACTGTCTACGTTTTGAACCATTCCTGTGACACTAGTTGTTGATTCCGATGCTTCTCTTCAGGTTTACTGTATCCCTCTGACGTTCTTATTGACGATGAAACACAGAAATTGCATCGGAATTAAATACAAAAGGCACAATGCCACCTTAATGACAAGAAGACTGACTCCTCTTACTGACTATGTTTTGAACCATTCCTGTGATACTAGTTATAGATTCCGATGCTTCACTCCAACTTTACTGTATCCCTTGGACCTTGTTATTGACGATGAAACACAGAAATTGCATCGGAATTAAATAGAAAAGGCACAACGCCGACTTAAGGACAAGGTGACTGACTCTTCTTACTGACTATGTTTTGAACCATTCCTGTTACACTAGTTATAGATTCCGATGCTTCACTTCAGGTTTACTGTGTCCCTTGGACCTTCTTATTGACGATGAAACACAGAAATTGCATCGGAATTAAATGCAAAATGCAAAATGTCGACTTAAGTACACGAACACTGACTCTTCTTACTGTCTATGCTTTGAACCATTCCTGTGACACTAGTTATAGATTCCGATGCTACACTCCAGGTTTATTGTGTACCTTGGACCTTCTTATTGACGATGAAACACAGAAGTTGCATCGGAATTAAATACAAAAGGCACAATACCGACTTAAGTACAAGACGACTGACTCTTCTTAATGTCTATGTTTTGAACCATTCCTGTGACACTAGTTATAGATTCCGATGCTTCAGTTAAGGTTTACTGTATCCCTTGGACCTTCTTATTGACGATGAAACACAGAAATTGCATCGGAATTAAATACAAAAGGCACAATGCCGACTTAAGTACAAGAAGACTGACTCTTCCTATTGTCAATGATTTGAACTATTCCTGTGACACTAGTTATAGATTCCGATGCTTGACTTCAGGTTTACTGTATCCCTCTGATCTTCTTATTGACGATGAAACACAGAAATTGCATCGGAAGTAAATACAAAAGACACAATGCCGACTTAAGTACAAGAAGACTGACTCATGTTACTGTCTATGTTTTGAACCATTCCTGTGACACTAGTTATAGATTCCGATGCTTCACTTCAGGTTTACTGCATCCCTTGGACCTTCTTATTGACGATGAAACACAGAAATTGCATCAGAATTAAACACAAAAGGCACAATGCCGACTTAAGTACAAAAAGACTGACTCTTCTTACTGACTATGTTTTAAACCATTCCAGTGACACTAGTTATAGATTCCGATGCTTGACTTCAGTTTTACTGTATCCCTTGGACCTTCTTATTGACGACGAAACACAGAAATTGCATCGGAATTAAATACAAAAGGCACAATGCTGACTTAAGTACAAGAAGACTGACCCTTCTTACTGTCTATGTTTCGAACCATTCCTGTGACACTAGTTATAGATTCCGATTCTTCACTTCAGGTTTACTGTATCCCTTGGACCTTCTTATTGACGATGAAACACAGAAATTGCATCAGAATTAAATACAAAAGGCACAATGCCGACTTAAGTACAAGACGACTCACTCTTCTTACTGTCTATGATTTGAACCATTCCTGTGACACTAGTTATAGATTCCGATGCTTCACTTCAGGTTTACTGTATACCTTGGACCTTCTTATTGACGATGAAACACAGAAATTGCTTCGGAATTAAATACAACGAGCACAATGCCGACTTAAGTACAAGAAGACTGACTCTTCCTACAGTCACTGTTTTGAACCAATCCTGTGACTCTAGCTATGGATTCCGATGCTTCACTTCAGGTTTACTGTATCCCTCTGATCTTCTTATTGACGATGAAACACAGAAATTGCATCGGAATAAAATACAAAAGGCACTATGCCGACTTAAGTATAAGAATACTGACTCTTCTTACTGTCTATGTTTTGAACCATCCCTGTGACACTAGTTATAGATTCCGATTCTGCACTTCAGGTTTACTGTATCCCTTGGACCTTCTTATTGACGATGAAACACAGAAATTGCATCGGAATTAAATACAAAAGGCAAAATGCCGACTTAAGTACAACAAGACTGACTCTTCTTACTGTCTATGTTTTGAACCATTCCTGTAACACTAGTTATAGATTCCGATGCTTCACTCCAGGTTTACTGGATCCCTTGGACCTTCTTATTGACGATGAAACACAGAAATTGCATCAGAATTAAATACAAAGAGCACAATGCCGACTTAAGTACAAGAAGACTGACTCTTCCTACAGTCACTGTTTTGAACCAATCCTGTGACTCTAGTTATGGATTCCGATGCTTCACTTCAGGTTTACTGTATCCCTCTGATCTTCGTATTGACGATGAAACACAGAAATTGCATCGGAATTAAATACAAAAGGCACAATGCCGACTTAAGTACAAGGAGACTGACTCTTCTTACTGACTATGCTTTGAACAATTCCTGTGACACTAGTTATAGATTCCGATGCTTCACTTAAGGTTTACTGTATCCCTCTGACCTTCTTGTTGACGATGCAACACAGAAATTGCATCGAAATTAAATACAAAAGGCACGATGCCGAATTAAGTGCAAGAAGACTGACACTTCTTACTGGCTATGTTTTGAACCATTCCTGTGACACTAATTATAGGTTCCGATGCTTGACTGCAGTTTTACTGTATCCCTTGGACCTTCTTATTGACGACGAAACACAGAAATTGCATCGGAATTAAAAAAAAGGGCACAATGCCGACTTAAGTATAAGAAGACTGACCCTTCTGGCTGTCTATGTTTCGAACCATTCCTGTGACACTAGTTATAGATTCCGATTCTTCACTTCAGGTTTACTGTATCTCTTGGACCTTCTTATTGACGATGAAACACAGAAATTGCATCGGAATTAAATACAAAAGGTACAATGCCGACTTAAATACAAGAAGACTGACTCTTCTTACTGTCTATGTTTTGAACCATTCCTGTGACACTAGTTATAGATTCCGATGCTTCACTTCATGTTTACTGTATCCCTTGGACCATCTTATTGACGATGAAACACAGAAATTGCATCGGAATTAAATACAAAAGGCACAATGCCGACTTAAGTACAAGGAGACTGACTCTTCTTACTGTCTATGTTTTGAATCATTCCTGTGACACTTGTTATAGATTCCGATGCTTCACTTCAGGTTTACTGTATCCCATGGACCTTCTTATCGACGATGAAGAACATAAATTGCATCGGAATTAAATACAAAAGGCACAATGCCGACTTAAGTACATGAAGACCGACTCTTCCTACTGACTAAGATTTGAACCATTCCGGTGACACTAGTTATAGATTCCGATGCTTCACTTCAGGTTTACTGTATCCCTTGGACCTTCTTATTGATGATGTAACACAGAAATTGCATCAGAATTAAACACAAAAGGCACAATCCCGACTTAAGTTCAAAAAGACTGACTCTTCTTACTGACTATGATTTGAACCATTCCTGTGACACTAGTTATAGATTCCGATACTTCACTTCAGGTTTACTGTATCCCTTGGGCCTTCTTATTGAAGATGAAACACAGAAATTTCATCATAATGAAATACAAAAGGCACAATGCCGACTTAAGTACAATAAGACTGATTCTTCCTATTGTCAATGATTTGGACCATTCCTGTGACACTAGTTATAAAATCCGAAGCTTCACTTCTGGTTTACTGTATCCCTTGGTCCTTCTTATTGACGATGAAACACAGAAATTGCATCGGAATTAAATACAAAAGGCAAAATGCCGACTTAATTACAAGAAGACTGACTCTTCTTACTGTCTAGGATTTGAACCATTCCTGTGACACTAGTTATAGATTCCGATGCTTCACTTCAGGTTTACTGTATCCCTTGGACCTTCTTATTGACGATGAAACACAGAAATTGCATCGGAATTAAATACAAAAGGCACAACGCCGACTTAAGTACAAGATGACTGACCCGTCTTACTGTCTATGTTTCGAACCATTCCTGTGACACTAGTTATAGATTTCGATGCTTCACTTCAGGTTTACTGTGTCCCTTGGACCTACTTATTGACGATGAAACACAGAAATTGCATCGGAATTAAATACAAAGAGCACAATGCCGACTTAAGTACAAGAAGACTGACTCTTCCTACAGACACTGTTTTGAACCAATCCTATGACTCTACTTATGGATTCCGATGCTTCACTTCAGGTTTACTGTATCCCTCTGATCTTCTTATTGACGATGAAACACAGAAATTCCATCGGAATGAATACAAAAGGCACAATGCAGACTTAAGTACAAGAAGACTGACTCATCTTACTGACTATGTTTTGAACCATTCCTGTGACACTAGTTATAGATTCCGATGCTTCACTTCAGGTTTACTGTAACCCTCTGACCATCTTATAGACGATGAAACACAGAAATTGCATCGCAATTAAATACAAAAGGCACTATGCCGACTTAAGTACAAGAAAACTGACTCTTCTTACTGTCTATGTTTTGAACCAATCCTGTGACACTAGTTATAGATTCCGATGCTACACTCTAGGTTTACTGTATCACTTGGACCTTCTTATTGACGATGAAACACAGAAATTGCATCGGAATTAAATACAAATGGCACAATGCCGACTTAAGGGCTAGAAGACTGACTCTTCTTACTGACTATGTTTTGGACCATTCCTGTGACACTAGTTATTGATTCGGATGCTTCACTTCAGGTTTACTGTATCCCTTGGGCCTTCTTATTGACGATGAAACACAGAAATTGCATCGGAATTAAATACAAAAGGCACAATGCCGACTTAAGTACAAGAAGACTGACTCTTCCTATTGTCAATGATTTGAACCATTCCTGTGACACTAGTTATAGATTCCGATGTTTCACTTCTGGTTTACTGTATCCCTCTGATCTTCTAATTGACGATGAAACACAGAAATTGCATCGGAATTTAATACAAAAGGCACAATGCCGACTTAGGTACAAGAATACTGACTCATCTTACTGTCTATGTTTTGAACCATCCCTGTGACACTAGTTATAGATTCCAATTCTTCACTCCAGGTTTACTGTAACCCTTGGACCTTCTTATTAACGATCAAACACAGAAATTGCATCGGAATTAAATACAAAAGGCACAATGCCGACTTAAGTAAAAGAAGACTGACTCTTCTTACTGACTATGCTTTGAACAATTCCTGTGACACTAGTTATAGATTCCGATGCTTCACTTGAGGTTTACTGTATCTCTCTGACCTTCTTATTGACGATGCAACACAAAAATTGCATCGAAATTAAATACAAAAGGCACGATGCCGAATTAAGTACAAGAAGACTGGCTCTTCTTACTGGGTATGTTTTGAACCATTCCTGTGACACTAATTATAGATTCCGATGCTTGACTTCAGTTTTACTGTATCCCTTGGACCTTCTTATTGACGACGAAACACAGAAATTGCATCGGAATTAAATACAAAAGGCACAATGCCGACTTAAGTACAAGAAGACTGACTCTTCTTACTGTCTATGTTTTGAACCATTCCTGTGACACTAGTTATGGATTCTGATGCTTCACTTCAGTTTTACTGTATCCCTCTGACCGTCTTATTGACGAGGAATCACAGAAATTGCATCGGAATTAAATGGAAACCCCACAATGCCTACATAAGAACAAGATGACTGACCCTTCTTACTGTCTATGTTTTGAACCGTTCCTGTGACACTAGTTATAGATTCCGATGCTTCACTTCAGGTTAACTGTAACCCTTGGACCTACTTATAACGATGAAACACAAAAATTGCATCGGAATTAAATAGAAAAGGCACAATGCCGACTTAAATACATGAAGACCGAGTCTTCCTATTGACTAAGTTTTGATCCATTCCTGTGACACTAGTAATAGATTCCGATGCTTCACTTGAGGTTTGCTGTATCCCTTGGACCTTCTTATTGACGATGAAACACATAAATTGCATCGGAATTAAATAAAAAAGGCAAAATGCCGACTTAAGTACACGAAGACTGACTCTTCTTACTGCCATTGTTTTGAACCATTCCTGTGACACTAGTTATAGATTCCGATGCTACACTCCAGGTTTACTGTATCCCTTGGACCTTCTTATTGACGATGAAACACAGAAATTGCATCGGAATTAAATACAAAAAGCACAAGGCCGACTTAAGTACAGGAAGACTGACTCTTCCTACTGACTATGTTTTGAACCATTCCTGTGACACTAGTTATAGATTGCGATGCTTCACTTTAGGTTTACTGTATCCCTCTGTCCTTCTTATTGACGATGAAACATAGAAATTGCATCGGAATTTAATACAAAAGGCACAATGCCGACTTAAGTACAAGATGACTGACGCTTCTTACTGTCTATGTTTTGAACCATTCCTTTGACACTAGTTATAGATTCTGATGCTACACTCCAGGTTTACTGTATCCCTTGGACCTTATTATTGACGATGAAACACATAAATTGCATCGGAATTAAATAAAAAAGGCAAAATGCCGACTTAAGTACACGAAGACTGACTCTTCTTACTGCCATTGTTTTGAACCATTCCTGTGACACTAGTTATAGATTCCGATGCTACACTCCAGGTTTACTGTATCCCTTGGACCTTCTTATTGACGATGAAACACAGAAATTGCATCGGAATTAAATACAAAAAGCACAACGCCGACTTAAGTACAGGAAGACTGACTCTTCCTACTGTCTATATTTTGAACCATTCCTGTGACACTAGTTATAGATTCCAATGCTTCACTTCACGTTTACTGTATCCCTTGGACCTTCTTATTGACGATGAAACACAGAAATTGCATTGGAATTAAATACAAAAGGCACAATGCCGACTTAAGTAAATGAAGACCGTCTCTTCCTACTGACTAAGTTTCGAACCATTCCTGTGACACTAGTTATAGATTCCGATGCTTCACTTGAGGTTTACTGTATCCCTTGGACCTTCTTATTGACGATGAAACACAGAAATTGCATCGGAATTTAATACAAAAGGCACAATGCCGACTTAAGTACAAGATGACTGACTCTTCTTACTGTCTATGTTTTGAACCATTCCTGTGACACTAGTTATAGATTCCGAGGCTTCACTTGAGGTTTACTGTATCCCTTGGACATTCTTATTGACGATGAAACACAGAATTTGCATCGGAATTAAATACAAAAGGCACAATGCCGACTTACTGACTAGAAGACTGACTCTTCTTACTGACTGTGTTTTGAACCATTCCTGTGACACTAGTTATTGATTCCGATTCTTCACTTCAGGTTTACTGTATCCATTGGACCTTATTATTTACGATGAAACACATACATTGCATCGGAATTAAATAAAAAAGCAAAATGCCGACTTAAGTACACGAAGACTTACTCTTCTTACTGTCTATGTTTTGAACCATTCCTGTGACACTAGTTATAGATTCCGATGCTACACTCCAGGTTTACTGTATCCCTTGGACCTTCTTATTGACGATGAAACACAGAAATTGCATCGGAATTAAATACAATAGGCACAATGCCGACTTAAGGACAAGAAGACTGACTCTTCTTACTGACTATATTTTGAACCATTCCTGAGATACTAGTTATAGATTCCGATGCTTCACTTCAGGTATATTGTATCCCTCTGACCTTCTTATTGACGATGAAACACAGAAATTGCATCGGAATTAAATACAAAAGGCACAATGTCGACTTAAGTACAAGGAGACTGACTCTTCTTACTGTCTATGTTTTGAACCATTCCTGTGACACTAGTTATAGATTCCGATGCTTCACTTCAGGTTTACTGTATCCCATGGACCTTGTTATTGACGCTGAAACACAAAAATTGCATCGGAATTAAACACAAAAGGCACAATGCCGACTTAAGTACAAAAATACTGACTCTTCTTACTGACTATGTTTTGAACCATTCCTGTGACACTAGTTATAGATAGCGATGCTTCACTTGAGGTTTACTGTATCCCTTGGACCTTCTTATTGACGATGAAACACAGAATTTGCATCGGAATTAAATACAAAAGGCACAATGCCGACTTAGGGACTAGAAGACTGACTCTTCTTACTGACTGTGTTTTGAACCATTCCTGTGACACTAGTTATTGATTCCGATTCTTCACTTCAGGTTTACTGTATCCCTTGGACCTTATTATTTACGATGAAACACATAAATTGCATCGTAATTAAATAAAAAAGGCAAAATGCCGACTTAAGTACATGAAGACTTACTCTTCTTACTGTCTATGTTTTGAACCATTCCTGTGACACTAGTTATAGATTCCGATGCTACACTCCAGGTTTACTGTATCCCTTGGACCTTCTTATTGACGATGAAACACAGAAATTGCATCGGAATTAAATACAATAGGCACAATGCCGACTTAAGGACAAGAAGACTGACTCTTCCTATTGTCAATGATTTGAACCATTCCTGTGACACTGGTTATAGATTCCGATGCTTCACTTCAGGTTTACTGTATCCCTTGGGCCTTCTTATTGAAGATGAAACACAGAAATTGCATCATAATGAAATACAAAAGGCACAATGCCGACTTAAGTACAATAAGACTGACTCTTCCTATTGTCAATGATTTGAACCATTCCTGTGACACTAGTTATAAAATCCGATGCTTCACTTCTGGTTTACTGTATCCCTTGGTCCTTCTTATTGACGATGAAACACAGAAATCGCATCGGAATTAAATACAAAAGGCAAAATGCCGACTTAATTTCAAGAAGACTGACTCTTCTTACTGTCTAGGTTTTGAACCATTCCTGTGACACTAGTTATAGATTCCGATGCTTCACTTCAGGTTTACTGTATCCCTTGGACCTTCTTATTGACGATGAAACACAGAAATTGCATCGGAATTAAATACAAAAGGCACAACGCCGACTTAAATACAAGATGACTGACCCGTCTTACTGTCTATGTTTCGAACCATTCCTGTGACACTAGTTATAGATTTCGATGCTTCACTTCAGGTTTACTGTGTCCCTTGGACCTACTTATTGACGATGAAACACAGAAATTGCATCGGAATTAAATAAAAAAGGCACTTAAGTACAAAAAGACTGACTCTTCTTACTGACTACGTTTTGAACCATTCCTGTGACACTAGTTATGGATTCCGATGCTTCACTTCAGGTTTACTGTATCCCTCTGACCTTCTTATTGACGATGAAACACAGAATTTGCATCGGAATTATATACAAAAGGCACAATGCCGACTTAAGTACAAGAAGACTGACTCTTCCTATTGTCAATGATTTGAACCATTCCTGTGACACTGGTTATAGATTCCGATGCTTCACTTCAGGTTTACTGTATCCCTCTGATCTTCTTATTGACGATGAAACACAGAAATTGCATCGGAAGTAAATACAAAAGACACAATGCCGACTTAAGTACAAGAAGACTGACTCATCTTACTGTCTGTGTTTTGAACCATTCCTGTGACACTAGTTATAGATTCCGATGCTTCACTTCAGGTTTACTGCATCCCTTGGACCTTCTTATTGACGATGAAACACAGAAATTGCATCAGAATTAACCACAAAAGGCACAATGCCGACTTAAGTACAAAAAGACTGACTCTTCTTACTGACTACGATTTTAACCATTCCTGTGACACTAGTTATGGATTCCGATGCTTCACTTCAGGTTTACTGTATCCCTCTGACCTTCTTATTGACGATGAAACACAGAAATTGCATCAGAATTAAATACAAAGAGCACAATGCCGACTTAAGTACAAGAAGACTGACTCTTCCTACAGTCACTGTTTTGAACCAATCCTGTGACTCTAGTTATGGATTCCGATGCTTCACTTCAGGTTTACTGTATCCCTCTGATCTTCGTATTGACGATGAAACACAGAAATTGCATCGGAATTAAATACAAAAGGCACAATGCCGACTTAAGTACAAGGAGACTGACTCTTCTTACTGACTATGCTTTGAACAATTCCTGTGACACTAGTTATAGATTCCGATGCTTCACTTAAGGTTTACTGTATCCCTCTGACCTTCTTGTTGACGATGCAACACAGAAATTGCATCGAAATTAAATACAAAAGGCACGATGCCGAATTAAGTGCAAGAAGACTGACACTTCTTACTGGCTATGTTTTGAACCATTCCTGTGACACTAATTATAGATTCCGATGCTTGACTGCAGTTTTACTGTATCCCTTGGACCTTCTTATTGACGACGAAACACAGAAATTGCATCGGAATTAAAAAAAAGGGCACAATGCCGACTTAAGTATAAGAAGACTGACCCTTCTGGCTGTCTATGTTTCGAACCATTCCTGTGACACTAGTTATAGATTCCGATTCTTCACTTCAGGTTTACTGTATCTCTTGGACCTTCTTATTGACGATGAAACACAGAAATTGCATCGGAATTAAATACAAAAGGTACAATGCCGACTTAAATACAAGAAGACTGACTCTTCTTACTGTCTATGTTTTGAACCATTCCTGTGACACTAGTTATAGATTCCGATGCTTCACTTCATGTTTACTGTATCCCTTGGACCATCTTATTGACGATGAAACACAGAAATTGCATCGGAATTAAATACAAAAGGCACAATGCCGACTTAAGTACAAGGAGACTGACTCTTCTTACTGTCTATGTTTTGAATCATTCCTGTGACACTTGTTATAGATTCCGATGCTTCACTTCAGGTTTACTGTATCCCATGGACCTTCTTATCGACGATGAAGAACATAAATTGCATCGGAATTAAATACAAAAGGCACAATGCCGACTTAAGTACATGAAGACCGACTCTTCCTACTGACTAAGATTTGAACCATTCCGGTGACACTAGTTATAGATTCCGATGCTTCACTTCAGGTTTACTGTATCCCTTGGACCTTCTTATTGATGATGTAACACAGAAATTGCATCAGAATTAAACACAAAAGGCACAATCCCGACTTAAGTTCAAAAAGACTGACTCTTCTTACTGACTATGATTTGAACCATTCCTGTGACACTAGTTATAGATTCCGATACTTCACTTCAGGTTTACTGTATCCCTTGGGCCTTCTTATTGAAGATGAAACACAGAAATTTCATCATAATGAAATACAAAAGGCACAATGCCGACTTAAGTACAATAAGACTGATTCTTCCTATTGTCAATGATTTGGACCATTCCTGTGACACTAGTTATAAAATCCGAAGCTTCACTTCTGGTTTACTGTATCCCTTGGTCCTTCTTATTGACGATGAAACACAGAAATTGCATCGGAATTAAATACAAAAGGCAAAATGCCGACTTAATTACAAGAAGACTGACTCTTCTTACTGTCTAGGATTTGAACCATTCCTGTGACACTAGTTATAGATTCCGATGCTTCACTTCAGGTTTACTGTATCCCTTGGACCTTCTTATTGACGATGAAACACAGAAATTGCATCGGAATTAAATACAAAAGGCACAACGCCGACTTAAGTACAAGATGACTGACCCGTCTTACTGTCTATGTTTCGAACCATTCCTGTGACACTAGTTATAGATTTCGATGCTTCACTTCAGGTTTACTGTGTCCCTTGGACCTACTTATTGACGATGAAACACAGAAATTGCATTGGAATTAAATACAAAGAGCACAATGCCGACTTAAGTACAAGAAGACTGACTCTTCCTACAGACACTGTTTTGAACCAATCCTATGACTCTACTTATGGATTCCGATGCTTCACTTCAGGTTTACTGTATCCCTCTGATCTTCTTATTGACGATGAAACACAGAAATTCCATCGGAATGAATACAAAAGGCACAATGCAGACTTAAGTACAAGAAGACTGACTCATCTTACTGACTATGTTTTGAACCATTCCTGTGACACTAGTTATAGATTCCGATGCTTCACTTCAGGTTTACTGTAACCCTCTGACCATCTTATAGACGATGAAACACAGAAATTGCATCGCAATTAAATACAAAAGGCACTATGCCGACTTAAGTACAAGAAAACTGACTCTTCTTACTGTCTATGTTTTGAACCAATCCTGTGACACTAGTTATAGATTCCGATGCTACACTCTAGGTTTACTGTATCACTTGGACCTTCTTATTGACGATGAAACACAGAAATTGCATCGGAATTAAATACAAATGGCACAATGCCGACTTAAGGGCTAGAAGACTGACTCTTCTTACTGACTATGTTTTGGACCATTCCTGTGACACTAGTTATTGATTCGGATGCTTCACTTCAGGTTTACTGTATCCCTTGGGCCTTCTTATTGACGATGAAACACAGAAATTGCATCGGAATTAAATACAAAAGGCACAATGCCGACTTAAGTACAAGAAGACTGACTCTTCCTATTGTCAATGATTTGAACCATTCCTGTGACACTAGTTATAGATTCCGATGTTTCACTTCTGGTTTACTGTATCCCTCTGATCTTCTAATTGACGATGAAACACAGAAATTGCATCGGAATTTAATACAAAAGGCACAATGCCGACTTAGGTACAAGAATACTGACTCATCTTACTGTCTATGTTTTGAACCATCCCTGTGACACTAGTTATAGATTCCAATTCTTCACTCCAGGTTTACTGTAACCCTTGGACCTTCTTATTAACGATCAAACACAGAAATTGCATCGGAATTAAATACAAAAGGCACAATGCCGACTTAAGTAAAAGAAGACTGACTCTTCTTACTGACTATGCTTTGAACAATTCCTGTGACACTAGTTATAGATTCCGATGCTTCACTTGAGGTTTACTGTATCTCTCTGACCTTCTTATTGACGATGCAACACAAAAATTGCATCGAAATTAAATACAAAAGGCACGATGCCGAATTAAGTACAAGAAGACTGGCTCTTCTTACTGGGTATGTTTTGAACCATTCCTGTGACACTAATTATAGATTCCGATGCTTGACTTCAGTTTTACTGTATCCCTTGGACCTTCTTATTGACGACGAAACACAGAAATTGCATCGGAATTAAATACAAAAGGCACAATGCCGACTTAAGTACAAGAAGACTGACTCTTCTTACTGTCTATGTTTTGAACCATTCCTGTGACACTAGTTATGGATTCTGATGCTTCACTTCAGTTTTACTGTATCCCTCTGACCGTCTTATTGACGAGGAATCACAGAAATTGCATCGGAATTAAATGGAAACCCCACAATGCCTACATAAGAACAAGATGACTGACCCTTCTTACTGTCTATGTTTTGAACCGTTCCTGTGACACTAGTTATAGATTCCGATGCTTCACTTCAGGTTAACTGTAACCCTTGGACCTACTTATAACGATGAAACACAAAAATTGCATCGGAATTAAATAGAAAAGGCACAATGCCGACTTAAATACATGAAGACCGAGTCTTCCTATTGACTAAGTTTTGATCCATTCCTGTGACACTAGTAATAGATTCCGATGCTTCACTTGAGGTTTGCTGTATCCCTTGGACCTTCTTATTGACGATGAAACACATAAATTGCATCGGAATTAAATAAAAAAGGCAAAATGCCGACTTAAGTACACGAAGACTGACTCTTCTTACTGCCATTGTTTTGAACCATTCCTGTGACACTAGTTATAGATTCCGATGCTACACTCCAGGTTTACTGTATCCCTTGGACCTTCTTATTGACGATGAAACACAGAAATTGCATCGGAATTAAATACAAAAAGCACAAGGCCGACTTAAGTACAGGAAGACTGACTCTTCCTACTGACTATGTTCTGAACCATTCCTGTGACACTAGTTATAGATTGCGATGCTTCACTTTAGGTTTACTGTATCCCTCTGTCCTTCTTATTGACGATGAAACATAGAAATTGCATCGGAATTTAATACAAAAGGCACAATGCCGACTTAAGTACAAGATGACTGACGCTTCTTACTGTCTATGTTTTGAACCATTCCTTTGACACTAGTTATAGATTCTGATGCTACACTCCAGGTTTACTGTATCCCTTGGACCTTATTATTGACGATGAAACACATAAATTGCATCGGAATTAAATAAAAAAGGCAAAATGCCGACTTAAGTACACGAAGACTGACTCTTCTTACTGCCATTGTTTTGAACCATTCCTGTGACACTAGTTATAGATTCCGATGCTACACTCCAGGTTTACTGTATCCCTTGGACCTTCTTATTGACGATGAAACACAGAAATTGCATCGGAATTAAATACAAAAAGCACAACGCCGACTTAAGTACAGGAAGACTGACTCTTCCTACTGTCTATATTTTGAACCATTCCTGTGACACTAGTTATAGATTCCAATGCTTCACTTCACGTTTACTGTATCCCTTGGACCTTCTTATTGACGATGAAACACAGAAATTGCATTGGAATTAAATACAAAAGGCACAATGCCGACTTAAGTAAATGAAGACCGTCTCTTCCTACTGACTAAGTTTCGAACCATTCCTGTGACACTAGTTATAGATTCCGATGCTTCACTTGAGGTTTACTGTATCCCTTGGACCTTCTTATTGACGATGAAACACAGAAATTGCATCGGAATTTAATACAAAAGGCACAATGCCGACTTAAGTACAAGATGACTGACTCTTCTTACTGTCTATGTTTTGAACCATTCCTGTGACACTAGTTATAGATTCCGAGGCTTCACTTGAGGTTTACTGTATCCCTTGGACATTCTTATTGACGATGAAACACAGAATTTGCATCGGAATTAAATAAAAAAGGCACAATGCCGACTTACTGACTAGAAGACTGACTCTTCTTACTGACTGTGTTTTGAACCATTCCTGTGACACTAGTTATTGATTCCGATTCTTCACTTCAGGTTTACTGTATCCATTGGACCTTATTATTTACGATGAAACACATACATTGCATCGGAATTAAATAAAAAAGCAAAATGCCGACTTAAGTACACGAAGACTTACTCTTCTTACTGTCTATGTTTTGAACCATTCCTGTGACACTAGTTATAGATTCCGATGCTACACTCCAGGTTTACTGTATCCCTTGGACCTTCTTATTGACGATGAAACACAGAAATTGCATCGGAATTAAATACAATAGGCACAATGCCGACTTAAGGACAAGAAGACTGACTCTTCTTACTGACTATATTTTGAACCATTCCTGAGACACTAGTTATAGATTCCGATGCTTCACTTCAGGTATATTGTATCCCTCTGACCTTCTTATTGACGATGAAACACAGAAATTGCATCGGAATTAAATACAAAAGGCACAATGTCGACTTAAGTACAAGGAGACTGACTCTTCTTACTGTCTATGTTTTGAACCATTCCTGTGACACTAGTTATAGATTCCGATGCTTCACTTCAGGTTTACTGTATCCCATGGACCTTGTTATTGACGCTGAAACACAAAAATTGCATCGGAATTAAACACAAAAGGCACAATGCCGACTTAAGTACAAAAATACTGACTCTTCTTACTGACTATGTTTTGAACCATTCCTGTGACACTAGTTATAGATAGCGATGCTTCACTTGAGGTTTACTGTATCCCTTGGACCTTCTTATTGACGATGAAACACAGAATTTGCATCGGAATTAAATACAAAAGGCACAATGCCGACTTAGGGACTAGAAGACTGACTCTTCTTACTGACTGTGTTTTGAACCATTCCTGTGACACTAGTTATTGATTCCGATTCTTCACTTCAGGTTTACTGTATCCCTTGGACCTTATTATTTACGATGAAACACATAAATTGCATCGTAATTAAATAAAAAAGGCAAAATGCCGACTTAAGTACATGAAGACTTACTCTTCTTACTGTCTATGTTTTGAACCATTCCTGTGACACTAGTTATAGATTCCGATGCTACACTCCAGGTTTACTGTATCCCTTGGACCTTCTTATTGACGATGAAACACAGAAATTGCATCGGAATTAAATACAATAGGCACAATGCCGACTTAAGGACAAGAAGACTGACTCTTCCTATTGTCAATGATTTGAACCATTCCTGTGACACTGGTTATAGATTCCGATGCTTCACTTCAGGTTTACTGTATCCCTTGGGCCTTCTTATTGAAGATGAAACACAGAAATTGCATCATAATGAAATACAAAAGGCACAATGCCGACTTAAGTACAATAAGACTGACTCTTCCTATTGTCAATGATTTGAACCATTCCTGTGACACTAGTTATAAAATCCGATGCTTCACTTCTGGTTTACTGTATCCCTTGGTCCTTCTTATTGACGATGAAACACAGAAATCGCATCGGAATTAAATACAAAAGGCAAAATGCCGACTTAATTTCAAGAAGACTGACTCTTCTTACTGTCTAGGTTTTGAACCATTCCTGTGACACTAGTTATAGATTCCGATGCTTCACTTCAGGTTTACTGTATCCCTTGGACCTTCTTATTGACGATGAAACACAGAAATTGCATCGGAATTAAATACAAAAGGCACAACGCCGACTTAAATACAAGATGACTGACCCGTCTTACTGTCTATGTTTCGAACCATTCCTGTGACACTAGTTATAGATTTCGATGCTTCACTTCAGGTTTACTGTGTCCCTTGGACCTACTTATTGACGATGAAACACAGAAATTGCATCGGAATTAAATAAAAAAGGCACTTAAGTACAAAAAGACTGACTCTTCTTACTGACTACGTTTTGAACCATTCCTGTGACACTAGTTATGGATTCCGATGCTTCACTTCAGGTTTACTGTATCCCTCTGACCTTCTTATTGACGATGAAACACAGAATTTGCATCGGAATTATATACAAAAGGCACAATGCCGACTTAAGTACAAGAAGACTGACTCTTCCTATTGTCAATGATTTGAACCATTCCTGTGACACTGGTTATAGATTCCGATGCTTCACTTCAGGTTTACTGTATCCCTCTGATCTTCTTATTGACGATGAAACACAGAAATTGCATCGGAAGTAAATACAAAAGACACAATGCCGACTTAAGTACAAGAAGACTGACTCATCTTACTGTCTGTGTTTTGAACCATTCCTGTGACACTAGTTATAGATTCCGATGCTTCACTTCAGGTTTACTGCATCCCTTGGACCTTCTTATTGACGATGAAACACAGAAATTGCATCAGAATTAACCACAAAAGGCACAATGCCGACTTAAGTACAAAAAGACTGACTCTTCTTACTGACTACGATTTTAACCATTCCTGTGACACTAGTTATGGATTCCGATGCTTCACTTCAGGTTTACTGTATCCCTCTGACCTTCTTATTGACGATGAAACACAGAAATTGCATCGGAATTAAATACAAAATTCACAATGCCGACTTAAGTACAAGAAGACTTACTCTTTTTACTGACTATGCTTTAAACCATTCCTGTGACACTAGTTATAGATTCCGATGCTTCACCTCAGGTTTACTGTATCCCTTAAACCTTCTTATTGACGATGAAACACAGAAATTGCATCGGAATTAAATACAAAAGGCACAATGCCGACTTAAGTACAAAAAGACTGACTCTTCTTACTGACTATGTTTTGAACCATTCCTGTGACACTAGTTATAGATTCCGATGCTTGACTTCAGTTTTACTGTATCCCTTGGACCTTCTTATTGACGACGAAACACAGAAATTGCTTCGGAATTAAATACAAAAGGCACAATGCTGACTTAAGTACAAGAAGACTGAACCTTCTTACTGTCTATGTTTCGAACCATTCCTGTGACACTAGTTATAGATTCCGATTCTTCACTTCAGGTTTACTGTATCCCTTGGACCTTCTTATTGACGATGAAACACAGAAATTGCATCGGAATTAAATACAAAAGGCACAATGCCGACTTAAGTACAAGAAGACTGACTCTTCTTACTGTCTATGTTTTGAACTATTCCTGTGACACTAGTTATAGATTCCGATGCTTCACTTCAGGTTTACTGTATACCTTGGACCTTCTTATTGTCGATGAAACACAGAAATTGCATCGGAATTAAATACAAAGAGCACAATGCCGACTTAAGTACAAGAAGACTGACTTTTCCTACAGTCACTGTTTTGGACCAATCCTGTGACTCTAGTTATGGATTCCGATGCTTCACTTCAGGTTTACTGTATCCCTCTGATCTTCTTATTGACGATGAAACACAGAAATTGCATCGGAATGAATACAAAAGGCACAATGCAGACTTAAGTACAAGAAGACTGACTCATCTTACTGTCTATGTTTTGAACCATTCCTGTGACACTAGTTATAGATTCCGATGCTTCACTTCAGGTTTACTGTAACCCTCTGACCATCTTATAGACGATGAAACACAGAAATTGCATCGCAATTAAATACAAAAGGCACTATGCCGACTTAGGTACAAGAAAACTGACTCTTCTTACTGTCTATGTTTTGAACCAATCCTGTGACACTAGTTATAGATTCCGATGCTACACTCTAGGTTTACTGTATCACTTGGACCTTCTTATTGACGATGAAACACAGAAATTGCATCGGAATTAAATAAAAAATTGCACAATGCCGACTTAAGGACTAGAAGACTGACTCTTCTTACTGACTATGTTTTGAACCATTCCTGTGACACTAGTTATTGATTCGGATGCTTCACTTCAGGTTTACTGTATCCCTTGGGCCTTCTTATTGACGATGAAACACAGAAATTGCATCGGAATTAAATACAAAAGGCACAATGCCGACTTAAGTACAAGAAGACTGACTCTTCCTATTGTCAATGATTTGAACCATTCCTGTGACACTAGTTATAGATGCCGATGTTTCACTTCTGGTTTACTGTATCCCTCTGACCTTCTTATTGACGATGCAACACAGAAATTGCATCGAAATTAAATACAAAAGGCACGATGCCGAATTAAGAACAAGAAGACTGGCTCTTCTTACTGGCTATGTTTTGAACCATTCCTGTGACACTAATTATAGATTCCGATGCTTGAATTCAGTTGTACTGTATCCCTTGGACCTTCTTATTGACGACGAAACGCAGAAATTGGATCGGAATTAAATACAAAAGGCACAATGCCGACTTAAGTATAAGAAGACCTACCCTTCTTGCTGTCTATGTTTCGAACCATTCCTGTGACACTAGTTATAGATTCCGATTCTTCACTTCAGGTTTACTGTATCCCTTGGGCCTTCTTATTGAAGATGAAACACAGAAATTTCATCATAATGAAATACAAAAGGCACAATGCCGACTTAAGTACAATAAGACTGATTCTTCCTATTGTCAATGATTTGAACCATTCCTGTGACACTAGTTATAAAATCCGAAGCTTCACTTCTGGTTTACTGTATCCCTTGGTCCTTCTTATTGACGATGAAACACAGAAATTGCATCGGAATTAAATACAAAAGGCAAAATGCCGACTTAATTACAAGAAGACTGACTCTTCTTACTGTCTAGGATTTGAACCATTCCTGTGACACTAGTTATAGATTCCGATGCTTCACTTCAGGTTTACTGTATCCCTTGGACCTTCTTATTGACGATGAAACACTGAAATTGCATCGGAATTAAATACAAAAGGCACAACGCCGACATAAGTACAAGATGACTGACCCGTCTTACTGTCTATGTTTCGAACCATTCCTGTGACACTAGTTATAGATTTCGATGCTTCACTTCAGGTTTACTGTGTCCCTTGGACCTACTTATTGACGATGAAACACAGAAATTGCATCGGAATTAAATACAAAGAGCACAATGCCGACTTAAGTACAAGAAGACTGACTCTTCCTACAGACACTGTTTTGAACCAATCCTATGACTCTACTTATGGATTCCGATGCTTCACTTCAGGTTTACTGTATCCCTCTGATCTTCTTATTGACGATGAAACACAGAAATTCCATCGGAATGAATACAAAAGGCACAATGCAGACTTAAGTACAAGAAGACTGACTCATCTTACTGACTATGTTTTGAACCATTCCTGTGACACTAGTTATAGATTCCGATGCTTCACTTCAGGTTTACTGTAACCCTCTGACCATCTTATAGACGATGAAACACAGAAATTGCATCGCAATTAAATACAAAAGGCACTATGCCGACTTAAGTACAAGAAAACTGACTCTTCTTACTGTCTATGTTTTGAACCAATCCTGTGACACTAGTTATAGATTCCGATGCTACACTCTAGGTTTACTGTATCACTTGGACCTTCTTATTGACGATGAAACACAGAAATTGCATCGGAATTAAATACAAATGGCACAATGCCGACTTAAGGGCTAGAAGACTGACTCTTCTTACTGACTATGTTTTGGACCATTCCTGTGACACTAGTTATTGATTCGGATGCTTCACTTCAGGTTTACTGTATCCCTTGGGCCTTCTTATTGACGATGAAACACAGAAATTGCATCGGAATTAAATACAAAAGGCACAATGCCGACTTAAGTACAAGAAGACTGACTCTTCCTATTGTCAATGATTTGAACCATTCCTGTGACACTAGTTATAGATTCCGATGTTTCACTTCTGGTTTACTGTATCCCTCTGATCTTCTAATTGACGATGAAACACAGAAATTGCATCGGAATTTAATACAAAAGGCACAATGCCGACTTAGGTACAAGAATACTGACTCATCTTACTGTCTATGTTTTGAACCATCCCTGTGACACTAGTTATAGATTCCAATTCTTCACTCCAGGTTTACTGTAACCCTTGGACCTTCTTATTAACGATCAAACACAGAAATTGCATCGGAATTAAATACAAAAGGCACAATGCCGACTTAAGTAAAAGAAGACTGACTCTTCTTACTGACTATGCTTTGAACAATTCCTGTGACACTAGTTATAGATTCCGATGCTTCACTTGAGGTTTACTGTATCTCTCTGACCTTCTTATTGACGATGCAACACAAAAATTGCATCGAAATTAAATACAAAAGGCACGATGCCGAATTAAGTACAAGAAGACTGGCTCTTCTTACTGGGTATGTTTTGAACCATTCCTGTGACACTAATTATAGATTCCGATGCTTGACTTCAGTTTTACTGTATCCCTTGGACCTTCTTATTGACGACGAAACACAGAAATTGCATCGGAATTAAATACAAAAGGCACAATGCCGACTTAAGTACAAGAAGACTGACTCTTCTTACTGTCTATGTTTTGAACCATTCCTGTGACACTAGTTATGGATTCTGATGCTTCACTTCAGTTTTACTGTATCCCTCTGACCGTCTTATTGACGAGGAATCACAGAAATTGCATCGGAATTAAATGGAAACCCCACAATGCCTACATAAGAACAAGATGACTGACCCTTCTTACTGTCTATGTTTTGAACCGTTCCTGTGACACTAGTTATAGATTCCGATGCTTCACTTCAGGTTAACTGTAACCCTTGGACCTACTTATAACGATGAAACACAAAAATTGCATCGGAATTAAATAGAAAAGGCACAATGCCGACTTAAATACATGAAGACCGAGTCTTCCTATTGACTAAGTTTTGATCCATTCCTGTGACACTAGTAATAGATTCCGATGCTTCACTTGAGGTTTGCTGTATCCCTTGGACCTTCTTATTGACGATGAAACACATAAATTGCATCGGAATTAAATAAAAAAGGCAAAATGCCGACTTAAGTACACGAAGACTGACTCTTCTTACTGCCATTGTTTTGAACCATTCCTGTGACACTAGTTATAGATTCCGATGCTACACTCCAGGTTTACTGTATCCCTTGGACCTTCTTATTGACGATGAAACACAGAAATTGCATCGGAATTAAATACAAAAAGCACAAGGCCGACTTAAGTACAGGAAGACTGACTCTTCCTACTGACTATGTTTTGAACCATTCCTGTGACACTAGTTATAGATTGCGATGCTTCACTTTAGGTTTACTGTATCCCTCTGTCCTTCTTATTGACGATGAAACATAGAAATTGCATCGGAATTTAATACAAAAGGCACAATGCCGACTTAAGTACAAGATGACTGACGCTTCTTACTGTCTATGTTTTGAACCATTCCTTTGACACTAGTTATAGATTCTGATGCTACACTCCAGGTTTACTGTATCCCTTGGACCTTATTATTGACGATGAAACACATAAATTGCATCGGAATTAAATAAAAAAGGCAAAATGCCGACTTAAGTACACGAAGACTGACTCTTCTTACTGCCATTGTTTTGAACCATTCCTGTGACACTAGTTATAGATTCCGATGCTACACTCCAGGTTTACTGTATCCCTTGGACCTTCTTATTGACGATGAAACACAGAAATTGCATCGGAATTAAATACAAAAAGCACAACGCCGACTTAAGTACAGGAAGACTGACTCTTCCTACTGTCTATATTTTGAACCATTCCTGTGACACTAGTTATAGATTCCAATGCTTCACTTCACGTTTACTGTATCCCTTGGACCTTCTTATTGACGATGAAACACAGAAATTGCATTGGAATTAAATACAAAAGGCACAATGCCGACTTAAGTAAATGAAGACCGTCTCTTCCTACTGACTAAGTTTCGAACCATTCCTGTGACACTAGTTATAGATTCCGATGCTTCACTTGAGGTTTACTGTATCCCTTGGACCTTCTTATTGACGATGAAACACAGAAATTGCATCGGAATTTAATACAAAAGGCACAATGCCGACTTAAGTACAAGATGACTGACTCTTCTTACTGTCTATGTTTTGAACCATTCCTGTGACACTAGTTATAGATTCCGAGGCTTCACTTGAGGTTTACTGTATCCCTTGGACATTCTTATTGACGATGAAACACAGAATTTGCATCGGAATTAAATACAAAAGGCACAATGCCGACTTACTGACTAGAAGACTGACTCTTCTTACTGACTGTGTTTTGAACCATTCCTGTGACACTAGTTATTGATTCCGATTCTTCACTTCAGGTTTACTGTATCCATTGGACCTTATTATTTACGATGAAACACATACATTGCATCGGAATTAAATAAAAAAGCAAAATGCCGACTTAAGTACACGAAGACTTACTCTTCTTACTGTCTATGTTTTGAACCATTCCTGTGACACTAGTTATAGATTCCGATGCTACACTCCAGGTTTACTGTATCCCTTGGACCTTCTTATTGACGATGAAACACAGAAATTGCATCGGAATTAAATACAATAGGCACAATGCCGACTTAAGGACAAGAAGACTGACTCTTCTTACTGACTATATTTTGAACCATTCCTGAGACACTAGTTATAGATTCCGATGCTTCACTTCAGGTATATTGTATCCCTCTGACCTTCTTATTGACGATGAAACACAGAAATTGCATCGGAATTAAATACAAAAGGCACAATGTCGACTTAAGTACAAGGAGACTGACTCTTCTTACTGTCTATGTTTTGAACCATTCCTGTGACACTAGTTATAGATTCCGATGCTTCACTTCAGGTTTACTGTATCCCATGGACCTTGTTATTGACGCTGAAACACAAAAATTGCATCGGAATTAAACACAAAAGGCACAATGCCGACTTAAGTACAAAAATACTGACTCTTCTTACTGACTATGTTTTGAACCATTCCTGTGACACTAGTTATAGATAGCGATGCTTCACTTGAGGTTTACTGTATCCCTTGGACCTTCTTATTGACGATGAAACACAGAATTTGCATCGGAATTAAATACAAAAGGCACAATGCCGACTTAGGGACTAGAAGACTGACTCTTCTTACTGACTGTGTTTTGAACCATTCCTGTGACACTAGTTATTGATTCCGATTCTTCACTTCAGGTTTACTGTATCCCTTGGACCTTATTATTTACGATGAAACACATAAATTGCATCGTAATTAAATAAAAAAGGCAAAATGCCGACTTAAGTACATGAAGACTTACTCTTCTTACTGTCTATGTTTTGAACCATTCCTGTGACACTAGTTATAGATTCCGATGCTACACTCCAGGTTTACTGTATCCCTTGGACCTTCTTATTGACGATGAAACACAGAAATTGCATCGGAATTAAATACAATAGGCACAATGCCGACTTAAGGACAAGAAGACTGACTCTTCCTATTGTCAATGATTTGAACCATTCCTGTGACACTGGTTATAGATTCCGATGCTTCACTTCAGGTTTACTGTATCCCTTGGGCCTTCTTATTGAAGATGAAACACAGAAATTGCATCATAATGAAATACAAAAGGCACAATGCCGACTTAAGTACAATAAGACTGACTCTTCCTATTGTCAATGATTTGAACCATTCCTGTGACACTAGTTATAAAATCCGATGCTTCACTTCTGGTTTACTGTATCCCTTGGTCCTTCTTATTGACGATGAAACACAGAAATCGCATCGGAATTAAATACAAAAGGCAAAATGCCGACTTAATTTCAAGAAGACTGACTCTTCTTACTGTCTAGGTTTTGAACCATTCCTGTGACACTAGTTATAGATTCCGATGCTTCACTTCAGGTTTACTGTATCCCTTGGACCTTCTTATTGACGATGAAACACAGAAATTGCATCGGAATTAAATACAAAAGGCACAACGCCGACTTAAATACAAGATGACTGACCCGTCTTACTGTCTATGTTTCGAACCATTCCTGTGACACTAGTTATAGATTTCGATGCTTCACTTCAGGTTTACTGTGTCCCTTGGACCTACTTATTGACGATGAAACACAGAAATTGCATCGGAATTAAATAAAAAAGGCACTTAAGTACAAAAAGACTGACTCTTCTTACTGACTACGTTTTGAACCATTCCTGTGACACTAGTTATGGATTCCGATGCTTCACTTCAGGTTTACTGTATCCCTCTGACCTTCTTATTGACGATGAAACACAGAATTTGCATCGGAATTATATACAAAAGGCACAATGCCGACTTAAGTACAAGAAGACTGACTCTTCCTATTGTCAATGATTTGAACCATTCCTGTGACACTGGTTATAGATTCCGATGCTTCACTTCAGGTTTACTGTATCCCTCTGATCTTCTTATTGACGATGAAACACAGAAATTGCATCGGAAGTAAATACAAAAGACACAATGCCGACTTAAGTACAAGAAGACTGACTCATCTTACTGTCTGTGTTTTGAACCATTCCTGTGACACTAGTTATAGATTCCGATGCTTCACTTCAGGTTTACTGCATCCCTTGGACCTTCTTATTGACGATGAAACACAGAAATTGCATCAGAATTAACCACAAAAGGCACAATGCCGACTTAAGTACAAAAAGACTGACTCTTCTTACTGACTACGATTTTAACCATTCCTGTGACACTAGTTATGGATTCCGATGCTTCACTTCAGGTTTACTGTATCCCTCTGACCTTCTTATTGACGATGAAACACAGAAATTGCATCGGAATTAAATACAAAATTCACAATGCCGACTTAAGTACAAGAAGACTTACTCTTTTTACTGACTATGCTTTAAACCATTCCTGTGACACTAGTTATAGATTCCGATGCTTCACCTCAGGTTTACTGTATCCCTTAAACCTTCTTATTGACGATGAAACACAGAAATTGCATCGGAATTAAATACAAAAGGCACAATGCCGACTTAAGTACAAAAAGACTGACTCTTCTTACTGACTATGTTTTGAACCATTCCTGTGACACTAGTTATAGATTCCGATGCTTGACTTCAGTTTTACTGTATCCCTTGGACCTTCTTATTGACGACGAAACACAGAAATTGCTTCGGAATTAAATACAAAAGGCACAATGCTGACTTAAGTACAAGAAGACTGAACCTTCTTACTGTCTATGTTTCGAACCATTCCTGTGACACTAGTTATAGATTCCGATTCTTCACTTCAGGTTTACTGTATCCCTTGGACCTTCTTATTGACGATGAAACACAGAAATTGCATCGGAATTAAATACAAAAGGCACAATGCCGACTTAAGTACAAGAAGACTGACTCTTCTTACTGTCTATGTTTTGAACTATTCCTGTGACACTAGTTATAGATTCCGATGCTTCACTTCAGGTTTACTGTATACCTTGGACCTTCTTATTGTCGATGAAACACAGAAATTGCATCGGAATTAAATACAAAGAGCACAATGCCGACTTAAGTACAAGAAGACTGACTTTTCCTACAGTCACTGTTTTGGACCAATCCTGTGACTCTAGTTATGGATTCCGATGCTTCACTTCAGGTTTACTGTATCCCTCTGATCTTCTTATTGACGATGAAACACAGAAATTGCATCGGAATGAATACAAAAGGCACAATGCAGACTTAAGTACAAGAAGACTGACTCATCTTACTGTCTATGTTTTGAACCATTCCTGTGACACTAGTTATAGATTCCGATGCTTCACTTCAGGTTTACTGTAACCCTCTGACCATCTTATAGACGATGAAACACAGAAATTGCATCGCAATTAAATACAAAAGGCACTATGCCGACTTAGGTACAAGAAAACTGACTCTTCTTACTGTCTATGTTTTGAACCAATCCTGTGACACTAGTTATAGATTCCGATGCTACACTCTAGGTTTACTGTATCACTTGGACCTTCTTATTGACGATGAAACACAGAAATTGCATCGGAATTAAATAAAAAATTGCACAATGCCGACTTAAGGACTAGAAGACTGACTCTTCTTACTGACTATGTTTTGAACCATTCCTGTGACACTAGTTATTGATTCGGATGCTTCACTTCAGGTTTACTGTATCCCTTGGGCCTTCTTATTGACGATGAAACACAGAAATTGCATCGGAATTAAATACAAAAGGCACAATGCCGACTTAAGTACAAGAAGACTGACTCTTCCTATTGTCAATGATTTGAACCATTCCTGTGACACTAGTTATAGATGCCGATGTTTCACTTCTGGTTTACTGTATCCCTCTGACCTTCTTATTGACGATGCAACACAGAAATTGCATCGAAATTAAATACAAAAGGCACGATGCCGAATTAAGAACAAGAAGACTGGCTCTTCTTACTGGCTATGTTTTGAACCATTCCTGTGACACTAATTATAGATTCCGATGCTTGAATTCAGTTGTACTGTATCCCTTGGACCTTCTTATTGACGACGAAACGCAGAAATTGGATCGGAATTAAATACAAAAGGCACAATGCCGACTTAAGTATAAGAAGACCTACCCTTCTTGCTGTCTATGTTTCGAACCATTCCTGTGACACTAGTTATAGATTCCGATTCTTCACTTCAGGTTTACTGTATCTCTTGGACCTTCTTATTGAAGATGAAACACAGAAATTCATCGGAATTAAATACAAAAGGCACAATGCCGACTTAAGTACGAGAAGACTGACTCTTCTTACTGTCTATGTTTTGAAACATTCCTGTGACACTAGTTATAGATTCCGATGCTTCACTTCAGG
The DNA here is from genome assembly GCF_023864345.2 of Schistocerca serialis cubense. Classification (NCBI taxonomy): domain Eukaryota; kingdom Metazoa; phylum Arthropoda; class Insecta; order Orthoptera; family Acrididae; genus Schistocerca; species Schistocerca serialis. Next base: position 183,309,107 of record NC_064649.1, on the reverse strand, counting down.
TTTACTGTATCCCTTGGACCATCTTATTGACGATGAAACACAGAAATTGCATCGGAATTAAATACAAAAGTCACAATGCCGACTTAAGTACAAGAAGACTGACTCTTCTTACTGTCTATGTTTTGAACCATTCCTGTGACACTAGTTATGGATTCTGATGCTTCACTTCAGGTTTACTGTATTCCTTGGACCTTCTTATTGGCGATGAATCATAGAAATTGCCTCGGAATTAAGTACAAAAGGCACAATACCGCCTTACGCACAAGAAGACTGACTCTTCCTACTCTCTATGTTTTGAACCAATCCTGTGACACTAGTTATAGATCCCGGTGCTCCACTTCAGGTTTACTGTATCCCTCTGACCGTCTTATTGACGAGGAAACACAGAAATTGCATCGGAATTAAATGGAAACCCCACAATGCCTACATAAGTACAAGATGTCTGACCCTTCTTACTGTCTATGTTTTGAACCATTCCTGTGACACTAGTTAATGATTCTGATGCTTCACTTCAGGTTAACTGTAACCCTTGGACCTACTTATTGACGATGAAACACAGAAATTGCATCGGAATTAAATAGAAAAGGCACAATGCCGACTTAAGTACAAGAAGACTGACTCTTCTTACTGTCTATGTTTTGAACCATTCCTGTGACACTAGTTATGGATTCTGATGCTTCACTTCAGATTTACTGTATCCCTCTGACCGTCTTATTGACGAGGAATCACAGAAATTGCATCGGAATTAAATGGAAACCCCACAATGCCTACATAAGAACAAGATGACTGACCCTTCTTACTGTCTATGTTTTGAACCATTCCTGTGACACTAGTTATAGATTCCGATGCTTCACTTCAGGTTAACTGTAACCCTTGGACCTACTTATAACGATGAAACACAAAAATTGCATTGGAATTAAATAGAAAAGGCACATTGCCGACTTAAATACATGAAGACCGACTCTTCCTATTGACTAAGTTTTGATCCATTCCTGTGACACTAGTTATAGATTCCGATGCTTCACTTGAGGTTTTCTGTATCCCTTGGACCTTCTTATTGACGATGAAACACAGAAATTGCATCGGAATTTAATACAAAAGGCACAATGCCGACTTAAGTACAAGATGACTGACTTTTCTTACTGTCTATGTGTTGAACCATTCCTGTGACACTAGTTATAGATTCCGATGCTTCACTTCAGGATTACTGCATCCTTTGGGACCTTGTTATTGACGCTGAAACACAGAAATTGCATCGGAAATAAACACAAAAGGCACAATGCCAACTTAAGTACAAAAATACTGACTCTTCTTACTGACTATGTTTTGAACCATTCCTGTGACACTAGTTATAGATTGCGATGCTTCACTTTAGGTTTACTGTATCCCTCTGTCCTTCTTATTGACGGTGAAACACAGAAATTGCATCGGAATTTAATACAAAAGGCACAATGCCGACTTAAGTACAAGATGACTGACTCTTCTTACTGTCTATGTTTTGAACCATTCCTTTGACACTAGTTATAGATTCCGATGCTACACTCCAGGTTTACTGTATCCCATGGACCTTATTATTGACGATGAAACACATAAATTGCATCGGAATTAAATAAAAAAGGCAAAAATGCCGACTTAAGTACACGAAGACTGACTCTTCTTACTGCCATTGTTTTGAACCATTCCTGTGACACTAGTTATAGATTCCGATGCTACACTCCAGGTTTACTGTATCCCTTGGACCTTCTTATTGACGATGAAACCCAGAAATTGCATCGGAATTAAATACAAAAAGCACAATGCCGACTTAAGTACAGGAAGACTGACTCTTCCGACTGTCTATGTTTTGAACCATTCCTGTGACACTAGTTATAGATTCCAATGCTTCACTTCACGTTTACTGTATTTCTTGGACCTTCTTATTGACGAAGAAACACACAAATTGCATCGGAATTAAATACAAAAGGCACAATGCCGACTTAAGTAAATGAAGACCGACTCTTCCTACTGACTAAGTTTCGAACCATTCCTGTGACACTAGTTATAGATTCCGATGCTTCACTCTAGGTTTACTGTATCCCTTGGACCTTCTTATTGACGATGAAACACAGAAATTGCATCGGAATTTAATACAAAAGGCACAATGCCGACTTAAGTACAAGATGACTGACTCTTCTTACTGTCTATGTTTAGAACCATTCCTGTGACACTAGTTATAGATTCCGATGCTTCACTTGAGTTTTACTGTATCCCTTGGACATTCTTATTGACGATGAAACACAGAATTTGCATCGGAATTAAATACAAAAGGCACAATGCCGACTTAGGGACTAGAAGACTGACTCTTCTTACTGACTGTGTTTTGAACCAATCCTGTGACACTAGTTATTGATTCCGATTCTTCACTTCAGGTTTACTGTATCCCTTGGACCTTATTATTTACGATGAAACACATAAATTGCATCGGAATTAAATAAAAAAGGCAAAATGCCGACTTAAGTACACGAAGACTTACTCTTCTTACTGTCTATGTTTTGAACCATTCCTGTGACACTAGTTATAGATTCCGATGCTACACTCCAGGTTTACTGTATCCCTTGGACCTTCTTATTGACGATGAAACACAGAAATTGCATCGGAATTAAATACAATAGGCACAATGCCGACTTAAGGACAAGAAGACTGACTCTTCTTACTGACTATATTTTGAACCATTCCTGAGACACTAGTTATAGATTCCGATGCTTCACTTCAGGTATATTGTATCCCTCTGACCTTCTTATTGACGATGAAACACAGAAATTGCATCGGAATTAAATACAAAAAGCACAATGTCGACTTAAGTACAAGGAGACTGACTCTTCTTACAGTCTATGTTTTGAACCATTCTTGTGACACTAGTTATAGATTCCAATGCTTCACTTCACGTTTACTGTATCCCATGGACCTTGTTATTGACGCTGAAACACAAAAATTGCATCGGAATTAAACACAAAAGGCACAATGCCGACTTAAGTACACGAAGACTTACTCTTCTTACTGTCTATGATTTGAACCATTCCTGTGACACTAGTTATAGATTCCGATGCTACACTCCAGGTTTACTGTATCCCTTGGACCTTCTTATTGACGATGAAACACAGAAATTGCATCGGTATTAAATACAATAGGCACAATGCCGACTTAAGGACAAGAAGACTGACTCTTCTTACTGACTATATTTTGAACCATTCCTGAGACACTAGTTATAGATTCCGATGCTTCACTTCAGGTATATTGTATCCCTCTGACCTTCTTATTGACAATGTAACACAGAAATTGCATCGGAATTAAATGCAAAAGGCACAATGTCGACTTAAGTACAAGGAGACTGACTCTTCTTACTGTCTATGTTTTGAACCATTCCTGTGACACTAGTTATAGATTCCGATGCTTCACTTCAGGTTAACTGTAACCCTTGGACCTACTTATAACGATGAAACACAAAAATTGCATCGGAATTAAATAGAAAAGGCACAATGCCGACTTAAATACATGAAGACCGACTCTTCCTATTGACTAAGTTTTGATCCATTCCTGTGACACTAGTTATAGATTCCGATGCTTCACTTGAGGTTTGCTGTATCCCTTGGACCTTCTTATTGACGATGAAACACAGAAATTGCATCGGAATTTAATACAAAAGGCACAATGCCGACTTAAGTACAAGATAACTGACTCTTCTTACTGTCGATATTTTGAACCATTCCTGTGACACTAGTTATAGATTCCGATGCTTCACTTTAGGTTTACTGTATCCCTCTGTCCTTCTTGTTGACGATGAAACAGAGAAATTGCATCGGAATTTAATAGAAAAGGCACAATGCCGACTTAAGTACAAGATGACTGACTCTTCTTACTGTCTATGTTTTGAACCATTCCTTTGACACTAGTTATAGATTCCGATGCTACACTCCAGGTTTACTGTATCCCTTGGACCTTATTATTGACGATGAAACACATAAATTGCATCGGAATTAAATAAAAAAGGCAAAATGCAGACTTAAGTACACGAAGACTGACTCTTCTTACTGCCATTGTTTTGAACCATTCCTGTGACACTAGTTATAGATTCCGATGCTACACTCCAGGTTTACTGTATCCCTTGGACCTTCTTATTGACGATGAAACACAGAAATTGCATCGGAATTAAATACAAAACGCACAATGCCGACTTAAGTACAGGAAGACTGAGTCTTCCTACTGTCTATGTTTTGAACCATTCCTGTGACACTAGTTATAGATTCCAATGCTTCACTTCACGTTTACTGTATCCCTTGGACCTTCTTATTGACGATGAAACACAATAATTGCATCGGAATTAAATACAAAAGGCACAATGCCGACTTAAGTAAATGAAGACCGACTCTTCCTACTGACTAAGTTTCGAACCATTCCTGTGACACTAGTTATAGATTCCGATGCTTCACTTGAGGTTTACTGTATCCCTTGGACCTTCTTATTGACGATGAAACACAGAAATTGCATCGGAATTTAATACAAAAGGCACAATGCCGACTTAAGTACAAGATGACTGACTCTTCTTACTGTCTATGTTTTGAACCATTCCTGTGACACTAGTTATAGATTCCGATGCTTCACTTGAGGGTTACTGTATCCCTTGGACCTTCTTATTGACGATGAAACACAGAATTTGCATCGGAATTAAATACAAAAGGCACAATGCCGACTTAGGGACTAGAAGACTGACTCTTCTTACTGACTGTGTTTTGAACCATTCCTGTGACACTAGTTATAGATTCCGATGCTTCACTTCAGGTTAACTGTAACCCTTGGACCTACTTATAACGATGAAACACAAAAATTGCATCGGAATTAAATAGAAAAGGCACAATGCCGACTTAAATACATGAAGATCGACTCTTCCTATTGACTAAGTTTTGATCCATTCCTGTGACACTAGTTTTAGATTCCGATGCTTCACTTGAGGTTTTCTGTATCCCTTGGACCTTCTTATTGACGATGAAACACAGAAATTGCATCGGAATTAAATACAAAAGGCACAATGCCGACTTAAGTACAAGATGACTGACTTTTCTTACTGTCTATGTTTTGAACCATTCCTGTGACACTAGTTATAGATTCCGATGCTTCACTTCAGGATTACTGCATCCTTTGGGACCTTGTTATTGACGCTGAAACACAGAAATTGCATCGGAAATAAACACAAAAGGCACAATGCCAACTTAAGTACAAAAATACTGACTCTTCTTACTGACTATGTTTTGAACCATTCCTGTGACACTAGTTATAGATTGCGATGCTTCACTTTAGGTTTACTGTATCCCTCTGTCCTTCTTATTGACGATGAAACACAGAAATTGCATCGGAATTTAATACAAAAGGCACAATGCCGACTTAAGTACAAGATGACTGACTCTTCTTACTGTCTATGTTTTGAACCATTCCTTTGACACTAGTTATAGATTCCGATGCTACACTCCAGGTTTACTGTATCCCATGGACCTTATTATTGACGATGAAACACATAAATTGCATCGGAATTAAATAAAAAAGGCAAAATGCCGACTTAAGTACACGAAGACTGACTCTTCTTACTGCCATTGTTTTGAACCATTCCTGTGACACTAGTTATAGATTCCGATGCTACACTCCAGGTTTACTGTATCCCTTGGACCTTCTTATTGACGATGAAACCCAGAAATTGCATCGGAATTAAATACAAAAAGCACAATGCCGACTTAAGTACAGGAAGACTGACTCTTCCGACTGTCTATGTTTTGAACCATTCCTGTGACACTAGTTATGGATTATAATGCTTCACTTCACGTTTACTGTATTTCTTGGACCTTCTTATTGACGAAGAAACACACAAATTGCATCGGAATTAAATACAAAAGGCACAATGCCGACTTAAGTAAATGAAGACCGACTCTTCCTACTGACTAAGTTTCGAACCATTCCTGTGACACTAGTTATAGATTCCGATGCTTCACTCTAGGTTTACTGTATCCCTTGGACCTTCTTATTGACGATGAAACACAGAAATTGCATCGGAATTTAATACAAAAGGCACAATGCAGACTTAAGTACAAGATGACTGACTCTTCTTACTGTCTATGTTTAGAACCATTCCTGTGACACTAGTTATAGATTCCGATGCTTCACTTGAGTTTTACTGTATCCCTTGGACATTCTTATTGACGATGAAACACAGAATTTGCATCGGAATTAAATACAAAAGGCACAATGCCGACTTAGGGACTAGAAGACTGACTCTTCTTACTGACTGTGTTTTGAACCAATCCTGTGACACTAGTTATTGATTCCGATTCTACACTTCAGGTTTACTGTATCCCTTGGACCTTATTATTTACGATGAAACACATAAATTGCATCGGAATTAAATAAAAAAGGCAAAATGCCGACTTAAGTTTACGAAGACTTACTCTTCTTACTGTCTATGTTTTGAACCATTCCTGTGACACTAGTTATAGATTCCGATGCTACACTCCAGGTTTACTGTATCCCTTGGACCTTCTTATTGACGATGAAACACAGAAATTGCATCGGAATTAAATACAATAGGCACAATGCCGACTTAAGGACAAGAAGACTGACTCTTCTTACTGACTATATTTTGAACCATTCCTGAGACACTAGTTATAGATTCCGATGCTTCACTTCAGGTATATTGTATCCCTCTGACCTTCTTATTGACGATGAAACACAGAAATTGCATCGGAATTAAATACAAAAGGCACAATGTCGACTTAAGTACAAGGAGACTGACTCTTCTTACAGTCTATGTTTTGAACCATTCTTGTGACACTAGTTATAGATTCCGATGCTTCACTTCAGGTTTACTGTATCCCATGGACCTTGTTATTGACGCTGAAACACAAAAATTGCATCGGAATTAAACACAAAAGGCACAATGCCGACTTAAGTACACGAAGACTTACTCTTCTTACTGTCTATGTTTTGAACCATTCCTTTGACACTAGTTATAGATTCCGATGCTACACTCCAGGTTTACTGTATCCCTTGGACCTTATTGTTGACGATGAAACACATAAATTGCATCGGAATTAAATAAAAAAGGCAAAATGCAGACTTAAGTACACGAAGACTGACTCTTCTTACTGCCATTGTTTTGAACCATTCCTGTGACACTAGTTATAGATTCCGATGCTACACTCCAGGTTTACTGTATCCCTTGGACCTTCTTATTGACGATGAAACACAGAAATTGCATCGGAATTAAATACAAAACGCACAATGCCGACTTAAGTACAGGAAGACTGACTCTTCCTACTGTCTATGTTTTGAACCATTCCTGTGACACTAGTTATAGATTCCAATGCTTCACTTCACGTTTACTGTATCCCTTGGACCTTCTTATTGACGATGAAACACAATAATTGCATCGGAATTAAATACAATAGGCACAATGCCGACTTAAGTAAATGAAGACCGACTCTTCCTACTGACTAAGTTTCGAACCATTCCTGTGACACTAGTTATAGATTCCGATGCTTCACTTGAGGTTTACTGTATCCCTTGGACCTTCTTATTGACGATGAAACACAGAAATTGCATCGGAATTTAATACAAAAGGCACAATGCCGACTTAAGTACAAGATGACTGACTCTTCTTACTGTCTATGTTTTGAACCATTCCTGTGACACTAGTTATAGATTCCGATGCTACACTCCAGGTTTACTGTATCCCTTGGACCTTCTTATTGACGATGAAACACAGAAATTGCATCGGAATTAAATACAATAGGCACAATGCCGACTTAAGGACAAGAAGACTGACTCTTCTTACTGACTATATTTTGAACCATTCCTGAGACACTAGTTATAGATTCCGATGCTTCACTTCAGGTGTATTGTATCCCTCTGACCTTCTTATTGACGATGAAACACAGAAATTGCATCGGAATTAAATACAAAAGGCACAATGTCGACTTAAGTACAAGGAGACTGACTCTTCATACTGTCTATGTTTTGAACCATTCCTGTGACACAAGTTATAGATTCCGATGCTTCACTTTAGGTTTACTGTATCCCTCTGTCCTTCTTATTGACGATGAAACACAGAAATTGCATCGGAATTTAATACAAAAGGCACAATGCCGACTTAAGTACAAGATGACTGACTCTTCTTACTGTCTATGTTTTGAACCATTCCTTTGACACTAGTTATAGATTCCGATGCTACACTCCAGGTTTACTGTATCCCTTGGACCTTATTATTGACGATGAAACACATAAATTGCATCGGAATTAAATAAAAAAGGCAAAATGCCGACTTAAGTACACGAAGACTGACTCTTCTTACTGCCATTGTTTTGAACCATTCCTGTGACACTAGTTATAGATTCCGATGCTACACTCCAGGTTTACTGTATCCCTTGGACCTTCTTATTGACGATGAAACCCAGAAATTGCATCGGAATTAAATACAAAAAGCACAATGCCGACTTAAGTACAGGAAGACTGACTCTTCCGACTGTCTATGTTTTGAACCATTCCTGTGACACTAGTTATGGATTCCAATGCTTCACTTCACGTTTACTGTATTTCTTGGACCTTCTTATTGACGAAGAAACACACAAATTGCATCGGAATTAAATACAAAAGGCACAATGCCGACTTAAGTAAATGAAGACCGACTCTTCCTACTGACTAAGTTTCGAACCATTCCTGTGACACTAGTTATAGATTCCGATGCTTCACTCTAGGTTTACTGTATCCCTTGGACCTTCTTATTGACGATGAAACACAGAAATTGCATCGGAATTTAATACAAAAGGCACAATGCCGACTTAAGTACAAGATGACTGACTCTTCTTACTGTCTATGTTTAGAACCATTCCTGTGACACTAGTTATAGATTCCGATGCTTCACTTGAGTTTTACTGTATCCCTTGGACATTCTTATTGACGATGAAACACAGAATTTGCATCGGAATTAAATACAAAAGGCACAATGCCGACTTAGGGACTAGAAGACTGACTCGTCTTACTGACTGTGTTTTGAACCAATCCTGTGACACTAGTTATTGATTCCGATTCTTCACTTCAGGTTTACTGTATCCCTTGGACCTTATTATTTACGATGAAACACATAAATTGCATCGGAATTAAATAAAAAAGGCAAAATGCCGACTTAAGTACACGAAGACTTACTCTTCTTACTGTCTATGTTTTGAACCATTCCTGTGACACTAGTTATAGATTCCGATGCTACACTCCAGGTTTACTGTATCCCTTGGACCTTCTTATTGACGACGAAACACAGAAATTGCATCGGAATTAAATACAAAAAGCACAATGCCGACTTAAGTACAGGAAGACTGACTCTTCCGACTGTCTATGTTTTGAACCATTCCTGTGACACTAGTTATGGATTCCAATGCTTCACTTCACGTTTACTGTATTTCTTGGACCTTCTTATTGACGCTGAAACACAAAAACTGCATCGGAATTAAACACAAAAGGCACAATGCCGACTTAAGTACACGAAGACTTACTCTTCTTACTGTCTATGTTTTGAACCATTCCTGTGACACTAGTTATAGATTCCGATGCTACACTCCAGGTTTACTGTATCCCTTGGACCTTCTTATTGACGATGAAACACAGAAATTGCATCGGTATTAAATACAATAGGCACAATGCCGACTTAAGGACAAGAAGACTGACTCTTCTTACTGACTATATTTTGAACCATTCCTGAGACACTAGTTATAGATTCCGATGCTTCACTTCAGGTATATTGTATCCCTCTGACCTTCTTATTGACAATGTAACACAGAAATTGCATCGGAATTAAATGCAAAAGGCACAATGTCGACTTAAGTACAAGGAGACTGACTCTTCTTACTGTCTATGTTTTGAACCATTCCTGTGACACTAGTTATAGATTCCGATGCTTCACTTCAGGTTAACTGTAACCCTTGGACCTACTTATAACGATGAAACACAAAAATTGCATCGGAATTAAATAGAAAAGGCACAATTCCGACTTAAATACATGAAGACCGACTCTTCCTATTGACTAAGTTTTGATCCATTCCTGTGACACTAGTTATAGATTCCGATGCTTCACTTGAGGTTTGCTGTATCCCTTGGACCTTCTTATTGACGATGAAACACAGAAATTGCATCGGAATTTAATACAAAAGGCACAATGCCGACTTAAGTAGAAGATGACTGACTCTTCTTACTGTCTATATTTTGAACCATTCCTGTGACACTAGTTATAGATTCCGATGCTTCACTTTAGGTTTACTGTATCCCTCTGTCCTTCTTGTTGACGATGAAACAGAGAAATTGCATCGGAATTTAATAGAAAAGGCACAATGCCGACTTAAGTACAAGATGACTGACTCTTCTTACTGTCTATGTTTTGAACCATTCCTTTGACACTAGTTATAGATTCCGATGCTACACTCCAGGTTTACTGTATCCCTTGGACCTTATTGTTGACGATGAAACACATAAATTGCATCGGAATTAAATAAAAAAGGCAAAATGCAGACTTAAGTACACGAAGACTGACTCTTCTTACTGCCATTGTTTTGAACCATTCCTGTGACACTAGTTATAGATTCCGATGCTACACTCCAGGTTTACTGTATCCCTTGGACCTTCTTATTGACGATGAAACACAGAAATTGCATCGGAATTAAATACAAAACGCACAATGCCGACTAAAGTACAGGAAGACTGACTCTTCCTACTGTCTATGTTTTGAACCATTCCTGTGACACTAGTTATAGATTCCAATGCTTCACTTCACGTTTACTGTATCCCCTGGACCTTCTTATTGACGATGAAACACAATAATTGCATCGGAATTAAATACAAAAGGCACAATGCCGACTTAAGTAAATGAAGACCGACTCTTCCTACTGACTAAGTTTCGAACCATTCCTGTGACACTAGTTATAGATTCCGATGCTTCACTTGAGGTTTACTGTATCCCTTGGACCTTCTTATTGACGATGAAACACAGAAATTGCATCGGAATTTAATACAAAAGGCACAATGCCGACTTAAGTACAAGATGACTGACTCTTCTTACTGTCTATGTTTTGAACCATTCCTGTGACACTAGTTATAGATTCCGATGCTTCACTTGAGGGTTACTGTATCCCTTGGACCTTCTTATTGACGATGAAACACAGAATTTGCATCGGAATTAAATACAAAAGGCACAATGCCGACTTAGGGACTAGAAGACTGACTCTTCTTACTGACTGTGTTTTGAACCATTCCTGTGACACTAGTTATTGATTCCGATTCTTCACTTCAGGTTTACTGTATCCCTTGGACCATATTATTTACGATGAAACACATAAATTGCATCGGAATTAAATAAAAAAGGCAAAATGCCGACTTAAGTACACGAAGACTTACTCTTCTTACTGTCTATGTTTTGAACCATTCCTGTGACACTAGTTATAGATTCCGATGCTACACTCCAGGTTTACTGTATCCCTTGGACCTTCTTATTGACGATGAAACACAGAAATTGCATCGGAATTAAATACAATAGGCACAATGCCGACTTAAGGACAAGAAGACTGACTCTTCTTACTGACTATATTTTGAACCATTCCTGAGACACTAGTTATAGATTCCGATGCTTCACTTCAGGTGTATTGTATCCCTCTGACCTTCTTATTGACGATGAAACACAGAAATTGCATCGGAATTAAATACAAAAGGCACAATGTCGACTTATGTACAAGGAGACTGACTCTTCATACTGTCTATGTTTTGAACCATTCCTGTGACACAAGTTATAGATTCCGATGCTTCACTTCAGGTTTACTGTATCCCATGGGCCTTGTTATTGACGCTGAAACACAAAAATTGCATCGGAATTAAACACAAAAGGCACAATGCCGACTTAAGTACAAAAATACTGACTCTTCTTACTGACTATGTTTTGAACCATTCCTGTGACACTAGTTATAGATAGCGATGCTTCACTTCAGGTTTACTGTATCCCTCTGACCATCTTATTGACGATGAAACACAGAAATTGCATCGGAATTAAATACAAAAGGCACTATGCCGACATAAGTACAAGAATACTGACTCTTCCTACTGTCTATGTTTTCAACCATTCCTGTGACACTAGTTATAGATTCCGATGCTTCACTTCACGTTTACTGTATGCCTTGGACCTTCTTATTGACGATGAAACACAGAAATTGCATCGGAATTAAATACAAAAGACACAATGCCGACTTAAGTACATGAAGACCGATTCTTCCTACTGACTATGTTACGAACCATTCCTGTAACACTAGTTGTAGATTCCGGTGCTTCACTTCAGGATTACTGTATCCCTTGGACCTTCTTATGACGATGAAACACAGAAATTGCATCGGAATTCTATACAAAAGGCACACCGCCGACTTAAGTACAGGAATACTGACTCTTCTGACTGTCTATGTTTTGAACCATCCCTGTGACACTAGTTATAGATTCCGATGCTTCACTCCAGGTTAACTGTATCCCTTGGACCTTCTTAATGACGATGAAACACAGAAATTGCATCGGAATTAAATACAAACTGCACAATGCCGACTAAAGTACAAGAAGACTGACTCTTCTTACTGACTATGTTTTGAACCATTCCTGTGAAACTAATTATAGAGTCCGATGCTTCACTTGAGGTTTACTGTATCTCTCTGACCTTCTTATTGACGATGAAACACAGAAATTGCATCGGAATTAAATAAAAAATGCACAATGCCGAATTAAGTGCAAGAAGACTGACTCTTCTTACTGGCTATGCTTTGGACCATTCCTGTGACACTAGTTATAGATTCCGAAGCTTGACTTCAGTTTTACTGTATCCCTTGGACCTTCTTATTGACGACGAAACACAGAAATTGCATCGGAATTAAATACAAAAGGCACAATGCCGACTTAAGTCCAAGAAGACTGACCCTTCTTACTGTCTATGTTTCGAACCATTCCTGTGACACTAGTTATAGATTCCGATTCTTCACTTCAGGTTTACTGTATCATTTGGACCTTCTTATTGACGATGAAACACAGAAATTGCATCGGAATTGAATAGAAAAGGCACAATGCCGACTTAAGTACAAGAAGACTGACTCTTCCTACTGTCTATGTTTGAACCATTCCTGTGACACTAGTTATAGATTCCAATGCTTCACTTCACGTTTACTGTATCCCTTGGACCTTCTTATTGACGATGAAACACAGATATTGCATCGGAATTAAATACAAAAAGCACAATGCCGACTTAAGTACAGGAAGACTGACTCTTCCTACTGTCTATGTTTTGAACCATTCCTGTGACACTAGTTATAGATTCCAATGCTTCACTTCACATTACTGTATCCCTTGGACCTTCTTATTGACGATGAAACACAGAAATTGCATCGGAATTAAATACAAAAGGCACAATGCCGACTTAAGTAAATGAAGACCGACACTTCCTACTGACTAAGTTTCGAACCATTCCTGTGACACTAGTTATTGATTCCGATGCTTCACTTGAGGTTTACTGTATCCCTTGGACCTTCTTATTGACGATGAAACACAGAAATTGCATCGGAATTTAATACAAAAGGCACAATGCCGTTTTAAGTACAAGATGACTGACTCTTCTTACTGTCTATGTTTTGAACCATTCCTGTGACACTAGTTATAGATTCCGATGCTACACTCCAGGTGTACTGAACCCCTTGGACCTTCTTATTGACGATGAAACACAGAATTTGCATCGGAATTAAATACAAAAGGCACAATGCCGACTTAGGGACTAGAAGACTGACTCTTCTTACTGACTGTGTTTTGAACCATTCCTGTGACACTAGTTATTGGTTCCGATTCTTCACTTCAGGTTTACTGTATCCCTTGGACCTTATTATTTACGATGAAACACATAAATTGCATCGGAATTAAATAAAAAAGGCAAAATGCCGACTTAAGTACACGAAGACTTACTCTTCTTACTGTCTATGTTTTGAACCATTCCTGTGACACTAGTTATAGATTCCGATGCTACACTCCAGGTTTACTGCATCCCTTGGACCTTCTTATTGACGATGAAACACAGAAATTGCATCGGAATTAAATACAATAGGCACAATGCCGACTTAAGGACAAGAAGACTGACTCTTCTTACTGACTATATTTTGAACCATTCCTGAGACACTAGTTATAGATTCCGATGCTTCACTTCAGGTATATTGTATCCCTCTGACCTTCTTATTGACGATGAAACTCAGAAATTGCATCGGAATTAAATAGAAAAGGCACAATGTCGACTTAAGTACAAGGAGACTGACTCTTCTTACTGTCTATGTTTTGAACGTTTCCTGTGACACTAGTCATAGATTCCGATGCTTCACTTCAGGTTTACTGTATCCCATGGACCTTGTTATTGACGTTGAAACACAAAAAATTGCATGGGAATTAAACACAAAAGGCACAATGCCGACTTAAGTACAAAAATACTGACTCTTCTTACTGACTATGTTTTGAACCATTCCTGTGACACTAGTAATAGATAGCGATGCTTCACTTCAGGTTTACTGTATCCCTCTGACCATCTTATGGACGATGAAACACAGAAATTGCATCGGAATTAAATACAAAAGGCACTATGCCGACTTAAGTACAAGAAGACTGACCCTTCTTGCTATCTATGTTTCGAACCATTCCTGTGACACTAGTTATAGATTCCGATTTTTCACTTCAGGTTTACTGTATCTCTTGGACCTTCTTATTGAAGATGAAACACAGAAATTGCATCGGAATTAAATACAAAAGGCACAATGCCGACTTAAGTACGAGAAGTCTGACTCTTCTTACTGTCTATGTTTTGAACCATTCCTGTGACACCAGTTATAGATTCCGATGCTTCACTTCAGGTTTACTGTATCCCTTGGACCATCTTATTGACGATGTAACACAGAAATTGCATCGGAATTAAATACAAAAGGCACAATGCCGACTTAAGTACAAGAAGACTGACTCTTCTTACTCTCTATGTTTTGAACCATTCCTGTGACACTAGTTATGGATTCTGATGCTTCACTTCAGGTTTACTGTATCCCTCTGACCGTCTTATTGACGAGGAAACACAGAAATTGCATCGGAATTGAATGGAAACCCCACAATGCCTAGATAAGTACAAGATGACTGACCCTTCTTACTGTCTATGTTTTGAACCATTCCTGTGACACTAGTTATAGATTCCGATGCTTCACTTCAGGTTAACTGTAACCCTTGGACCTACTTATAACGATGAAACACAAAAATTGCATCGGAATTAAATAGAAAAGGCACAATGCTGACTTAAGTACAAGAAGACTGACTCTTCTTACTGTCTATGTTTTGAACCATTCCTGTGACACTAGTTATGGATTCTGATGCTTCACTTCAGGTTTACTGTATTCCTTGGACCTTCTTGTTGGCGATGAATCATAGAAATTGCCTCGGAATTAAGTACAAAAGGCACAATACCGCCTTAAGTACAAGAAGACTGACTCTTCTTACTCTCTATGTTTGAACCATTCCTGTGACACAAGTTATAGATTCCGATGCTTCACTTCAGGTTTACTGTATCGCTTGGACCTTCTTATTGACGATGAAACACAGAAATTCCATCGGAATTAAGTACAAAAGGCACCATGCCGACTTAAGTACAAGAAGACTGACTCTTCCTACAGTCAATGATTTGATCCATTCCTGTGACACTAGTTATAGATTCCGATGCTTCACTTCAGGTTCACGGTATCCCTCTGATCTTCTTCTTGTCGATGAAAGACAGAAATTTCATCGGAATTAAATACAAAAGGCACAATGCCGACTTAAGTACAAGAAGACTGACTCTTCCTACTGTCTATGTTTTCAACCATTCCTGTGACATTAGTTATAGATTACGATGCCTCACTTCACGTTTACTGTATCCCTTGGACCTTCTTATTGACGATGAAACACAGAAATTGCATCGGAATTATATACAAAAGGCACAATGCCGACTTAAGTACAAGAATACTGACTCTTCTTACTGTCTATGTTTTGAACCATCCCTGTGACACTAGTTATAGATTCCGATGCTTCACTCCAGGTGTACTGTATCCCTTGGACCTTCTTATTGACGATGAAACACAGAAATTGCATCGGAATTAAATACAAAAGGCACAATGCCGACTTAAGTACAAGAAGACTGACTCTTCTTACTGACTATGTTTTGAACCATTCCTGTGACACTAATTATAGAGTCCGATGCTTCACTTGAGGTTTACTGTATCTCTCTGACCTTCTTATTGACGATGAAACACAGAAATTGCATCGGAATTAAATAAAAAAGGCACAATGCCGAATTAAGTGCAAGAAGACTGACTCTTCTTACTGGCTATGCTTTGAACCATTCCTGTGACACTAGTTATAGATTCCGATGTTTGACTTCAGTTTTACTGTATCCCTTGGACCTTCTTATTGACGACGAAACACAGAAATTACATCGGAATTAAATACAAAAGGCACAATGCCGACTTAAGTCCAAGAAGACTGACCCTTCTTAAAGTCTATGTTTCGAACCATTCCTGTGACACTAGTTATAGATTCCGATTCTTCACTTCAGGTTTACTGTATCCCTTGGACCTTCTTATTGACGATGAAACACAGAAATTACATCGGAATTAAATAGAAAATGCACAATGCCGACTTAAGTACAAGAAGACTGACTCTTCCTACTGTCTATGTTTTGAACCATTCCTGTGACACTAGTTATAGATTCCAATGCTTCACTTCACGTTTACTGTATCCCTTCGACCTTCTTATTGACGATGAAACACAGATATTGCATCGGAATTAAATACAAAAGGCACAATGCCGACTTAAATACATGAAGACCGAATCTTCCGATTGACTAAGTTTTGAACCATTCCTGTGACACTAGTTATAGATTCTGATGCTTCACTTGAGGTTTGCTGTATCCCTTGGACCTTCTTATTGACGATGAAACACAGAAATTGCATCGGAATTTAATACAAAAGGCACAATGCCGACCTAAGTACAAGATGACTGACTCTTCTTACTGTCTATGTTTTGAACCATTCCTGTGACACTAGTTATAGATTCCGATGCTTCACTTCAGGATTACTGTATTCCTTGGGACCTTGTTATTGACGCTGAAACACAGAAATTGCATCGGAAATAAACACAAAAGGCACAATGCCAACTTAAGTACAAAAATACTGACTCTTCTTACTGACTATGTTTTGAACCATTCCTGTGACACTAGTTATAGATTGCGATGCTTCACTTTAGGTTTACTGTATCCCTCTGACCTTCTTATTGACGATGAAGTTGTCTTGTGACAGCCAGAGCGAGTGCACCAGCAGCAGCGAGTACTGTTTGTATAAAGCGTTTATTTTGCATTTTGTTTACGACCTTCCACTAAGGAAGGGGTTCTATTTGTGTTTATCTGCTCTGCATAGTAACTAACAGTTCTTGATAAAACTTTACGTAGTTTTCGTGTTAGATTTCTTAGTGTTTTCTTGATCGTTTAGAACAGAAAGCGCCCTAAAACCGTCTTTTGTTTGTTTCGCGGCCGTTAACCACTAGTCACTTGAATCAGCAGTTGTCTTGTGACAGCCAGAGCGAGAGCACCAGCAGCAGCGAGTACTGTTTGTATAAAGCGTTTTTGTACTTATTTGCTGCGCTTAGCTTTTAAATAGTTTTTCTGGGAAAACCTAGCGTAGTTTTCGCGTCTCGTATTTCAGTGAGTGTTTCTTGATTATCAGAGTAGCTCATCAGAAGATTATCTTGGGAATTTGTCACCGTATAGAGTAGGGTAAACATAGTCATGTGTAGGGACTGGGGTTGTTGTGAGCGGACGCGAGGAGAATTGGCCACTCTTCGGGGGCAGGTGGAGGCTTTGTCTGTTAGGCTCATCGAGCTCGAGGCGCAGGCGTCGGCTCGTAGTGGCGTTGGGGCAACTGTGGTGAGACCTATGCCTACTTCGGTGGCCTTGGAATCACATGGAACCCCTGATGTCGCTGCGTCTTCTGGCAGTGAGCATCTTACCGGTCAGCCATCACTCCAGGGTGAATGGCGGACAGTGGTGGGCTCACGCGTGCCTGGCCGAAAGGCGAAGGTGGGATCTGGCCGCGTGGCAGCTGCCTTACCCCTTTCCAACAGGTACGGGGTGCTTCCTAGTGGTGATGACATCGTTTCCGAGCCACCACAGGATGCCTCGCCTGTTGGGCCAGTGGCCGATTCTCCGGCAAGGTCCCGACAGTCACAGAGGGCGGGCCTATTAGTTATAGGGAGCTCCAACGTTAGGCGGGTTATGGAGCCCCTCAGGAAAATAGCGGGTAGGTCGGGGAAGAATGCCAGTGTGCACTCGGTGTGCTTGCCGGGGGGTCTCGTCCGTAATGTGGAGGAGGCCCTTCCGGCAGCTATTGAACGCACTGGGTGTGACCGGCTGCAGATAGTAGCACATGTCGGAACGAATGACGCCTGCCGCTTGGGTTCTGAGGCCATCCTTGGTTCCTTCCGGCGGCTGGCTGATTTGGTGAAGACAACCAGCATCGCACGCGGAGTGCAAGCTGAGCTTAATATCTGCAGCATAGTGCCCAGAGTCGATAGCGGTCCTCTGGTTTGGAGCCGTGTGGAGGGTCTAAACCAGAGGCTCAGACGACTCTGCGACTATAATGGTTGCAAATTCATCGACCTCCGTTATTGGGTGGAGAATTGTAGGGCCCCCCTAGACAGGTCAGGCGTGCACTGCACACCGGAAGCAGCTACTAGGGTAGCAGAGTACGTGTGGCGTGCACACGGGGGTTTTTTAGGTTAGAGGGACCCCCCCTTGGGCGAAACGATAAAATACCTGACGGCTTACCAGAGAGGACATTATCATCGTTGACAAAGAACGTCCGTCCTCAGAGACCAAAAACAGGAAAAGTTAACGTAATATTGGTAAACTGCAGGAGTATCCAGGGCAAGGTTCCTGAATTAGTATCTCTTATTGAAGGAAATAGTGCGCATATAGTATTAGGAACGGAAAGTTGGTTAAAACCGGAAGTGAACAGTAACGAAATCCTAGACACAGAATGGAATATATACCGCAAGGATAGGATAAACGCCAATGGTGGAGGAGTATTTATAGCAGTAAAGAATTCAATAATATCCAGTGAAGTTATTAGCGAATGCGAATGTGAAATAATCTGGGTTAAGTTAAGTATCAAAGGTGGGTCAGATATGATAGTCGGATGCTTCTATAGACCACCTGCATCAGCATCCGTAGTAGTTGAGCGCCTCAGAGAGAACCTGCAGAACGTCGTGAAGAAGTTTCGTGATCATACTATTGTAATAGGGGGAGACTTCAATCTACCAGGTATAGAATGGGATAGTCACACAATCAGAACTGGAGCCAGGGACAGAGACTCTTGTGACATTATCCTGACTGCCTTGTCCGAGAATTACTTCGAGCAGATAGTTAGAGAACCAACTCGTGAAGCTAACGTTTTAGACCTCATAGCAACAAATAGACCGGAACTTTTCGACTCCGTGAATGTAGAAGAGGGTATCAGTGATCATAAGTCAGTGGTTGCATCAATGACTACAAGTGTAATAAGAAATGCCAAGAAAGGAAGGAAAATATATTTGCTTAACAAGAGTGATAGGGCACAAATCGCAGAATATCTGAGTGACCACCATCAAACGTTCATTTCTGAGGAAGAGGATGTGGAACAAAAATGGAAAAAATTCAGAAACATCGTCCAGTACGCCTTAGATAAGTTCGTACCGACTAAGGTCCAAAGCGAGGGGAAAGATCCACCGTGGTATAACAATCATGTACGAAAGGTACTACGGAAACAAAGAAAGCTTCATCATAGGTTTAAGAGTAGTCGAATCATAGCTGATAAGGAAAAGCTGAACGAAGCGAGAAAGAGCGTAAAGAGAGCAATGAGAGAAGCATTCAACGAATTCGAACATAAAACATTGGCAAACAATCTAAACAAGAACCCTAAAAAGTTTTGGTCATATGTAAAATCGGTAAGCGGATCTAAATCCCCTATTCAGTCACTCGTTGACCACGATGGCACCGAAACAGAGGACGACCGAAGAAAGGAAGAAATACTGAATTCAGTGTTCCGAAACTGTTTCACTGCGGAAAATCGTAACACGGTCCCTGACTTCAGCCGTCGCACGGACGCCAAAATGGAAAATATTGAAATAAACGATATCGGAATTGAAAAACAACTGCTATCACTTAGTAGCGGAAAAGCATCCGGACCAGACGAGATACCCTTAAGATTCTACAGTGATTATGCTAAAGAACTTGCCCCCTTTCTATCAGCAATTTATCGTAGATCGCTGGAAGAACGTAAAGTACCTAGCGACTGGAAGAAAGCGCAGGTCGTTCCCATTTTCAAGAAGGGTCATAAATCAGATGCGAATAATTATAGGCCTATTTCGCTTACGTCAATCTGTTGTAGAATAATGGAACATGTTTTGTGTTCTCGTATTATGACGTTCTTAGATAATACAAATCTCCTTCATCATAACCAACATGGATTCCGCAAACAGAGATCATGTGAAACTCAGCTCGCCCTATTTGCCCAAGAAATTCACAGTGCCGTAGACACTGGCGAGCAGATTGATGCCGTATTCCTGGACTTCAGGAAGGCATTTGATACGGTTCCGCACTTACGTTTAGTGAAAAAAATACGAGCTTGCGGAATATCAGACCAGGTTTGTGATTGGATTCAGGATTTCCTAGAAGAAAGAACACAACATGTCATTCTTAACGGTTCAAAATCTGCAGATGTAGAGGTAATTTCGGGAGTACCGCAGGGAAGCGTGACAGGACCTTTATTGTTTACAATATACATAAATGACTTAGTTGACAACATCGGTAGCTCCGTGAGGCTATTTGCAGATGACACGGTTGTCTACAAGAAAGTAGCAACATCAGAAGACTCGTACGTACTCCAGGAGGACCTGCAGAGGATTAATGCATGGTGCGACAGCTGGCAGCTTTCCCTAAACGTAGATAAATGTAATATAATGCGCATACATAGGGGCAGAAATCCATTCCAGTACGATTATGCCATAGGTGGTAAATCATTGGAAGCGGTAACGACCGTAAAATACTTAGGAGTTACTATCCGGAGCGATCTGAAGTGGAATGATCACATTAAACAAATAGTGGGAAAAGCAGGCGCCAGGTTGAGATTCATAGGAAGAATTCTAAGAAAATGTGACTCATCGACGAAAGAAGTAGCTTACAAAACGCTTGTTCGTCCGATTCTTGAGTATTGCTGATCAGTATGGGACCCTTACCAGGTTGGATTAATAGAAGAGATAGACATGATCCAGCGAAAAGCAGCGCGATTCGTCATGGGGACATTTAGTCAGCGCGAAAGCGTTACGGAGATGCTGAACAAGCTCCAGTGACGGACACTTCAAGAAAGGCGTTACGCAATACGGAGAGGTTTATTATCGAAATTACGAGAGAGCACATTCCGGGAAGAGATGGGCAACATATTACTACCGCCCACATATATCTCGCGTAATGATCACAACGAAAAGATCCGAGAAATTAGAGCAAATACGGAGACTTACAAGCAGTCGTTCTTCCCACACACAATTCGTGAATGGTACAGGGAAGGGGGGATCAGATAGTGGTACAATAAGTACCCTCCGCCACACACCGTAAGGTGGCTCGCGGAGTATAGATGTAGATGTAGAAACACAGAAATTGCATCGGAATTTAATACAAAAGGCACAATGCCGACTTAAGTATAAGATGACTGACTCTTCTTACTGTCTATGTTTTGAACCATTCCTGTGACACTAGTTATAGATTCCGATGCTACACTCCAGGTTTACTGTATCCCTTGGACCTTATTATTGACGATGAAACACATAAATTGCATCGTAATTAACTAAAAAAGGCAAAATGCCGACTTAAGTACACGAAGACTGACTCTTCTTACTGCCATTGTTTTGAACCATTCCTGTGACACTAGTTATAGATTCCGATGCTACACTCCAGGTTTACTGTATCCCTTGGACCTTCTTATTGACGATGAAACACAGAAATTGCATCGGAATTAAATACAAAAGGCACAATGCCGACTTAGGGACAAGAAGACTGACTCTTCTTACTGACAGTGTTTTGAACCATTCCTGTGACACTAGTTATTGATTCCGATTCTTCACTTCAGGTTTACTGTATCCCTTGGACCTTATTATTTACGATGAAACACATACATTGCATCGGAATTAAATACAAAAGGCACAATGCCGACTTAAGTAAATGAAGACCGACTCTTCCTACTGACTAAGTTTCGAACCATTCCTGTGACACTAGTTATAGATTCCGATGCTTCACTTGAGGTTTACTGTATCCCTAGGACCTTCTTATTGACGATGAAACACAGAAATTACATCGGAATTTAATACAAAAGGCACAATGCCACCTTAAGTACAAGATGACTGACTCTTCTTACTGTCTATGATTTGAACCATTCCTGTGACACTAGTTATAGATTCCGATGCTTCACTCCAAGTGTACTGAACCCGTTGGACCTTCTTATTGACGATGAAACACAGAATTTGCATCGGAATTAAATACAATAGGCACAATGCCGACTTAGGGACAAGAAGACTGACTCTTCTTACTGACAGTGTTTTGAACCATTCCTGTGACACTAGTTATTGATTCCGATTCTTCACTTCAGGTTTACTGTATCCCTTGCACCTTATTATGTTACGATGAAACACATACATTGCATCGGAATTAAATAAAAACGGCAAAATGCCGACTTAAGTACACGAAGACTTACTCTTCTTACTGTCTATGTTTTAAACCATTCCTGTGACACTAGTTATAGATTCCGATGCTACACTCCAGGTTTACTGTATCCCTTGGACCTTCTTATTGACGATGAAACTCAGAAATTGCATCGAAATTAAATACAATAGGCACAATGCCGACTTAAGGACAAGAAGACTGACTCTTCTTACTGACTATATTTTGAACCATTCCTGAGACACTAGTTATAGATTCCGATGCTTCACTTCAGGTATATTGTATCCCTCTGACCTTCTTATTGACGATGAAACACAGAAATTGCATCGGAATTAAATAGAAAAGGCACAATGTCGACTTAAGTACAAGGAGACTGACTCTTCTTACTGTCTATGTTTTGAACCATTCCTGTGACACTAGTTATAGATTCCAATGCTTCACTTCAGGTTTACTGTATCCCATGGACCTTGTTATTGACGCTGAAACACAAAAATTGCATCGGAATTAAACACAAAAGGCACAATGCCGACTTAAGTACAAAAATACTGACTCTTCTTACTGACTATGTTTTGAACCATTCCTGTGACACTAGTTATAGATAACGATGCTTCACTTCAGGTTTACTGTATCCCTCTGACCATCTTATTGACGATGAAACACAGAAATTGCATCGGAATTAAATACAAAAGGCACTATGCCGACATAAGTACAAGAAGACTGACTCATTTACCGTCTATGTTTTGAACCATTCCTGTGACACTAGTTATAGATTCCGATGCTTCACTTCAGATTTACTGTACCCCTTGGACCTTTTTATTGACGATGAAACACAGAAATTACATCGGAATTAAATACAAAAGGCACAATGCCGACTTAAGTACAAGAAGACTGACTCTTCCTACTTTCTATGTTTTCAACCATTCCTGTGACATTAGTTATAGATTACGATGCTTCACTTCACGTTTACTGTATGCCTTGGACCTCCTTATTGACGATGAAACACAGAAATTGCATCGGAATTAAATACAAAAGACACAATGCCGACTTAAGTACATGAAGACCGACTCTTCCTACTGACTATGTTATGAACCATTCCTGTAAAGCTAGTTCTAGATTCCGGTGCTTCACTTCAGGATTACTGTATCCCTTGGACCTTCTTATGACGATGAAACACAGAAATTGCATCGGAATTATATACAAAAGGCACAATGCCGACTTAAGTACAAGAATACTGACTCTTCCTACTTTCTATGTTTTCAACCATTCCTGTGACATTAGTTATAGATTACGATGCTTCACTTCACGTTTACTGTATGCCTTGGACCTTCTTATTGACGATGAAACACAGAAATTGCATCGGAATTAAATACAAAAGACACAATGCCGACTTAAGTACATGAAGACCGACTCTTCCTACTGACTATGTTATGAACCATTCCTGTAAAGCTAGTTCTAGATTCCGGTGCTTCACTTCAGGATTACTGTATCCCTTGGACCTTCTTATGACGATGAAACACAGAAATTGCATCGGAATTATATACAAAAGGCACAATGCCGACTTAAGTACAAGAATACTGACTCTTCTTACTGTCTATGTTTTGAACCATTCCCGTGACACTAGTTATAGATTGCGATGCTTCACTTCAGGTTTATTGTATCCCTCTGACCTTCTTATTGACGACGAAACACAGAAATTGCATCGGAATTAAATAGAAAAGGCATAATGTCGACTTAAGTACAAGGAGACTGACTGTTCTTACTGTCTATGTTATGAACCATTCCTGTGACACTAGTTATAGATTCCGATGCTTCACTCTAGGTTTACTGGATCCCTTGGACCGTCTTATTGACGATGAAACACAGAAATTGCATCGGAATTAAATACAAAAGGCACAATGCCGACAAAGTACAAGAAGACTGACTCTTCCTACTGTCTATGATTTGAACCATTCCTGTGACACTAGTTTTGAATTCCGATGCTTCACTTCAGGTTTACTGTATCCCTCTGACCTTCTTATTGACGATGAAACACAGAAATTGCATGGGAATCAAATACAAAAGGCTCAATGCCGACATAGGTACAAGAAGACTGACTCTTCCTACTGTCTATGTTTTGAACCATTCCTGTGACACTAGATATTGATTCCGATGCTTCACTGCAGGTTTACTGTATCTCTTGTACCTTATTATTGACGATGAATCACAGAAGTTGTATCGGAATTAAATAAAAAAGGCAAAATCCCGACTTAAGTACACGAAGACTGACTCTTCTAACTGTCTATGATTTGAACCATTCCTGTGACACTAGATATAGATTCCGATGCTTCACTTCATGTTTACTGTATCCCTTGGACCTTATTATTGACGATGAAACACAGAAATTGCATCGGAATTAAATAAAAGAGGCAAAATGCGGACTTAAGTACACGAAACTGACACTTCTTACTGTCTATGTTTTGAACCATTCCTGTGACACTAGTTATCGATTCCGATGCTACACTCTAGGTGTACTGTATCCCTTGGACCCTCTTATTGACGATGAAACACAGAAATTGCATCGGAATTAAATACAAAAGACACAATGCCGACTTAAGTACATGAGGACCGACTCTTCCTACTGACAATGTTGTGAACCATTCCTGTGACACTAGTTGTAGATTCCGATGCTTCACTTGAGGTTTACTGTATCCCTTGGACCTTCTTATTGACGATGAAACACAGAACTTGCATCGGAATTTAATACAAAAGGCACAATGCCGACTTAAGTACAAGATGACTGACTCTTCATACTGTCAATGTTTTGAACCATTCCTGAGACACTAGTTATAGATTCCGATGCTACACTCCAGGTTTACTGTATCCCTTGAGCTTCTTATTGACGATGAAACACAGAAATTGCATCGGAATTAAATACAAAAGGAACAATGCCGACTTAAGGACTAGAAGACTGACTCTTCTTACTGACTATGTTTTGAACCACTCCTGTGACACTAGTTATTGATTCCGATGCTTCACTTCAGGTTTACTGTATCCCTTGGACCTTATTATTGACGATGAAACACAGAAATTGCATCGGAATTAAATAAAAAAGGCAAAATGCCGACTAAAGTACACGAAGACTGACTCTTCTTATTGTCTATGTTTTGAACCATTCCTGTGACACTAGTTATAGATTACGATGCTACACTCTAGGTTTACTGTATCCCTTGGACCTTCTTAGTGACGATGAAACACAGATATTGCATCGGAATTAAATACAAAAGGCACAATGCCGACTTAACTACAAGAAGACTGACTCTTCACACTGTCTATGTTTTGAACCATTCCTGTGACACTAGTTTTGGATTCCGATGCTTCACTTCAGGTTTACTGCATCCCTCTGACCTTCTTATTGACGATGAAACACAGAAATTGCATCGGAATTAAATACAAAAGGCACAATGCCGACTTAAGTACAAGACGACTGACTCTTCCTACTGTCTGTGTTTTGAACCATCCCAGTGACACTAGTTATAGATTCCGATACTTCACTTCAGGTTTACTGTATCCCTCTGACCTAATTGCCGATGAAACACAGATATTGCATCGGAATCAAATACAAAAGGCTCAATGCCGACTTAAGTACAAGAAGACTGACTCTTCCTACTGTCTATGTTTTGAACCATTCCTGTGACACTAGATATAGATTCCGATGCTTCACTTCAGGTTTACTGTATCCCTTGGACTTTATTATTGACGATGAAACACAGAAATTGCATCGGAATAAAATAAAAATGCAAAATGCCGACTTAAGTACACGAAGACTGACTCTTCTTACTGTCTATGTTTTGAACCATTCCTGTGACAATAGATATAGATTCCGATGCTTCACTTCAGGTTTACTGTATCCCTTGGACCTTATTATTGACGATGAAACACAGAAATTGCATCGGAATTAAATAAAAAAGGCAAAATGCCGACTTAAGTACACGAAGACTGACACTTTTTACTGTCTATGTTTTGAACCATTCCTGTGACACTAGTTATAGGTTCCGATGCTACACTGCAGGTTTACTGTATCCCTTGGACATTCTTATTGACGATGAAACACAGAAATTGCATCGGAATTAAATACAATAGGCACAATGCCGACTTAAGGACAAGAAGACTGGCTCTTCTTACTGACTATGTTTTGAACCATTCCTGTGACACTAGTTATAGATTGCGATGCTTCACTTCAGGTTTACTGTATCCCTCTGACCATCTTATTGACGATGAAACACAGAAATTGCATCGGAGTTAAATACAAAAGGCACTATGCCGACTTAAGTACAAGAAGACTGACTCTTCTTACTGTCTATGTTTTGAACCATTCCTGTGACACTAGTTATAGATTCCGATGCTTCACTTCAGATTTACTGTATCCCTTGGACCTTCTTATTGACGATGAAACACAGAAATTGCATCGGAATTTAATACAAAAGGCACAATGCCGACTTAAGTACAAGAAGACTGACGCTTCCTACAGTCTATGTTTTCAACCAACCCTGTGACACTAGTTATAGATTACGATGCTTCACTTCACGTTTACTGTATCCCTTGGACCTTCTTATTGACGATGAAACACATAAATTGCATCGGAATTAAATACGAAAGGCACAATGCCGACTTAAGTACATGAAGACCGACTCTTCCTACTGACTATGTTTTGAACCATTCCTGTGACACTAGTCATAGATTCCGATGCTTCACTTGAGGTTCACTGTATCCCTTGGACCTTCTTATTGACGATGGAACACAGAAATTGCATCGGAATTTAATACAAAAGGCACAATGCCGACTTAAGTACAAGATGACTGACACTTCTTACTGTCTAAGTTTTGAACCATTCCTGTGACACTAGTTATAGATTCCGATGCTACACTCCAGGTTTACTGTATCCCTGGGATCTTCTTATTGACGATGAAACACAGAAATTGCATCGGAATTAAATACAAAAGGCACAATGCCGACTTAAGGACTAGAAGACTGACTCTTCTTACTGACTATGTTTTGAACCATCCCTGTGACACTAGTTATTGATTCCGATGCTTCACTTCAGGTTTACTGTATCCCTTGGACCTTATTATTGACGATGAAACACAGAAATTGCATCGGAATTAAATAAAAAAGGCAAAATGCCGACTTAAGTACACGAAGACTGACTCTTCTTACTGTCTATGTTTTGAACCATTCCTGTGACACAAGTTATTGATTCAGATGTTACACTCCAGGTTTAATGTATCCCTTGGACCTTCTTATTGAAGATGAGACACAGAAATTGCCTCGGAATTAAATACAAAAGGCACAATGCCGACTTAAGGACAAGAAGACTGACTGTTCTTACTGACTATGTTTTGAACCATTGCTGTGACACTAGTTATAGATTCCGATGCTTCACTTCAGGTATATTGTATCCCTCTGACCTTCTTATTGACGATGAAACACAGAAATTGCATCGGAATTAAATAGAAAAGGCACAATGTCGACTTAAGTACAAGGAGACTGACTCTTCTTACTGTCTATGTTATGAACCATTCCTGTGACACTAGTTATAGATTCCGATGCTTCACTCCAAGTTTACTGGATCCCTTGGACCTTCTTATTGACAATGAAACAGAGAAATTGCACCGGAATTAAATAGAAAAGGCACAATGCCGACTTAAGTACAAGAAGACTGACTCTTCTCACTGACTATGTTTTGAATCATTCCTGTGACACTAGTTATTGATTCCGATGCTTCACTTCAGGTTTACTGTATACCTTGGACCTTCTAATTGACGATGAAACACAGAAATTGCATCGGAGTTAAATACAAAAGGCACAATGCCGACTTAAGTACAAGAAGACTGACTCTTCCTACTGTCTATGTTTTGAACCATTCCTGTTACACTAGTTTTGGATTCCGATGCTTCACTTCAGGTTTACTGTATCCCTCTGACCTTCTTATTGACGATGAAACACAGAAATTGCATCGGAATTAAATACAAATGGCACAATGCCGACTTAAGTACAAGACGACTCTTTCTTCCTACTGTCTATGTTTTGAACCATTCCTGTGACACTAGTTATAGATTCCGATACTTCACTTCAGGTTTACTGTATCCCTCTGACCTTATGCCCGATGAAGCACAGAAATTGCATCGGAATTAAATACAAAAGGCACAATGCCGACTTAAGGACAAGAAGATTGACTCTTCTTACTGACTATGTTTTGAACCATTCTTGTTACACTAGTTATAGATTCCGATGCTTCACCTCAGTATTACTGTTTCCCTTGGACCTTCTTATTGACGATGAAACAGAGAAATTGCATCGGAATTAAATACAAAAGGCACAATGCCGACTTAAGGACAAGAAGACTGACTCTTCCTACTGTCTATGTTTTGAACCATTTCTGTGAAACTAGTTTTAGAGTCCGATGCTTCACTTCAGGTTTACTGTATCCCTTGGGCCTTCTTATTGACGATGAATCACAGTAATTGCATCGGAATTAAATACAAAAGGCACAATGCCGACTTAAGTACAAGACGACTCTTTCTTCCTACTGTCTATACTTTGAACCATTCCTGTGACACTAGTTATAGATTCCGATGCTTCACTTCAGGTTTACTGTATCCCTTGGACCTTCTTATTGACGATGAAACTCTGAAATTGCATCGGAATTAAATACAAAAGGCACAATGCCGACTTAAGGACAAGAAGACTGACTTTTCCTACTGTCTATGTTTTGAACCATTTCTGTGAAACTAGTTATAGAGTCCGATGCTTCACTTCAGGTTTACTGTATCCGTTGGACCATCTTGTTGCCGATGAAACACAGAAATTGCATCGGGATTAAATACAAAAGGTACAATGCCGACTTAAGTACAAGACGTCTGATTCTTCCTACTGTATATGTTTGAACCATTACTGTGACACTAGTTATAGATTCCGATGCTTAACTCCAGGTTTACTGTATCCCTTGGACCTTCTTATTGACGATGAAACTCTGAAATTGCATCGGAATTAAATACAAAAGGCACAATGCCGACATAAGGCAAAGAAGACTGACTCTTCTTACTGACTACGGTTTTAACCATTCCTGTGACACTAGCTAAAGAATTCCGATGCTTCACCTCAGGTTTACTGTATACCTCGGACCTTCTTATTGACGATGAAACACAGAAATTGCATCGGAATTTAATACAAAAGGCACAAAGCCGGTTTATGTACAAGATGACTGACACTTCTTACTGTCTATGTTTTGAACCATTCCTGTGACACTAGTTATAGATTCCGATGCTACACTCCAGGTTTACTGTATCTATTGGACCTTCTTATTGACGATGAAACACAGAAGTTGCATCGGAATTAAATACAAAAGGCACAATGCCGACTTAAGTACAAGAAGACTGATTCTTCCTACTGTCTATGTTTTGAACCGTTAATGTGACACTTGTTTAGGATTCCGATGCTTCACTTCAGGTTTACTGTATCCCTCTGACCTTCTTATTGACGATGAAACACAGAAATTGCATCGGAATTAAATACAAAAGGCACAATGCCGACTTAAGTACAAGACGACTGACTCTTCCTACTGTCTATGTTTTGAACCATTCCTGTGACACTAGTTATAGATTCCGATACTTCACTTCAGGTTTACTGTATCCCTGTGACTTTATTGCCGATGAAACACAGAAATTGCATCGGAATTAAATACAAAAGGCACAATGCCGACTTAAGCACAAGAAGACTGACTCTTCTTACTGACTATGTTTTGAACCATTCCTGTGACACTATATATAGATTCCGATGCTTCACTTCAGGTTTACTGTATCCCTCTGACCATCTTATTGACGATGAAACACAGAAAGTGCATCGGAATTAAATACAAAAAGCACTATGCCGACATAAGTACAAGAAGACTGACTCTTCTTACTGTCTATGATTTGAACCATTCCTGTGACACTAGTTATAGATGCCGATGCTTCACTTCAGATTTACTGTATCCCTTGGACCTTCTTATTGACGATTAAACACAGAAATTGCATCGGAATTAAATACAAATGGCACAATGCCGAGTTAAGTACAAGAAGACTGACGCTTCCTACCGTCTATGTTTTCAACCATTCCTGTGACACTAGTTATAGATTACGATGCTTCACTTCACGTTTACTGTATCCCTTGGACCTTCTTATTGACGATGAAACACAGAAATTGCATCGGAACTAAATACAAAAGGCACAATGCCGACTTAAGGACTAGAAGACTGACTCTTCTTACTGACTACGTTTTGAACCATCCCTGTGACACTAGTTATTGATTCCGATGCTTCACTTCAGGTTTACTGTATCCCTTGGATCTTACTATTGACGATGAAACACACAAATTGCATCGGAATTAAATAAAAAAGGCAAAATGCCGACTTAAGTACACGAAGACTGACTCTTCTTACTGTCTATGTTTTGAACCATTCCTGTGACAATAGTTATAGATTCCGGTGTTACACTCCATTTTTACTGTATCCCTTGGACCTTCTTATTGACGATGAAACACAGAAATTGCATCGGAATTAAATACAAAAGGCACAATGCCGACTTAAGGACAAGAAGACTGACGGTTCTTACTGACTATGTTTTGAACCATTCCTGTGACACTAGTTATAGAA
Source organism: Schistocerca serialis cubense (assembly GCF_023864345.2). Lineage (NCBI taxonomy): Eukaryota > Metazoa > Arthropoda > Insecta > Orthoptera > Acrididae > Schistocerca > Schistocerca serialis. Next base: position 183,277,575 of record NC_064649.1, on the reverse strand, counting down.
TCCGATGCTTCACTTCAGGTTTATTGTATCCCTCTAACCTTCGTATTGACGATGAAACACAGAAATTGCATCGGAATTAAATAGAAAAGGCACAATGTCGACTTATGTACAAGAAGAATGACTCTTCCTACTGTCTATGTTTTGAACCATTCCTGTGACACTAGTTTTGGATTCCGATGCTTCACTTCAGGTTTACTGTATCCCTTGGACCTTATTATTGACGATGAAACACAGAAATTGCATCGGAATTAAATAAAAAAGGCAAGATGCCGACTTAAGTACACGAAGACTGACTCTTCTTACTGTCTATGTTTTGAACCATTCCTGTGACACAAGTTATTGATTCAGATGTTACACTCCAGGTTTAATGTATCCCTTGGACCTTCTTATTGAAGATGAAACACAGAAATTGCATCGGAATTAAATACAAAAGGCACAATGCCGACTTAAGGACAAGAAGACTGACTGTTCTTACTGACTATGTTTTGAACCATTGCTGTGACACTAGTTATAGATTCCGATGCTTCACTTCAGGTATATTGTATCCCTCTGACCTTCTTATTGACGATGAAACCCAGAAATTGCATCGGAATTAAATAGAAAAGGCACAATGTCGACTTAAGTACAAGGAGACTGACTCTTCTTACTGTCTATGTTATGAACCATTCCTGTGACACTAGTTATAGATTCCGATGCTTCACTCCAAGTTTACTGGATCCCTTGGACCTTCTTATTGACAATGAAACAGAGAAATTGCACCGGAATTAAATAGAAAAGGCACAATGCCGACTTAAGTACAAGAAGACTGACTCTTCTCACTGACTATGTTTTGAACCATTCCTGTGACATTAGTTATAGATTGCGATGCTTCACTTCAGGTTTACTGTATACCTTGGACCTTCTTATTGACGATGAAACACAGAAATTGCATCGGAGTTAAATACAAAAGGCACAATGCCGACTTAAGTACAAGAAGACTGACTCTTCCTACTGTCTATGTTTTGAACCATTCCTGTTACACTAGTTTTGGATTCCGATGCTTCACTTCAGGTTTACTGTATCCCTCTGACCTTCTTATTGACGATGAAACACAGAAATTGCATCGGAATTAAATACAAATGGCACAATGCCGACTTAAGTACAAGACGACTCTTTCTTCCTACTGTCTATGTTTTGAACCATTCCTGTGACACTAGTTATAGATTCCGATACTTCACTTCAGGTTTACTGTATCCCTCTGACCTTATGGCCGATGAAGCACAGAAATTGCATCGGAATTAAATACAAAAGGCACAATGCCGACTTAAGGACAAGAAGATTGACTCTTCTAACTGACTATGTTTTGAACCATTCTTGTTACACTAGTTATAGATTCCGATGCTTCACCTCAGTATTACTGTTTCCCTTGGACCTTCTTATTGACGATGAAACAGAGAAATTGCATCGGAATTAAATACAAAAGGCACAATGCCGACTTAAGGACAAGAAGACTGACTCTTCCTACTGTCTATGTTTTGAACCATTTCTGTGAAACTAGTTTTAGAGTCCGATGCTTCACTTCAGGTTTACTGTATCCCTTGGGCCTTCTTATTGACGATGAATCACAGTAATTGCATCGGAATTAAATACAAAAGGCACAATGCCGACTTAAGTACAAGAAGACTGACTCTTCCTACTGTCTATACTTTGAACCATTCCTGTGACACTAGTTATAGATTCCGATGCTTCACTTCAGGTTTACTGTATCCCTTGGACCTTCTTATTGACGATGAAACTCTGAAATTGCATCGGAATTAAATACAAAAGGCGCAATGCCGACTTAAGGACAAGAAGACTGACTTTTTTTACTGTCTATGTTTTGAACCATTTCTGTGAAACTAGTTATAGAGTCCGATGCATCACTTCAGGTTTACTGTATCCGTTGGACCATCTTGTTGCCGATGAAACACAGAAATTGCATCGGGATTAAATACAAAAGGTACCATGCCGACTTAAGTACAAGACGTCTGATTCTTCCTACTGTATATGTTTGAACCATTACTGTGACACTAGTTATAGATTCCGATGCTTAACTCCAGGTTTACTGTATCCCTTGGACCTTCTTATTGACGATGAAACTCTGAAATTGCATCGGAATTAAATACAAAAGGCACAATGCCGACATAAGGCAAAGAAGACTGACTCTTCTTACTGACTACGGTTTTAACCATTCCTGTGACACTAGCTAAAGAATTCCGATGCTTCACCTCAGGTTTACTGTATACCTCGGACCTTCTTATTGACGATGAAACACAGAAATTGCATCGGAATTTAATACAAAAGGCACAAAGCCGATTTATGTACAAGATGACTGACACTTCTTACTGTCTATGTTTTGAACCATTCCTGTGACACTAGTTATAGATTCCGATGCTACACTCCAGGTTTACTGTATCCCTAGGACCTTCTTATTGACGATGAAACACAGAAATTGCATGGGAATTAAATACAATAGGCACAATGCCGACTTAAGTACACGAAGACTGACTCTTCTTACTGTCTATGATTTGAACCATTCCTGTGACACTAGTTATAAATTCCGATGTTACACTCCAGGTTTACTGTATCTATTGGACCTTCTTATTGACGATGAAACACAGAAATTGCATGGGAATTAAATACAAAAGGCACAATGCCGACTTAAGTACAAGAAGACTGATTCTTCCTACTGTCTATGTTTTGAACCGTTAATGTGACACTTGTTTAGGATTCCGATGCTTCACTTCAGGTTTACTGTATCCCTCTGACCTTCTTATTGACGATGAAACACAGAAATTGCATCGGAATTAAATACAAAAGGCACAATGCCGGCTTAAGTACAAGACGACTGACTCTTCCTACTGTCTATGTTTTGAACCATTCCTGTGACACTAGTTATAGATTCCGATACTTCACTTCAGGTTTACTGTATCCCTGTGACTTTATTGCCGATGAAACACAGAAATTGCATCGGAATTAAATACAAAAGGCACAATGCCGACTTAAGCACAAGAAGACTGACTCTTCTTACAGACTATGTTTTGAACCATTCCTGTGACACTATATATAGATTCCGATGCTTCACTTCAGGTTTACTGTATCCCTCTGACCATCTTATTGACGATGAAACACAGAAAGTGCATCGGAATTAAATACAAAAAGCACTATGCCGACATAAGTACAAGAAGACTGACTCTTCTTACTGTCTATGTTTTGAACCATTCCTGTGACACTAGTTATAGATGCCGATGCTTCACTTCAGATTTACTGTATCCCTTGGACCGTCTTATTGACGATTAAACTCAGAAATTGCATCGGAATTAAATACAAATGGCACAATGCCGAGTTAAGTACAAGAAGACTGACGCTTCCTACCGTCTATGTTTTCAACCATTCCTGTGACACTAGTTATAGATTACGATGATTCACTTCACGTTTACTGTATCCCTTGGACCTTCTTATTGACGATGAAACACAGAAATTGCATCGGATTTAAATACAAAAGGCACAATGCCGACTTAAGTACTTGAAGACCGACTCTTCCTACTGACAATGTTTTGAACCATTCCTGTGATACTAGTTATAGATTCCGATGCTTCACTTGATGTTTACTGTATCCCTTGGACCTTCTTATTGACGATGAAACACAGAAATAGCATGGGAATTTAATACAAATGGCACAATGCCTACTTATGTACAGATGACTGACTCTTCTTACTGTCTATGTTTTGAACCATTCCTGTGACACTAGTTATAGATTCCGAAGCTACACTCCAGGTTTAGTGTATCCCTTGGACCTTCTTATTGACGATGAAACACAGAAATTGCATCGGAACTAAATACAAAAGGCACAATGCCGACTTAAGGACTAGAAGACTGACTCTTCTTACTGACTACGTTTTGAACCATCCCTGTGACACTAGTTATTGATTCCGATGCTTCACTTCAGGTTTACTGTATCCCTTGGATCTTACTATTGACGATGAAACACACAAATTGCATCGGAATTAAATAAAAAAGGCAAAATGCCGACTTAAGTACACGAAGACTGACTCTTCTTACTGTCTATGTTTTGAACCATTCCTGTGACACTAGTTATAGATTCCGGTGTTACACTCCATTTTTACTGTATCCCTTGGACCTTCTTATTGACGATGAAACACAGAAATTGCATCGGAATTAAATACAAAAGGCACAATGCCGACTTAAGGACAAGAAGACTGACGGTTCTTACTGACTATGTTTTGAACCATTCCTGTGACACTAGTTATAGAATCCGATGCTTCACTTCAGGTTTATTGTATCCCTCTAACCTTCGTATTGACGATGAAACACAGAAATTGCATCGGAATGAAATAGAAAAGGCACAATGTCGACTTATGTACAAGAAGAATGACTCTTCCTACTGTCTATGTTTTGAACCATTCCTGTGACACTAGTTTTGGATTCCGATGCTTCACTTCAGGTTTACTGTATCCCTCTGACCTTCTTATTGACGATGAAACACAGAAATTGCATCGGAATTAAATACAAAAGGCACAATGCCGACTTTAGTACAAGACGACTGACTCTTCCTACTGTCTATGTTTTGAACCATTCCTGTGACACTAGTTATAGATTCCGATACTTCACTTCAGGTTTACTGTATCCCTGTGACCTTATTGCCGATGAAACACAGAAATTGCATCGGAATTAAATACAAAAGGCACAATGCCGACTTAAGAACAAGAAGACTGACTCTTCTTACTGACTATGTTTTGAACCATTCCTGTGACACTAGTTATAGATTCCGATGCTTCACTTCAGTATTACTGTTTCCCTTGGACCTTCTTATTGACGATGAAACAGACAAATTTCATCGTAATTAAATACAAAAGGCACAATGCCGACTTAAGTACAAGAAGACTGACTCTTCCTACTGTCTATGCTTTGAACCATTTCTGTGAAACTAGTTATAGATTCCGATGCTTCACTTCAGGTTTACTGTATCCCTTGGACCTTCTTATTGACGATGAAACACAGAAATTGCATCGGAATTAAATACAAAAGGCACAATGCCGGCTTAAGGACTAGAAGACTGACTCTTCTTACTGACTATGTTTTGAACCATCCCTGTGACACTAGTTATTGATTCCGATGCTTCACTTCAGGTTTATTGTATCCCTTGGACCTTATTATTGACGATGAAACACAGAAATTGCATCGGAATTAAATAAAAAAGGCAAAATGCCGACTTAAGTACACGAAGACTGACTCTTCTTACTGTCTATGTTTTGAACCATTCCTGTGACACAAGTTATTGATTCAGATGTTACACTCCAGGTTTAATGTATCCCTTGGACCTTCTTATTGAAGATGAAACACAGAAATTGCATGGGAATTAAATACAAAAGGCACAATGCCGACTTAAGGACAAGAAGACTGACTGTTCTTACTGACTATGTTTTGAACCATTGCTGTGACACTAGTTATAGATTCCGATGCTTCACTTCAGGTATATTGTATCCCTCTGACCTTCTTATTGACGATGAAACACAGAAATTGCATCGGAATTAAATACAAAAGGCACAATGCCGACTTTAGTACAAGACGACTGACTCTTCCTACTGTCTATGTTTTGAACCATTCCTGTGACACTAGTTATAGATTACGATGCTTCACTTCAGGTTTACTGAATCCCTTGGACCTTCTTGTTGCCGATGAAGCACAGAAATTGCATCGGGATTAAATACAAAAGGCACAATGCCGACTTAAGTACAAGACGTCTGATTCATCCTACTGTCTATGTTTTGAACCATTACTGTGACACTAGTTATAGATTCCGATGCTTCACTTCAGGTTTACTGTATCCCTTGGACCTTCTTGTTGCCAATGAAACACAGAAATTGCATCGGAATTAAATACAAAAGGCACAATGCCGACATAAGGCAAAGAAGACTGACTCTTCTTACTGACTACGGATTTAACCATTCCTGTGATACTAGCTAAAGAATTCCGATGCTTCACTTCAGGTTTACTGTATACCTCGGACCTTCTTATTGACGATGAAACACAGAAATTGCATCGGAATTAAATACAAAAGACACAACGCCGACTTAAGTACCATAAGAAGACTGTTCCAACTGTCTATGTTTTAACCATTCCGGTGACACCAGTTATAGATTCCGATGCTTCACTTCAGGTTTACTGTATCCATCTGACCGACTTATTGAAGATGAAACACAGAAATTGCATCGGAATCAAATAGAAAAGGCACAATGCCGACTTAAGTACTAGAAGCCTGACTCTTCCTACTGTCTATATTTTGAACCATTCCTGTGACATTAGTTATAGATTCCGATGCTTCACTTCAGGTTTACTGTATCGCTTGACCATCTTATTGACGATGAAACACAGAAATTGCATTGGAATTCAGTACAAAAGGCACAATGCCGACTTAACTACAAGAAGACTGGCTCTTCGTACTGACTATGCTTTGAACCATTCCTGTGACGCTAGTTATAGATTCCGATTCTTCACTTCGGGATTACTGTATCCCTCTGACCTTCTTAGTGACGATGAAACACAGAAATTGCATCGGAATGAAATACAAAAGGCACAATGCCGACTTAAGTAAAAGGAACCTGACTCTTCTTACTGACTATGATTTGAACCATTCCTGTGACACTAGTTATGGATTCCGATGCTTTACTCCAGGTTTACTGTATCCCTTGGACCTTCTTATTGACGATGAAACACAGAAATTGCATCTGAATTAAATAGAAAATGCACAATGATGACTTAAGTGCAAGAACACTGACTATTCTTACTGACTATGCTTTGAACCATTCCTGCGACACTAGTTATAGATTCCGATGCTTCACTTTAGGATTACAGTATCCCTCTGACCTTCTTATTGACGATGAAACACAGATATTGTATCGGAATTAAATACAAAAGGCACAATGCCGACTTAAGTACAAGAAGACTGACTCTTCTTACTGTCTATGTTATGAACCATTCCTGTGACACTAGTTATAGATTCCGATGCTTCACTCCAGGTTTACTGGATCCCTTGGACATTCTTATTGACGATGAAACACAGAAATTGTATCGGAATTAAATACAAATGTCACAATGCCGACTTAAGTACAAGAAGACTGACTCCTCCTACTGTCTATGTTTTGAACCATTCCTGTGACACTAGTTTTGGACTCCGATGCTTCACTTCAGGTTTACTGTATCCCTCTGACCTTCTTGTTGACGATGAAACACAGAAATTGCATCGGAATTAAATAAAAAATGCAAAATGCCGACTTAAGTACACGAAGACTGACTCTTCTTACTGTCTATGTTTTGAACCATTCCTGTGACACTAGTTATAGATTCCGGTGTTACACTCCATTTTTACTGTATCTCTTGAGCCTTCTTATTGACGATGAAACACAGAAATCTCATCGGAATTAAATACCAAAGGCACAATGCCGACTTAAGGACAAGAAGACTGACGGTTCTTACTGACTATGTTTTGAACCATTCCTGTGACACTAGTTATAGAATCCGATGCTTCACTTCAGGTTTATTGTATCCCTCTAACCTTCGTATTGACGATGAAGCTGAGAAATTGCATCGGAATTAAATAGAAAAGGCACAATGTCGACTTATGTACAAGAAGACTGACACTTCCTACTGTCTATGTTTTGAACCATTCCTGTGACACTAGTTTTGGATTCCGATGCTTCACTTCAGGTTAACTGTATCCCTCTGACCTTCTTATTGACGATGAAACACAGAAATTGCATCGGAATTAAATACAAAAGGCACAATGCCGACTTTAGTACAAGACAACTGACTCTTCCTACTGTCTATGTTGTGAACCATTCCTGTGACACTAGTTATAGATTCCGATACTTCACCTCAGGTTTGCTGTATCCCTGTGACCTTATTGCCGATGAAACACAGAAATTGCATCGGAATTAAATACAAAAGGCACAATGCCGACTTAAGCACAAGAAGACTGACTCTTCTTACTGACTATGTTTTGAACCATTCCTGTGACACTAGTTATAAATTGAGATGCTTCACTTCAGTATTACTGTTTCCCTTGGACCTTCTTATTGACGATGAAACAGACAAATTGCATCGGAATTAAATACAAAAGGCACAATGCCGACTTAAGTACAAGAAGACTGACTCTTCCTACTGTCTATGTTTTGAACCATTTCTGTGAAACTAGTTATAGAGTCCGATGCTTCACTGCAGGTTTACTGTATCCCTTGGGCCTTGTTATTGACGATGAATCACAGAAATTGCATCGGAATTACATACAAAAGCATAATGCAGACTTAAGTACAAGAAGACTGACTCTTCTTACTGTCTATACTTTGAACCATTCCTGTGACACTAGTTATAGATTACGATGCTTCACTTCAGGTTTACTGAATCCCTTGGAACTTCTTGTTGCCGATGAAGCACAGAAATTGCATCGGGATTAAATACAAAAGGCACAATGCCGACTTAAGTACAAGACGTCTGATTCTTCCTACTGTCTATGTTTTGAACCATTACTGTGACACTAGTTATAGATTCCGATGCTTCACTTCAGGTTTACTGTATCCCTTGGACCTTCTTGTTGCCGATGAAACACAGAAATTGCATCGGAATTAAATACAAAAGGCACAATGCCGACATAAGGCAAAGAAGACTGACTCTTCTTACTGACTTCGGATTTCACCATTCCTGTGATACTAGCTAAAGAATTCCGATGCTTCACTTCAGGTTTACTGTATACCTCGGACCTTCTTATTGACGATGAAACACAGAAATTGCATCGGAATTAAATACAAAAGACACAACGCCGACTTAAGTACCAGAAGACTGACTGTTCCAACTGTCTATGTTTGAACCATTCCGGTGACACCAGTTATAGATTCCGATGCTTCACTTCAGGTTTACTGTATCCATCTGACCGTCTTATTGAAGATGAAACACAGAAATTGCATCGGAATCAAATAGAAAAGGCACAATGCCGACTTAAGTACTAGAAGCCTGACTCTTCCTACTGTCTATATTTTGAACCATTCCTGTGACATTAGTTATAGATTCCGATGCTTCACTTCAGGTTTACTGTATCGCTTGGACCATCTTATTGACGATGAAACACAGAAATTGCATTGGAATTCAGTACAAAAGGCACAATGCCGACTTAACTACAAGAAGACTGGCTCTTCGTACTGACTATGCTTTGAACCATTCCTGTGACACTAGTTATAGAATCCGATTCTTCACTTCGGGATTACTGTATCCCTCTGACCTTCTTAGTGACGATGAAACACAGAAATTGCATCGGAATGAAATACAAAAGGCACAATGCCGACCTAAGTAAAAGGAACCTGACTCTTCTTACTGTCTATGATTTGAACCATTCCTGTGACACTAGTTATGGATTCCGATGCTTTACCCCAGGTTTACTGTATCCCTTGGACCTTCTTATTGACGATGAAACACAGAAATTGCATCGGGATTAAATACAAAAGGCACAATGCCGACTTAAGTACAAGACGTCAGATTCTTCCTACTGTCTATGTTTTGAACCATTACTGTGACACTAGTTATAGATTCCGATGCTTAACTTCAGTTTTACTGTATCCCTTGGACCTTATTATTGACGATGAAACACAGAAATTGCATCGGAATTAAATAAAAAAGGCAAAATGCCGACTTAAGTACACGAAGACTGACTCTTCTTACTGTCTATGTTTTGAACCATTCCTGTGACACTAGATATAGATGCCGATGCTTCACTTCAGATTTACTGTATCCCTTGGACCTTCTTATTGACGATGAAACACAGAAATTGCATCGGAATTAAATACAAATGGCACAATGCGACTTAAGTACAAGAAGACTGACGCTTCCTACCGTCTATGTTTTCAACCATTCCTGTGACACTAGTTATAGATTACGATGCTTCACTTCACGTTTACTGTATCCCTTGGACCTTCTTATTGACGATAAAACACAGAAATTGCATCGGATTTAAATACAAAAGGCACAATGCCGACTTAAGTACTTGAAGACCGACTCTTCCTACTGACAATGTTTTGAACCATTCCTGTGATACTAGTTATAGATTCCGATGCTTCACTTGATGTTTACTGTATCCCTTGGACCTTCTTATTGACGATGAAACACAGAAATAGCATGGGAATTTAATACAAAAGGCACAATGCCTACTTATGTACAGATGACTGACTCTTCTTACTGTCTATGTTTTGAACCATTCCTGTGACACTAGTTATAGATTCCGATGCTACACTCCAGGTTTACTGTATCCCTTGGACCTTCTTATTGACGATGAAACACAGAAATTGCATCGGAACTAAATACAAAAGGCACAATGCCGACTTAAGGACTAGAAGACTGACTCTTCTTACTGACTACGTTTTGAACCATCCCTGTGACACTAGTTATTGATTCCGATGCTTCACTTCAGGTTTACTGTATCCCTTGGATCTTATTATTGACGATGAAACACACAAATTGCATCGGAATTAAATAAAAAAGGCAAAATGCCGACTTAAGTACACGAAGACTGACTCTTCTTAGTGTCTATGTTTTGAACCATTCCTGTGACACTAGTTATAGATTCCGGTGTTACACTCCATTTTTACTGTATCCCTTGGACCTTCTTATTGACGATGAAACACAGAAATTGCATCGGAATTGAATACAAAAGGCACAATGCCGACTTAAGGACAAGAAGACTGACGGTTCTTACTGACTATGTTTTGAACCATTCCTGTGACACTAGTAATAGAATCCGATGCTTCACTTCAGGTTTATTGTATCCCTCTAACCTTCGTATTGACGATGAAGCACAGAAATTGCATCGGAATTAAATAGAAAAGGCACAATGTCGACTTATGTACAAGAAGACTGACTCTTCCTACTGTCTATGTTTTGAACCATTTCTGTGAAACTAGTTGTAGAGTCCGATGCTTCACTGCAGGTTTACTGTATCCCTTGGGCCTTCTTATTGACGATGAATCACAGAAATTGCATCGGAATTAGATACAAAAGGCATAATGCAGACTTAAGTACAAGAAGACTGACTCTTCTTACTGTCTATACTTTGAACCATTCCTGTGACACTAGTTATAGATTACGATGCTTCACTTCAGGTTTACTGAATCCCTTGGACCTTCTTGTTTCCGATGAAGCACAGAAATTGCATCGGGATTAAATACAAAAGGCACAATGCCGACTTAAGTACAAGACGTCTGATTCTTCCTACTGTCTATGTTTTGAACCATTACTGTGACACTAGTTATAGATTCCGATGCTTCACTTCAGGTTTACTGTTTCCCTTGGACCTTCTTGTTGCCGATGAAACACAGAAATTGCATCGGAATTAAATACAAAAGGCACAATGCCGACATAAGGCAAAGAAGACTGACTCTTCTTACTGACTACGGATTTAACCATTCCTGTGATACTAGCTAAAGAATTCCGATGCTTCACTTCAGGTTTACTGTGTACCTCGGACCTTCTTATTGACGATGAAACACAGAAATTGCATCGGAATTAAATACAAAAGGCACAATGCCGACTTAACTACAAGATGACTGGCTCTTCGTACTGACTATGCTTTGAACCATTCCTGTGACACTAGTTATAGATTCCGATTCTTCACTTCAGGTTTACTGTATCGCTTGGACCATCTTATTGACGATGAAACACAGAAATTGCATTGGAATTCAGTACAAAAGGCACAATGCCGACTTAACTACAAGATGACTGGCTCTTCGTACTGACTATGCTTTGAACCATTCCTGTGACACTAGTTATAGATTCCGATTCTTCACTTCGGGATTACTGTATCCCTCTGACCTTCTTAGTGACGATGAAACACAGAAATTGCATCGGAATCAAATACAAAAGGCACAATGCCGACTTAAGTAAAAGGAACCTGACTCTTCTTACTGTCTATGATTTGAACCATTCCTGTGACACTAGTTATGGATTCCGATGCTTTACTCCAGGTTTATTGTATCCATTGGACCTTCTTATTGACGATGAAACACAGAAATTGCATCTGAATTAAAGAGAAAATGCACAATGATGACTTAAGTGCAAGAACACTGACTATTCTTACTGACTATGCTTTGAACCATTCCTGCGACACTAGTTATAGATTCCGATGCTTCACTTTAGGATTACTGTATCCCTCTGACCTTCTTATTGACGATGAAACACAGATATTGTATCGGAATTAAATACAAAAGGCACAATGCCGACTTAAGTACAAGAAGACTGACTCTTCTTACTGTCTATGTTATGAACCATTCCTGTGACACTAGTTATAGATTCCGATGCTTCACTCCAGGTTTACTGGATCCCTTGGACATTCTTATTGACGATGAAACACAGAAATTGTATCGGAATTAAATACAAATGTCACAATGCCGACTTAAGTACAAGAAGACTGACTCTTCCTACTGTCTATGATTTGAACCATTCCTGTGACACTAGTTTAGGACTCCGATGCTTCACTTCAGGTTTACTGTATCCCTCTGACCTTCTTGTGGACGATGAAACACAGAAATTGCATCGGAATTAAATACAAAAGGCACAATGCCGACTTAAGTACAAGAAGACTGACTCTTCCTACTGTCTATGCTTTGAGCCATTCCTGTGACACTAGTTTTGGATTCCGATGCTTCACTTCAGGTTTACTGTATCCCTCTGACCTTGTTATTGACGATGAAACACAGAAATTGCATCGGAATTAAATACAAAAGGCACAATGCCGACTTAAGTACAAGACGACTGACTCTTCCTACTGTCTATGTTTTGAACCATTCCTGTGACACTAGTTATAGATTCAGATACTTCACTTCAGGTTTACTGTATCCCTCTGACCTTATTGCCGATGAAACACAGAAATTGCATCGGAATTAGATACAAAAGGCACAATGCCGACTTAAGGACAAGAAGACTGACTCTTCTTACTGACTATGTTTTGAACCATTACTGTGACACTAGTTATAGATTCCGATGCTTCACTTCAGTATTACTGTTTCCCTAGGACCTTCTTATTGACGATGAAAAAGAGAAATTGCATCGGAATTAAATACAAAAGGCACAATGCCGACTTAAGTACAAGAAGACTGACTCTTCCTACTGTCTATGTTTTGAACCATTTCTGTTAAACTAGTTATAGAGTCCGATACTTCACTTCAGGTTTACTGTATCCCTTGGGCCTTCTTATAGACGATGAATCACAGAAATTGCATCGAAATTAAATACAAAAGGCATAATGCAGACTTAAGTACAAGAAGACTGACTCTTCTTACTGTCTATACTTTGAACCATTCCTTTGACACTAGTTATAGGTTCCGATGCTTCACTTCAGGTTTACTGTATCCCTTGGACCTTCTTGTTGACGATGAAACACACACATTGCATAGGGATTAAATACAAAACGCACAATGCCGACTTAAGTACAAGACGTCTGATTCTTCCTACTGTCTATGTTTTGAACCATTACTGTGACACTAGTTATAGATTCCGATGCTTCACTCCACGATTACTGTATCCCTTGGACCTTCTTATTGACGGTGAAACACAGATATTGCATCGGAATTAAATACAAAAGGCACAATGCCGACATAAGGCAAAGAAGACTGACTCTTCTTACTGACTACGGTTTTAACCATTCCTGTCACACTAGCTAAAGAATTCCGATGCTTCACTTCAGGTTTACTGTATACCTCGGACCATCTTATTGACGATGAAACACAGAAATTGCATCGGAATTAAATGCAAAAGACACAACGCCGACTTAAGTACCAGAAGACTGTCTGTTCCAACTGTCTATGTTTTGAACCATTCCTGTGACACTAGTTATAGATTCCGATGCTTCACTTCAGGTTTACTGTATCCATCTGACCGTCTTATTGACGATGAAACACAGAAATTGCATCGGAATCAAAAAGAAAAGGCACAATGCCGACTTAAGTACTAGAAGCCTGACTCTTCCTACTGTCTATGTTTTGAACCATTCCTGTGACACTAGTTATAGATTCCGATGCTTCACTTCAGGTGTACTGTATCCCTTGGACCATCTTATTGACGATGAAACACAGAAATTGCATTGGAATTCAGTACAAAAGGCACAATGCCGACTTAACTACAAGAAGACTGAATCTTCGTACTGACTATGCTTTGAACCATTCCTGTGACACTAGTTATAGATTCCGATTCTTCACTTCAGGATTACTGTATCCCGCTGACCTTCTTAGTGACGATGAAACACAAATATTGCATCGGAATTAAATACAAAAAGCACAATGCCGACTTAAGTACAAGTATACTGACTCATTTTACTGTCTATGTTTTGAACCGTCCCTGTGACACTAGTTATAGATTCCGATGCTTCACTCCAGGTTTACTGTATCCCTTGGACCTTCTTATTGACGATGAAACACAGAAATTGCATCGGAATGAAATACAAAAGGCACAATGCCGACTTAAGTAAAAGGAGGCTGACTCTTCTTACTGTCTATGATTTGAACCATTCCTGTAACACTAGTTATGGATTCCGATGCTTCACTCCAGGTTTACTGTATCCCTTGGACCTTCTTATTGACGATGAAACACAGAAATTGCATCCGAATTAAATAGAAAATGCACAATGATGACTTAAGTACAAGAAGACTGACTATTCTTACTGACTATGTTTTGAACCATTCGTGTGACACTAGTTATAGATTCCGATGCTTCACTTCAGGTTTGCTGTATACCTTGGACCTTCTTATTCACGATGAAACACAGAAATTGCATCGGAATTAAATACAAAAGGCACAATGCCGACTTAAGTACAAGAAGGCTGACTCTTCTTACTGTCTATGTTATGAACCATTCCTGTGACACTAGTTATAGATTCCGATGCTTCACTCCAGGTTTACTGGATCCCTTGGTCCTTCTTATTGACGATGAAACACAGAAATTGCATCGGAATTAAATACAAAAGGCACAATGCCGAGTGAAGTACAAGAAGACTGACTCTTCCTACTGTCTATGTTTTGAACCATTCCTGTGACACTAGTTATAGATTCAGATACTTCACTTCAGGTTTACTGTATCCCTCTGACCTTATTGCCGATGAAACACAGAAATTGCATCGGAATTAAATACAAAAGGCACAATGCCGACTTAAGGACAAGAAGACTGACTCTTCTTACTGTCTATGATTTGAACCATTCCTGTGACACTAGTTATAGATTCCGATGCCTCACTTCAGATTTACTGTATCCCTTGGACCTTCTTATTGACGATGAAACACAGAAATTGCATCGGAATTAAATACAAAAGGCACAATGCCGACTTAAGTACAAGAAGACTGACTCTTCCTACTGTCTATGATTTGAACCATTCCTGTGACACTAGTTTAGGACTCCGATGCTTCACTTCAGGTTTACTGTATCCCTCTGACCTTCTTGTTGACGATGAAACACAGAAATTGCATCGGAATTAAATACAAAAGGCACAATGCCGACTTAAGTACAAGAAGACTGACTCTTCCTACTGTCTATGCTTTGAGCTATTCCTGTGACACTAGTTTTGGATTCCGATGCTTCACTTCAGGTTTACTGTATCCCTCTGACCTTGTTATTGACGATGAAACACAGAAATTGCATCGGAATTAAATACAAAAGGCACAATGCCGACTTAAGTACAAGAAGACTGACTCTTCCTACTGTCTATGCTTTGAGCCATTCCTGTGACACTAGTTTTGGATTCCGATGCTTCACTTCAGGTTTACTGTATCCCTCTGACCTTGTTATTGACGATGAAACACAGAAATTGCATCGGAATTAAATACAAAAGGCACAATGCCGACTTAAGTACAAGACGATTGACTCTTCCTACTGTCTATGTTTTGAACCATTCCTGTGACACTAGTTATAGATTCAGATACTTCACTTCAGGTTTACTGTATCCCTCTGACCTTATTGCCGATGAAACACAGAAATTGCATCGGAATTAAATACAAAAGGCACAATGCCGACTTAAGGACAAGAAGACTGACTCTTCTTACTGACTATGTTTTGAACCATTCCTGTGACACTAGTTATAGATTCCGATGCTTCACTTCAGTATTACTGTTTCCCTAGGACCTTCTTATTGACGATGAAAAAGAGAAATTGCATCGGAATTAAATACAAAAGGCACAATGCCGACTTAAGGACAAGAAGACTGACTCTTCTTACTGTCTATGATTTGAACCATTCCTGTGACACTAGTTATAGATTCCGATGCCTCACTTCAGATTTACTGTATCCCTTGGACCTTCTTATTGACGATGAAACACAGAAATTGCATCGGAATTAAATACAAAAGGCACAATGCCGACTTAAGTACAAGAAGACTGACTCTTCCTACTGTCTATGATTTGAACCATTCCTGTGACACTAGTTTAGGACTCCGATGCTTCACTTCAGGTTTACTGTATCCCTCTGACCTTCTTGTTGACGATGAAACACAGAAATTGCATCGGAATTAAATACAAAAGGCACAATGCCGACTTAAGTACAAGAAGACTGACTCTTCCTACTGTCTATGCTTTGAGCCATTCCTGTGACACTAGTTTTGGATTCCGATGCTTCACTTCAGGTTTACTGTATCCCTCTGACCTTGTTATTGACGATGAAACACAGAAATTGCATCGGAATTAAATACAAAAGGCACAATGCCGACTTAAGTACAAGAAGACTGACTCTTCCTACTGTCTATGCTTTGAGCCATTCCTGTGACACTAGTTTTGGATTCCGATGCTTCACTTCAGGTTTACTGTATCCCTCTGACCTTGTTATTGACGATGAAACACAGAAATTGCATCGGAATTAAATACAAAAGGCACAATGCCGACTTAAGTACAAGACGACTGACTCTTCCTACTGTCTATGTTTTGAACCATTCCTGTGACACTAGTTATAGATTCAGATACTTCACTTCAGGTTTACTGTATCCCTCTGACCTTATTGCCGATGAAACACAGAAATTGCATCGGAATTAAATACAAAAGGCACAATGCCGACTTAAGGACAAGAAGACTGACTCTTCTTACTGACTATGTTTTGAACCATTCCTGTGACACTAGTTATAGATTCCGATGCTTCACTTCAGTATTACTGTTTCCCTAGGACCTTCTTATTGACGATGAAAAAGAGAAATTGCATCGGAATTAAATACAAAATGCACAATGCCGACTTAAGTACAAGAAGACTGACTCTTCCTACTGTCTATGTTTTGAACCATTTCTGTTAAACTAGTTATAGAGTCCGATGCTTCACTTCAGGTTTACTGTATCCCTTGGGCCTTCTTATAGACGATGAATCACAGAAATTGCATCGAAATTAAATACAAAAGGCATAATGCAGACTTAAGTACAAGAAGACTGACTCTTCTTACTGTCTATACTTTGAACCATTCCTTTGACACTAGTTATAGGTTCCGATGCTTCACTTCAGGTTTACTGTATCCCTTGGACCTTCTTGTTGACGATGAAACACACACATTGCATAGGGATTAAATACAAAACGCACAATGCCGACTTAAGTACAAGACGTCTGATTCTTCCTACTGTCTATGTTTTGAACCATTACTGTGACACTAGTTATAGATTCCGATGCTTCACTCCACGATTACTGTATCCCTTGGACCTTCTTATTGACGGTGAAACACAGATATTGCATCGGAATTAAATACAAAAGGCACAATGCCGACATAAGGCAAAGAAGACTGACTCTTCTTACTGACTACGGTTTTAACCATTCCTGTCACACTAGCTAAAGAATTCCGATGCTTCACTTCAGGTTTACTGTACACCTCGGACCTTCTTATTGACGATGAAACACAGAAATAGCATCGGAATTAAATGCAAAAGACACAACGCCGACGTAAGTACCAGAAGACTGACTGTTCCAACTGTCTATGTTTTGAACCATTCCTGTGACACTAGTTATAGATTCCGATGCTTCACTTCAGGTTTACTGTATCCATCTGACCGTCTTATTGACGATGAAACACAGAAATTGCATCGGAATCAAAAAGAAAAGGCACAATGCCGACATAAGTACTAGAAGCCTGACTCTTCCTACTGTCTATGTTTTGAACCATTCCTGTGACACTAGTTATAGATTCCGATGCTTCACTTCAGGTGTACTGTATCCCTTGGACCATCTTATTGACGATGAAACACAGAAATTGCATTGGAATTCAGTACAAAAGGCACAATGCCGACTTAACTACAAGAAGACTGAATCTTCGTACTGACTATGCTTTGAACCATTCCTGTGACACTAGTTATAGATTCCGATTCTTCACTTCAGGATTACTGTATCCCGCTGACCTTCTTAGTGACGATGAAACACAAATATTGCATCGGAATTAAATACAAAAAGCACAATGCCGACTTAAGTACAAGTATACTGACTCATTTTACTGTCTATGTTTTGAACCGTCCCTGTGACACTAGTTATAGATTCCGATGCTTCACTCCAGGTTTACTGTATCCCTTGGACCTTCTTATTGACGATGAAACACAGAAATTGCATCGGAATGAAATACAAAAGGCACAATGCCGACTTAAGTAAAAGGAGGCTGACTCTTCTTACTGTCTATGATTTGAACCATTCCTGTAACACTAGTTATGGATTCCGATGCTTCACTCCAGGTTTACTGTATCCCTTGGACCTTCTTATTGACGATGAAACACAGAAATTGCATCCGAATTAAATAGAAAATGCACAATGATGACTTAAGTACAAGAAGACTGACTATTCTTACTGACTATGTTTTGAACCATTCGTGTGACACTAGTTATAGATTCCGATGCTTCACTTCAGATTTACTGTATACCTTGGACCTTCTTATTCACGATGAAACACAGAAATTGCATCGGAATTAAATACAAAAGGCACAATGCCGACTTAAGTACAAGAAGGCTGACTCTTCTTACTGTCTATGTTATGAACCATTCCTGTGACACTAGTTATAGATTCCGATGCTTCACTCCAGGTTTACTGGATCCCTTGGTCCTTCTTATTGACGATGAAACACAGAAATTGCATCGGAATTAAATACAAAAGGCACAATGCCGAGTGAAGTACAAGAAGACTGACTCTTCCTACTGTCTATGTTTTGAACCATTCCTGTGACACTAGTTTTGGATTCCGACGCTTCACTTCAGGTTTACTGTATCCCTCTGACCTTCTTATTGACGATGAAACACAGATATTGCATCGGAATTAAATACAAAAGGCACAATGCCGACTTAAGTACAAGACGACTGACTCTTCCTACTGTCTATGTTTGAACCATTCCTGTGACACTAGTTATTGATTCCGATACTTCTCTTCAGGTTTACTGTATCCCTCTGACCTTATTGCCGATGAAACACAGATATTGGATCGGAATCAAATACAAAAGGCTCAATGCCGACTTAAGTACAAGAAGACTGACTCTTCCTACTGTCTATGTTTTGAACCATTCCTGTGACACTAGATATAGATTCCGATGCTTCACTTCAGGTTTACTGTATCCCTTGGACCTTCTTATTGACGATGAAACACAGATATTGCATCGGAATTAAATAAAAAAGGCAAAATGCCGACTTAAGTACACGAAGACTGACTCTTCTTACTGTCTATGTTTTGAACCATTCCTGTGACACTAGTTATAGATTCCGATGCTACACTCGAGGTTTACTGTATCCCTTGGTCCTTCTTATTGACGATGAAACACAGAAATTGCATCGGAATTAAATACAATAGACACAATGCCGACTTAAGGACAAGAAGACTGACTCTTCTTACTGTTTATGTTATGAACCATTCCTGTGACACTAGTTATAGATTTAGATGCTTGACTTCAGGTTTATTGTATCCCTCTGACCTTCTTATTGACGATGAAACACAGAAATTGCATCGGAATTAAATAGAAAAGGCACATTGCCGACTTAAGTACAAGAAGACTGTCGCTTCCTACTGTCTATGTTTTCAACCATTCCTGTGACACTAGTTATAGATTACGATGCTTCACTTCACGTTTACTCTATCCCTTGGACCTTCTTATTGCCGATGAAACACAGATATTGCATCGGAATCAAATACAAAAGGCTCAATGCCGACATAAGTACAAGAAGACTGACTCTTCCTACTGTCTATGTTTTGAACCATTCCTGTGACACTAGATATAGATTTCGATGCTTCACTTCAGGTTTACTGTATCCCTTGGACGTTATTATTGACGATGAAACACAGAAATTGCATCGGAATTAAATACAATAGACACAATGAGGACTTAAGGACAAGAAGACTGACCCTTCTTACTGACTATGTTATGAACCATTCCTGTGACACTAGTTATAGATTCCGATGCTTCACTTCAGGTTTATTGTGTCCCTCTGACCTTCTTATTGACGATGAAACACAGAAATTGCATCGGAATTAAATAGGAAAGGCACAATGCCGACTTATGTACAAGATGACTGACTCTTCTTACTGTCTATGTTTTGAACCATTCCTGTGACACTAGTTATAGATTCCGATGCTACACTCCAGGTTTACTGTATCCCTTGGACCTTCTTATTGACGATGAAACATAGAAATTGCATCGGAAATAAATACAAAAGGCACAATGCCGACTTAAGGACTAGAAGACTCACTCTTCTTACTGACTATGTTTTGAACCATCCCTGTGACACTAGTTATTGATTACGATGCTTCACTTCAGGTTTACTGTATCCCTTGGACCTTATTATCGACGATGAAACACAGAAATTGCATCGGCATTAAATAGAAAAGGCAAAATGCCGACTTAAGTACACGAAGACTGACTCTTCTTACTGTCTATGTTTTGAACCATTCCTGTGACACTATTTATAGATTCCGATGTTACACTCCAGGTTTACTGTATCCCTTGGACCTTCTTATTGATTATGAAACACAGAATTTGCATCGGAACTAAATACAAAAGGCACAATGCCGACTTGAGAACAAGAAGACTGACTGTTCTTGCTGACTATGTTTTGAACCATTCCTGTGACACTAGTTATAGAATCCGATGCTTCACGTCAGGTTTATTGTATCCCTCTAACCTTCGTATTGACGATGAAACACAGAAATTGCATCGGAATTATATAGAAAAGGCACAATGTCGACTTAAGTACAAGGAGACTGACTCTTCTTACTGTCTATGTTATGAACCATTCCTGTGACACTAGTTATAGATTCCGATGTTACACTCCAGGTTTACTCTATCCCTTGGACCTTCTTATTGACGATGAAACATAGAAATTGCATCGGAAACAAATACAAAAGGCACAATGCCGACTTAAGGACTAGAAGACTGACTCTCCTTACTGACTATGTTTTGAACCATCCCTGTGACACTAGTTATTGATTACGATGCTTCACTTCAGGTTTACTGTATCCCTTGGACCTTCTTATTGACGATGAAACACAGAAATTGCATCGGAATGAAATACAAAAGGCACAATGCCGACTTAAGTAAAAGGAGGCTGACTCTTCTTACTGTCTATGATTTGAACCATTCCTGTAACACTAGTTATGGATTCCGATGCTTCACTCCAGGTTTACTGTATCCCTTGGACCTTCTTATTGACGATGAAACACAGAAATTGCATCCGAATTAAATAGAAAATGCACAATGATGACTTAAGTACAAGAAGACTGACTATTCTTACTGACTATGTTTTGAACCATTCGTGTGACACTAGTTATAGATTCCGATGCTTCACTTCAGGTTTACTGTATACCTTGGACCTTCTTATTCACGATGAAACACAGAAATTGCATCGGAATTAAATACAAAAGGCACAATGCCGACTTAAGTACAAGAAGGCTGACTCTTCTTACTGTCTATGTTATGAACCATTCCTGTGACACTAGTTATAGATTCCGATGCTTCACTCCAGGTTTACTGGATCCCTTGGTCCTTCTTATTGACGATGAAACACAGAAATTGCATCGGAATTAAATACAAAAGGCACAATGCCGAGTGAAGTACAAGAAGACTGACTCCTCCTACTGTCTATGTTTTGAACCATTCCTGTGACACTAGATATAGATTCCGATGCTTCACTTCAGAATTACTGTATCCCTTGGACCTTATTATTGACGATGAAACACAGAAATTGCATCGGAATTAAATAAAAAAGGCAAAATGCCGACTTAAGTACACGAAGACTGACTCTTCTTACTGTCTGTGTTTTGAACCATTCCTGTGACACTAGATATAGATTCCGATGCTTCACTTCAGGTTTACTGTATCCCTTGGACCTTCTTATTGACGATGAAACACAGATATTGCATCGGAATTAAATAAAAAAGGCAAAATGCCGACTTAAGTACACGAAGACTGACTCTTCTTACTGTCTATGTTTTGAACTATTCCTGTGACACTAGTTATAGATTCCGATGCTACACTCGAGGTTTACTGTATCCCTTGGTCCTTCTTATTGACGATGAAACACAGAAATTGCATCGGAATTAAATACAATAGACACAATGCCGACTTAAGGACAAGAAGACTGACTCTTCTTACTGTTTATGTTATGAACCATTCCTGTGACACTAGTTATAGATTTAGATGCTTGACTTCAGGTTTATTGTATCCCTCTGACCTTCTTATTGACGATGAAACACAGAAATTGCATCGGAATTAAATACAAAAGGCACTATGCCGACTTAAGTACAAGAAGACCTACTCTTCTTACTGTCTATGTTTTGAACCATTCCTGTGACACTAGTTAAAGATTCTGATGCCTCACTTCAGATTTACTGTATCCCTTGGACCTTCTTATTGACGATGAAACACATTAATTGCATCGGAATTAAATACAAAAGGCACAATGCCGACTTAAGTACAAGAAGACTGACGCTTCCTACTGTCTATGTTTTCAACCATTCCTGTGACACTAGTTATAGATTACGATGCTTCACTTCACGTTTACTGTATCCCTTGGACCTTCTTATTGCCGATGAAACACAGATATTGCATCGGAATCAAATACAAAAGGCTCAATGCCGACATAAGTACAAGAAGACTGACTCTTCCTACTGTCTATGTTTTGAACCATTCCTGTGACACTAGATATAGATTTCGATGCTTCACTTCAGGTTTACTGTATCCCTTGGACGTTATTATTGACGATGAAACACAGAAATTGCATCGGAATTAAATACAATAGACACAATGCCGACTTAAGGACAAGAAGACTGACCCTTCTTACTGACTATGTTATGAACCATTCCTGTGACACTAGTTATAGATTCCGATGCTTCACTTCAGGTTTATTGTATCCCTCTGACCTTCTTATTGACGATGAAACACAGAAATTGCATCGGAATTAAATAGAAAAGGCACAATGCCGACTTATGTACAAGATGACTGACTCTTCTTACTGTCTATGTTTTGAACCATTCCTGTGACACTAGTTATAGATTCCGATGCTACACTCCAGGTTTACTGTATCCCTTGGACCTTCTTATTGACGATGAAACATAGAAATTGCATCGGAAATAAATACAAAAGGCACAATGCCGACTTAAGGACTAGAAGACTGACTCTTCTTACTGACTATGTTTTGAACCATCCCTGTGACACTAGTTATTGATTACGATGCTTCACTTCAGGTTTACTGTATCCCTTGGACCTTATTATTGACGATGAAACACAGAAATTGCATCGGAATTAAATAAAAAAGGCAAAATGCCGACTTAAGTACACGAAGACTGACTCTTCTTACTGTCTATGTTTTGAACCATTCCTGTGACACTAGTTATAGATTCCGATGTTACACTCCATGTTTCCTGTATCCCTTGGACCTTCTTATTGATTATGAAACACAGAAATTGCATCGGAATTAAATACAAAAGGCACAATGCCGACTTGAGAACAAGAAGACTGTTGTTCTTGCTGACTATGTTTTGAACCATTCCTGTGACACTAGTTATAGAATCCGATGCTTCACGTCAGGTTTATTGTATCCCTCTAACCTTCGTATTGACGATGAAACACAGAAATTGCATCGGAATTAAATAGAAAAGGCACAATGTCGACTTAAGTACAAGGAGACTGACTCTTCTTACTGTCTATGTTATGAACCATTCCTGTGACACTAGTTATAGATTCCGATGCTTCACTCCAGGTTTACTGGATCCCTTGGACCTTCTTATTGACGATGAAATACAGAAATTGCATCGGAATTAAGAAGAAAAGGCACAATGCCGACTTAAGTACAAGACGACTGACTCTTCTTACTGACTATGTTTTGAACCATTCGTGTGACACTAGTTATAGATTCCGATGCTTCACTTCAGGTTTACTGTATACCTTGGACCTTCTTATTCACGATGAAACACAGAAATTGCATCGGAATTAAATACAAAAGGCACAATGCCGACTTAAGTACAAGAAGACTGACTATTCCTACTGTCTATGTTTTGAGCCATTCCTGTGACACTAGTTTTGGATTCCGATGCTTCACTTCAGGTTTACTGTATCCCTTGGACCTTCTTGTTGCCGATGAAACACAGACATTGCATCGAGATTAAATACAAAACGCACAATGCCGACTTAAGTACAAAACGTCTGATTCTTCCTACTGTCTATGTTTTGAACCATTACTGTGACACTAGTTATAGATTCCGTTGCTTCACTCCAGGATTACTGTATCCCTTGGACCTTCTTAATGACGATGAAACACAGAAATTGCATCGGAATTAAATACAAAAGGCAAAATGCAGACTTAAGGACAAGAAGACTAACTCTTCTTACTGTCTATACTTTGAACCATTCCTTTGACACTAGTTATAGATTCCGATGCTTCACTGCAGGTTTACTGTATCCCTTGGACCTTCTTGTTGCCTATGAAACACAGACATTGCATCGGGATTAAAAACAAAACGCACAATGCCGACTTAAGTACAAGACGTCTGATTCTTCCTACTGTCATTGTTTTGAACCATTACTGTGACACTAGTTATAGATTCCGATGCTTCACTCCTGGATTACTGTATCCCTTGGACCTTCATATTGACGATGAAACACAGAAATTGCATCGGAATTAAATAAAAAATGCACAATGCCGACATAAGGCAAAGAAGACTGACTCTTCTTACTGACTACGGTTTTAACCATTCCTGTGACACTAGCTAAAGAATTCCGATGCTTCACTTCAGGTTTACTGTATACCTCGGACCTTCTTATTGACGATGAAACACAGAAATTGCATCGGAATTAAATACAAAAGACACAACGCCGACTTAAGTACCAGAAGACTGACTGTTCCAATTGTCTATGTTTTGAACCATTCCTGTGACACTAGTTATAGATTCCAATGCTTCACTTCAGGTTTACTGTATCCATCTGACCGTCTTATTGACGATGAAACACAGAAATTGCATCGGAATCAAATAGAAAAGGCACAATGCCGACTTAAGTACTAGAAGCCTGACTCTTCCTACTGTCTATGTTTTGAACCATTCCTGTGACACTAGTTGTAGATTCCGATGCTTCACTTCAGGTTTACTGTATCCCTTGGACCATCTTATTGACGATGAAACACAGAAATTGCATTGGAATTCAGTACAAAAGGCACAATGCCGACTTAACTACAAGAAGACTGACTGTTCGTACTGACTATGCTTTGAACCATTCCTGTGACACTAGTTATAGATTCCGATTCTTCACTTCAGGATTACTGTATCCCGCTGACCTTCTTAGTGACGATGAAACACAGAAATTGCATAGGAATTAAATACAAAAAGCACAATGCCGACTTAAGTACAAGTATACTGACTCATCTTACTGTCTATGTTTTGAACCGTCCCTGTGACACTAGTTATAGATTCCGATTCTTCACTCCAGGTTTACTGTATCCCTTGGACCTTCTTATTGACGATGAAACACAGAAATTGCATCGGAATGAAATACAAAAGGCACAATGCCGACTTAAGTAAAAGGAGGCTGACTCTTCTTACTGTCTATAATTTGAACCATTCCTGTAACACTAGTTATGGATTCCGATGCTTCACTCCAGGTTTACTGTATCCCTTGGACCTTCTTATTGACGATGAAACACAGCAATTGCATCCGAATTAAATAGAAAATGCACAATGCTGACTTAAGTACAAGAAGACTGACTATTCTAACTGACTATGCTTTGAACCATTCCTGTGACACTAGTTATAGATTCCGATGCTTCACTTTTTGGATTACTGTATCCCTCTGACCTTCTTATTGACGATGAAACACAGATATTGTATCGGAATGAAATACAAAAGGCACAATGCCGACTTAAGTACAAGAAGACTTACTCTTCTTACTGTCTATGATTTGAACCATTCCTGTGACACTAGTTATAGATTCCGATGCTACACTCCTGGTTTACTGTATCCCTTGGACCTTCTTATTGACGATGAAACACAGAAATTGCATCGGAATTGAATACAAAAGGCACAATGCCGACTTAAGAACTAGAAGACTGACTCTTCTTACTGACTATGTTTGAACCATCCCTGTGACACTAGTTATTGATTCCGATGCTTCACTTCAGGTTTACTGTATCCCTTGGACCTTCTTAATGACGATGAAATACAGAAATTGCATCGGAATTAAATACAAAAGGCACAATGCCGACTTAAGTACTTGAAGACCGACTCTTCCTACTGACTATGTTTTGAACCATTCCTGTGATACTAGTTATAGATTCCGATGCTTCACTTGATGTTTACTGTATCCCTTGGACCTTCTTATTGACGATGAAACACAGAAATTGCATCGGAATTAAATACAAAAGGCACAATGAAGACTTAAGGACAAGAAGTCTGACTCTTCTTACTGACTATGTTTTGAACCATTCCTGTGACACTAGTTATAGATTCCGATGCTTAACTTCAGTATTACTGTTTCCCTTGGACCTTCTTATTGACGATGAAACAGAGAAATTGCATCGGAATTAAATACAAAAGGCACAATGCCGACTTAAGTTCAAGAAGACTGACTCTTCCTACTGTCTATGTTTTGAACCATTTCTGTGAAACTAGTTATAGAGTCCGATGCTTCACTTCAGGTTTACTGTATCCTTTGGGCCTTCTTATTGACGATGAATCACAGAAATTGCATCGGAATTAAATACAAAAGGCACAATGCAGACTTAAGTACAAGAAGACTGACTCTTCTTACTGTCTATACTTTGAACCATTCCTTTGACACTAGTTATAGATTCCGATGCTTCACTTCAGGTTTACTGTATCCCTTGGACCTTCTTGTTGCCGATGAAACACAGACATTGCATAGGGATTAAATACAAAACGCACAATGCCGACTTAAGTACAAGACGTCTGATTCTTCCTACTGTCTATGTTTTGAACCATTACTGTGACACTAGTTATAGATTCCGATGCTTCACTCCAGGATTACTGTATCCCTTGGACCTTCTTATTGACGATGAAACACAGAAATTGCATCGGAATTAAATACAAAAGGCACAATGCCGACATAAGGCAAAGAAGACTGACTCTTCTTACTGACTACGGCTTTTAACCATTCCTGTGACACTAACTAAAGAATTCCGATGCTTCACGTCAGGTTTTCTGTATACCTCGGACCTTCTTATTGACGATGAAACACAGAAATTGCATCGGAATTAAATACAAAAGACACAACGCCGACTTAAGTACCAGAAGACTGACTGTTCCAACTGTCTATGTTTTGAACCATTCCTGTGACACTAGTTATAGATTCCGATGCTTCACTTCAGGTTTACTGTATCCATCTGACCGTCTTATTGACGATGAAACACAGAAATTGCATCGGAATCAAATAGAAAAGGCACAATACCGACTTAAGTACTAGAAGCTTGACTCTTCCTACTGTCTATGTTTTGAATCATTCCTGTGACACTAGTTATAGATTCCGATGCTTCACTTCAGGTTTACTGTATCCCTTGGACCATCTTATTGACGATGAAACACAGAAATTGCACTGGAATTCAGTACAAAAGGCACAATGCCGACTTAACTACAAGAAGACTGACTCTTCGTACTGACTATGCTTTGAACCATTCCTGTGACACTAGTTATAGATTCCGATTCTTCACTTCAGGATTACTGTATCCCGCTGACCTTCTTAGTGACGATGAAACACAGATATTGCATCGGAATTAAATACAAAAAGCACAATGCCGACTTAAGTACAAGTATACTGACTCATCTTACTATCTATGTTTTGAACCGTCCCTGTGACACTAGTTATAGATTCCGATGCTTCACTCCAGGTTTACTGGATCCCTTGGACCTTCTTATTGACGATGAAACACAGAAATTGCATCGGAATTAAATACAAAAGGCACAATGCCGACTGAAGTACAAGAAGACTGACTCTTCCTACTGTCTATGTTTTGAAATATTCCTGTGACACTAGTTTTGGATTCCGACGCTTCACTTCAGGTTTACTGTATCCCTCTGACCTTCTTATTGGCGATGAAACACAGAAATTACATCGGAATTAAATACAAAAGGCACAATGCCGACTTAAGTACAAGACGACTGACTCTTCCTACTGTCTATGTTTTGAACCATTCCTGTGACACTAGTTATAGATTCCGATACTTCACTTCAGGTTTACTGTATCCCTCTGACCTTATTGCCGATGAAACACAGATATTGCATCGGAATCAAATACAAAAGGCTCATTGCCGACTTAAGTACAAGAAGACTGACTCTTCCTACTGTCTATGTTTTGAACCATTCCTGTGACGCTAGATTTAGATTCCGATGCTTCACTTCAGAATTACTGTATCCCTTGGACGTTATTAGTGACGATGAAACACAGAAATTGCATCGGAATTAAATAAAAAAGGCAAAATGCCGACTTAAGTACACGAAGACTGACTCTTCTTACTGTCTATGTTTTGAACCATTCCTGTGACACTAGATATAGATTCCGATGCTTCACTTCAGGTTTACTGTATCCCTTGGACCTTCTTATTGACGATGAAACACAGATATTGCATCGGAAATAAATAAAAAAGGCAAAATGCCGACTTAAGTACACGAAGACTGACTCTTCTTACTGTCTATGTTTTGAACCATTCCTGTGACACTAGTTATAGATTCCGATGCTACACTCGAGGTTTACTGTATCCCTTGGTCCTTCTTATTGACGATGAAACACAGAAATTGCATCGGAATTAAATACAATAGGCACAATGCCGACTTAAGGACAAGAAGACTGACTCTTCTTACTGACTATGTATTGAACCATTCCTGTCACACTAGTTATAGATTTAGATGCTTGACTTCAGGTTTATTGTATCCCTCTGACCTTCGTATTGACGATGAAACACAGAAATTGCATCGGAATTAAATACAAAAGGCACTATGCCGACTTAAGTACAAGAAGACTGACTCTTCTTACTGTCTATGTTTTGAACCATTCCTGTGACTCTAGTTATAGATTCCGATGCTTCACTTCAGATTTACTGTATCCCTTGGACCTTCTTATTGACGATGAAACACAGAAATTGCATCGGAATTAAATACAAAAGGCACAATGCCGACTTAAGTACAAGAAGACTGACGCTTCCTACTGTCTATGTTTTCAACCATTCCTGTGACACTAGTTATAGATTACGATGCCTCACTTCACGTTTACTGTATCCCTTGGACCTTCTTATTGCCGATGAATCACAGAAATTGCATCGGAATCAAATACAAAAGGCTCAATGCCGACTTAAGTACAAGAAGACTGACTCTTCCTACTGTCTATGTTTTGAACCATTCCTGTGACACTAGATATAGATTCCGATGCTTCACTTCAGGTTTACTGTATCCATTGGACGTTGTTATTGACGATGAAACACAGAAATTGCATCGGAATTAAATAAAAAAGGCAAAATGCCGACTTAAGTACACGAAGACTGACTCTTCTTACTGTCTATGTTTTGAACCATTCCTGTGACACTAGTTATAGATTCCGATGCTACACTCCAGGTTTACTGTATCCCTTGGACCTTCTTATTGACGATGAAACACAGAAATTGCATCGGAATTAAATACAATAGACACAATGCCGACTTAAGGACAAGAAGACTGACCCTTCTTACTGACTATGGTTTGAACCATTCCTGTGACACCAGTTATAGATTCCGATGCTTCACTTCAGGTTTATTGTATCCCTCTGACATTCTTATTGACGATGAAACACAGAAATTACATCGGAATTAAATAGAAAAGGCACAATGTCGACTTAAGTACAAGGAGACTGACTCATCTTACTGTCTATGTTTTGAACCATTCCTGTGACACTAGTTATAGATTCCGATGCTTCACTTCAGGTTTACTGTTTCCCTTGGACCTTGTTATTGACGCTGAAACACAGAAATTGCATCGGAATTAAACACAAAAAGCACAATGCCGACTTAAGTACAAAAATACTGACTCTTCTTACTGACTATGTTTTGAACCATTCCTGTGACACTAGTTATAGATTGCGATGCTTCACTTCAGGTTTACTGTATCCCTCTGACCATCTTATGGACGATGAAACACAGATATTGCATCGGAATTAAATACAAAAGGCACTATGCCGACTTAAGTGCCAGAAGACTGACTCTTCTTACTGTCTATGTTTTGAACCATTCCTGTGACACTAGTTATAGATTCGGATGCTTCACTTCAGATTTACTGTATCCCTTGGACCTTCTTATTGACGATGAAACACAGAAATTGCATCGGAATTAAATACAAAAGGCACAATGCCGACTTAAGTACAAGAAGACTGACGCTTCCTACTGTCTATGTTATCAACCATTCCTGTGAAACTAGTTATAGATTACGATGCTTCACTTAACGTTTACTGTATCCCTTGGACCTTCTTATTGACGATGAAACACAGAAATTGCCTCGGAATTAAATACAAAAGGCAAAATGCCGACTTAAGTACACGAAGACTGACTCTTCTTACTGTCTATGCTATGAACCATTCCTGTGACACTAGTTATAGATTCCGATGCTACACTCCAGGTTTACTGTATCCCTTGGACCATCTTATTGACGATGAAACACAGAAATTGCATCGGAATTAAATACAAAAGGCACAATGCCGACTTAAGGACAAGAAGACTGACTCTTCTTACTGTCTATGTTTTCAACCATTTCTGTGACACTAGTTATAAATTCCGATGCTACACTGCAGGTTTACTGTATCCCTTGGACCTTCTTATTGACGATGAAACATAGAAATTGCATCGGAATTTAATACAAAAGGCATAATGCCGACTTAAGGACTAGAAGACTGACTCTTCTTACTGACTATGTTTTGAACCATCCCTGTGACACTAGTTATTGATTCCGATGCTTCACTTCAGGTTTACTGTATCCCTTGGACCTTATTATTGACGATGAAACACAGAAATTGCATCGGAATTAAATAAAAAAGGCAAAATGCCGACTTAAGTACATGAAGACTGACTCTTCTTACTGTCTATGTTTTGAAACATTCCTGTGACACTAGTTATAGATTCCGATGCTTCACTCCAGGTTTACTGGATCCCTTGGACCTTCTTATTGACGATAAAACACAGAAATTGCATCGGAATTAAATACAAAAGGCACAACGCCGACTTAAGTACCAGAAGACTGACTGTTCCAACTGTCTATGTTTTGAACCATTCCTGTGACACTAGTTATAGATTCCAATGCTTCACTTCAGGTTTACTGTATCCATCTGACCGTCTTATTGACGATGAAACACAGAAATTGCATCGGAATCAAATAGAAAAGGCACAATGCCGAATTAAGTACTAGAAGCCTGACTCTTCCTACTGTCTATGTTTTGAACCATTCCTGTGACACTAGTTATAGATTCCGATGCTTCACTTCAGGTTTACTGTATCCCTTGGACCATCTAATTGACGATGAAACACAGAAATTGCATTGGAATTCAGTACAAAAGGCACTATGCCGACTTAACTACAAGAAGACTGACTCTTCGTACTGACTATGCTTTGAACCATTCCTGTGACACTAGTTATAGATTACGATTCTTCACTTCAGGATTACTGTATCCCGCTGACCTTCTTAGTGACGATGAAACACAGAAATTGCATCGGAATTAAATACAAAAAGGACAATGCCGACTTAAGTACAAGTATACTGACTCATCTTACTGTCTATGTTTTGAACCGTCCCTGTGACACTAGTTATAGATTCCGATGCTTCACTCCAGGTTTACTGTATCCCTTGGACCTTCTTATTGACGATGAAACACAGAAATTGCATCGGAAAGAAATACAAAAGGCACAATGCCGACTTAAGTAAAAGGAGGCTGACTCTTTCTACTGTCTATGATTTGAACCATTCCTGTAACACTAGTTATGGATTCCGATGCTTTACTCCAGGTTTACTGTATCCCTTGGACCTTCTTATTGACGATGAAACACAGAAATTGCATCCGAATTAAATAGAAAATGCACAATGATGACTTAAGTACAAGAAGACTGACTATTCTAACTGACTATGCTTTGAACCATTCCTGTGACACTAGTTATAGATTCCGATGCTTCACTTTAGGATTACTGTATCCCTCTGACCTTCTTATTGACGATGAAACACAGAAATTGCATCGGAATTAAATACAAAATTCACAATGCCGACTTAAGTACAAGACGACTGACTCTTCCTACTGTCTATGTTTTGAACCATTCCTGTGACACTAGTTATAGATTCCGATACTTCACTTCAGTTTTACTGTATCCCTCTGACCTTATTGCCGATGAAACACAGATATTGCACCGGAATCAAATACAAAAGGCTCAATGCCGACTTAATACAAGAAGACTGACTCTTCCTACTGTCTACGTTTTGAACCATTCCTGTGACACTAGATATAGATTCCGATGCTTCACTTCAGAATTACTGTATCCCTTGGACCTTATTATTGACGATGAAACACAGAAATTGCATCGGAATTAAATAAAAAAGGCAAAATGCCGACTTAAGTACACGAAGACTGACTCTTCTTACTGTCTATGTTTTGAACCATTCCTGTGACACTAGATATGGATTCCGATGCTTCACCTCAGGTTTACTGTATCCCTTGGACCTTATTATTGACGATGAAACACAGAAATTGCATCGGAATTAAATAAAAAAGGCAAAATGCCGACTTAAGTACACGAAGACTGACTCTTCTTACTGTCTATGTTTTGAACCATTCCTGTGACACTAGTTATAGATTCCGATGCTACACTCGAGGTTTACTGTATCCCTTGGTCCTTCTTATTGACGATGAAACACAGAAATTGCATCGGAATTAAATACAATAGGCACAATGCCGACTTAAGGACAAGAAGACTGACTCTTCTTACTGACTATGTATTGAACCATTCCTGTCACACTAGTTATAGATTTAGATGCTTGACTTCAGGTTTATTGTATCCCTCTGACCTTCGTATTGACGATGAAACACAGAAATTGCATCGGAATTAAATACAAAAGGCACTATGCCGACTTAAGTACAAGAAGACTGACTCTTCTTACTGTCTATGTTTTGAACCATTCCTGTGACTCTAGTTATAGATTCCGATGCTTCACTTCAGATATACTGTATCCCTTGGACCTTCTTATTGACGATGAAACACAGAAATTGCATCGGAATTAAATGCAAAAGGCACAATGCCGACTTAAGTACAAGAAGACTGACGCTTCCTACTGTCTATGTTTTCAACCATTCCTGTGACACTAGTTATAGATTACGATGCCTCACTTCACGTTTACTGTATCCCTTGGACCTTCTTATTGCCGATGAAACACAGAAATTGCATCGGAATCAAATACAAAAGGCTCAATGCCGACTTAAGTACAAGAAGACTGACTCTTCCTACTGTCTATGTTTTGAACCATTCCTGTGACACTAGATATAGATTCCGATGCTTCACTTCAGGTTTACTGTATCCATTGGACGTTGTTATTGACGATGAAACACAGAAATTGCATCGGAATTAAATAAAAAAGGCAAAATGCCGACTTAAGTACACGAAGACTGACTCTTCTTACTGTCTATGTTTTGAACCATTCCTGTGACACTAGTTATAGATTCCGATGCTACACTCCAGGTTTACTGTATCCCTTGGACCTTCTTATTGACGATGAAACACAGAAATTGCATCGGAATTAAATACAATAGACACAATGCCGACTTAAGGACAAGAAGACTGACCCTTCTTACTGACTATGGTTTGAACCATTCCTGTGACACCAGTTATAGATTCCGATGCTTCACTTCAGGTTTATTGTATCCCTCTGACATTCTTATTGACGATGAAACACAGAAATTACATCGGAATTAAATAGAAAAGGCACAATGTCGACTTAAGTACAAGGAGACTGACTCATCTTACTGTCTATGTTTTGAACCATTCCTGTGACACTAGTTATAGATTCCGATGCTTCACTTCAGGTTTACTGTATCCCTTGGACCTTGTTATTGACGCTGAAACACAGAAATTGCATCGGAATTAAACACAAAAAGCACAATGCCGACTTAAGTACAAAAATACTGACTCTTCTTACTGACTATGTTTTGAACCATTCCTGTGACACTAGTTATAGATTGCGATGCTTCACTTCAGGTTTACTGTATCCCTCTGACCATCTTATGGACGTTGAAACACAGATATTGCATCGGAATTAAATACAAAAGGCACTATGCCGACTTAAGTGCCAGAAGACTGACTCTTCTTACTGTCTATGTTTTGAACCATTCCTGAGACACTAGTTATAGATTCGGATGCTTCACTTCAGATTTACTGTATCCCTTGGACCTTCTTATTGACGATGAAACACAGAAATTGCATCGGAATTAAATACAAAAGCCACAATGCCGACTTAAGTACAAGAAGACTGACGCTTCCTACTGTCTATGTTATCAACCATTCCTGTGAAACTAGTTATAGATTACGATGCTTCACTTAACGTTTACTGTATCCCTTGGACCTTCTTATTGACGATGAAACACAGAAATTGCCTCGGAATTAAATACAAAAGGCAAAATGCCGACTTAAGTACACGAAGACTGACTCTTCTTACTGTCTATGCTATGAACCATTCCTGTGACACTAGTTATAGATTCCGATGCTACACTCCAGGTTTACTGTATCCCTTGGACCATCTTATTGACGATGAAACACAGAAATTGCATCGGAATTAAATACAAAAGGCACAATGCCGACTTAAGGACAAGAAGACTGACTCTTCTTACTGTCTATGTTTTCAACCATTTCTGTGACACTAGTTATAAATTCCGATGCTACACTGCAGGTTTACTGGATCCCTTGGACCTTCTTATTGACGATAAAACACAGAAATTGCATCGGAATTAAATACAAAAGGCACAATGCCGACTTAAGTACAAGAAGTCTGACTCTTCCTACTGTCTATGTTTTGAGCCATTCCTGTGACACTAGTTTTGGATTCCGATGCTTCACTTCAGGTTTACTGTATACCTCGGACCTTCTTATTGACGATGAAACACAGAAATTGCATCGGAATTAAATACAAAAGACACAACGCCGACTTAAGTACCAGAAGACTGACTGTTCCAACTGTCTATGTTTTGAACCATTCCTGTGACACTAGTTATAGATTCCAATGCTTCACTTCAGGTTTACTGTATCCATCTGACCGTCTTATTGACGATGAAACACAGAAAGTGCATCGGAATCAAATAGAAAAGGCACAATGCCGAATTAAGTACTAGAAGCCTGACTCTTCCTACTGTCTATGTTTTGAACCATTCCTGTGACACTAGTTATAGATTCCGATGCTTCACTTCAGGTTTACTGTATCCCTTGGACCATCTAATTGACGATGAAACACAGAAATTGCATTGGAATTCAGTACAAAAGGCACTATGCCGACTTAACTACAAGAAGACTGACTCTTCGTACTGACTATGCTTTGAACCATTCCTGTGACACTAGTTATAGATTACGATTCTTCACTTCAGGATTACTGTATCCCGCTGACCTCCTTAGTGACGATGAAACACAGAAATTGCATCGGAATTAAATACAAAAAGGACAATGCCGACTTAAGTACAAGTATACTGACTCATCTTACTGTCTATGTTTTGAACCGTCCCTGTGACACTAGTTATAGATTCCGATTCTTCACTCCAGGTTTACTGTATCCCTTGGACCTTCTTATTGACGATGAAACACAGAAATTGCATCGGAAAGAAATACAAAAGGCACAATGCCGACTTAAGTAAAAGGAGGCTGACTCTTTCTACTGTCTATGATTTGAACCATTCCTGTAACACTAGTTATGGATTCCGATGCTTTACTCCAGGTTTACTGTATCCCTTGGACCTTCTTATTGACGATGAAACACAGAAATTGCATCCGAATTAAATAGAAAATGCACAATGATGACTTAAGTACAAGAAGACTGACTATTCTAACTGACTATGCTTTGAACCATTCCTGTGACACTAGTTATAGATTCCGATGCTTCACTTTAGGATTAATGTATCCCTCTGACCTTCTTATTGACGATAAAACACAGAAATTGCATCGGAATTAAATACAAAATTCACAATGCCGACTTAAGTACAAGACGACTGACTCTTCCTACTGTCTATGTTTTGAACCATTCCTGTGACACTAGTTATAGATTCCGATACTTCACTTCAGGTTTACTGTATCCCTCTGACCTTATTGCCGATGAAACACAGATATTGCACCGGAATCAAATACAAAAGGCTCAATGCCGACTTAATACAAGAAGACTGACTCTTCCTACTGTCTACGTTATGAACCATTCCTGTGACACTAGATATAGATTCCGATGCTTCACTTCAGAATTACTGTATCCCTTGGACCTTATTATTGACGATGAAACACAGAAATTGCATCGGAATTAAATAAAAAAGGCAAAATGCCGACTTAAGTACACGAAGACTGACTCTTCTTACTGTCTATGTTTTGAACCATTCCTGTGACACTAGATATGGATTCCGATGCTTCACCTCAGGTTTACTGTATCCCTCTGACCTTATTATTGACGATGAAACACAGAAATTGCATCGGAATAAAATAAAAAAGGCAAAATGCCGACTTAAGTACACGAAGACTGACTCTTCTTACTGTCTATGTTTTGAACCATTCCTGTGACACTAGTTATAGATTCCGATGCTACACTCGAGGTTTACTGTATCCCTTGGTCCTTCTTATTGACGATGAAACACAGAAATTGCATCGGAATCAAATACAGTAGGCACAATGCCGACTTAAGGACATGAAGACTGACTCTTCTTACTGACTATGTTTGGAACCATTCCTGAGACACTAGATATAGATTCCGATGCTTCACTTCAGGTTTACTGTATCCATTTGACGTTGTTATTGACGATGAAACACAGAAATTGCATCGGAATTAAATAAAAAAGGCAAAATGCCGACTTCAGTACACGAAGACTGACTCTTCTTACTGTCTATGTTTTGAACCATTCCTGTGACACTAGTTATAGATTCCGATGCTACACTCCAGGTTTACTGTATCCCTTGGACCTTCTTATTGACGATGAAACACAGAAATTGCATCGGAATTAAATACAATAGACACAATGCCGACTTAAGGACAAGAAGACTGACCCTTCTTACTGACTATGGTTTGAACCATTCCTGTGACACCAGTTATAGATTCCGATGCTTCACTTCAGGTTTATTGTATCCCTCTGACCTTCTTATTGACGATGAAACACAGAAATTGCATCGGAATTAAATACAAAAGGCACTATGCCGACTTAAGTACAAGAAGACTGACTCTTCTTACTGTCTATGTTTTGAACCATTCCTGTGACACTAGATATAGATTCCGATGCTTCACTTCAGGTTTACTGTATCCATTTGACGTTGTTATTGACGATGAAACACAGAAATTGCATCGGAATTAAATAAAAAAGGCAAAATGCCGACTTCAGTACACGAAGACTGACTCTTCTTACTGTCTATGTTTTGAACCATTCCTGTGACACTAGTTATAGATTCCGATGCTACACTCCAGGTTTACTGTATCCCTTGGACCTTCTTATTGACGATGAAACACAGAAATTGCATCGGAATTAAATACAATAGACACAATGCCGACTTAAGGACAAGAAGACTGACCCTTCTTACTGACTATGGTTTGAACCATTCCTGTGACACCAGTTATAGATTCCGATGCTTCACTTCAGGTTTATTGTATCCCTCTGACATTCTTATTGACGATGAAACACAGAAATTACATCGGAATTAAACACAAAAAGCACAATGCCGACTTAAGTACTAAAATACTGACTCTTCTTACTGACTATGTTTTGAACCATTCCTGTGACACTAGTTATAGATTCCGATGCTTCACTTCAGGTTTATTGTATCCCTCTGACCTTCTTATTGACGATGAAACACAGAAATTGCATCGGAATTAAATAAAAAAGGCAAAATGCCGACCTAAGTACACGAAGACTGACTCTTCTTACTGTCAATGTTTTGAACCATTCCTGTGACACTAGTTATAGATTCCGATGCTACACTCGAGGTTTACTGTATCCCTTGGTCCTTCTTATTGACGATGAAACACAGAAATTGCATCGGAATTAAATACAGTAGGCACAATGCCGACTTAAGGACATGAAGACTGACTCTTCTTACTGACTATGTTTTGAACCATTCCTGAGACACTAGTTATAGATTACGATGCTTCACTTAACGTTTACTGTATCCCTTGGACCTTCTTATTGACGATGAAACACAGAAATTGCATCGGAATTAAATACAAAAGGCAAAATGCCGACTTAAGTACACGACGACTGACTCTTCTTACTTTCTATGTTATGAACCATTCCTGTGACACTAGTTATAGATTCCGATGCTACACTCCAGGTTTACTGTATCCCTTGGACCTTCTTATTGACGATGAAACACAGAAATTGCATCGGAATTCAATACAAAAGGCCCAATGCCGACTTAAGGACAAGAAGACTGACTCTTCTTACTGTCTATGTTTTCAACCATTTCTGTGACACTAGTTATAAATTCCGATGCTACACTGCAGATTTACTGTATCCCTTGGACCTTCTTATTGACGATAAAACACAGAAATTGCATCGGAATTAAATACAAAAGGCACAATGCCGACTTAAGTACAAGAAGTCTGACTCTTCCTACTGTCTATGTTTTGAGCCATTCCTGTGACACTAGTTTTGGATTCCGATGCTTCACTTCATGCTTACTGTATACCTCGGACCTTCTTATTGACGATGAAACACAGAAATTGCATCGGAATTAAATACAAAAGACACAACGCCGACTTAAGTACCAGAAGACTGACTGTTCCAACTGTCTATGTTTTGAACCATTCCTGTGACACTAGTTATAGATTCCAATGCTTCACTTCAGGTTTACTGTATCCATCTGACCGTCATATTGACGATGAAACACAGAAATTGCATCGGAATCAAATAGAAAACTCACAATGCCGAATTAAGTACTAGAAGCCTGACTCTTCCTACTGTCTATGTTTTGAACCATTCCTGTGACACTAGTTATAGATTCCGATGCTTCACTTCAGGTTTACTGTATCCCTTGGACCATCTAATTGACGATGAAACACAGAAATTGCATTGGAATTCAGTACAAAAGGCACAATGCCGACTTAACTACAAGAAGACTGACTCTTCGTACTGACTATGCTTTGAACCATTCCTGTGACACTAGTTATAGATTACGATTCTTCACTTCAGGATTACTGTATCCCGCTGACCTTCTTAGTGACGAAGAAACACAGAAATTGCATCGGAATTAAATACAAAAAGCACAATGCCGATTTAAGTACAAGTATACAGACTCATCTTACTGTCTATGTTTTGAACCGTCCCTGTGACACTAGTTATAGATTCCGATGCTTCACTCCAGGTTTACTGTATCCCTTGGACCTTCTTATTGACGATGAAACACAGAAATTGCATCGGAAAGAAATACAAAAGGCACAATGCCGACTTATGTAAAAGGAGGCTGACTCTTCTTACTGTCTATGATTTGAACCATTCCTGTTACACTAGTTATGGATTCCGATGCTTTACTCCAGGTTTACTGTATCCCTTGGATCTTCTTATTGACGATGAACCACAGAAATTGCATCCGAATTAAATAGAAAATGCACAATGATGACTTAAGTACAAGAAGACTGACTATTCTAACTGACTATGCTTTGAACCATTCCTGTGACACTAGTTATAGATTCCGATGCTTCACTTTAGGATTACTGTATCCCTCTGACCTTCTTATTGACGATGAAACACAGTAATTGCATCGGAATTAAATACAAAATTCACAATGCCGACTTAAGTACAAGACGACTGACTCTTCCTACTGTCTATGCTTTGAACCATTCCTGTGACACTAGTTATAGATTCCGATACTTCACTTCAGGTTTACTGTATCCCTCTGACCTTATTGCCGATGAAACACAGATATTGCACCAGAATCAAATACAAAAGGCTCAATGCCGACTTAATACAAGAAGACTGACTCTTCCTACTGTCTACGTTTTGAACCATACCTGTGACACTAGATATAGATTCCGATGCTTCACTTCAGAATTACTGTATCCCTTGGACCTTATTATTGACGATGAAACACAGAAATTGCATCGGAATTAAATAAAAAAGGCAAATTGCCGACTTAAGTACACGAAGACTGACTCTTCTTACTGTCTATGTTTTGAACCATTCCTGTGACACTAGATATAGATTCCGATGCTTCACCTCAGGTTTACTGTATCCATTGGACCTTATTATTGACGATGAAACACAGAAATTGCATCGGAATTAAATAAAAAAGGCATAATGCCGACTTAAGTACACGAAGACTGACTCTTCTTACTGTCTATGTTTTGAACCATTCCTGTGACACTAGTTATAGATTCCGATGCTACACTCGAGGTTTACTGTATCCCTTGGTCCTTCTTATTGACGATGAAACACAGAAATTGCATCGGAATTAAATACAGTAGGCACAATGCCGACTTAAGGACATGAAGACTGACTCTTCTTACTGACTATGTTTTGAACCATTCCTGAGACACTAGTTATAGATTCCGATGCTTCACTTCAGGTTTATTGTATCCCTCTGACCTTCTTATTGACGATGAAACACAGAAATTGCATCGGAATTAAATACAAAAGGCACTATGCCGACTTAAGTACAAGAAGACTGACTCTTCTTACTGTCTATGTTTTGAACCACTCCTGTGACACTAGTTATAGATTCCGATGCTTCACTTCAGATTTACTGTATCCCTTGGACCTTCTTATTGACGATGAAACACAGAAATTGCATCGGAAGTAAATACAAAAGGCACAATGCCGACTTAAGTACAAGAAGACTGACGCTTCCTACTGTCTATGTTTTCAACCATTCCTGTGACACTAGTTATAGATTACGCTGCTTCACTTCACGTTTACTGTATCCCTTGGACCTTCTTATTGACGATGAAACACAGAAATTGCATCGGAATTAAATACAAAATTCACAATGCCGACTTAAGTACAAGACGTCTGATTCTTCCTACTGTCTATGTTTTAAACCATTACTGTGACACTAGTTATAGATTCCGATGCTTCACTCCAGGATTACTGTATCCCTTGGACCTTCTCAATGACGATGAAACACAGAAATTGCATCGGAATTAAATACAAAAGGCAGAATGCAAACTTAAGTACAAGAAGGCTGACTCTTCCTACTGTCTATGCTTTGAACCATTCCTGTGACACTAGATATAGATTCCGATGCTTCACTTCAGAATTACTGTATCCCTTGGACCTTACTATTGACGATGAAACACAGAAATTGCATCGGAATTAAATAAACAAGGCAAAATGCCGACTTAAGTACAAGAAGACTGACTCTTCCTACTGTCTATGTTTTGAACCATTCCTGTGACACTAGATATAGATTCCGATGCTTCACTTCAGAATTACTGTATCCCTTGGACCTTATTATTGACGATGAAACACAGAAATTGCATCGGAATTAAATAAAAAAGGCAAAATGCCGACTTAAGTACACGCAGACTTACTCTTCTTACTGTCTATGTTATGAACCATTCCTGTGACACTAGTTATAGATTCCGATGCTTCACTCCAGGTTTGCTGGATCCCTTGGACCTTCTTATTGACGATGAAACACAGAAATTGCATCGGAATTAAATACAAAAGGCACAATGCCGACTGAAGTACAAGAAGACTGACTCTTCCTACTGTCTATGTTTTGAACCATTCCTGTGACACTAGTTTTGGATTCCGATGCTTCACTTCAGATTTACTGTATCCCTCTGACCTTCTTATTGACGATGAAACACAGAAATTGCATCGGAATTAAATACAAAAGGCACAATGCCGACTTAAGTACAAGACGTCTGAATCTTCCTACTGTCTATGTTTTGAACCATTCCTGTGACACTAGTTATAGATTCCGATACTTCACTTCAGGTTTACTGTATCCCTCTGACCTTATTGCCGATGAAACACAGATATTGCATCGGAATCAAATACAAAAGGCTCAATGCCGACTTAAGTACAAGAAGACTGACTCTTCCTACTGTCTATGTTTTGAACCATTCCTGTGACACTAGATATAGATTCCGATGCTTCACTTCAGAATTACTGTATCCCTTGGACCTTATTATTGACGATGAAACACAGAAATTGCATCGGAATTAAATAAAAAAGGCAAAATGCCGACTTAAGTACACGAAGACTGACTCTTCTTACTGTCTATGTTTTGAACCATTCCTGTGACACTAGATATAGATTCCGATGCTTCACCTCAGGTTTACTGTATCCCTTGGACCTAATTATTGACGATGAAACACAGAAATTGCATCGGAATTAAATAAAAAAGGCAAAATGCCGACTTAAGTACACGAAGACTGACTCTTCTTACTGTCTATGTTTTGAACCATTCCTGTGACACTAGTTATAGATTCCGATGCTTCACTTCAGATTTACTGTATCCCTTGGACCTTCATATTGACGATGAAACACAGAAATTGCATCGGAATGAAATACAAAAGGCACAATGCCGACTTAAGTACAAGAAGACTGACGCTTCCTACTGCCAATGTTTTCAACCATTCCTGTGACACTAGTTATAGATTACGATGCTTCACTTCACGTTTACTGTATCCCTTGGACCTTCTTATTGACGATGAAACACAGAAATTGCATCGGAATTAAATACAAAAGGCACAATGCCGAGTTAAGTACATGAAGACCGACTCTTCCTACTGACTATGTTTTGAACCATTCCTGTGACACTAGTTATAGATTTCGATGCTTCACTTGAGGTTTATTGTATCCCTTGGACCTTCTTATTGACGATGAAACACAGAAATTGCATCGGAATTTAATACAAAAGGCACAATGCCGACTTAAGTACAAGACGACTGACTGTTCTTACTGTCTATGTTTTGAACCATTCCTGTGACACTAGTTATAGTTTCCGATGCTACACTCCAGGTTTACTGTATCCCTTGGACCTTCTTATTGACGATGAAACACAGAAATTGCATCGGAATTAAATACAAAAGGCACAATGCCGACTTAAGTACAAGAAGACTGACTCTTCCTACTGTCTATGTTTTGAGCCATTCCTGTGACACTAGTTTTGGATTCCGATGCTTCACTTCAGGTTTACTGTATCCCTTGGACCTTCTTGTTGCCTATGAAAGACAGACATTGCATCGGGATTAAATACAAAACGCACAATGCCGACTTAAGTACAAGACGTCTGATTCTTCCTACTGTCAATGCTTTGAACCATTACTGTGACACTAGTTATAGATTCCGATGCTTCACTCCAGGATTACTGTATCCCTTGGACCTTCTCAATGACGATGAAACACAGAAATTGCATCGGAATTAAATACAAAAGGCACAATGCAGACTTAAGTACAAGTAGACTAACTCTTCTTACTGTCTATACTTTGAACCATTCCTTTGACACTAGTTATAGATTCCGATGCTTCACTGCAGGTTTACTGTATCCCTTGGACCTTCTTGTTGCCGATGAAACACAGACATTGCATCGGGATTAAATACAAAACGCACAATGCCGACTTAAGTACAAGACGTCTGATTCTTCCTTCTGTCTATGTTTTGAACCATTACTGTGACAGTAGTTATAGATTCCGATGCTTCACTCCAGGATTACTGTATCCCTTGGACCTTCTTATTGACGATGAAACACAGTAATTGCATCGGAATTAAATACAAAAGGCACAATGCCGACATAAGGCAAAGAAGACTGACTCTTCTTACTGACTACGGTTTTAACCATTCCTGTGACACTAGCTAAAGAATTCCGATGCTTCACTTCAGGTTTACT
The DNA here is from genome assembly GCF_023864345.2 of Schistocerca serialis cubense. Lineage (NCBI taxonomy): Eukaryota > Metazoa > Arthropoda > Insecta > Orthoptera > Acrididae > Schistocerca > Schistocerca serialis. Next base: position 183,233,048 of record NC_064649.1, on the reverse strand, counting down.
GTATACCTCGGACCTTCTTATATACGATGAAACACAGAAATTGCATCGGAATTAAATACAAAAGACACAACGCCGACTTAAGTACCAGAAGACTGACTGTTCCAACTGTCTATGTTTTGAACCATTCCTGTGACACTAGTTATAGATTCCAATGCTTCACTTCAGGTTTACTGTATCCATCTGACCGTCTTATTGACGATGAAACACAGAAATTGCATCGGAATCAAATAGAAAAGGCACAATGCCGACTTAAGTACTAGAAGCCTGACTCTTCCTAATGTCTATGTTTTGAACCATTCCTGTGACACTAGTTATAGATTCCGATGCTTCACTTCAGGTTTACTGTATCCCTTGGACCATCTTATTGACGATGAAACACAGAAATTGCATTGGAATTCAGTACAAAAGGCACAATGCCGATTTAACTACAAGAAGACTGACTCTTCGTACTGACTATGCTTTGAACCATTTCTGTGACACTAGTTATAGATTCCGATGCTTCACTCCAGGTTTACTGTATCCCTTGGACCTTCTCAATGACGATGAAACACAGAAATTGCATCGGAATTAAATACAAAAGGCACAATGCAGACTTAAGTACAAGTAGACTAACTCTTCTTACTGTCTATGATTTGAACCATTCCTGTAACACTAGTTATGGATTCCGATGCTTCACTCCAGGTTTACTGTATCCCTTGGACCTTCTTATTGACGATGAAACACAGAAATTGCATCCGAATTAAATAGAAAATGCACAATGATGACTTAAGTACAAGAAGCCTGACTATTCTAACTGACTATGCTTTGAATCATTCCTGTGACACTAGTTATAGATTCCGATGCTTCACTTCAGAATTACTGTATCCCTTGGACCTTATTATTGACGATGAATCACAGAAATTGTATCGGAATTAAATAAAAAAGGCAAAATGCCGACTTAAATACACGAAGACTGACTCTTCTTACTGTCTATGTTTTGAACCATTCCTGTGACACTAGATATAGATTCCGATGCTTCACTTCAGGTTTACTGTATCCCTTGGACCTTATTATTTACGATGAAACACAGAAATTGCATCGGAATTAAATAAAAAAGGCAAAATGCCGACTTAAGTACACGAAGACTGACTCTTCTTACTGTCTATGTTTTGAACCATTCCTGTGACACTAGTTATAGATTCCGATGCTACACTCGAGGATTACTGTATCCCTGTGACCTTCTTATTGACGATGAAACACAGATATTGTATCGGAATTAAATACAAAAGGCACAATGAAGACTTAAGTACAAGAAGACTTACACTTCTTACTGTCTATGTTATGAACCATTCCTGTGACACTAGTTACAGATTCCCATGCTTCACTCCAGGTTTACTGGATCCCTTGGACCTTCTTATTGACGAGAAACACAGAAATTGATTCGGAATTAAATACAAAAGGCACAATGCCGACTGAAGTACAAGAAGACTGACTCTTCCTACTGTCTATGTTTTGAACCATTCCTGTGACACTAGTTTTGGATTCCGATGCTTCACTTCAGGTTTACTGTATCCCTCTGACCTTCTTATTGACGATGAAACACAGAAATTGCATCGGAATTAAATACAAAAGGCACAATGCCGACTTAAGTACAAGACGACTGACTCTTCCTACTGTCTATGTTTTGAACCATTCCTGTGACACTAGATATAGATTCCGATGCTTCACTTCAGAATTACTGTATCCCTTGGACCTTATTATTGACGATGAATCACAGAAATTGTATCGGAATTAAATAAAAAAGGCAAAATGCCGACTTAAATACACGAAGACTGACTCTTCTTACTGTCTATGTTTTGAACCATTCCTGTGACACTAGATATAGATTCCGATGCTTCACTTCAGGTTTACTGTATCCCTTGGACCTTATTATTTACGATGAAACACAGAAATTGCATCGGAATTAAATAAAAAAGGCAAAATGCCGACTTAAGTACACGAAGACTGACTCTTCTTACTGTCTATGTTTTGAACCATTCCTGTGACACTAGTTATAGATTCCGATGCTACACTCGAGGTTTACTGTATCCCTTGGTCCTTCTTATTGACGATGAAACACAGAAATTGCATCGGCATTAAATACAGTAGGCACAATGCTGACTTAAGGACATGAAGACTGACTCTACTTACTGACTATGTTTCGAACCATTCCTGTGACACTAGTTATAGATTCCGATGCTTCACTTCAGGTTTATTGTATCCCTCTGACCTTCTTATTGACGATGAAACACAGAAATTGCATTGGAATTAAATACAAAAGGCACTATGCCGACTTAAATACAAGAAGACTGACTCTTCTTACTGTCTATGTTTTGAACCATTCCTGTGACACTAGTTATAGTTTCCGATGCTTCACTTGAGGTTTACTGTATCCCTTGGACCTTCTTATTGACGATGAAACACAGAAATTGCATCGGAATTAAATACAAAAGGCACAATGCCGAGTTAAGTACATGAAGACCGACTCTTCCTACTGACTATGTTTTGATCCATTCCTGTGACACTAGTTATAGATTCCGAGGTTTCACTTGAGGTTTACTGTATCCCTTGGACCTTCTTATTGACGATGAAACACAGAAATTGCATCGGAATTTAATACAAAAGGCACAATGCCGAATTAAGTACAAGAAGACTGACACTTCTTACTGTCTATGTTTTGAGACATTACTGTGACACTAGTTATAGATTCCGATGCTTCACTCCAGGTTTACTTCATCCCTCTGACCTTCTTATTGACGATCAAACACAGAAAATTGATCGGAATTAAATACAAAAGGCACAATGCCGACTCAAGTACAAGAAGACTGGCTCTGCTTATTGTCTATGATTTGAACCGTTCCTGTGACACAAGTTATAGATTCCGATGCTTCACTTCAGGTTTACTGTATTCCTCTGACCTTCTAATTGACGATGAAACACAGAAATTGTATCGGAATTATATAGAAAAGGCACATTGCCGACTTAAGTACAAGAAGACTGACGCTTCCTACTGTCTATGATTTCAACCATTCCTGTGACACTAGTTATAGATTACGATGCTTCACTTCACGTTTACTGTATCCCTTGGGCCATCTTATTGACGATGAAACACACAAATTGCATTGGAATTCAGTACAAAAGGCACAATGCCGACTTAACTACAAGAAGACTGACTCTTCGTACTGACTATGCTTTGAACCATTCCTGTGACACTAGTTATAGATTCCGATTCTTCACTTCAGGATTACTGTATCCCTCTGACCTTCTTAGTGACGATGGGACACAGAAATTGCATCGGAATGAAATACAAAAGGCACAATGCCGACTTAAGTAAAAGGAGGCTGACTCTTCTTTCTGTCTATGATTTGAACCATTCCTGTGACACTAGTTATGGATTCCGATGCTTCACTCCAGGTTTGCTGTATCCCTTGGACCTTATTATTGACGATGAAACACAGAAATTGCATCCGAATTAAATAGAAAATGCACAATGATGACTTAAGTACAAGAAGACTGACTATTCTTACTGACTATGCTTTGAACCATACCTGTGACACTAGTTATAGGTTCCGATGCTTCACTTTAGGATGACTGTATCCCTCTGAACTTCTTATTGACGATGAAACACAGATATTGTATCGGAATTAAATACAAAAGGCACAATGCCGACTTAAGTACAAGAAGACTGACTCTTCTTACTGACTATGTTTTGATCCATTCCTGTGACACTAGTTATAGATTCCGATTCTTCACTCAAGGTTTACTGTATCCCTTGGACCTTCTTATTGACGATGAAACACAGAAATTGCATCGGAATTAAATACAAAAGGCACAATGCCGACTAAAGTACAGGAAGACTGACTCTTCTATCAGTCTATGTTTTGAACCATTCCTGTGACACTAGTTATAGATTCCGGTGCTTCACTCCAGGTTTACTGTTTTCCTGGGACCTTCTTATTGACGATGAAACACTGGAATTGCATCATAATTAAATAGAAAAGGCACAATGCCGATTTAAGTACAAGAAGACTGACGTTTCTTATTTACTATGTTTTGAACTGTTTCTGTGACACTAGTTAAAGATTCCGATGCTTCACTTGAGGTTTACTGTATCCCTTGGACCTTCTTATTGACGATGAAACACAGAAATTGCATCGGAAATAAATAGAAAAGGCACAATGCCGACTTAAGTACAAGAAGACTGACTCTTCTTACTGACTATGTTATGAACCATTCCTGTGACACTAGTTATAGATTCCAATGCTTCACTTCAGGTTTACTGTTTCTTTTGGACCTTCTTATTGACGATGAAACACGGAGATTGCATCGGAATTAAATACAAAAGGCACAATGCCGACTTAAGTACAAGAACACTGACTCTTCCTACTGTCTATGTTTGAACCATTCCTGTGACACCAGTTATAGATTCCGATGCTTGACTTCAGCTTTACTGTATCCCTCTGACCTTCTTATTGACGATGAAACACAGAAATTGCATCGGAATTAAATACAAAAGGCACAATGCCGACTAAAGTACAAGAAGTCTGACTCTTCTTACTGTCTATGATTTGAACCATCCTTGTGACACTAGTTATAGATTCCGATGCTTCACTCCAGGTTTACAGTATCCCTTGGTCTTTCTTATTGACGATGAAACACAGAAATTGCATCGGAATTAAATACAAAAGGCACAATGCCGACTTAAGTACAAGAAGACTGTCTCTTCCTACTGTCTATGTTTTGAACCATTCCTGTGACACTAGTTATAGATTCCGATGCTTCACTTCAGGTTTACTGTATCCCTCTGACCTTATTGCCGATGAAACACAGAAACTGCATCGGAATTAAATACAAAAGGCACAATGCCGACTTAAGGACCAGAAGACTGACTCTTCTTACTGTCTATGTTTTGAACCATTCCTGTGACACTATTTATAGATTCCGATGCTTCACTTCAGGTTTACTGTTTCTTTTGGACCTACTTATTGACGATGAAACACAGAGATTGCATCGGAATTAAATACAAAAGGCACAATGCCAACTTAAGTACAAGAAGACTGACTCTTCTTACTGACTATGTTTTGAACCTTTCCTGTGACACTAGTTATAGATTCCGATGCTTCACCCCAGGTTTACTGTATCCCTTGGACATCCGTATTGACGATGAAACACAGAAATTGCATCAGAATTAAACAGAAAATGCACAATGATGACTTAAGTACTAGAAGACTGACTCTTCTTACTGACTATGCTTTGAACCATTCCTGTGACACTAGTTATAGAATCCGATGCTTCACTTCAGGATTACTGTATCCCTCTGACCTTCTTATTGACGATGAAACACAGAAATTGCATAGGAATTAAATACAAAAGGCACAATGCCGACTAGAGTACAAGAAGTCTGACTCTTCTTACTGTCTATGTTTGAACCATTCCTGTGACACTATTTGTAGATTCCGATGCTTCACTTCAGGTTTACTGTATCCCTTGGACCTTCTTATTGACGATGAAACACAGAAATTGCATTGGAATTCATTACAAAAGGCACAATGCCGACTTAACTACAAGAAGATTGACTCTTCTTACTGACTATGCTTTGAACCATTCCTGTGACTCTAGTTATAGATTCCGATGCTTAACTTCAGGATTACTGTATCCCTCTGGCCTTCTTAGTGACGATGAAACACAGAAATAGCATCGGAATTAAATACAAAAAGCACAATGCCGACTTAAGTACAAGAATACTGACTCATCTTACTGTCTATGTTTTGAACCGTTCCTGTGACACTAGTTATAGATTCCGATGCTTCACTCCAGGTTCACTGTATCCCTTGGACATTCGTATTGACGATGAAACACAGAAATTGCATCGGAATTAAATACATAAGGCACAATGCCGACTTAAGTACAAGAAGACTGACTCTTCTTACTGACTATGTTTTGAACCATTCCTGTGACACTAGTTATGGATTCCGATGCTTCACTTCAGGTTTACTGTATCCCTCTGACCTTCGTATTGACGATGAAACAAAGAAATTGCATCGCAATTAAATACAAAATACACAATGCCGAATTAAGTACAAGAAGACTGACACTTCTTACTGTCTATTATAGAACCAATCCTGTGACACTAGTTATAGACTCCGATGCTTCACTCCAGGTTTACTGTATCCCTTGGACCTTCTAATTATCGATCAAACACAGAAATTGCATCGGAATTAAATACAAAAGGCACAATGCCGACTTAAGTGAAAGTAGTCTGACTCTTCTTACTGTCTATGATTTGAACCATTCCTGTGACACTTGTTATAGATTCCGATGCTTCACTTTAGGATTACTGTACCCCTCTGATCTTCTTACTGACGATGAAACACAGAAATTGCATCGGAATTAAATACAAAAGGCACAATGCAGAATTAAGTACAAGAAGACTGACTCTTCTTACTGTCTAAGTTTTGATCCATTCCTGTGACACTAGTTATAGATTCCGATGCTTCATTCCAGGTTTACTGTATCCCTTGGACCTTCTTATTGACGATGAAACACAGAAATTGCATCGGAATTAAATACAAAAGGCACAATGCCAACTAAAGTACAAGAAGACTGACTCTTCTAACAGTCTATGTTTTGAACCATTCCTGTGACACTAGTTATAGATTCCGTTGCTTGTCTCCATGTTTACTGTTTCCCTTGGACCTTCTTATTGACGATGAAACACAGGAATTGCATCATAATTAAATAGAAAAGGCACAATTCCGACTTAAGTATAGGAAAACTGACGCTTCTTACTGAATATGTTTTGAACCATTCCTGTGACACTAGTTATAGATTCCGATGCTTCACTTGAGGTTTACTGTATCCCTTGGACCATCATATTGACGATGAAACACAGAAATTGCATCGGAATTAAATACAAAAGGCACAATGCCGACTTAAGGACAAGAAGACTGACTCTTCTTATTGACTATGTTTTGAACCATTCCAGTGACACTAGCTATAGATTCCGATGCTACACTTCAGGTTTACTGTATCCCTCTGACCTTCTTATTGACGATGAAACACAGAAATTGCATCGGAATTAAATAGGAAAGGCACAATGAGGAATTAAGAACAAGAAGACTGACTCTTCTTACTGACTATGTTTTGAACCATTCCTGTGACACTAGTTATAGATTCCGATGCTTCACTTCAGGTTTATTGTATCCCTTGGACCTTCTTATTGACGATGAAACACAGAAATTGCATCGGAATTAAGTAGAAAAGGCACAATGTCGACTTAAGTACAAGAAGACTGTCTCTTCTAATTGTCTATGTTTTGAACCATTCCTGTGACACTAGTTATAGATTACGATGCTTCACTCCAGGTTTACTGTATCCCTTGGACCTTCTTATTGACGATGAAATACAGAAATTGCATCGGAATTAAATAGAAAATGCACAATGATGACTTAAGTTCAAGAAGACTGACTATTCTTACTGACTATGCTTTGAACCATTCCTGTGACACTTGTTATAGATTACGATGCTTCACTTTAGGATTACTGTACCCCTCTGACCTTCCTACTGACGATGAAACACAGATATTGCATCGGAATTAAATACAAAAGGCACAATGACGACTTAAGTACAAGAAGACTGACTCTTATTACTGTCTATGTTTTGAACCATCCCTGTGACACTAGTTATAAATTCCGATGCTACACACCAGGTTTACTGGATCCCTTGGTCCTTCTTATTGACGAAGAAACACAGAAATTGCATCGGAATTGAATCCAAAATCTAAATTCCGACTTAAGTACAAGAAGACTGACTCTTCTTACTGACTATGTTTTGATCCATTCCTGTGACACTAGTTATAGATTCCGATGCTTCATTCCAGGTTTACTGTATCCCTTGGACCTTCTTATTGACGATGAAACACAGAAATTGCATCGGAATTAAATACGAAAGGCACAATGAGGAATTAAGAACAAGAAGACTGACGCTTCTTACTGACTATGTTTTGAACCATTCCTGTGACACTAGTTATAGGTTCCGATGCTTCACTTCAGGTTTATTGTATCGCTTGGACCTTCTTATTGACGATGAAACACAGAAATTGCATCGGAATTAAGTAGAAAAGGCACAATGTCGTCTTAAGTACAAGAAGACTGACTCTTCTTATTGTCTATGTTTTGAACCATTCCTGTGACACTAGTTATAGATTCCGATGCTTCACTCCAGGTTTACTGTATCCCTTGGACCTTCTTATTGACGATGAAACACAGAAATTGCATCGGAATTAAATAGAAAAGGCGCAATGCCGACTTAAGTAAAAGAAGACTGACTCTTCTTAATGACTATGTTTTGAACCAATCCTGTGACACTAGTTATAGATTACGATGCTTCACTTCAGGTTTACTGTATACCTTGGACCTTCTTATTGACGATGAAACACAGAAATTGCATCGGAATTAAATTCAAAAGGCAAAATGCCGACTTAAGTACAAGAAGATTGACTCTTCCTACTGTCTATGTTGTGAACCGTTTCTGTGACACTAGTTTTGGATTCCGATGCTTCACTTCAGGTTTACTGTATCCCTCTGATCTTCTTATTGACGATGAAAGACAGAAATTGCATCGGAATTAAATACAAAAGGCACAATGCCGACTTAAGGACAAGAAGACTGACTCTTCTTACTGACTATGTTTTGAAATATTCCTGTGACACTATTTAAGGAACCATTTGCACTCGAGCACAGACAATATTTAATTTAGTTAACTTAGATTATATGTATCTATTTTTTAAGACAAGAGAATGCAAAATAAAGCAATTAACACCGCTCTCTTGTCACAGCCAGTAGGCATCAACACTCTCATGTCATTCGTTGTCCTAGAAGGACTTAATATTTTATGCGGCTCCACAGTTAGCCATATTGATATTTATTAGCAGAAAAGAGGCGCAGAATTAATAAGTCGCTCTCATTTGTGAATGATCTGCCTTTATTTATCTAGAATTTTACGTAAGTGTAATTTATATCGTAATGTATATGTTGAAATGAATATATGTTTATTTAATCGTATGCTTTTCTTTGTTTTAGTAGTTTTAGTCACTCCATTTTCATGATTGATGCTGAGGTCAGATATCAGACTCTGTCTACAAAAAAAAATACATAATGAGCCCTGGCTACATTCCGTACATCTTCGGACGTGCGAAGCTCGATTAATTCACGGCGTAAAATTTTAATCCCTCAATTACTTATCCAAACAAATAACAATTATTATTATTACAAATTATTATTATATTTTATTATTATTTTATTTTATATTTTTTATTTGTTACACTGGCGACTATGTGCCAGGACTCATTATTGTATCTGTACTACAACTAATTGTTCTTTTTCATGTACATCCTGACCGGTGACGAGAATATTGAAGAAAACGAATAAAATCTGGAGAGAATTTGGACTGGAAATGCCATCTTCGCATCAAGACGACATGTACGGTAAGACGCAGCACTTGCGCATCCACAATTGATTCCAAGCACATTTTTCATTCAAAATTATTTTTCTCAGCATTAAATTAAATATTCAGTTTCCATTCAGTAATTTTTTCCAAATTCCGCGAAATCTCATTATTCAGACGATTACATTCCGATCCAACAATACGCAAGTTACATTGCACAATATGGCCGACATAGTACAAGATTCAAGCAACATGGCTAGTCACCATTAACACGTATGCTACTTTCGATCTTTAAAGTCATCTCTCAATCATTCTCAGTCATTTAAACACACACATAGGCAGTACATTTTCACACTACGCGTTTAAACGATTTTTTTTCTTGCACACAATTTACTCACAATATGGTAAAAACTCGACACCAGTACACAATGGAACAACAATCAAGTAATGCAAACATGGATACACAGACACATTCAGACACAGAAATTAATACAGACACGCAAACACATCAAAATAATCCGCTACAGACACAAATAAACGCCGAGAGGAGCAATTCAGAACCAAACCTGACAGACCACGTCACGTCTAATGACGCGGCGGGGGCAAGTTCATTTTGCAATCAAAATTTTGGCGCTATACTGAATTCAATTTTGGAAGGCATATCCAATATTAAACAAGATAATGACGAAAAATTCTCACAATTAATGACAGACAATGCAGCCTTCAGAAATGACATAAAATCAGACTTCGCCATACTGACTCAAAAGGTAGATGAAATTAATACACGTCTTTCCAAACAGGTCGACGATCTTACGGAAAAATTCGAAAATTTAGAATTACGACAAAGCGACAATGCCAATCACATCCATGACTTGACAAAAACCTGTGAAACTATTAATTGCAAACTAGAATCAAACACGCACGCATGTGACGAAATTAATTTAAAGGTGAATACAATAGAAACAAACGTAGCTGACATTCACAAACAGATTCACACAACAATACAGATAGAGGCTGAACCCCATTTGTCTCGCATTAATTCACAATTTAAAGAATGGACGGCACACAAAGACGAAATTTTTGAAGAATGTATACAAAACAAATTGCCACATATTGTGCACGATTCTGTAGTGGAATACATGAACAACAATAGGCAAGTAATCGATGACGATATGCAAACAAAGACAACTCAATGTCAGGTACAACCCAATAGTACACCCAGGGAAGAATTCAATGATTACACGGAAAGAAACAGACGAACACGTAACAAAGAAGAAGAAAGTCTATTCAAGCACCGTAAATTCCAACCTTTTATACCAGGCAAAAACGCTGTACACCCTGTCATCTTCTTAAAAGCTTTTAGGAACGCATTCCCACGTTCGTGGAGCGACCACAAACGCATTGCGTACGTTGTGGATTACATTCAAGGGGACGCTGCTGTCTGGGCTTACCATGAAAGCGACAGATGTGTAACATACGAGCAGTTTGAACGCGCCTTCTTGAATAAGTTTTGGTCACCCACTGTGCAGGAACGCATCCGCAAACAAGTCACTGAACCCGAACACTTCAATCCTAAAAACGGCAACCTGCGCAGATATTTCGAGAAGTACCTAAACATGACACACTTCCTTAATGAACCAGTGAAACCAAAAGATGTGATCCGATCACTGAAAGCAAGACTTCCTTTTAATATTAAAGAGAAATTACTGTACTTACCGGACGACGATCCTGAATATTTTTTGGAAAAGTTAGATGCTGTTGATTTACTATATGAAGAACAAGAACCAACACACAACTCACGCAGTAGGAATCAACATGTCTACATTGCTACATTACCAAACACACAGCAAAATTCACAACACACAGTAAACATGCAAAACAGTCACCACAACTCACAGCTGCACACAAACAACAACTACAACTATACACAGGGAGATAACCCGTACAAAAAACGAAGAAACAACAATTTTAATTCAAGAAGCAATAATGGAAACAACAACGGACACAAAGCAAAACACAAACACTGGCAAAGAAACAACAACACAGATTACACAAGAAATGGAACACTTACACCGCACTTTAATCAGAACGACAACCAGTATGATGTGAGACAGTGGCAAACACCGCAACCGCCACCACAAAATCATATTCAGATGCCACAAGGGAATTTTGCGCAAACAAGCAACACAAACCAACAAGTGACTTCAGCCAAACGAAACCAGACAGGTGATTGGCAAAGACAATATCCAAATGTAAATATTATTGAGGTAGCTAATGAAACTACAACTACACTTACCAATGACCAGACAAACCAGGTAAACTAGAACCAGTCATTACTGAGCCCCAGGTCGTGACTGAGGAACATTTGGGGGGCAACTTCAATTTAGAAACTATGTTTGAATACACACTTGCTAGTGAAACTGTGAAACAAGAAAAATTAACATTTACACAACAAGAGTTGCCTACACTATTCTTAAGATATAATGAAAGTGGAAACTTAGCTGATGATCTGATAAATGACAACACACAATGTCACAATGTAAAGAAAAGATTTGTACTGTCTTCCACCTCAGGCATTGTAGGAGGTATACCTACTAACATAATTATTGATACAGGAGCTGCTGTCAGTGTGATTTCTCACAATTTTTATACTATGATGGAGAAAACTTCTAAGATACCAGAGTTCCCAGTTCAGAACTGTTTAATATTAACTGCATTAGGTAATAAGTCAAGTAGAGTTAATAAGCAGGTATTTGTGACTGTTAATATGGGAAATGGAATCGTACAATGGCCTTTCCTAGTTGTCCAAAACCTTGCTGCCAATTGTATATTGGGTATTGATTTTCTTTGCGAGAAGGACTGTACTATAGACTTCTCCAAAGGCATTTGTTATTTTAAGTATGAAGGCAGAGACATAGTTTTGAACTTGGACACTCGACTAGTAGACCATAACAAGCACTGTTCTGGCTACAAGATACAGATTATACGTGAGACTGACATAGATTCCACACAGCAACCTGTATCACACGGTGAGGTAGTGAATGATGTACTTACACAAATTAATTCTAAGTTATCAGAATGTGATGCTATTAATGAAGAGGAGAGATCCCAGCTTAAACATATTTTACTTAAGAATAAGGATGTTTTCACTAGTAAGCCAGGTAGGATCAACACATATATGTATACGATTGAAGTCAAGCCTCACCAAATCTATTACCACAAGTCATACAATGTACCTCTAGCTCTGCGACCTGCAGTTTGGGAAGAACTAAAGAAAATGATTACATGGAATATTATAGAACCATCAACATCTCCATATTGTAGCCCTTTGCATGTAGTGAAAAGACACAATGGAAGTATCAGGTTAGTATTAGATGCAAGAGCTATCAACCAAATTATCTTACCTGTGAGGACACAACCAGAAAATCTTGACGAACAACTTCAGAAGTTCTTGGATGCAAAATATTTCTCTACAATAGACCTTAAAAATTCGTTTTGGCAGGTGCCAATAAGCAAAGAATCCAGAAAATATACAGCCTTTATGTTTGGTGGCAGAACTTATCAATTTTGTGTATTACCATTTGGCCTAAATGTAAGCTCAGGAGTATTCACTACTGCACTAAACTCTGTACTCGGTGATGATTTACTAGAGACTGTTACACACTATGTAGATGACATACTGATTGCCTCAAAAACCTGGAAGGATCACACTGATACCCTGAACACTTTGCTATGCAGATTCACACAAGCTGGTATCACTGCCAATATTTGTAAATCTAGATTTGCTTGTTGTGAGATCAAATACCTAGGACACATCATCAACACACAAGGCATTAAACCTGACCCTTCAAAATTAGATGCTATCAGACATTTCCCCACTCCCACTAATAAGAAACAGTTAAAATCATTTCTCGGTCTATGCTCATTTTTCAGACGATTCATACCTAAACAGTTACTCAATAGCAGATACTTACTAAACTTATTAAAGAAGAACCAGGTATGGATTTGGAATCAAGACTGTGAAAATGACTTTACTAAAATCAAAGAAGCCTTAGTAAATTCTAACATGCTGGAACATCCAGACTTCAATTTGAACTTTTGTATTGCTTGTGATGCATCAAACATTGGTTTGGGATGTTGTTTATTTCAACTTGTTAATACAGAAACTTCAGAACATATTAAGATCATTGGTTTTGCCAGTCGTACTTTAACAGAATGTGAAAGATCTTACTCCACCACAGAATTGGAAACATTATCTATTATATGGGCATTTAAAAAGTTTAATTATTATCTGTATGGAAGACACACCATTATATACACTGACCATCAAGCACTTACATTCCTTTTGTCATGTAAACTCATTCATCCTAGGCTTACACGATGGGCACTTGCATTACAGAATTACTCTTTTGAAATCAAGCACATCAAGGGAAAAGACAACATAATAGCTGACACACTTTCAAGACTACTGCAAGGATTACATCATAACAATACAGACTTTGAGAACACACACGATTACAGAATACTACTCATGCAAGACAAGCAGTTTACACAATACTACATAGACCTATGCAAGAACATGGCAACACTACAAGATTCAGATCCACACTGGTACAAAATAAAACAAATCATAGTACAACAACACAATGACACTTTACAAGACAGATACATGTTACACAACAACATACTTTTCTACAAAAGACACACAAATGCTACTAACTGGTGCGTTTGCATACCACAAGATTCTGTACACAATCTCGTTGCACACACTCACACAGTTTGGGGACACTACGGAACAAAGAAATGTCTAAACAAGTTACATACATATTGCTATTTTCCAAACATGAGAAGAAAAATACATGATGTTATCAGCAAATGTCTCATATGTCAAAAATCCAAGCCACAAAATCAATCCACCAAAACAGATTTGCACTCTATCTTACCTACTGGACCTAGAGAGATACTTTGTACAGATGTTAGCGGACCTCATCCAACTAGCATCGGAGGTTGCAAATACATTCTAGCATTTTATGACATATTTTCTAAGCACATCAAACTTTTTGCCATTAAGTCACCCACAGCAAACACCATCATCAGAAGATTCACGAATGATTACATGCCATACTGTGGAAAACCTAAAGCCATTCTATCAGATAACGCCAAGTATTATGTAGGATTCACCTGGAGAAAATTTCTAAAGGACAATAACATTAAGAGCATCTTTATTTCAAAGTTTCATGCATCAGCCAACCCTTGTGAGAGAGTTTTTAGAGAATTAAATAGATTCATGAGAACTTATACCTCAACACAGCACACAAACTGGATACATTACCTAGCACTTTTCGAGGAAATACACAACAATTTAAATATATACAACACACCCTACACTCCCAGAGAAATCATGTTTGACACAAAGGAAACTAATGAATGGAGCAACCCACTACCAAAATTTTCTGACACCAAACCTTCACACGAGGAAAAGGTAAGGGAAGTACTTATGGCAATTACTGAACAAGCTGACATTAGAAATAAGAACTATGGTGCTAATCTGAAAAGAAGGCAAAACTTTACAATAGGCATGCAAGTTTTACTTAAGACCCACTACAAATCGTCATTACCTCTAAAACGTAATGTTAAGTGGCGTCCGCTATATGAAGGTCCTTACACAATCATTGATATACCACATCCTGGAGCATATCTGTTACAAAACCCCAAGAATAAGAGAATTTTAGGTTTGTACCCTCACAAAGATTTGAAAACGTTTAGCCCTTAGCAGAGTATGCTGATACAAAAACAAGGTAAGTCACATCTGGTACTTCAAGCTGGAAGAAGAAGAAGATATAAGCTATAATCTTAAGTATCTACATTTTACAGCAGCAGCAAGAAGATAAGACACAGGAAGAACTAACAATTTTCATGCAAAGCACAGTTACTGATTATATTTGTTAATACCTTGCAGACAAGCTGACAGACTAAATGACCGGAGACAATTGCTGCTCTGAACCTGATATATTAATTGGCATGATAGACACTTGATTTTCTATTCACACTCACACCACAATCCACATGAACACAACATGCACAAAAAAAAAAAAAAAAAAAACTCTACAGGAAATGACAAATGAAATTAATTGAGCAAGGCTATATACTTTATTTTATTTGTAAATGATACTTTGTGCATGTGCTAATTTGGAATTGATTGTGGATGTGACGTGTCGTGTCTTATTGTAATCATGACTTTTCAGGACAGATCATCTCAAGGATGTTTTCTAACCTATTATGAAATTTTATGTTGCAGGAAACATTTAATGAGGAAGAACACTTATTGTGTAGTACTGATGTAAAGGAAAATATACTTAAAAGGAAAACTTTATTAAAAAGGGGAAGAGACCTATAAAAGAAAATGGATTTTCTGAATGTATCACAATACACTGAACCTATTAGATATTTTTTTTTTTATGTCTGACCCATATATATTTGTAAATATCTAGTTTAATGCAACTGAAAAATATAAAATATTTATATGTATTACGAAACAATGTAGTGTAAATGTATAGATACATGTTTCACAGAAAATTTTTATATCTATGTAAATATGTAACAGAAAACTGTACTCAAAGTGAAGTGATATCTGTTATGTTTTGTGCTCTCTGTTGTGAACGAACATTTTGTTTTGCAACGAACAATGTATGAATAAGTTGTGTGCAAATATTAAAAAAAAACGGTTCACTGCGCTCATGATGGGACACTATAGGTGACGTGAGTAGCAAAACCACGGCACACTTTTCGGCGAAACGACGACACAATATCCAGGAGACGACATAAGCTTTTTGGAAGACGAAATATGGAGGTTATTGAGTAGATGTAACACGGACTGGTCAGTATGGAACCACTGACACCATGAATTCCTACCAAGACGAAACCACATTTTTAACTACGTCTTCCAAAGCACGCTTCATTGCGGGACTGTTGATCTCCAACTTCTTTCTTCAAGAACTTTCGTCTCAATGTAAACAAAAAGTGTGACACGTGACATTTATTTAAAAGTGCAAAGACTTTAGCACAGTATAAAACTTTACTAACAAGTGACATTCTAAAGAGAATATGTTCACACATCTCTGAATATGCACAAAACCATTAATTAATTTTATTTATTGAATGAACATGTGTAATAACATTTTGAAGTGAAAGAGAACAACGGACTATATGCTCAACAAAATTTTTACAAAGTAACAGCACAAGTGAATACGAACTATGAAATTCGTTATTGTCTGTGTACAACTGTTACATAAAATTGAGAACTATATACAGGGTAACAGTGATAGCACTGAGCCACTTCGTTGGCTTCCGATACTGGAGTTTCCGAGTTCGATACTGCCTGGAAGCAAATATATTTATTTTTTCTTTTCACTTTCATTGATCTTGTATGTAAATATTATTTATGTATTTTTGTGGATGTATGACATTTTATGATATTTTAAGTATGTTGAATCTGTGAAACAAGATACGTAATAACTTATGATTGATGACATGACAAATAAAGAAAATACGTCAACAAATTGCTCAGCTGCAGGTGGTACACCTTTGCTCTCGCAATTTGGGGAGCAGTTTAAGGAACCATTTGCACTCGAGCACAGACAATATTTAATTTAGTTAACTTAGATTATATGTATCGATTTTTTAAGACAAGAGAATGCAAAATAAAGCAATTAACACCGCTCTCTTGTCACAGCCAGTAGGCATCAACACTCTCATGTCATTCGTTGTCCTAGAAGGACTTAATATTTTATGCGGCTCCACAGTTAGCCATATTGATATTTATTAGCAGAAAATAGGCGCAGAATTAATAAGTCGCTCTCATTTGTGAATGATCTGCCTTTATTTATCTAGAATTTTACGTAAGTGTAATTTATATCGTAATGTATATGTTGAAATGAATATATGTTTATTTAATCGTATGCTTTTCTTTGTTTTAGTAGTTTTAGTCACTCCATTTTCATCATTGATGCTGAGGTCAGATATCAGACTCTGTCTACAAAAAAAAATACATAATGAGCCCTGGCTACGTTCCGTACATCTTCGGACGTGCGAAGGTCGATTAATTCACGGCGAAAAATTTTAATCCCTCAATTACTTATCCAAACAAATAACAATTATTATTATTACAAATTATTATTATTATATTTTATTATTTTATATTATTTTTTTATTTGTTACAACTAGTTATAGATTCCGCTGCTTCACTCCAGGTTTACTGTATCCCTTGGACCTTCTTATTGACGATGAAACACAGAAATTGCATCGGAATTAAATACAAAAGGCACAATGCCGACTAAAGTACAAGAAGACTGACTCTTCTTACAGTCTATGTTTTGAACCATTCCTGTGACACTAGTTATAGATTCCGATGCTTCACTTCAGGTTTACTGTATACCTCGGACCTTCTTATTGACGATGAAACACAGAAATTGGATCAGAATTAAATACAAAAGACACAACGCCGACTTAAGTACAAGAAGACTGACTGTTCCAACTGTCTATGTTTTGAACCATTCCTGTGACAATAGTTATAGATACCGATGCTTCACTTCAGGTTTACAGTATCCCTCTGACCGTCTTATTGACGATGAAACACAGAAATTGCATCAGAATCAAATAGAAAGGGCACAATGCCGACTTAAGTTCTAGAAGCCTGACTCTTCCTACTGTCTATGTTTTGAACCATTCCTGCGACACTAGTTACAGATTCCGATGCTTCACTTCAGGTTTACTGTATCCCTTGGACCTTCTTATTGACGATGAAACACAGAAATTGCATTGGAATTCAGTACAAAAGGCACAATGCCGACTTAACTACAAGAAGACTGACTCTTCTTACTGACTATGCTTTGAACCATTCCTGTGACACTACTTATAGATTCCGATGCTTAACTTCAGGATTACTGTATCCCTTGGACGTTCTTATTGACGATGAAACACAGAAATTGCATCGGAATTAAATAGAAAAGGCATAATGCCGACTTAAGTAAAAGAAGACTGACTCTTCTTACTGACTATGTTTTGAACCAATCCTGTGACACTAGTTATAGATTACGATGCTTCACTTCAGGTTTACTGTATACCTTGGACCTTCTTATTGACGATGAAACACAGAAATTGCATCGGAATTAAATAGAAAATGCACAATGATGACTTCAGTTCAAGAAGACTGACTATTCTTACTGACTATGCTTTGTACCACTCCTGTGACACTTGTTATAGATTACGATGCTTCACTTTAGGATTACTGTACCCCTCTGACCTTCTTACTGACGATGAAACACAGATATTGCATCGGAATTAAATACAAAAGGCACAATGACGACTTAAGTACAAGAAGACTGACTCTTATTACTGTCTATGATTTGAACCATCCCTGTGACACTAGTTATAGATTCCGATGCTACACACCAGGTTTACTGTATCCCTTGGTCCTTCTTATTGACGATGAAACACAGCAATTGCATCGGAATTAAATCCAAAATCTAAATTCCGAGTTAAGTACAAGAAGACTGACTCTTCTTACTGACTATGTTTTGATCCATTCCTGTGACACTAGTTATAAAATCCGATGCTTCACTTCAGGTTTGCTGTATCCCTTGGATCTTCTTATTGACGATGAAACACAGAAATTGCATCGGAATTAAATACAAAAAGCACAATGCAGAATTAAGTACAAGAAGACTGACTCTTCTTACTGTCTATGTTTTGATCCTTTCCTGTGACACTAGTTATAGATTCCGTTGCTTCATTCCAGGTTTACTGTATCCCTTGGACCTTCTTGTTGACTATGACACACAGAAATTGCATCGGAATTAAATACAAAAGGCACAATGCCGACTTAAGTACAAGAAGACTGACGCTTCCTACTGTCTATGTTTTCAACCATTCCTGTGACACTAGTTATAGATTACGATGCTTCACTTCACGTTTACTGTATCCCTTGGACCTTCTTATTGACGATGAAACACAGAAATTGTATCGGAATTAAATAGGAAAGGCACAATGAGGAATTAAGAACAAGAAGACTGACTCTTCTTACTGACTATGTTTTGAACCATTCCTGTGACACTAGTTATAGATTCCGATGCTTCACTTCAGGTTTATTGTATCCCTTGGACCTTCTTATTGACGATGAAACACAGAAATTGCATCGGAATTAAGTAGAAAAGGCACAATGTCGACTTAAGTACAAGAAGACTGACCATTCTCATTGTCTATGTTTTGAACCATTCCTGTGACACTAGTTATAGATTCCGATGTTTCACTCCAGGTTTACTGTATCCCTTGGACCTTCTTATTGACGATGAAACACAGAAATTGCATCGGAATTAAATAGAAAAGGCACAATGCCGACTTAAGTAAAAGAAGACTGACTCTTCTTAATGACTATGTTTTGAACCAATCCTGTGACACTAGTTATAGATTACGATGCTTCACTCCAGGTTTACTGTATCCCTTGGACCTTCTTAATGACGATGAAACACAGAAACTGCATCAGAATTAAATACAAAAGGCACAATGCCGACTAAAGTACAAGAAGACTGACTCTTCTTACAGTCTATGTTTTGAACCATTCCTGTGACTCTAGTTATAGATTCCGATGCTTCACTTCAGGTTTACTGTATACCTCGGACCTTCTTATTGACGATGAAACACAGAAATTGCATCAGAATTAAATACAAAAGACACAACGCCGACTTAAGTACAAGAAGACTGACTGTTCCCACTGTCTATGTTTTGAACCATTCCTGTGACAATAGTTATAGATTCCGATGCTTCACTTCAGGTTTACAGTATCCCTCTGACCGTCTTATTGACGATGAAACACAGAAATTGCATTGGAATTCAGTACAAAAAGCACAATGCCGATTTAACTTCAAGAAGACTGACTCTTCTTACTGACTATGCTTTGAACCATTCCTGTGACACTAGTTATTGATTCCGACGCTTAACTTCAGGATTACTGTATCCCTCTGACCTTCTTAGTGAAGATGAAACACAGAAATTGCATCGGAATTAAATACAAAAAGCACAATGCCGACTTAAGTACAAGAATACTGACTCATCTTACTGTCTATGTTTTGAACCGTCCCTGTGACACTAGTTATAGATTCCGATGCTTCACTCCAGGTTTACTGTATCCCTTGGACCTTCGTATTGACGATGAAACACAGAAATTGCATCGGAATTAAATACAAAAGGCACAGTGCCGACTTAAGTACAAGAAGACTGACTCTTCTTCCTGACTATGTTTTGAACCATTCCTGTGACACTAGTTATGGATTCCGATGCTTCACTTCAGGTTTACTGTATCCCTCTGACCTTCGTATTGACGATGAAACACAGAAATTGCATCGGAATTAAATACAAAAGGCACAATGCCGAATTAAGTACAAGAAGACTGACTCTTCTTACCGTCTATTTTAGAACCAATCCTGTGACACTAGTTATAGACATCGATGCTTCACTCCAGGTTTACTGTATCCCTTGGACCTTCTTATTGTCGATGAAACACAGAAATTGCATCGGAATTAAATACAAAAGGCACAATGCCGACTTAAGTGAAAGATGTCTGACTCTACGTACTGTCTATGATTTGAGCCATGACTGAGACACTAGTTGCAGATTCCGATGCTTCTCTCCAGGTTTACTGTATCCCTTGGACCTTCTTATTGACGATGAAACACAGAAATTGCATCGGAATTAAATACAAAAGGCACAATGCCGACTTAAGTACAAGAAGACTGACCCTTCTAACAGTCTATGTTTTGAACCATTCCTGTGACACTAGTTATAGATTCCGTTGCTTCACTCCAGGTTTACAGTTTCCCTTGGACCTTCATATTGACGATGAAACACAGCAATTGCATCATAATTAAATAGAAAAGGCACATTTCCGACTTAAGTACAAGAAGACTGACGCTTCTTACTGACTATGTTTTGAACCATTCCTGTGACACTAGTTAAAGATTCCGATGCTTCACTTGAGGTTTTCTGTATCCCTTGGACCTTCTTATTGACGATGAAACACAGAAATTGCATCGGAATTAAATACAAAAGGCACAATGCCGACCTAAGTACAAGAAGACTCACTCTTCTTACTGACTATGTTTTGAACCATTCCTGTGACACTAGTCATAGATTCCGATGCTTCACTCCAGGTTTACTGTATCCCTTGGACCTTCTTGTTGACTATGAAACACAGAAATTGCATCGGAATTAAATAGAAAAGGCACAATGCCGACTTAGGGACAAGAAGACTGACTCTTCTTACTGACTATGCTTTGAACCATTCCTGTGACACTACTTATAGATTCCGATGCTTAACTTCAGGATTACTGTATCCCTTGGACCTTCTTATTGACGATGAAACACAGAAATTGCATCGGAATTAAATAGAAAAGGCATAATGCCGACTTAAGTAAAAGAAGACTGACTCTTCTTACTGACTATGTTTTGAACCAATCCTGTGACACTAGTTATAGATTACGATGCTTCACTTCAGGTTTACTGTATACCTTGGACCTTCTTATTGACGATGAAACACAGAAATTGCATCGGAATTAAATAGAAAATGCACAATGATGACTTCAGTTCAAGAAGACTGACTATTCTTACTGACTATGCTTTGAACCATTCCTGTGACACTAGTTATAGATTACGATGCTTCAATTTAGGATTACTGTACCCCTCTGACCTTCTTACTGACGATGAAACACAGATATTGCATCGGAATTAAATACAAAATGCACAATGACGACTTAAGTACAAGAAGACTGACTCTTATTACTGTCTATGATTTGAACCATCCCTGTGACACTAGTTATAGATTCCGATGCTACACACCAGGTTTACTGTATCCCTTGGTCCTTCTTATTGACGATGAAACACAGAAATTGCATCGGAATTAAATCCAAAATCTAAATTCCGACTTAAGTACAAGAAGACTGACTCTTCTTACTGACTATCTTTTGATCCATTCCTGTGACACTAGTTATAAAATCCGATGCTTCACTTCAGGTTTGCTGTATCCCTTGGATCTTCTTATTGACGATGAAACACAGAAATTGCATCGGAATTAAATACAAAAAGCACAATGCAGAATTAAGTACAAGAAGACTGACTCTTCTTACTGTCTATGTTTTGATCCATTCCTGTGACACTAGTTATAGATTCCGTTGCTTCTTTCCAGGTTTACTGTATCCCTTGGACCTTCTTGTTGACTATGACACACAGAAATTGCATCGGAATTAAATACAAAAGGCACAATGCCGACTTAAGTACAAGAAGACTGACGCTTCCTACTGTCTATGTTTTCAACCATTCCTGTGACACTAGTTATAGATTACGATGCTACATTTCACGTTTACTGTATCCCTTGGACCTTCTTATTGACGATGAAACACAGAAATTGTATCGGAATTAAATAGGAAAGGCACAATGAGGAATTAAGAACAAGAAGACTGACTCTTCTTACTGACTATGTTTTGAACCATTCCTGTGACACTAGTTATAGATTCCGATGCTTCACTTCAGGTTTATTGTATCCCTTGGACCTTCTTATTGATGATGAAACACAGAAATTGCATCGGAATTAAGTAGAAAAGGCACAATGTCGACTTAAGTACAAGAAGACTGACCATTCTTATTGTCTATGTTTTGAACCATTCCTGTGACACTAGTTATAGATTCCGATGTTTCACTCCAGGTTTACTGTATCCCTTGGACCTTCTTAATGACGATGAAACACAGAAATTGCATCGGAATTAAATAGAAAAGGCACAATGCCGACTTAAGTAAAAGAAGACTGACTCTTCTTACTGACTATGTTTTGAACCAATCCTGTGACACTAGTTATAGATTACGATGCTTCACTCCAGGTTTACTGTATCCCTTGGACCTTCTTAATGACGATGAAACACAGAAATTGCATTGGAATTCAGTACAAAAGGCACAATGCCGACTTAACTTCAAGAAGACTGACTCTTCTTACTGACTATGCTTTGAACCATTCCTGTGACACTAGTTATAGATTCCGATGCTTAACTTCAGGATTACTGTATCCCTCTGACCTTCTTA
Source organism: Schistocerca serialis cubense (assembly GCF_023864345.2). Taxonomy (NCBI): domain Eukaryota; kingdom Metazoa; phylum Arthropoda; class Insecta; order Orthoptera; family Acrididae; genus Schistocerca; species Schistocerca serialis. Next base: position 183,209,465 of record NC_064649.1, on the reverse strand, counting down.
GTGAAGATGAAACACAGAAATTGCATCGGAATTAAATACAAAAAGCACAATGCCGACTTAAGTACAAGAATACTGTTTCATCTTACTGTCTATGTTTTGAACCGTCCCTGTGACACTAGTTATAGATTCCGATGCTTCACTCCAGGTTTACTGTATCCCTTGGACCTTCGTATTGACGATGAAACACAGAAATTGCATCGGAATTAAATACAAGAGGCACAGTGCCGACTTAAGTACAAGAAGACTGACTCTTCTTCCTGACTAAGTTTTGAACCATTCCTGTGACACTAGTTATGGATTCCGATGCTTCACTTCGGGTTTACTGTATCCCTCTGACCTTCTTATTGTCGATGAAACACAGAAATTGCATCGGAATTAAATACAAAAGGCACAATGCCGACTTAAGTGAAAGATGTCTGACTCTACGTACTGTCTATGATTTGAGCCATGACTGAGACACTAGTTACAGATTCCGATGCTTCTCTCCAGGTTTACTGTATCCCTTGGACCTTCTTATTGACGATGAACCACAGAAATTGCATCGGAATTAAATACAAAAGGCACAATGCCGACTTAAGTACAAGAAGACTGACCCTTCTAACAGTCTATGTTTTGAACCATTCCTGTGACACTAGTTATAGATTCCGTTGCTTCACTCCAGGTTTACAGTTTCCCTTGGACCTTCATATTGACGATGAAACACAGCAATTGCATCATAATTAAATAGAAAAGGCACATTTCCGACATAAGTACAAGAAGACTGACGCTTCTTACTGACTATGTTTTGAACCATTCCTGTGACACTAGTTAAAGATTCCGATGCTTCACTTGAGGTTTTCTGCATCCCTTGGACCTTCTTATTGACGATGAAACACAGAAATTGCATCGGAATTAAATACAAAAGGCACAATGCCGACCTAAGTACAAGAAGACTCACTCTTCTTACTGACTATGGTTTGAACCATTCCTGTGACACTAGTCATAGATTCCGATGCTTCACTCCAGGTTTACTGTATCCCTTGGACCTTCGTGTTGACTATGAAACACAGAAATTGCATCGGAATTAAATAGAAAAGGCACAATGCCGACTTAGAGGCAAGAAGACTGACTCTTCTTACTGACTATGTTTTGAACCATTCCAGTGACACTAGCTATAGATTCCGATGCTACACTTCAGGTTTAGTGTATCCCTCTGACCTTCTTATTGACGATGAAACACAGAAATTGCATCGGAATTAAATAGGAAAGGCACAATAACAACTTAAGTACAAGAAGAGTGACTCTTCTTACTGACTATGTTTTGAACCATTCCTGTGACACTAGTTATAGATTCCGATGCTTCACTTCAGGTTTATTGTATCCCTCTGACCTTCTTATTGACGATGAAACACAGAAATTGCATCGGAATTAAATACAAAAGGCACAATGCCGACTAAAGTACAAGAAGACTGACTCTTGTTACAGTCTATGTTTTGAACCATTCTTGTGACACTAGTTATAGATACCGTTGCTTCACTCCAGGTTTACTGTATCTCTTGGACCTTCTTATTGACGATGAAACACAGAAATTGCAACAGATTTAAATAGAAAAGGCACAATGCTGACTTAAGTACAAGAAGACTAACGCTTCTTACTGACTATGTTTTGAACCATTCCTGTGACACTAGTTATAGATTCCGATGCTTCACTTCAGGTTTACTGTATCCCTTGGACCTTCTTATTGACGATGAAACACAGATATTGCATCGGAATTAAATAGAAAAGGCACAATGCCGAAATAAGTACAAGAAGACTGACACTTCTTACTGTCTATGTTTTGAACCTTTCCTGTGACACTAGTTATTAATTCCGATGCTCCACTTCATCTTTACTGTACCCTCTGACCTTCCTATTGCCGATGAAACACAGAAATTGCATCGGATTTAAATACAAAAGGCAGAATGCCGACACAAGGCAAAGAAGACTGACTCTTCTTACAGTCTATGTTTTGAACCATTCCTGTGACACTAGTTATAGATTCCGATGCTTCACTTCTGTTTTACTGTATACCTCGGACCTTCTTATTGACGATGAAACACAGAAATTGGATCAGAATTAAATACAAAAGACACAACGCCGACTTAAGTACAAGAAGACTGACTGTTCCAACTATCTATGTTTTGAACCATTCCTGTGACAATAGTTATAGATTCCGATGCTTCACTTCAGGTTTACAGTATCCCTCTGACCGTCTTATTGACGATGAAACACAGAAATTGCATCGGAATCAAATAGAAAGGGCACAATGCCGACTTAAGTTCTAGAGGCCTGACTCTTCCTACTGTCTATGTTTTCAACCATTCCTGCGACACTAGTTACAGATTCCGATGCTTCACTTCAGGTTTACTGTATCCCTTGGACCTTCTTATTGACGATGAAACACAGAAATTGCATTGGAATTCAGTACAAAACGCACAATGCCGACTTAACTACAAGAAGACTGACTCTTCTTACTGACCATGCTTTGAACCATTCCTGTGACAATACTTATAGATTCCGATGCTTAACTTCAGGATTACTGTATCCCTTGGACGTTCTTATTGACGATGAAACACAGAAATTGCATCGGAATTAAATAGAAAAGGCATAATGCCGACTTAAGTAAAAGAAGACTGACTCTTCTTACTGACTATGTTTTGAACCAATCCTGTGACACTAGTTACAGATTACGATGCTTCACTTCAGGTTTACTGTATACTTTGGACCTTCTTATTGACGATGAAACACAGAAATTGCATCGGAATTAAATAGAAAATGCACAATGATGACTTCAGTTCAAGAAGACTGACTATTCTTACTGACTATGCTTTGAACCATTCCTGTGACACTTGTTATAGATTACGATGCTTCACTTTAGGATTACTGTACCCCTCTGACCTTCTTACTGACGATGAAACACAGATATTGCATCGGAATTAAATACAAAAGGCACAATGACGACTTAAGTACAAGAAGACTGACTCTTATTACTGTCTATGATTTGAACCATCCCTGTGACACTAGTTATAGATTCCGATGCTACACACCAGGTTTACTGTATCCCTTGGTCCTTCTTATTGACGATGAAACACAGAAATTGCATCGGAATTAAATCCAAAATCTAAATTCCGACTTAAGTACAAGAAGACTGACTCTTCTTACTGACTATGTTTTGATCCATTCCTGTGACACTAGTTATAAAATCCGATGCTTCACTTCAGGTTTGCTGTATCCCTTGGATCTTCTTATTGACGAAGAAACACAGAAATTGCATCGGAATTAAATACAAAAGGCACAATGCAGAATTAAGTACAAGAAGACTGACTCTTCTTACTGTCTATGTTTTGATCCATTCCTGTGACACTAGTTATAGATTCCGTTGCTTCATTCCAGGTTTACTGTATGCCTTGGACCTTCTTGTTGACTATGACACACAGAAATTGCATCGGAATTAAACACAAAAGGCACAATGCCGACTTAAGTACAAGAAGACTGACGCTTCCTACTGTCTATGTTTTCAACCATTCCTGTGACACTAGTTATAGATTACGATGCTTCACTTCACGTTTACTGTATCCCTTGGACCTTCTTATTGACGATGAAACACAGAAATTGTATCGGAATTAAATAGGAAAGGCACAATGAGGAATTAAGAACAAGAAGACTGACTCTTCTTACTGACTATGTTTTGAACCATTCCTGTGACACTAGTCATAGATTCCGATGCTTCACTTCAGGTTTATTGAATCCCTTGGACCTTCTTATTGACGATGAAACACAGAAATTGCATCGGAATTAAGTAGAAAAGGCACAATGTCGACTTAAGTACAAGAAGACTGACCCTTCTTATTGTCTATGTTTTGAACCATTCCTGTGACACTAGTTATAGATTCCGATGTTTCACTCCAGGTTTACTGTATCCCTTGGACCTTCTTATTGACGATGAAACACAGAAATTGCATCGGAATTAAATAGAAAAGGCACAATGCCGACTTAAGTAAAAGAAGACTGACTCTTCTTAATGACTATGTTTTGAACCAATCCTGTGACACTAGTTATAGATTACGATGCTTCACTCCAGGTTTACTGTATCCCTTGGACCTTCTTATTGACGATGAAACACAGAAACTGCATCGGAATTAAATACAAAAGGCACAATGCCGACTAAAGTACAAGAAGACTGACTCTTCTTACAGTCTATGTTTTGAACCATTCCTGTGACACTAGTTACAGATTCCGATGCTTCACTTCAGGTTTACTGTATACCTCGGACCTTCTTATTGACGATGAACCACAGAAATTGCATCAGAATTAAATACAAAAGACACAACGCCGACTTAAGTACAAGAAGACTGACTGTTCCAACTGTCTATGTTTTGAACCATTCCTGTGACAATAGTTATAGATTCCGATGCTTCACTTCAGGTTTACAGTATCCCTCTGACCGTCTTATTGACGATGAAACACAGAAATTGCATCGGAATCAAACAGAAAGGGCACAATGCCGACTTAAGTTCTAGAAGCCTGACTCTTCCTACTGTCTATGTTTTGAACCATTCATGTGACACTAGTTACAGATTCCGATGCTTCACTTCAGGTTTATTGTATCCCTTGGACCTTCTTATTGACGATGAAACACAGAAATTGCATCGGAATTAAATACAAAAGGCACAATGCCGACCTAAGTACAAGAAGACTCACTCTTCTTACTGACTATGTTTTGAACCATTCCTGTGACACTAGTTAAAGATTCCGATGCTTCACTTGAGGTTTTCTGTATCCCTTGGACCTTCTTATTGACGATGAAACACAGAAATTGCATCGGAATTAAATACAAAAGGCACAATGCCGACCTAAGTACAAGAAGACTCACTCTTCTTACTGACTATGTTTTGAACCATTCCTGTGACACTAGTCATAGATTCCGATGCTTCACTCCAGGTTTACTGTATCCCTTGGACCTTCTTGTTGACTATGAAACACAGAAATTGCATCGGAATTAAATAGAAAAGGCACAATGCCGACTTAGGGACAAGAAGACTGACTCTTCTTACTGACTATGTTTTGAACCATTCCAGTGACACTAGCTATAGATTCCGATGCTACACTTCAGGTTTAGTGTATCCCTCTGACCTTCTTATTGACGATGAAACACAGAAATTGCATCGGAATTAAATAGGAAAGGCACAATAACGACTTAAGTACAAGAAGACTGACTCTTCTTACTGACTATGTTTTGAACCATTCCTGTGACACTAGTTATAGATTCCGATGCTTCACTTCAGGTTTATTGTATCCCTCTGACCTTCTTATTGACGATGAAACACAGAAATTGCATCGGAATTAAATACAAAAGGCACAATGCCGACTAAAGTACAAGAAGACTGACTCTTGTTACAGTCTATGTTTTGAACCATTCGTGTGACACTAGTTATAGATACCGTTGCTTCACTCCAGGTTTACTATATCTCTTGGACCTTCTTATTGACGATGAAACACAGAAATTGCAACAGATTTAAATAGAAAAGGCACAATGCTGACTTAAGTACAAGAAGACTAACGCTTCTTACTGACTATGTTTTGAACCATTCCTGTGACACTAGTTATAGATTCCGATGCTTCACTTCAGGTTTACTGTATCCCTTGGACCTTCTTATTGACGATGAAACACAGATATTGCATCGGAATTAAATAGAAAAGGCACAATGCCGAAATAAGTACAAGAAGACTGACACTTCTTACTGTCTATGTTTTGAACCTTTCCTGTGACACTAGTTATTAATTCCGATGCTCCACTTCATCTTTACTGTACCCTCTGACCTTCCTATTGCCGATGAAACACAGAAATTGCATCGGAATTAAATACAAAAGGCAGAATGCCGACACAAGGCAAAGAAGACTGACTCTTCTTACTGACTATGTTTTGAACCATTCCTGTGACACTAGTTTTGGATTCCGATGCTTCACTTCAGGTTTACTGTATCCCTCGGAACTTCTTATTGACGATGAAAGACAGAAATTGCATCGGAATTAAATACAAAAGGCACAATGCCGACTTAAGGACAAGAAGACTGACTCTTCTTACTGACTATGTTTTGAAATATTCCTGTGACACTAGTTATAGATGCCGATGCCTCACTTTAGGATTACTGTATCCCTCTGACCTTCTTACTGACGATGAAACACAGATATTGCATCGGAATTAAATACAAAAGGCACAATGCCGACATAAGTACAAGAAGACTGCCTCTTATTACTGTCTATGTTTTGAACCTTCCCTGTGACACTAGTTATAGATTCCGATGCTACACTCCAGGTTTACTGTATCCCTTGGTCCTTCTTATTGACGATGAAACACTGAAATTGCATCGGAATTAATTACAAAAGGCGAAATTCCGATTTGAGTACAAGAAGACTGACATTTCTTACTGACTATGCTTTGATCCATTCCTGTGACACTAGTTCTAAATTCCGATGCTTCACTTCAGGTTTACTGTATCCCTTGGATCTTCTTATTGACGATGAAACACTGAAATTGCATCGGAATTAAGTACAAAAGGCGAAATTCCGATTTGAGTACAAGAAGACTGACACTTCTTACTGACTATGCTTTGATCCATTCCTGTGACACTAGTTATAAATTCCGATGCTTCACTTCAGGTTTACTGTATCCCTTGGATCTTCTTATTGACGATGAAACACAGAAATTGCATCGGAATTAAATACAAAGGGCACAATGCAGAATTAAGTACAAGAAGACTGACTCTTCTTACTGTCTATGTTTTGATCCATTCCTGTGACACTATTTATAGATTCCGATGCTTCATTGCAGGTTTACTGTATCCCTTGGACCTTCTTATTGACGATGAAACACAGAAATTGCATCGGAATTAAATACAAAAGGCACAATGCCGACTAAAGTACAAGAAGACTGACTCTTCTAACAGTCCATGATTTGAACCATTCCTGTGACACTAGTTATAGATTCCGTTGCTTCACTCCAGGTTTACAGTTTCCCTTGGACCTTCTTATTGACGAGGAAACACAGGTATTGCATCGGAATTAATTACAAAATGCACAATGCCGACTTAAGTACAAGAAGACTGACTCTTCTTACTGATTATGTTTTGAACCGTTCCTGTGACACTAGTTATAAATTCCGATGCTTCACTTCAGGTTTACTGTATCCCTTGGACCCTCTTATTGACGATGAAACACAGATATTACATCGGAATTAAATAGAAAAGGGACAATGCCGACTTAAGTACAAGAAGACTGACTCATCTTACTGTTTATGGTTTGAACCATTCCTGTGACACTAGTTATAGATTCCGATGCTTCACTCCAGGTTTACTGTATCCCTTGGACCTTCTTATTGACGATGAAACACAGAAATTGCATTGGAATTAAATACAAAAGGCACAATTCCGACTTAAGTACCAGAATACTGACTCTTGTTACAGTCTATGTTTTGAACCATTCCTGTGACACTAGTTATAGATTCCGATGCTTCACTTCAGGTTTACTGTATCCCTTGGACCTTCTTATTGACGATGAAACACAGAAACTGCATTGGAATTCAGTACAAAAGACACAATGCCGACTTAACTACAAGAAGACTGACTCTTCTTACTGATTATGCTTTGAAACATTCCTGTGACACTAGTTATAGATTCCGATGCTTCACTTCAGGATTACTGTATCCCTTTGACCTTCTTAGTGACGATGAAAGACAGAAATTACATCGGAATTAAATACAAAAAGCATAATGCCTACTTAAGTACAAGAATACTGACTCATCTTACTTTCTATGTTTTGAACCGTCCCTGAGACACTAGTTACAGATTCCGATGCTTCACTCCAGGTTTACTGTATCCCTTGGACCTTCTTAGTGACGATGAAACACAGAAATTGCATCCGAATTAAATAGAAAATTCAGAATGATGACTTAAGTACAAGAAGACTGACTATTCTTACTGACTATGCTTTAAACCATTCCTGTGACACTAGTTATAGATTCCGATGCTTCACTTTAGGATTACTGTATCCCTCTGACCTTCTTATTGACGATGAAACACAGATATTGTATCGGAATTAAATACAAAAGGCACAATGCCAACTTAAGTACAAGAAGACTGACTCTTCTTACTGTCTATGTATTGATCCAGTCCTGTGACACTAGTTATAGATTCCGATTCTTCACCCCAGGTTTACTGTATCCCTTGGACCTTCTTATTGACGATGAAACACAGAAATTGCATCGGAATTAAATACAAAAGGCACGATGCCGACTAAAGTAAAAGAAGACTGACGCTTCTAACAGTCTATGTTTTGAACCATTCCTGTGACACTAGTTATAGATACCGGTGCTTCACTCCAGGTTTACTGTATCTCTTGGACCTTCTTATTGACGATGAAACACAGAAATTGCATCAGAATTAAATAGAAAAGGCACAATGCTGACTTAAGTACAAGAAGACTGACGCTTCTTACTGACTATTTGAACCATTCCTGTGACACAAGTTATAGATTCCGATGCTTCACTTCAGGTTTACTGTAACCCTCTGACCTTCTTATTGCCGGTGAAACACATAAATTGCATCGGATTTAAATACGAAAGGCACAATGCCAACTTAAGTACAAGAAGACTGACTCTTCTTACTGACTATGTTTTGAACCATTCCTGTGACACTAGTTATAGATTCCGATGCTTCACTCCAGGTTTACTGTATCCCTTGGACCTTTTTATTGACGATGAAACACAGAAATTTCTTCAGAATTAAGTGGAAAATGCACAATGATTACTTATGTACTAGATGACTGCCTCTTCTTAGTGACTATGATTTGAACCATTCCTGTGACACTAGTTATAGATTCCGATGCTTCACTTCAGGATTACTGTATCCCTCTGACCTTCTTATTGACGATGAAACACAGATATTGCATCGGAATTAAATACAAAATGCACAATAACGACTAAAGTACAAGAAGACTGACTCTACTTACTGTCTATGTTTTGAACCATCCCTGTGACACTAGTAACAGATTCCGATGCTTCACTCCAGGTTTACTGTATCCCTTGGTCCTTCTTATTGACGATGAAACACCTAAATTGCATCGGAATTAAATACAAAAGGTACAATGCCGACTTAAGTACAAGAAGACTGACTCTTCTTACTGACTATGTTTTGAACCGTTCCTGTGACACTAGTTATAAATTCCGATGCTTCACTTCAGGTTTACTGTATCCCTTGGACCTTCTTATTGAGGATGAAGCACAGATATTGCATCGGAATTAAATAGAAAAGGCACAATGCCGACTTAAGTACAAGAAGACTGACTCTTCTTAATGTTTATGTTTTGAACCATTCCTGTGACACTAGTTATAGATTCCGATGCTTCACTTCAGGTTTACTGTATATATTCGGAACTTCTTATTGACGATGATACACAGAAATTGCATCGGAATTAAATAGAAAAGGCACAACGCCGACTTAAGTACCAGAAGACTGACTGTTCCAACTGTCTATGTTTTGAACCATTCCTGTGAAACTAGTTATAGATTCCGATGCTTCACTACAGGTTTACTGTATCCCTATGACAGTCTTATTGACGATGAAACACAGAAATTGCATCGGAATCAAACAGAAAAGGCACAATGCCGACTTAAGTACTAGAGGCCTGACTCTTCCTACTGTCTATGTTTTGAACCATTCCTGTGACACTAGTTATAGATTCCGATGCTTCACTTCAGATTTACTGTATCCATTGGACCATCTTATTGACGATGAAACACAGAAATTGCATTGGAATTCAGTACAAAAGACACAATGCCGACTTAACTACAAGAAGACTGACTCTTCTTACTGACTATGCTTTGAACCATACTTGTGACACTAGTTATAGATTCCGATGCTTCACTCCAGGTTTACTGTATCCCTTGGACCTTCTTATTGACGATGAAACACAGAAATTGCATCGGAATTAAATACAAAAAGCACAATGCCTACTTCAGTACAAGAATTCTGACTCATTTTACATTCTATGTTTTAAACCGTCCCTGTGACACTAGTTACAGATTCCGATGCTTCACTCCAGGTTTACTGTATCCCTTGGACCTTCTTATTGACGATGAAACACAGAAATTGCATCGGAATGAAATTCAAAAGGCACAATGCCGACTTAAGTACAAGAAAACTGACTCTTCTTACTGTCTATGATTTGAACCATTCCTGTGACACTAGTTATGGATTCCGATGCTTCACTCCGGGTTTACAGTATCCCTTGGACCTCCTTATTGACGATGAAACACAAAAATTGCATCCGAATTAAATAGAAAATGCACAATGATGACTTAAGTACAAGAAGACTGACTATTCTTACTGACTATGCTTTGAACCATTCCTGTGACACTAGTTATAGATTTCGATGATTCACTTTAGGATTACTGTATCCCTCTGACCTTCTTCTTGACGATGAAACACAGATATTGTATCGGAATTAAATACAAAAGGCACAATGCCAACTTAAGTACAAGAAGACTGACTCTTCTTACTGACTATGTTTAGATCCAGTCCTGTGACACTAGTTATAGATTCCGATTCTTCACCCCAGGTTTACTGTATCCCTTGAATCTTCTTATTGACGATGAAACACAGAAATTGCATCGGAATTAAATACAAAAGGCCCAATGCCGACTAAAGTACAAGAAGACTGACTCTTCTAACAGTATATGTTTTGAACCATTCCTGTGACACTAGTTATAGATTCCGGTGCTTCACTCCAGGTTTACTGTTCTCCCTTGGACCTTCTTATTGACGATGAAACACAGGAATTGCATCATAATTAAATACAAAACGCACAATGCTGATTTAAGTACAAGAAGACTGACGCTTCTTATTGACTATGCTTTGAACCATTCCTGTGACACTAGTTAAAGATTCCGATGCTTCACTTGAGGTTTACTGTATCCCTTGGACCTTCGTATTGACAATAAAACACAGAAATTGCATCGGTATTAAATACAAAAGGCACAATGCCGACTTAAGTACAAAAAGACTGACTCTTCTTACTGACTATATTTGGAACCATTCCTGTGACACTAGTTATGGATTCCGATGCTTCACTGCTGGTTTACTGTATCCCTCTGACCTTCTTATTGACGATGAAACACAGAAATTGCATCGGAATTAAATACAAAAGGCACAATGCCGACTTAAGTACAAGAAGACTGACTCTTCTTACTGTCTATGTTTTGAACCATTCCTGCGACACTAGTTATAGATTCCTTTGCTTCACCCCAGGTTTACTGTTCCCTTGGACCTCCTTGTTGACTATGAAACACAGAAATTGCATCGGAATTAAATACAAAAGGCACAATGCCGACTTAAGGACAAGAAAAATGACTCTTCTTACTGACTATGTTTTGAACCATTCCAGTGACACTAGCTATAGATTCCGATGCTTCACTTCAGGTTTACTGTGTCACTCTGACCTTCTTATTGACGATGAAACACAGAAATAGCATCGGAAATAAATACAAAAGGCACAATGCCGACTTAAGTACAAGAAGACTGACTCTTCTTACTGTCTGTGTTTTGAACCATTCCATTGACACTTGTTATAGATTCTGATGCTTCACTCCAGGTTTACTGTATCCCTTGGACCTTCTTATTGACGGTGAAACACAGAAATTGCATCGTAATTAAATAGGAAAAGCACAATGCGTACTTAAGTATAAGAAGACTGACTCTTCTTACTGACTATGCTTTTGAACCACTCCTGTGACACTATTTATAGATTCCGATGCTTCACTTCATGTTTATTGTATCCCTTTGACCTTCTTATTGACGATGAAACACAGAAATTGCATCGGAATTAAGTAGAAAAGGCACAATGTCGACTTAAGTACAAGAAGACTGACTCTTCTTACTGACTATGTTTTGAACCATTCCTGTGACACTAGTTATAGATTACGATGCTTCACTTCAGGTTTACTGTATACCTTGGACCTTCTTATTGACGATGAAACACAGAAATTGCATCGGAATTAAATACAAAAGGCACAATGCCGACTTAACTACAAGAAGACTGACTCTTCCTACTGTCTATGCTTTGAACCATTCCTGTGACACTAGTTATAGATTCGGATGCTTCACTTCAGGTTTACTGTGTCCCTCTGACCTTATTGCCGATGAAACACAGAAATTGCATCGGAATTAAAATTCAAAAGGCACAATGCCGACTTAAGGACCAGAAGACTGACTCTTCTTACTGTTTATGTTTTGAACCATTCCTGTGACACTAGTTATAGATTGCGATGCTTCACTTCAGGATTACAGTTTCTTTTAGACCTTCTTATTGACGATGAAACACAGAGATTGCATCGGAAATAAATACAAAAGGCACAATGCCGACTTAAGTACAAGAAGACTGACTCTTCCTACTGTCTATGTTTGAACCATTCGTGTTACACTAGTTATAGATTCCGATGCTTCACTTCAGGATTACTGTATCCCTCTGACCTTCTTATCGTCGATGAAACACAGAAATTGCATCGGAATTAAATACAAGAGGCACAATGCCGACTAAAGTACAAGAGGTCTAACTCTTCTTACTGTCTAAGTTTGGAACCATCCCTGTGACACTAGTTATAGACTCCGATGCTTCACTCCAGGTTTACTGTATCCCTTGGTCCTTCTTATTGACGATGAAACACAGACATTGCATCGGAATTGAATACAAAAGGCACAATGCCGACTTAAGTACAAGAAGACTGACTCTTCTTACTGACTAAGATTTGAACCTTTCCTGTGACACTAGTTATAAATTCCGATGCTTCACTTCAGGTTTACTGTATCCCTTGGACCTTCTTATTGACGATGAAACACAGAAATTGCATCGGAATTAAATAGAAAAGGCACAATGCCGACTTAAGTACAATAAGACTGACTCTTCTTACTGACTATGTTTTGAACCATCCCTGTGACACTAGTTATAGATTCCGATGCTTCACTCCAGGTTTACTGTATCCCTTGGACCTTCGTATTGACAATAAAACACAGAAATTGCATCGGTATTAAATACAAAAGGCACAATGCCGACTTAAGTACAAAAAGACTGACTCTTCTTACTGACTATATTTGGAACCATTCCTGTGACACTAGTTATGGATTCCGATGCTTCACTGCTGGTTTACTGTATCCCTCTGACCTTCGTATTGACGATGAAACACAGAAATTGCATCGGAATTAATTACAAAAGGCACAATGCCGAATTAAGTACAAGAAGACTGACTCTTCTTACTGTCTATTTTGAACCAATCCTGTGACACTAGTTATAGACTCCGATGCTTCACTCCAGGTTTACTGTATCCCTTGGACCTTCTTATTGTCGATGAAACACAGAAATTGCATCGGAATTAAATACAAAAGGCACAATGCCGACTTTAGTGAAAGAAGTCTGACTCTTCTTACTGTCTATGATTTGAACCATTCCTGTGACACTAGTTATAGATATCGATGCTTCACTCCAGGTTTACTGTATCCCTTGGACCTTCTTATTGACGATGAAACACAGAAATTGCATCGGAATTAAATAGAAAAGGCACAATGCCGATTTAAGTACAAGAAGACTGACGCTTCTTATTGACTATGATTTGAACCATTCCTGTGACTCTAGTTATAGATTCCGATGTTACACTCCAGGTTTACTGTATCCCTTGGTCCTTCTTATTGAAGATTAAACACAGAAATTGCATCGAAATTAAATACAAAAGGCAAAATTCCGTCTTAAGTACAAGAAGACTGACTCTTTTTACTGAATATGTTTTGATACATTCCTGTGACACTAGTTATAAATTCCGAAGCTTCACTTCAGGTTTACTGTATCCCTTGGACCTTCTTATTGACGATGAAACACAGAAATTGCATCGGAATTAAATACAAAAGGCACAATGCTGACTTAAGTACAAGAAGACTGACTCTTCTTACTGTCTATGTTTTGAACCATTCCTGCGACACTAGTTATAGATTCCGGTGCTTCACACCAGGTTTACTGATTCCCTTGGGCCTTCTTATTGACGATGAAACACAGGAATTGCATCATAATTAAATAGAAAAGGCACAATGCCGATTTAAGTACAAGAAGACTGACGCTTCTTATTGACTATGTTTTGAACCATTCCTGTCACACTAGTTAAAGATTCCGATGCTTCACTTGAGGTTTACTGTCTCCCTTGGACCTTCTTATTGACGATGAAACACAGAAATTGCATCGGAATTAAATACAAAAGGCACAATGCTGACTTAAGTACAAGAAGACTGACTCTTCTTACTGTCTATGTTTTGAACCATTCCTGCGACACTAGTTATAGATTCCGATGCTTCACTCCAAGTTTACTGTATCCCTTGGACCTGCTTGTTGACTATGAAACACAGAAATTGCATCGGAATTAAATACAAAAGGCACAATGCCGACTTAAGGACAAGAAAACTGACTCTTCTTACTGACTATGTTTTGAACCATTCCAGTGACACTAGCTATAGATTCCGATGCTTCACTTCAGGTTTACTGTGTCACTCTGACCTTCTAATTGACGATGAAACACAGAAATAGCATCGGAATTAAGTACAAAAGGCACAATGCCGACTTAAGTACAAGAAGACTGACTCTTCTTACTGTCTATGTTTTGATCCATTCCATTGACACTAGTTATAGATTCCGATGCTTCACTCCAGGTTTACTGTATCCCTTGGACCTTCTTATTGACGGTGAAACACAGAAATTGCATCGGAATTAAATTGGAAAGGCACAATGAGGACTTGAGTACAAGAAGACTGACTCTTCTTACTGACTATGTTTTGAACCATTCCTGTGACACTAGTTATACATTCCGATACTACACTTCAGGTTAATTGTATCTTTTTGACCTTCTTATTGACGATGAAACACAGAAATTGCATCGGAATTAAATACAAAAGGCACAATGCCGACTTAAGTACAAGAAGACTGACTCTTCCTACTGTCTATGTTTTGAACTATTCCTGTGACACTAGTTATAGATTCCGATGCTTCACTTCAGGTTTACTGTAACCCTCTGACCTTATTGCCGATGAAACACAGAAATTGCATCGGAATTAAATACAAAAGGCACAATGCCGACTTAAGGACCAGAAGACTGACTCTTCTTACTGTCTATGTTTTGAACCATTCCTGTGACACTAGTTATAGATTCCGATGCTTCACTTCAGGATTACTGTTTCTTTTGGACCTTCTCATTGACGATGAAACACAGAGATTGCATCGGAATTAAATACAAAAGGCACAATGCCGACTTAACTACAAGAAGATTGACTCTTCTTACTGATAATGGTTTGAACCATTCCTGTGACACTAGTTATAGATTCCGATGCTTAACTTCATGATTTACTGTATCCCTCTGACCTTCTTAGTGACGATGAAACACAGAAATTGCATCGGAATTAAATACAAAAAGCACAATGCCGACTTAAGTACAAGAATACTGACTCATCTTACTGTCTATGTTGTGAACCGTCCCTGTGACACTAGTTATAGATTCCGATGCTTCACTCCTGGTTTACTGTATCCCTTGGACCTTCTTATTGTCGATGAAACACAGAAATTGGATCGGAATTAAATACAAAAGGCACAATGCCGACTTAAGTGAAAGAAGTCTGACTCTTCTTACTGTCTATGATTGAACCATTCCTGTGACACTAGTTATAGATTCCGATGCTTCACTCCAGGTTTACTGTATCCCTTGGACCTTCTTATTGACGATGAAACACAGAAATTGCATCCGAATTAAATACAAAAGGCACAATGCAGAATTAAGTACAAGAAGACTGACTCTTCTTACTGACTATGTTTTGATCCATTCCTGTGACACTAGTTATAAATTCCGATGCTTCACTTCAGGTTTACTGTATCCCTTGGATCTTCTTATTGACGATGAAACACAGAAATTGCATCGGAATTAAATACAAAAGGCACAATGCAGAATTAAGTACAAGAAGACTTACCCTTCTTACTGTCTATGTTATGATCCATTCCTGTGACACTAGTTATAGATTCCGTTGATTCACTCCAGGTTTACTGTTTCTCTTGGACATTCTTATTGCCGATGAAACACAGGAATTGCATCATAATTAAATAGAAAAGGCACAATTTCGACTTCAGTACAAGAAGACTGACACTTCTTACTGACTATGAATTGAACCATTCCTGTGACACTAGTTAAAGATTCCGATGCTTCACTTGAGGTTTACTGTATCCCTTGGACCTTCTTATTGACGATGAAACACTGAAATTGCATCGGAATTAAATACAAAAGTCACAATGCCGACCTAAGTACAAGAAGACTGACTCTTCTTACTGACTATGTTTTGAACCATTCCAGTGACACTAGCTTTAGATTCCGATGCTACACTTCGGGTTTACTGTATCCCTCTGACCTTCTTATTGACGATGAAACACAGAAATTGCACCGGAATTAAATAGGAAAGGCACAATGAGGACTTAAGTACAAGAAGACTGACTCTTCTTACTGACTATGTTTTGAACCATTCCTGTGACACTAGTTATAGATTCCGATGCTTTACTTCAGGTTTATTGTATCCCTCTGACCTTCTTATTGACGATGAAACACAGAAATTGCATCGGAATTAAGTAGAAAAGGCACAATGTCGACTTAAGCACAAGAAGACAGACTCTTCTTATTGTCTATGTTTTGAACCATTCCTGTGACACCAGTTATAGATTCCGATGCTTCACTCCAGGTTTACTGTATCCCTTGGACCTTCTTATTGACGATGAAACACAGAAATTGCATCGGAATTAAATAGAAAAGGCACAATGCCGACTTAAGTAAAAGAAGACTGAATCTTCTTACTGACTATGTTTTGTACCATTCCTGTGACACTAGTTATAGATTACGATGCTTCACTTCAGGTTTACTGTTTACCTTGGACCTTCTTATTGACGATGAAACACAGATATTGCATCGGAATTGAATTCAAAAGGCAAAATGCCGACTTAAGTACAAGAAGACTGATTCTTCGTACTGTCTATGTTTTGAACCATTCCTGTGACACTAGTTTTGGATTCCGATGCTTCACTTCAGGTTTACTGTATCCCTCTGATCTTCTTATTGACAATGAAAGACAGAAATTGCATCGGAATTAAATACAAAAGGCACAATGCCGACTTAAGTACAAGAAGACTGACTCTCCTTACTGCCTATGTTTTGAACTATTCCTGTAACACTAGTTATAGATTCCGATGCTTCACTTCAGGTTTCCTGTAGACCTCTGACCTTATTGCCGATGAAACACAGAAATTGCATCGGAATTAAATACAAAAGGCACAATGCCGACTTAAGGACAAGAAGACTGACTCTTCTTACTGACTATGTTTGGACTATTCCTGTGACACTAGTAATAGCTTCCGATGCTTCACTTCCGGTTTACTGTATCCCTCTGACCTTCTTATTGACGATCAAACACAGAAATTGCATCGGAATTAAATACAAAAGCCACAATGCCGTCTTAAGTACAAGAAGACTGACTCTTCTTACTGTCTATGTTTTGAACCATTCCTGTGACACTAGTTATAGATTCCGATGCTTCACTTCAGGTTTACTGTATCCCTCTGACCTTCTTATTGCCGGTGAAACACAGAAATTGCATCGGATTTAAATACAAAGGCACAATGCCAACTTAAGTACAAGAAGACTGACTCTTCTTGCTGAATATGCTTTGAACCATTCCTGTGACACTAGTTATAGATTCCGATGTTTCACTCCAGGTATATTGTATCCCTTGGACCTTCTTATTGACGATGAATCATAGAAATTGCATCAGAATTAAGTAGAAAATGCACAATGATGACTTAAGTACTAGAAGACTGCCTCTTCTTACTGACTATGATTTGAACCTTTCCTGTGACACTAGTTATAGATTCCGATGCTTCACTTCAGGATTACTGTATCCCTATGACCTTCTTAATGACGATGAAACACAGATATTGCATCGGAATTAAATACAAAGGGCACAATGCCGACTAAAGTACAAGTAGACTGACTCTTCTTGCTGTCTATGTTTTGAACCATCCCTGTGACACTAGTAATAGATTCCGATGCTTCACTCCAGGTTTACTGTATCCCTTGGTCCTTCTTATTGACGATGAAACACAGAAATTGCATCGGAATTAAATACAAAAGGCACAATGCCGACTTAAGTACAAGAAGACTGACTCCTCTTACTGACTATGTTTTGAACCGTTCCTGTGACACTAGTTATAAATTCCGATGCTTCACTTCAGGTTTACTGTATCCCTTGGACCTTCGTATTGACGATGAAACACAGATATTGCATCGGAATTAAATAGAAAAGGCACAATGCCGACTTAAGTACAAGAAGACTGACTCTTCTTACTGTTAATGTTTTGAACCATTCCTTTGACACTAATTATAGATTCCGATGCTTCACTCCAGGTTTACTGTATCCCTTGGACCTTCTTATTGACGATGAAACACAGAAATTGCATCGGAATTAAATAGAAAAGGCACAATGCCGACTTAAGTAAAAGAAGACTGACTCTTCTCACTGTCTATGTTTTGTACCATTCCTGTGACACTAGTTATAGATTACGATGCTTCACTTAAGGTTTACTGTTTACCTTGGACCTTCTTATTGACGATGAAACACAGATATTGCATCGGAATTGAATTCGAAAGGCAAAATGCCGACTTAAGTACAAGAAGACTGACTCTTCCTACTGTCTATGTTTTGAACCATTCCTGTGACACTAGTTTTGGATTCCGATGCTTCACTTCAGGTTTACTGTATCCCTCTGATCTTCTTATTGACAATGAAAGACAGAAATTGCATCGGAATTAAATACAAAAGGCACAATGCCGACTTAAGTACAAGAGGACTGACTCTCCTTACTGACTATGTTTTGAACTATTCCTGTGACACTAGTTATAGATTCCGATGCTTCACTTCAGGCTTACTGTAGACCTCTGACCTTATTGTTGATGAAACACAGAAATTGCATCGGAATTAAATACAAAAGGCACAATGCCGACTTAAGGACAAGAAGACTGACTCTTATAACTGACTATGTTTTGGACTATTCCTGTGACACTAGTTATAGCTTCCGATGCTTCACTTCCGGTTTACTGTATCCCTCTGACCTTCTTATTGACGATCAAACACAGAAATTGCATCGGAATTAAATACAAAAGCCACAATGCCGACTTAAGTACAAGAAGACTGACTCTTCTTACTGTCTATGTTTTTAACCATTCCTGTGACACTAGTTATAGATTCCGATACTTCACTTCAGGTTTACTGTATCCCTCTGACCTTCTTATTGCCGGTGAAACACAGAAATTGCATCGGATTTAAATACAAAGGCACAATGCCAACTTAAGTACAAGAAGACTGACTCTTCTTACTGACTATGTTTTGATCCATTCCTGTGACACTAGTTATAGATTCCGATGTTTCACTCCAGGTTTACTGTATCCCTTGGACCTTCTTATTGACGATGAATCATAGAAATTGCATCAGAATTAAGTAGGAAATGCACAATGATGACTTAAGTACTAGAAGACTGCCTCTTCTTACTGACTATGATTTGAACCATTCCTGGGACACTAGTTATAGATTCCGATGCTTCACTTCAGGATTACTGTATACTTATGACCTTCTTAATGACGATGAAACACAGATATTGCATCGGAATTAAATACAAAAGGCACAATGCCGACTAAAGTACAAGAAGATTGACTCTTCTTACTGTCTATGTTTTGAACCATCCCTGTGACACTAGTAATAGATTCCGATGCTTCACTTCAGGTTTACTGAATCCCTTGGACCTTCTTGTTGCGATGAAACACAGAAATTTCATCGGAAATAAATACAAAAGGCACAATGCCGACTTAAGTACATGAAGACTGACTCTTCCTACTGTCAATGTTTTGACCATTCCTGTGACACTAGTTATAGATTCCGATGCTTCACTTCAGGTTTACTGTATCCCTCTGACCTTCTTAATGACGATGAAACACAGAAATTACATCGGAATTAAATACAAAAGGCACAATGCCGACTTAACTACAAGAAGACTGACTCTTCTTCCTGACTATCTTTCGAACCATTCTTGTGACACTAGTTATAGTTTCCGATGCTTCACTCCAGGTTTACTGTATCCCTTGGACCTTTTTATAGACAATGAAACACAGAAATTGCATCGGAATTAAATACAAAAGGCACAATGCCAAATTTAGTTCAAGAAGACTGACTCTTCTTACTGTCTATGTTTAAAACCATTCCTGTGACTCTAGTTTAAGATTCCGATGCTTCACTCCAGGTCTACTGTGTCCCTCGGATCTTCTTATTGACGATGAAACACAGAAATTGCATCGGAATTAATTACAAAAGCACAATGCCGACTTAAGTAGAAGAAGACTGACTCTTCTTACTGACTATGATTGAACCATTCCTGTGACACTAGTTATAGATTCCGATGCTTCACTTCAGGTTTACTGTATCCCTTGGACCTTCTTATTGACGATGAAAAACAGAAATTACATCGGAATTAAATAGAAAAGGCACAATGTCGACTTAAGTATAAGAAGACTGACTCTTATCACTGTCTATGTTTTGAACCATTCCTGTGACACTAGTTATAGATTCCATTGCTTCACTTCAGGTTTACTGTATCCCTCTGATCTTCTTATTGACGATGAATCACAGATATTGCATCGGAATTAAATACAAAAGGCACAATGCCGATTTAAGTACAAGAAGACTGAGTCTTCTTACTGTCTAAGTTTTGAGCCATTCCTGTGACACTAGCTATAGATTCCGATGCTTAACTTCAAGTCTACTGTATCCCCTGCATCTTCTTATTGACGATGAAACACAGATATTGCATCGGAATAAAATACAAAAGGCACAATGCCGACTTAAGTACATGAAGACCGACTCTTCCTACTGACTATGTTTTGAACCATTTCTGTGACACTAGTTATTGATTCCGATGCTTCACTTGAGGTTTACTGTATCCCTTGGACCTTCTTATTGACAATGAAACACAGAAATTGCATCGGAATTAAATACAAAAGGCACAATGCCGACTTAAGTACAAGAAGACTGAGTCTTCTTACTGTCTATGTTTTGAACCATTTCTGCGACACTAGTTATAGATTCCGATGCTTCACTCCAGGTTTACTGTATCCCTTGGACCTTCTTATTGACGATCAAACACAGAAATTGCATCGGAATTAAATACAAAATGCACAATGCCGACTTAAGGGCGAGAAGACTGACTCTTCTTACTGACTATGTTTCGAACCATTCCTGTGACACTAGCTATAGATTCCGATGGTTCACTTCAGGTTTACGGTATCCCTCTGACCTTCTTATTGACGATGAAGAACAGAAATTGCATCGGAATTAAATACAAAAGGCACAATGCCGACTTAAGTACAAGAAGACTGACTCTTCTTACTGACCATGATTTGAACCATTCCTGTGACACTTGTTATAGATTCCGATGCATCACTTCAGGTTTATTGTATCCCTCAGACCTTCTTATTGACGATGAAACACAGAAATTGCATCGGAATAAATAGAAAAGGCACAATGTCGACTTAAGTACAAGAAGACTGACTCTTCTTACTGACTATGTTCTGAACGATTCCTGTGACACTAGTTATAGATTCCGATGCTTCACTTTAGGTTTACTGTATACCTTGGACCTTCTTATTGACGATGAAACACAGAAATTGCATCGGAATTAAATACAAAAGGCGCAATGCGACTCAAGTTCAAGAAGACTGACTCTTCCTACTTTCTATGTTTTTAACCATTCCTGTGATACTAGTTTTGGATTCCGATGCTTCACTTAAGGTTAACTGTATCCCTCTGACCTTCTTATTGACGATGAAACACAGAAATTGCATCGGAATTAAATACAATAGGCACAATGCGACGTAGGTACAAGAAGACTGACTCTTCTCACTGTCTATGTTATGAACCGTTCCTGTGACGCTAGTTAAGGATTACGATGCTTCACTCCAGGTTTACTGTATCCCTTGGACCTTCTTATTGACGATGAAACACGGAAATTGCATCGGAATTAAATAGAATAGGCACAATGCCGACTTAAGTACAAGAAGACTGACTCTTCTTACAGTCTATGTTTAAAACCATTCCTGTGACACTAGTTATAGATTCCGATGCTTCACTCCAGGTTTACTGTATCCCTCGGACCTTCTTATTGACGATGAAATACAGAAATTGCATCGGAATTAAATTGAATAGGCACAATGCCGACTTAAGTACAAGAAGACTGACTCTTCTTACTGTCTATGTTTTGAACCATTCCTTTGACTCTAGTTATAGATTCCGATGCTTCACTTCAGGAATTACTGTATCCCTTGGACCTTCTTATTGACGATGAAACACAGAAATTGCATCGGAATTAAATACAAAAGTCACAATACCGACTTAAGTACAAGAAGACTGACTCTTCTTACTGTCTATGTTTTGAACCATTCCTGTGACACTAGTTATAGATTCCGATGCTTCACTTGAGGTGCACTGTATCCCTTGGACCTTCCTATTGACGATGAAACACAGAAATTACATCGGAATTAAATACAAAATGCACAATGCCGACTTAAGTACAAGAAGACTAACTCTTCCTACTGTAAATGTTTTGAACCATTCCTGTGACATTAGTTATAGGTTCCGATGCTTCGCTTCAGGTTTACTGTTACCCTGTGATTTTCTTATTGACGATGAAACACAGAAATTGCATCAGAATTAAATACAAAAAACACAATGCCGACTTAAGTACAAGAAGACTGACTCTTCTTAGTGTCTATGTTTTGAACCATTCCTGTGACACTAGTTATAGATTCCGATGCTTCACTTCAGGTTTAAGAAATTGCATCGGAATTAAATACTAAAGGCACAATGCCGACTTAAGTACAAGAAGACTGACTCCTCCTACTGTCTATGTTTTGAACCATTCCTGTGACACTAGTTGTAGATTCCGATGCTTCACTTGAGGTTTACTGTTTCCCTTGGAACTTCTTATTGACGATGAAACACAGAAATTGCATCGGAATTAAACACAAAAGGCACAATGCCGGCCTAAGTACAAGAAGACTGACTCTTCTTACTGTCTATGATTTGAACCATTCCATTGACACTAGTTATAGATTTCGATGCTTCACTCCAGGTTTATTGTATCCCTTGGACCTTGTTATTGACGATGAAACACAGAAACTGCATCGGAATTAAATAGAAAAGACACAATGCCGACATAAGTACAAGAAGACTGACTCTTCTTACTGACTATGTTTTGAACCATTCCTGTGACACTAGTTATAGATTCCGATGATTCACTTCAGGTTTACTATATCCCTTGGACCTTCTTATTGACGATGAAACACAGAAATTGCATCGGAATCAAATACAAAAGGCAAGATGCCGACTTAAGTACACGAAGACTGACTCTTCTTACTGTCTATGTTTTGAACCATTCCTGTGACACTAGTTATAGATTCCGATGCTACTCTCCAGGTTTACTGTATCCCTTGGACCTTCTTATTGACGATGAAACACAGAAATTGCATCGGAATTAAATACAAAAGGCACAATGCCGACATAAGGACAAGAAGACTGACTCTTCTTACTGTCTATGTTTTGAACCATTCCATTGACACTAGTTATAGATTCCGATGCTTCACTCCAGGTTTACTGTATCCCTTGGATCTTGTTATTGACGATGAAACACAGAAATTGCATCGGAATTAAATAGAAAAGGCACAATGCCCACTTATGTACAAGAAGAATGACTCTTCCTACTGCCTATGTTTGAACCATTCCTGTGACACTAGTTTTGGATTCCGATGCTTCACTTAAGGTTTACTATATCCCTCTGACCTTCTTATTGACGATGAAACACAGAAATAGCATCGGAATTATATACAGAAGGCACAGTGCCGACGTAAGTACAAGAAGACTGACTCTTCCTACTGACTACTTTTTGAACCATTCCTGTGACGCTAGTTATAGATTCCGATGCTTCACTTCAGGTTTACTGTATCCCTCTGACCTTATTGCGGATGAAACAAAGAAATTGCATCGGAATTAAATACTAAAGGCACAATGCCGACTTAAGTACAAGAAGACTGACTCTTCCTACTGTCTATGTTTTGACCATTCCTGTGACACTAGTTATAGATTCCGATGCTTCACTTCAGGTTTACAGTATCCCTCTGACCTTCTTATTGACGATGAAATACAGAAATTGCATCGGAATTAAATACAAAAGGCACAATGCCGACTTAACTACAAGAAGACTGACTCTTCTTACTGACTATGTTTTGAACCATTCTTGTGACACCAGTTATGGATTCCGATGCCTCACTCCAGGTTTACTGTATCCCTTGGACATTCTTATTGACGATGAAACACAGAAATTGCATCGGATTTAGATACAAAAGGCACAATGCCGACTTTACTTCAAGAAGACTGACTCTTCTTACTGTCTATGTTTTGAAACATTCCTGTGACTCTAGTTATAGATTCTGATGCTTCACATCAGGTTTACAGTATCCCTCTGACCTTCTTATTGACGATGAAACACAGAAATTGCATGGGAATTAAATACAAAGGCACAATGCCGACTTAAGTACAAGAAGACTGACTCTTCTTACTGTCCATGTTTTGAACCATTCCTGTGACACTAGTTATAGATTCCGATGCTTCAATTCGGGTCTACTCTATCCCTTGGACCTTCTTATTGACGATGAAACACAGATATTGCATCGGAATTAAATACAAAAGGCACAATGCCGACATAAGTACAAGAATACTGACTCTTCTTACTGTCTATGTTTAAAACCATTCCTGTGACACTAGTTATAGATTCCGATGCTTCAGTCCAGGTCTACTGTATCCCTCGGACCTTCTTATTGACGATGAAACTTAGAAATTGCATCGGAATTAAATACAAAAGGCACAATGCCGACTTAAGTACAAGAAGACTGATTCTTCTTACTGACTATGTTTTGAACCATTCCTGTGACACTAGTTATAGATTCCGATGCTTCTCTTCAGGTTTACTGTATCCCTTGGACCTTCTTATTGACGATGAAACACAGAAATTGCATCGGAATTAAATACAAAAGCCACAATTCCGACTTAAGTACAAGAAGACTGACTCTTCTTACTGTCTATGTTTTGAACCATTCCTGTGACACTAGTTATAGATTCCGATGCTTCACTTCAGTTGCACTGTATCCCTTGCACCTTCATATTGACGATGAAACACAGAAATTGCATCGGAATTAAATACAAAAGGCACAATGCGTACTTAAGTACCAGAAGACTGACTGTTCCTACTGTAAATGTTTTGAACCATTCCTGTGACACTAGTTATAGATTCCAATGCTTCACTTCAAGTTTACTGTATCCCTCTGATCTTCTTATTGACGATGAAACACAGAAATTGCATCGGAATTACATAGAAAAGGCACAATGCCGACTTAAGTGAAAGACGACTGACTTTTCTTACTGTCTATGATTTGAACCATTCCTGAGACACTAGTTATAGATTCCGATGCTTCACTTCAGGATTACTGTATCCCTTGGACTTTCTTATTGACGATGAAACACATAAATATCATCGGAATTAAATACAAAAGGCACAATGCCGACTTAAGTACAAGCAGACTGACTCTTCCTACTGTCTATGATTTGAACCATTCCTGTGACACTAGTTATAGATTCCGATGCTTCACTTGCGGTTTACTGTGTCCCTTGGACCTTCTTATTTACGATGAAACACAGAAATTGCATCGGAATTAAATACAAAAGGCACAATGCCGGCCCAAGTACAATAAGTCTGACTCTTCTTACTGTCTATGATTTGAACCATTCCATTGACACTAGTTATAGATTCCGATGCTTCACTCCAGGTTTACTGTATCCCTCGGACCTTCTTATTGACGATGAAACACAGAAATTGCATCTGAATTAGATACAAAAGGCACAAAGCCGAATTAAGTACAAGAAGACTGACTCTTCTTACTGACTATGTTTTGAACCATTCCTGTGACACTAGTTATAGATTCCGATGCTTCACTTCAGGTTTACTATACCCCTTGGACCTTCTTATTGACGATGAAACACAGAAATTGCATCGGAATTATATACAAAAGGCACAGTGCCGACGTAAGTACAAGAAGACTGACTCTCCCTACTGTCTATTTTTTGAACCATTCCTGTGACACTAGTTATAGATTCCGATGCTTCACTTCAGGTTTACTGTATCCCTCTGACCTTATTGCGGATTAAACAAAGAAATTGCATCGGAATTAAATACTAAAGGCACAATGCCGACTTTAGTACAAGAAGACCGACTCTTCCTACTGTCTATGTTTTGACCATTCCTGTGACACTAGTTATAGATTCCGATGCTTCACTTCAGGTTTACAGTATCCCTCTGACCTTCTTATTGACGATGAAACACAGCAATTGCATCGGAATTAAATACAAAAGGCACAATGCCGACTTAACTACAAGAAGACTGACTCTTCTTACTGACTATGTTTTGAACCATTCTTGTGACACCAGTTATAGATTCCGATGCCTCACTCCAGGTTTACTGTATCCCTTGGACCTTCTTATTGACGATGAAAAACAGAAATTGCATCGGAATTAAATAGAAAAGGCACAATGCCGACTTTACTTCAAGAAGTCTGACTCTTCTTACTGTCTATGTTTTGAACTATTCCTGTGACTCTAGTTATAGATTCTGATGCTTCACATCAGGTTCGCAGTATCCCTCTGACCTTCTTATTGACGATGAAACACAGAAATTGCATGGGAATTAAATACAAAAGGCACAATGCCGACTTAAGTACAAGAAGATTGACTATTCTTACTGTCTATGTTTTGAACCATTCCTGTGACACTAGTTATAGATTCCGATGCTTCAATTCGGGTCTACTCTATCCCTTGGACCTTCTTATTGACGATGAAACACAGAAATTGCATCGGAATTAAATACAAAAGGCACAATGCCGACATAAGTACAAGAAGACTGACTCTTCTTACTGTCTATTTTAAAACCATTCCTGTGACACTAGTTATAGATTCCGATGCTTCACTCCAGGTCTACTGTATCCCTCGGACCTTCTTATTGACGATGAAACACAGAAATTGCATCGGAAGTAAATACAAATGGCACAATGCCGACTTAAGTACAAGAAGACTGACTCTTCTTACTGACTATGTTTTGAACCATTCCTGTGACACTAGTTATAGATTCCGATGCTTCTCTTCAGGTTTACTGTATCCCTTGGACATTCTTATTGACGATGAAACACAGAAATTGCATCGGATTTAAAAACAAAAGCCACAATACCGACTTAAGTACAAGAAGACTGACTCTTCTTACTGTCTATGTTTTGAACCATTCCTGTGACACTAGTTATAGATTCCGATGCTTCACTTCAGGTGTACTGTATCCCTTGGACCTTGTTATTGACGATGAAACACAGAAATTGCATCGGAATTAAATACAAAAGGCACAAAGCCGAATTAAGTACAAGAAGACTGACTCTTCTTACTGACTATGTTTTGAACCATTCCTGTGACACTAGTTATAGATTCCGATGCTTCACTTCAGGTTTACTAAATCCCTTGGCCCTTCTTATTGACGATGAAACACAGAAATTGCATCGGAATTAAATACAAAAGCCACAATATCGACTTAAGTACAAGAAGACTGCCTCTTCTTACTGTATATGTTTTGAACCATTCCTGTGACACTAGTTATAGATTCCAATGCTTCACTTCAAGTTTACTGTATCCCTCTGATCTTCTTATTGACGATCAAACACAGAAATTGCATCGGAATTAAATACAAAAGGCACAAAGCCGAATTAAGTACAAGAAGACTGACTCTTCTTACTGACTATGTTTTGAACCATTCCTGTGACACTAGTTATAGATTCCGATGCTTCACTTCAGGTTTACTAAATCCCTTGGACCTTCTTATTGACGATGAAACACAGAAATTGCATCGGAATTAAATACAAAAGCCACAATACCGACTTAAGTACAAGAAGACTGCCTCTTCTTACTGTATATGTTTTGAACCATTCCTGTGACACTAGTTATAGATTCCAATGCTTCACTTCAAGTTTACTGTATCCCTCTGATCTTCTTATTGACGATCAAACACAGAAATTGCATCGGAATTAAATACATAAGGCACAATGCCGACTTAAGTACAAGAAGACTGACTCTTCCTAGTGTAAATGTTTTGAACAATTCCTGAGACACTAGTTATAGATTACGATGCTTCACTTCAGGTTTACTGTAATCCTCCGATCTTCTTATTGACGATGAAACACAGAAATTGCATCGGAATTAAATACAAAATGCACAATGCCGACTTAAGTACAAAAATACTGACTCTTCTTAGTGTCTATGTTTTGAACCATTCCTGTGACACTAGTTATAGATTCCGATGCTTCACTTCAGGTTTACCGTATCCCTTGGACCTTCTTATTGACGATGAAACACAGAAATTGCATCGGAATTAAACACAAAAGGCACAATGCCGACTTAAGTTTAAAAAGACTGACTCTTCTTTTTGACTATGTTTTGAACGATTCCTGTGACATTAGTTATAGATTCCGTTGCTCACTTCAGGTTTACTGTATCCCTTTAGCCTTGTTATTGCCGATGAAATACAGAAATTGCATCGGAATTAAATAGAAAAGGCACAATGCCGACATAAGTACAAGAAGACTGACACTTCTTACTGACTATGTTTTGAACCATTCCTGTGACACTAGTTATAGATTCCGATGCTACACTCCAGGTTTACTGTATCCCTTGGACCTTCTTATTGACGATGAAACACAGGAATTGCATCGGAATTAAATAAAAAAGGCACAATGCCGACTTCAGGACAAGAAGACTTACTCTTCTGTCTGACTTTGTATTGATTTATTCCTGTGACACTAGTTGTAGATTCCGATGCTTCACTTCAGGTTTACTGTATCCCTTGGACCTTCTTGTTGACGATGAAACACAGAAATTGCATCGGAATTAAATACAAAAGGCACAATGCCGACTTAAGTACAAGAAGACTGCCTGTTCCTATTGACTATGTTTTGCACCATTCCTGTGACACTAGTTATAGTTTCCGATGCTCACTTCAGGTTTACTGTATCCCTTGGACCTTCTTATTGACGATGAAGTACAGAAATTGTATCGGAATTAAATACAAAAGGCACAATGCCGAATTAAGTACAAGAAGACTAACTCTTCTTACTGTCTATGTTTGAATCATTCCTGCGACACTAATTATAGATTCCGATGCTTCACTCCAGGTTTACTGTATCCCTTGGACCTCCTTATTGACGATGAAACACAGTAATTGCATCGGAATCAGGTACAAAATGCACAATGCCGACTTAAGGACATGAAGACTGACTCTTCGTACTGACTATGTTTGCAACCATTCCTGTGACACTAGCTATAGATTCCGATGCTTCACTTCAGGTTTACTGTAACCCTCTGACCTTCCTATTGACGATGAAACACAGAAATTGCATCGGAATTAGATACAAAAGGCACAATGCCGACTTAAGTACAAGAAGACTGACTCTTCTTACTGTCTATGTTTTGAACCATTCCATTGACACTAGTTATAGATTCCGATGCTTCACTCCAGGATTACTGCATCCCTTGGACCTTGTTATTGACGATGAAATACAGAAATTGCATCCTAATTAAATACAATAGGCACAATGCCGACTTCTTACTGACTATGGTTTGAACCATTCCTGTGACACTAGTTATAGATTCGGATGCTTCACCCCAGGTTTACTGTATCCCTTGGACATTCTTATTGACGATGAAACACAGATATTGCATCGGAATTAAATACAAAAGGCAAAATGCCGACTTAAGTACACGAAGACTGACTCTTCTTACTGTCTATGATTTGAACCATTCCTGTGACACTAGTTATAGATTCCGATGCTACACTCCAGGTTTACTGTATCCCTTGGACCTTCTTACTGACGATGAACCACAGAAATTGGATCGGAATTAATTACAAAAGGCACAATGCCGACTTCAGGACAAGAAGACTGACTCTTCTTACTGACTTTGTTTTGAACCTTTCCTGTGACACTAGTTATAGATTCCGATGCTTCACTTCAGGGTTATTGTATCCCTCTGACCTTCTTATTGAATAAAGAAACACAGAAATTGCATTGGAATTAAAAACAAAATGCACTATGCCGACTTCAGTGTAGAAAGACTGACTCTTCTTACTGACTATGTTTTGAACCATTCCTGTGACACTAGTTATAGATTCCGATGCTCACTTCAGGTTTACTGTATCCCTCTGACCATCTTATTGACGATGAAACACAGAAATTGCATCGGAATTAAATACAAAAGGCACAATGCCGACTTAAGTACATGAAGACTGACTCTTTTTACTGACTATGTTTTGAACCATTCCTGTGACACTAGTTATAGATTCGGATGCTTCACTTATGGTTTACTGTATCCCTCTGACCTTCTTATTGACGATGAAACACAGAAATTGCATCGGAATTACATAGAAAAGGCACAATGCCGACTTAAGTGAAAGACGACTGACTTTTCTTACTGTCTATGCTTTGAACCATTCCTGAGACACTAGTTATAGATTCCGATGCTTCACTTCAGGATTTCTGTATCCCTTGGACTTTCTTATTGACGATGAAACACAGAAATTTCATCGGAATTAAATACAAAAGGCACAATGCCGACTTAAGTACAAGAAGACTGACTCTTCCTACTGTCTATGATTTGAACCATTCCTGTGACACTAGTTATAGATTCCGATGCTTCACTTGCAGTTTACTGTGTCCCTTGGACCTTCTTATTTACGATGAAACACAGAAATTGCATCGGAATTAAATACAAAAGTCACAATGCCGGCCCAAGTACAATAAGTCTGACTCTTCTTACTGTCTATGATTTGAACCATTCCATTGACACTAGTTATAGATTCCGATGCTTCACTCCAGGTTTACTGTATCCCTCGGACCTTCTTATTGACGATGAAACACAGCAATTGCATCGGAATTATATACAAAAGGCACAGTGCCGACGTAAGTACAAGAAGACTGACTCTTCTTACTGACTATGTTTTGAACCATTCCTGTGACACTAGTTATAGATTCCGATGCTTCACTTCAGGTTTACTATACCCCTTGGACCTTCTTATTGACGATGAAAAACAGAAATTGCATCGGAATTATATACAAAAGGCACAGTGCCGACGTAAGTACAAGAAGACTGACTCTTCCTACTGTCTATTTTTTGAACCATTCCTGTGACACTAGTTATAGATTCCGATGCTTCACTTCAGGTTTACTGTATCCCTCTGACCTTATTGCGGATTAAACAAAGAAATTGCATCGGAATTAAATACTAAAGGCACAATGCCGATTTTAGTACAAGAAGACCGACTCTTCCTACTGTCTATGTTTTGACCATTCCTGTGACACTAGTTATAGATTCCGATGCTTCACTTCAGGTTTACAGTATCCCTCTGACCTTCTTATTGACGATGAAACACAGCAATTGCATCGGAATTAAATACAAAAGGCACAATGCCGACTTAACTACAAGAAGACTGACTCTTTATACTGACTATGTTTTGAACCATTCTTGTGACACCAGTTATAGATTCCGATGCCTCACTCCAGGTTTACTGTATCCCTTGGACCTTCTTATTGACGATGAAACACAGAAATTGCATCGGAATTAAATAGAAAAGGCACAATGCCGACTTTATTTCAAGAAGTCTGACTCTTCTTACTGTCTATGTTTTGAACTATTCCTGTGACTCTAGTTATAGATTCTGATGCTTCACATCAGGTTTGCAGTATCCCTCTGACCTTCTTATTGACGATGAAACACAGAAATTGCATGGGAATTAAATACAAAAGGCACAATGCCGACTTAAGTACAAGAAGATTGACTCTTCTTACTGTCTATGTTTTGAACCATTCCTGTGACACTAGTTATAGATTCCGATGCTTCAATTCGGGTCTACTCTATCCCTTGGACCTTCTTATTGACGATGAAACACAGAAATTGCATCGGAATTAAATACAAAAGGCACAATGCCGACATAAGTACAAGAAGACTGACTCGTCTTACTGTCTATTTTAAAACCATTCCTGTGACACTAGTTATAGATTCCGATGCTTCACTCCAGGTGTACTGTATCCCTCGGACCTTCTTATTGACGATGAAACACAGAAATTGCATCGGAAGTAAATACAAATGGCACAATGCCGACTTAAGTACAAGAAGACTGACTCTTCTTACTGACTATGTTTTGAACCATTCCTGTGACACTAGTTATAGATTCCGATGCTTCTCTTCAGGTTTACTGTATCCCTTGGACGTTCTTATTGACGATGAAACACAGAAATTGCATCGGATTTAAATACAAAAGCCACAATACCGACTTAAGTACAAGAAGACTGACTCTTCTTACTGTCTATGTTTTGAACCATTCCTGTGACACTAGTTATAGATTCCGATGCTTCACTTCAGGTGTACTGTATCCCTTGGACCTTGTTATTGACGATGAAACACAGAAATTGCATCGGAATTAAATACAAAAGGCACAATGCCGACTTAAGTACAATAAGACTGACTGTTCCTACTGTATATGTTTTGAACCATTCCTGTGACACTAGTTATAGATTCCAATGCTTCACTTCAAGTTTACTGTATCCCTCTGATCTTCTTATTGACGATCAAACACAGAAATTGCATCGGAATTAAATACAAAATGCACAATGCCGACTTAAGTACAAGAAGACTGACTCTTCTTACTGACTATGTTTTGAACCATTCCTGTGATACTAGTTATAGATTCCGATGCTCACTTCAGGTTTACTGTATCCCTCTGACCATCTTATTGACGATGAAACACATAAATTGCATCGGAATTAAATACAAAAGGCACAATGCCGACTTAAGTACATGAAGACTGACTCTTTTTACTGACTATGTTTTAACCATTCCTGTGACACTAGTTACCGATTCGGATACTTCACTTATGGTTTACTATATCCCTCTGACCTTCTTATTGACGATGAAACACAGAAATTGCATCGGAAGTAAATAGAAAAGTCACAATGCCGACTTAAGTACAAGACGACTGACTTTTCTTACTGTCTATGCTTTGAACCATTCCTGAGACACTAGTTATAGATTCCGATGCTTCACTTCAGGTTTACTGTATCCCTTGGACTTTCTTATTGACGATGAAACACAGAAATTGCATCGGAATTAAATACAAAAGGCACAATGCCGACTTAAGTACAAGAAGACTGACTCTTCCTACTGTCTATGTTTTGAACCATTCCTGTGACACTAGTTATGGATTCCGATGCTTCAGTTGAGGTTTACTGATTCCCTTGGACCTTCTTATTTACGATGAAACACAGAAATTGCATCGGAATTAAATACAAAAGGCACAATGCCGGCCCAAGTACAAGAAGACTGACTCTTCTTACTGTCTATGATTTGAACCATTCCGTTGACACTAGTTATAGATTCCGATGCTTCACTCCAGGTTTACTGTATGCCTCGGACCTTCTTATTGACGATGAAACACAGAAATTGCATCGGAATGAAATACAAAAGGCAGAATGGCGACTTAAGTACAAGAAGACTGACTCTTCTTACTGACTATGTTATGAACCATTCCTGTGACACTAGTTATAGATTCCGATGCTTCACTTTAGGTGCACTGTATCCCTTGGACCTTCTTATTGACGATGAAACACAGTAATTGCATCGGAATTAAATACATAAGGCACAATGCCGACTTAAGTACAAGAAGACTGACTCTTCCTACTGTAAATATTTTGAACCATTCCTGTGACACTAGTTATAGATTCCGATGCTTCACTTCAGGTTTACTGTATTCCTCTGATCGTCTTATTGACGATGAAACACAGAAATTGAATCGGAATGAAATACAAAATGCACAATGCCGGCCCAAGTACAAGAAGACTGACTCTTCTTTCTGTCTATGATTTGAACCATTCCATTGACACTAGTTATAGATTCCGATGCTTCACTCCAGGTTTACTGTATCCCTCGGACCTTCTTATTGACGATGAAACTCAGAAATTGCATCGGAATTAAATACAAAAGGCACAATGCCGGCCCAAGTACAAGAAGACTGACTCTTCTTACTGTCTATGATTTGAACCATTCCATTGACACTAGTTATAGATTCCGATGCTTCACTCCAGGTTTACTGTATCCCTCGGACCTTCTTATTGACGATGAAACACAGAAATTGCATCGGAATTAAATACAAAAGGCACAAAGCCGAATTAAGTACAAGAAGACTGACTCTTCTTAGTGTCTATGTTTTGAACCATTCCTGTGACACTAGTTATAGATTCCGTTGCTCACTTCAGGTTTACTGTATCCCTTGGACCTTGTTATTGACGATGAAATACAGAAATCGCGTCGGAATTAAATAGAAAAGGCACAATGCCGACATAAGTACAAGAAGACTGACTCTTCTTACTGACTATGTTTTGAATCATTCCTGTGACACTAGTTATAGATTCCGATGATTCACTTCAGGTTTACTGTATCCCTTGGACCTTCTTGTTGACGATGAATCACAGTAATTGCATCGCAATTAAATGCAAAAGGCAAGATGCCGACTTAAGTACACGAAGACTGACTCTTCTTACTGTCTATGTTTTGAACCATTCCTGTGCCACTAGTTATAGATTCCGATGCTACACTCCAGGATTACTGTATCCCTTGGACCTTCTTATTGACGATGAAACACAGAAATTGCATCGGAATTAAATACAAAAGGCACAATGCCAACTGAAGTACATGAAGACTGCCTGTTCCTACTGTCTATGTTTTGAACCATACATGTGACACTAGTTATGGATTCCGATGCTTCACTTCAGGTGTACTGTATCCCTTGGATCTTCTTATTGACTATAAAACACAGAAATTGCATTGGAATTAAATACAAAAGGCACAATGCCGACTTAATAACATGAAGACCGACTCTCCCTACTGACTATGTTTTGAACCATTCCTGTGACACTATTTATAGTTTCCGATGCTCACTTCAGGTTTACTGTATCCCTTGGACCTTCTTATTGACGATGAATCACAGAAATTGTATCGGAATTAAATACAAAAGGCACAATGCCGAATTAAGTACAAGAAGACTAAATCTTCTTACTGTCTATGTTTTGAATCATTCCTGCGACACTAATTATAGATTCCGATGCTTCACTCCAGGTTTACTGTATCCCTTGGACCTTCTTATTGACGATGAAACACAGAAATTGCATCGGAATCAGGTACAAAATGCACAATGCCGACTTAAGGAAATGAAGACTGACTCTTCGTACTGACTATGTTTGGAACCATTCCTGTGACACTAGCTATAGATTCCGATACTTCACTTCAGGTTTACTGTAACCCTCTGACCTTCCTATTGACGATGAAACACAGAAATTGCATCGGAATTAGATACAAAAGGCACAATGCCGACTTAAGTACAAGAAGACTGACTCTTCTTACTGTCTATGTTTTGAACGATTCCATTGACACTAGTTATAGATTCCGATGCTTCACTCCAGGATTACTGCATCCCTTGGACCTTGTTATTGACGATGAAATACAGAAATTGCAACCTAATTGAATACAAAAGGCACAATGCCGACTTAAGTACAAGAAGACTGACTCTTCTTACTGACTATGGTTTGAACCATTCCTGTGACACTAGTTATAGATTCCGATGCTTCACCTCAGGTTTACTGTATCCCTTGGACATTCTTATTGACGATGGAACACAGATATTGCATCGGAATTAAATACAAAAGGCAAAATGCCGACCTAAGTACACGAAGACTGACTCTTCTTCTTGTCTATGTTTTGAACCATTCCTGTGACACTAGTTATAGATTCCGATGCTACACTCCAGGTTTACTGTATCCCTTGGACCTTCTTACTGACGATGAAACACAGAAATTGGATCGGAATTAATTACAAAAGGCACAATGCCGACTTCAGGACAAGAAGACTGACTCTTCTTACTGACTTTGTTTTGAACCTTTCCTGTGACACTAGTTATAGATTCCGATGCTTCACTTCAGGTTTATTGTATCCCTCTGACCTTCTTATTGACGATGAACACAGAAATTGCATCGGAATTAAATAGAAAAGGCACAATGTCGACTTAAGTACAAGAAGACTGACTCTTCTTACTGTCTATTTTTTGGACCATTCCTGCGACACTAGTTATAGATTCCGATGCTTCACTCCAGGTTTACTGTATCCCTTGGACCTTCTTATTGACGATGAAACACAGAAATTGCATCAAGATTAAATACAAAAGGCACAATGCCGACCTAAGTACAAGATGACTGACTCTTCCTACTGTCTATGTTTTGAACCATTGATGTGACACTAGTTATAGATTCCGATGCTTCACTTCAGGTGTACTGTATCCCTTGGATCTTCTTATTGACGATGAAACACAGAAATTGCATCGGAATTAAATACAAATGCACAATGCCGACTTAAGTACATGAAAACCGACTCTCCCTACTGACTACGTTTTGAACCATTCCTGTAGCACTAGTTATAGATTCCGATGCTTCACTTGAGTTTTACTGTATCCCTCTGACCTTCTTATTGACGATGAAACACAGAATTTGTACCGGAATTAGATACAAAAGGCACAATGCCGACATAAGTACACGAAGACTGACTCTTCTTACTGTCTATGTTTTGAACCATTCCTGTGACACTAGTTATAGATTCCGATGCTACACTCAAGGTTTACTGTATCCCTTGAGCCTTCTTATTGACGATGAAGCACAGAAATTGGATCGGAATTAATTACAAAAGGCACAATGCAGACTTAAGGACAAGAAGACTGACTCTTCTTACTGACTTTGCTTTGAACCATTCCTGTGACACTAGTTATAGATTCCGATGCTTCACTTCAGGTTTATTGTATCCCTCTGACCTTCTTATTGACGATGAGACACAGAAATTGCATCGGAAATTTAATAGAAAAGGCACAATGTCGACTTAAGTACAAGATGACTGACTCTACTTACAGACTATGTTTTGGACCATTCCTGCGACACTAGTTATAGATTCCGATGGTTCACTCCAGGTTTACTGTATCCCTTGGACCTTCTTATTGACGATGAAACACAGAAATTGCATCGGAATTAAATACAAAAGGCACAATGCCGACATAAGTACAAGAAGACTGACTCTTCTTACTGACCATGTTTTGAACCATTCCTGTGACACTAGTTATAGATTCCGATACCTCACTTCAGGTTTACTGTATCTCTTGGACCTTGTTATTGACGATGAAACACTGAAATTGCATCGAAATTAAATACAAAAGGCACAATGCGACTTAAGTACAAGAAGACTAACTCTTCCTACTGTCTATGATTTGAAAAATTCCTGTGACACTAGTTTCGGATTCCGATGCTTCACTTCAGGTTAACTGTATCCCTCTGACCTTCTTATTGACGATGAAACACAGAAATTGCATCGGAATTAAATACAAAAAGCACAATGCCGACTTATGAACAAGAAGACTGACTCTTCCCAC
The DNA here is from genome assembly GCF_023864345.2 of Schistocerca serialis cubense. NCBI lineage: Eukaryota > Metazoa > Arthropoda > Insecta > Orthoptera > Acrididae > Schistocerca > Schistocerca serialis. Next base: position 183,171,650 of record NC_064649.1, on the reverse strand, counting down.
TGTCTATTTGAACCATTCCTGTGACACTAGTTATAGATTCGGATGCTTCACTTCAGGTTTACTGTTTCCCTTGGACCTTCTTATTGACGATGAAACACAGAAATTGCATCGGAAATAAATACAAAAGGCACAATGCCGACTTAAGTACAAGAAGACTGACTCTTCCTACTGTCTATGTTTTGAACCATTTCTGTGACACTAGTTATAGGGTCCGATTCTTCACTTCAGGTTTACTGTATCCCTTGGACATTCTTATTGATGATGAATCACATAAAATTGCATCGGAATTAATTACAAAAGGCACAATGCCAACTTAAGTACAAGAAGTCTGACTTTTCTTACTGTCTATGTTTTGAACCATTACTGTGACACTAGTTATAGATTCCGATGCTTCACTTCAGGTTTACTGTATCCCTTGGACCTTCTTATTGACGATGAGACACAGAAATTGCATCGGAATTAAATAGAAAATGCACAATGCCGACTTAAGTACAAGAAGACTGACTCTTCTTACTGACCATGTTTTGAACCATTCCTGTGACACTAGTTATAGATTCTGATGCCTCACTTCAGGTTTACTGTGTCTCTTGGTCCTTGTTATTGACGATGAAACACTGAAATTGCATCGGAATTAAATACAAAAGGCACACTGCGACTAAAGTACAAGAAGACTGACTCTTCCTACTTTCTATGATTTGAACCATTCCTGTGACACTAGTTTCGGATTCCGATTCTTCACTTCAGGTTAACTGTATCCCTCTGACCTTTTTACTGACGATGAAACACAGAAATTGCATCGGAATTAAATACAAAAAGCACAATGCCGACTTATGTACAAGAAGACTGACTCTTCCCACTGTCTATTTGAACCATTCTTGTGACACTAGTTATAGATTCCGATGCTTCACTTCAGGTTTACTGTTTCCCTTGGACCTTCTTATTGACGATGAAACACAGAAATTGCATCGGAATTAAATACAAAAGGCACAATGCCGACTTATGTATAAGAAGGCTGACTCTTCCTATTGTCTATGTTTTGAACCATTTCTGTGACACTAGTTATAGAGTCCGATGCTTTACTCCAGGTTTACTGTATCCCTTGGACCTTTTTATTGACGGTGAGACACAGAAATTGCATCGGAATTAAATACAAAAGGCACAATGCCGACTTAAGTACAAGAAGACTGACTCTTCCTACTGTCTTTGTTTTGAACCATTTCTGTGACACTAGTTATAGAGGCCGATGCTTCACTTCAGGTTTACTGTATCCCTTGGACATTCTTATTGACGATGAATCACATAAAATTGCATCGGAATTAATTACAAAAGGCACAATGCCAACTTAAGTACAAGAAGACTGACTTTTCTTACTGTCTATGTTTTGAACCATTACTGTGACACTAGTTATAGATTCCGATGCTTCACTTCAGGTTTACTGTATCCCTTGGACCTTCTTATTGACGATGAGACACAGAAATTGCATCGGAATTAAATAGAAAATGCACAATGCCGACTTAAGTACTAGAAGACTGACTCTTCTTACTGACCATGTTTTGAACCATTCCAGTGACACTAGTTATAGATTCCGATGCTTCACTTCAGGTTTACTGTATACCTTGGACCTTCTTATTGACGATGAAACACAGAAATTGCATCGGAATTAAATAAAAAAGGCACAATGGCGACTTAAGGACAAGAAGACTGACCCTTCCTACTGTCTATGTTTTGAACCATTCCTATGACACTAGTTTTGGATTCTGATGCTTCACTTCAGGTTTACTGTATCCCTCTGACCTTCGTATTGACGATGAAACACAGAAATTGCATCGGAATTAAATACAAAAGGCACAATGACGACTTAAGTACAAGATGACTGACTGTTCCTACTGTCTATGTTTTGAACCATTCCTGTGACACTAGTTATAGATTCCGATGCTTCACTTCAGGTTTACTGTATCTCTTGGATCTTCGTATTGACGATGAAAAACAGAAATTGCATCGGAATTAAATACAAAAGGCACAATGCCGAATTAAGTACAAGAAGACTAACTCTTCTTACTGTCTATGTTGTGAATCATTCCCGCGACACTAATTATAGATTCCGATGCTTCATTCCATTTTTACTGTATCCCTTGGACCTTCTTATTGACGATGAAACACAGAAATTGCATCGGAATCAGGTACAAAATGCACAATGCCGACTTAAGGACATGAAGACTGACTCTTCGTACTGACTATATTTGGAACCATTCCTGTGACACTAGCTATAGATTCCGATGCTTCACTTCAGGTTTACTGTAACCCTCTGACCTACCTATTGACGATGAAACACAGAAATTGCATCGGAATTAGATACAAAAGGCACAATGCCGACTTAAGTACAAGAAGACTGACTCTTCTTACTGTCTATGTTTTGAACCATTCCATTGACACTAGTTATAGATTCCGATGCTTCACACCAGGATTACTGCATCCCTTGGACCTTGTCATAGACGATGAAATACAGAAATTGCAACCTAATTAAATACAAAAGGGACAATGCCGACTTCAGGACTAGAAGACTAACTCTTCTTACTGACTTTGTTTTGAACCTTTCCTGTGACACTAGTTATAGATTCCGATGCTTCACTTCAGGTTTATTGTATCCCTCTGACCTTCTTATTGACGATGAACACAGAAATTGCATCGGAATTAAATAGAAAAGGCACAATGTCGACTTAAGTACAAGAAGACTGACTCTTCTTACTGTCTATTTTTTGGATCATTCCCGCGACACTAGTTATAGATTCCGATGCTTCACTCCAGGTTTACTGTATCCCTTGGACCTTCTTATTGACGATGAAACACAGAAATTGCATCAAAATTAAATACAAAAGGCACAATGCCGACCTAAGTACAAGATGACTGACTCTTCCTACTGTCTATGTTTTGAACCATTCATGTGACACTAGTTATAGATTCCGATGCTTCACTTCAGGTGTACTGTATCCCTTGGATCTTCTTATTGACTATGAAACACAGAAATTGCATCGGAATTAAATACAAATGCACAATGCCGACTTAAGTACATGAAGACCGACTCTCCCTACTGACTATGCTTTCAACCATTCCTGTGGCACTAGTTATAGATTCCGATGCTTCACTTGAGTTTTACTGTATCCCTTGGACCTTCTTATTGACGATGAAACACAGAAATTGCATCGGAATTAAATACAAAAGGCACAATGCCGACTTATGTACAAGAAGACTAACTCATCTTACTGTCTATGTTTTGAACCATTCCTGCGACACTAGTTATAGATTCCGATGCTTCACTCCAGGTTTACTGTATCCCTTGGACCTTCTTATTGACGATTAAACACAGAAATTGCATCGGAATCAAATACAAAACGCACAATGCCGACTTAAGGACATGAAGACTAACTCTTCGTACTGACTATGTTTAGAACCATTCCTGTGACACTAGCTATAGATTCCGATGCTTCACTTCAGGTTTACTGTATCCCTCTGACCTTCTTATTGACGATCAAACACAGAAATTGCATCGGAATTAGATACAAAAGGCACAATGCCAACTTAAGTACAAGAAGACTGACTCTTCTTACAGTCTATGTTTTGAACCATTCCATTGACACTAGTTATAGATTCCGATGCTTCACTCCAGGTTTACTGTATCCCTTGGACCTTGTTATTGACGATGAAACACAGAAATTGCATCGGAATAAAATACAAAAGGCACAGTGCCGACTTAAGTACAAGAAGAATGACTCTTCTTACTGACTGTGGTTTGAACCATTCCTGTGACACTAGTCATAGATTCCGATGCTTCACCTCAGGTTTACTGTATCCCTTGGACATTCTTATTGACGATGAAACACAGAAATTGCATCGGAATTAAATACAAAAAGCACAATGCCGACTTATGTACAAGAAGACTGACTCTTCCCACTGTCTATTTGAACCATTCCTGTGACACTAGTTATAGATTCCGATGCTTCACTTCAGGTTTACTGTTTCCCTTGGACCTTCTTATTGACGATGAAACACAGAAATTGCATCGGAAATAAATGCAAAAGGCACAATGCCGACTTAAGTACAAGAAGACTGACTCTTCCTACTGTCTATGTTTTGAACCATTTCTGTGACACTAGTTATAGAGTCCGATGCTTCACTTCAGGTTTACTGTATCCCTTGGACATTCTTATTGATGATGAATCACATAAAATTGCATCGGAATTAATTACAAAAGGCACAATGCCAACTTAAGTACAAGAAGACTGACTTTTCTTACTGTCTATGTTTTGAACCATTACTGTGACACTAGTTATAGATTCCGATGCTTCACTTCAGGTTTACTGTATCCCTTGGACCTTCTTATTGACGATGAGACACAGAAATTGCATCGGAATTAAATAGAAAATGCACAATGCCGACTTAAGTACATGAAGACTGACTCTTCTTACTGACCATGTTTTGAACCATTCCTGTGACACTAGTTATATATTCTGATGACTCACTTCAGGTTTACTGTATCTCTTGGTCCTTGTTATTGACGATGAAACACTGAAATTGCATCGGAATTAAATACAAATGGCACAATGCGACTAAAGTACAAGAAGACTGACTCTTCCTACTGTATATGATTTGAACCATTCCTGTGACACTAGTTTCGCATTCCGATGCTTCACTTCAGGTTAACTGAATCCCTCTGACCTTCTTATTGACGATGAAACACAGAAATTGCATCGGAATTAAATTCAAAAAGCACAATGCCGACTTATGTACAAGAAGACTGACTCTTCCCACTGTCTATTTGAACCATTCCTGTGACACTAGTTATAGATTCCGATGCTTCACTTCAGGTTTACTGTTTCCCTTGGACCTTCTTATTGACGATGAAACACAGAAATTGCATCGGAATTAAATACAAAAGACACAATGCCGACTTATGTATAAGAAGGCTGACTCTTCCTATTGTCTATGTTTTGAACCATTTCTGTGACACTAGTTATAGAGTCCGATGCTTTACTCCAGGTTTACTGTATCCCCTGGACCTTTTTATTGACGATGAGACACAGAAATTGCATCGGAATTAAATACAAAAAGCATAATGCCGACTTAAGTACAAGAAGACTGACTCTTCCTACTGTCTATGTTTTGAACCATTTCTGTGACACTAGTTATAGATTCCGATGCTTCACTTCAGGTTTATTGTATCCCTTGGACCTTCTTATTGACAATGAAAAACTGAAATTGCATCGGAGTTTATTACAAAAGGCAAAATGCCGACTTAAGTACATGAAGACTGACTCTTCTTACTGTATGTATTTTGACCCTTCCTGTGACACTAGTTATAGAGTCCGATGCTTTACACCAGGTTTACTGTATCCCCTGGACCATTTTATTGACGATGAGACACAGAAATTGCATCGGAATTAAATACAAAAAGCATAATGCCGACTTAAGTACAAGAAGACTGACTCTTCCTACTGTCTATGTTTTGAACCATTTCTGTGACACTAGTTATAGAGTCCGATGCTTCACTTCAGGTTTACTGTATCCCTTGGACATTCTTATTGACGATGAATCACAGAAATAGCATCGGAATTAAATACAAAATACACAATGCCGACATAAGTACAAGAAGACTGACTCTTCTTACTGTGTATGTTTTGAACCATTTTGTGACACTAGTTATAGATTCCGATGCTTCACTCCATGTTTACTGTATCCCTTGGACCTTCTTATTGACGATGAGACACAGAAAATGCATCGGAATTAAATACAAAAGGCACAATGCCGACTTAAGTACACGAAGACTGTCTCTTCTTACTGACTATGTTTTGAACCATTCCTGTGACACTAGTTATAGATTCCGATGCTTCACTTCAGGTCTACTGTATCCCTTGGACCTTCTTATTGACGATGGAAAACATAAATTGCATCGGAGTTTATTATAAAAGGCAAAATGCCGACTTAAGTACATGAAGACTGACTCCTCTTACAGTCTATATTTTGAACCAATCCTGTGACACTAGTTATAGATTCCGATGCTACACTCCAGGTTTACTGTATCCCTTGGACCATCTTTTGACGATGAAACACACAAATTGCATTGGAATTAAATACAAAAGGCACAATGCCGACTTAAGGACAAGAAGACTGACTCTTCTTACTGACTTTGTTTTGAACCATTCCTGTGACACTAGTCATAGATTCCGATGTTTCACTTCAGGTTTATTCTATCCCTCTGACCTTCTTGTTGACGATGAAACACAGAAATTGCATCGGAATTAAATAGAAAAGGCACAATGTCGACTTAAGTACAAGAAGACTGACTCTTCTTACTGTTTATGTTTTGAACTATTCCTGTGACACTAGTTATAGATTCCGATGCTCACTCCAGGTTTAGTGTATCCCATGGACCTTCTTATTGACGATGAAACACAGAAATTGCATCGGAATTAAATAGAAAATGCACAATGCCGACTTAAGTACAAGAAGACTGACTCTTCTTACTGACTATGTTTTGAACCATTCCAGTGACACTAGTTATAGATTCCGATGCTTCACTACAGGTTTACTGTATACCTTGGACCTTCTTATTGACGATGAAACACAGAAATTGCATCGGAATTAAATACAAAGGGCACAATGGCGACTTAAGGACAAGAAGACTGACTCTTCCTACTGTCTATGTTTTGAACCATTCCTGTGACACTAGTTTTGGATTCCGATGCTTCACTTCTGGTTTACTGTATAGCTCTGACCTTCGTATTGACGATGAAACACAGAAATTGCATCGGAATTAAATACAAAAGGCACAATGACGACTTAAGTACAAGATGACTGACTCTTCCTACTGTCTATGTTTTGAACCATTCCTGTGACACTAGTTATAGATTCCGATGCTTCACTCCAGGTTTAGTGTATCCCATGGACCTTCTTATTGACGATGAAACACAGAAATTGCATCGGAATTAAATTGAAAATGCACAATGCCGACTTAAGTACAAGAAGACTGACTCTTCTTACTGACTATGTTTTGAACCATTCCAGTGACACTAGTTATAGATTCCGATGTTTCACTTCAGGTTTACTGTATACCTTGGACCTTCTTATTGACGATGAAACACAGAAATTGCATCGGAATTAAATAAAAAAGCACAATGGCGACTTAAGGACAAGAAGACTGACCCTTCCTACTGTCTATGTTTTGAACCATTCCTATGACACTAGTTTTGGATTCTGATGCTTCACTTCAGGTTTACTGTATCCCTCTGACCTTCGTATTGACGATGAAACACAGAAATTGCATCGGAATTAAATACAAAAGGCACAATGACGACTTAAGTACAAGATGACTGACTCTTCCTACTGTCTATGTTTTGAACCATTCCTGTGACACTAGTTATAGATTCCGATGCTTCACTCCAGGTTTACTGTAACCCTTGTGCCTTCTTATTGACGATGAAACACAGAAATTGCATCGGAATTAAATACAAAAGGCATAATGCTGACTTAGTACAAGAAGACTGAATCTTCTTACTGACAATGTTTTGAACCGTTCCTGTGACACTAGTTATAGATTCCGATGCTTCACTTCAGGTTTACTGTATCCCTTGGATCTTCTTATTGACGATGAAACACAGAAATTGCATCGGAATTAAATAGAAAAGGCACAATGCCTACTTAAGTACAAGAAGACTGACTCTTCTTACTGTCCATGTTTTGAACCATTCATGTGACACTAGTTATAGATTCCGATGCTTCACTTAAGGTTTACTGTATCCCTTGGATCTTCTTATTGACGATGAAACACAGATATTGCATCGGAATTAAATACAAAAGGCACAATGCCGACTTAATAACATGAAGACCGACTCTCTCGACTGACTATGTTTTGAACCATTCCTGTGACACTAGTTATAGATTCCGATGCTTCACTTGAGGTTTACTGTATCCCTTGGACATTCTTATTGACGATGAAACACAGAAATTGCATCGGAATTAAATACAAAAGGCACAATGCCGACTTAAGTACAAGACGACTGACTCTTCTTACGGACTATGTTTTGAACCATTCCTGTGACACTAGTTATAGATTCCGATGCCTCACTTCAGGTTAACTGTATCTGTTGGACGTTATTATTGACGATGAAACACAGAAATTGCATCGGAATTAAATACAAAAGGCACAATGCGACATAGGTACAAGAAGACTGACTCTTCCTACTGTCTATGTTTTGAACCATTACTGTGACACTAGTTTCGGATTCCGATGCTTCGCTTCAGGTTAACTGTATCCCTCTGACCTTCTTATTGACGATGAAACACAGAAATTGCATCGGAATTAAATACAAAAGGCACACTGCCGACTTAAGTACAAGAAGTCTGACTCTTCTCACTGCTTATTTGAACCGTTCCCGTGACACTAGTTATAGATTCCGATGCTTCATTTCAGGTTTACTGCTTCCCTTGGCCCTTCTTATTGACGATGAAACACAGAAATTGCATCAGAATTAAATACAAAAGGCACAAAGCCGACTTAAGTACAAGAAGACTGACTCTTCCTACTGTCTATGTTTTGAACCATTTCTGTGACACTAGTTATAGAGTCCGATGCTTCACTTCAGGTTTACTGTATCCCTTGGACATTCTTATTGACGATGAATCACAGAAATAGCATCGGAGTTAAATACAAAAGGCACAATGCCGACTTAAGTACAAGAAGACTGACTCTTCTTACTGTGTATGTTTTGAACCATTTTGTGACACTAGTTATAGATTCCGATGCTTCACTCCATGTTTACTGTATCCCTTGGACCTTCTTATTGACGATGAGACACAGAAAATGCATCGGAATTAAATACAAAAGGCACAATGCCGACTTAAGTACACGAAGACTGTCTCTTCTTACTGACTATGTTTTGAACCATTCCTGTGACACTAGTTATAGATTCCGATGCTTCACTTCAGGTCTACTGTATCCCTTGGACCTTCTTATTGACGATGGAAAACATAAATTGCATCGGAGTTTATTATAAAAGGCAAAATGCCGACTTAAGTACATGAAGACTGACTCTTCTTACAGTCTATATTTTGAACCAATCCTGTGACACTAGTTATAGATTCCGATGCTACACTCCAGGTTTACTGTATCCCTTGGACCATCTTTTGACGATGAAACACACAAATTGCATTGGAATTAAATACAAAAGGCACAATGCCGACTTAAGGACAAGAAGACTGACTCTTCTTACTGACTTTGTTTTGAACCATTCCAGTGACACTAGTTATAGATTCCGATGTTTCACTTCAGGTTTATTCTATCCCTCTGACCTTCTTGTTGACGATGAAACACAGAAATTGCATCGGAATTAAATAGAAAAGGCACAATGTCGACTTAAGTACAAGAAGACTGACTCTTCTTACTGACTATGTTTTGAACCATTCCAGTGACACTAGTTATAGATTCCGATGCTTCACTACAGGTTTACTGTATACCTTGGACCTTCTTATTGACGATGAAACACAGAAATTGCATCGGAATTAAATACAAAGGGCACAATGGCGACTTAAGGACAAGAAGACTGACTCTTCCTACTGTCTATGTTTTGAACCATTCCTGTGACACTAGTTTTGGATTCCGATGCTTCACTTCTGGTTTACTGTATAGCTCTGACCTTCGTATTGACGATGAAACACAGAAATTGCATCGGAAAAATAGAAAAGGCACAATGCCGACTTAAGTACAAGAAGACTGACTCTTCTTACTGTCCATGTTTTGAACCATTCATGTGACACTAGTTATAGATTCCGATGCATCACTTCAGGTTTACTGTATCCCTTGGATCTTCTTATTGACGATGAAACACAGAAATTGCGTCGGAATTAAATACAAAAGGCACAATGCCGACTTAATAACATGAAGACCGACTCTCCCGACTGACTATGTTTTGAACCATTCCTTTGACACTAGTTATAGATTCCGATGCTTCACTTGAGGTTTACTGTATCCCTTGGACCTTCTTATTGACGATGAAACACAGAAATTGCATCGGAATTAAATACAAAAGGCACAATGCCGACTTAAGTACAAGAAGACTGACTCTTCTTACTGACTATGTTTTGAACCATTCCTGTGACACTAGTTATAGATTCCGATGCCTCACTTCAGGTATACTGTATCTCTTGGACCTTGTTATTGACGATGAAACACAGAAATTGCATCGGAATTAAATTCAAATGGCACAATGCGACTTAGGTACAAGAAGACTGACTCTTCCTACTGTCTATGTTTGAACCATTCCTGTGACACTAGTTTCGGATTCCGATGCTTCACTTCAGGTTAACTGTATCCCTCTGACCTTCTTATTGACGATGAAACACAGAAATTGCATCGGAATTAAATACAAAACGCACAATGCCGACTTAAGTACAAGAAGACTGACTCTTCCCACTGTCTATTTGAACCATTCCTGTGACACTAGTTATAGATTCCGATGCTTCACTTCAGGATTAATGTTTCCCTTGGCCCTTCTTATTGACGATGAAACATAGAAATTGCATCAGAATTAAATACAAAAGGCACAATGCCGACTTAAGTACAAGAAGACTGACTCTTCCTACTGTCTATGTTTTGAACCATTTCTGTGACACTAGTTATAGAGTCCGATGCTTCACTTCAGGTTTACTGTATCCCTTGGACATTCTTATTGACGATGAATCACAGAAATAGCATCGGAATTAAATACAAAAGGCACAATGCCGACTTAAGTACAAGAAGACTGACTCTTCTTACTGTCTATGTTTTGAACCATTACCGTGACACTAGTTATAGATTCCGATGCTTCACCTTAGGTTTACTGTATCCCTTGGACCTTCTTATTGACGATGAGACACAGAAATTGCATCGGAATTAAATACAAAAAGCACAATGCCGACTTAAGTACATGAAGACTGTCTCTTGTTACTGACTATGTTTTGAACCATTCCTGTGACACTAGTTATAGATTCCGATGCCTCACTTCAGGTTTACTGTATCTCTTGTACCTTGTTATTGACGATGAAACACAGAAATTGCATCAGAATAAATTACAAAAGGCACAATGCGACATAGGTACAAGAAGACTGACTCTTCCTACTGTCTATGTTTTGAACCATTACTGTGACACTAGTTTCGGATTCCGATGCTTCGCTTCAGGTTAACTGTATCCCTCTGACCTTCTTATTGACGATGAAACACAGAAATTGCATCGGAATTATATACAAAAGGCACAATGCCGACTTAAGTACAAGAAGACTGACTCTTCCCACTCCTTATTTGAACCATTCCCGTGACACTAGTTATAGATTCCGATGCTTCACTTCAGGTTTACTGTTTCCCTTGGCCCTTCTTATTGACGATGAAACACAGAAATTGCATCAGAATTAAATAGAAAAGGCACAATGCCGACTTAAGTACAAGAAGACTGGCTCTCCTTACTGTCTATGTTTTGAACCATTTTGTGACACTAGTTATAGATTCCGATGCTTCGCTCCATGTTTCCTGTATCCCTTGGACCTTCTTATTGACGATGAGACACAGAAATTGCATCGGAATTAAATACAAAAGGCACAATGCCGACTTAAGTACACGAAGACTGTCTCTTCTTACTGACTATGTTTTGAACCATTCCTGTGACACTAGTCATAGATTCCGATGCTTCACTTCAGGTTTACTGTATCCCTTGGACCTTCTTATTGACGATGAAAAACATAAATTGCATCGGAGTTTATTACAAAAGGCAAAATGCCGACTTAAGTACATGAAGACTGACTCTTCTTACAGTCTATATTTTGAACCATTCCTGTGACACTAGTTATAGATTCCGATGCTCCACTCCAGGTTTACTGTATCCCTTGGACCATCTTTTGACGATGAAACACACAAATTGCATTGGAATCAAATACAAAAGGCACAATGCCGACTTAAGGACAAGAAGACTGACTCTTCTTACTGACTATGTTTTGAACCATTCCTGTGACACTAGTTATAGATTCCGATGCCTCACTTCAGGTTTACTGTATCTCTTGGACCTTGTTATTGACGATGAAACACAGAAATTGCATCGGAATTAAATACAAAAGGCACAATGCGACTTAGGTACAAGAAGACTGACTCTTCCTACTGTCTATGTTTGAACCATTCCTGTGACACTAGTTTCGGATTCCGATGCTTCACTTCAGGTTAACTGTATCCCTCTGACCTTCTTATTGACGATGAAACACAGAAATTGCATCGGAATTAAAAACAAAAGCACAATGCCGACTTAAGTACAAGAAGACTGACTCTTCCCACTGTCTATTTGAACCGTTCCTGTGACACTAATTATAGATTCCGATGCTTCACTTCAGGTTTAATGTTTCCCTTGGCCCTTCTTATTGACGATGAAACACAGAAATTGCATCAGAATTAAATACAAAAGGCACAATGCCGACTTAAGTACAAGAAGACTGACTCTCCTTACTGTCTATGTTTTGAACCTTTTTGTGACACTAGTTATAGATTCCGATGTTTCACTCCATGTTTACTGTATCCCTTGGACCTGCTTATTGGCGATGAGATACAGAAATTGCATCGGAATTAAATACAAAAAGAACAATGCCGACTTAAGTACATGAAGACTGTCTCTTCTTACTGACCATGTTTTGAACCATTCCTGTGACACTAGTTATAGATTCCGATGCTTCACTTCAGGTTTACTGTTTCCCTTGGCCCTTCTTATTGACGATGAAACACAGAAATTGCATCAGAATTAAATACAAAAGGCACAATGCCGACTTAAGTACAAGAAGACTGTGTCTATGTTTTGAACCATTTCTGTGACACTAGTTATAGAGTCCGATGCTTCACTTCAGGTTTACTGTATCCCTTGGACCTTCTTATTGACGATGAATCACAGAAATAGCATCGGAATTAAATACAAAAGGCACAATGCCGACTTAAGTACAAGAAGACTGACTCTCCCTACTGTCTATGTTTTGAACCATTTTGTGACACTAGTTATAGATTCCGATGCTTCACTCCATGTTTACTGTATCCCTTGGACCTTCTTATTGACGATGAGACACAGAAATTGCATCGGAATTAAATACAAAAGGCACAATGCCGACTTAAGTACACGAAGACTGTCTCTTCTTACTGACTATGTTTTGAACCTTTCCTGTGAAACTAGTTATAGATTCCGATGCTTCACTTCAGGTTTACTGTATCCCTTGGACCTTCTTATTGACGATGAAAAACATAAATTGCATCGGAGTTTATTACAAAAGGCAAAATGCCGACATAAGTACATGAAGACTGACTCTTCTTACAGTCTATTTTTTGAACCATTCCTGTGACACTAGTTATAGATTCCGATGCTACACTCCAGGTTTACTGTATCCCTTGGACCATCTTTTGACGATGAAACACACAAATTGCATTGGAATTAAATACAAAAGATACAATGCCGACTTAAGGACAAGAAGACTGACTCTTCTTACTGACTTTGTTTTGAACCATTCCTGTGACACTAGTTATAGTTTCCGATGTTTCACTTCAGTTTTATGGTATCCCTCTGACCTTCGTGTTGACGATGAAACACAGAAATTGCATCGGAATTAAATAGAAAAGGCACAATGTCGACTTAAGTACAAGAAGACTGACTCTTCTTACTGTCTATGTTTTGAACTATTCGTGTGACACTAGTTATCGATTCCGATGCTTCACTCCAGGTTTAGTGTATCCCATGGACCTTCTTATTAACGATGAAACACAGAAATTGCATCGGAATTAAATACAAAGGGCACAATGGCGACATAAGGACAAGAAGACTGACTCTTCCTACTGTCTATGTTTTGAACCATTCCTGTGACACTAGTTATTGATTCCGATGCTCCACTCCAGGTTTACTGTATCCCTTGGGCCTTCTTTTTGACGATGAAACACAGAAATTGCGTTGGAATTAAATACAAAAGGCACAATGCCGACTTAGTACAACAAGACTGACTCTTCTTACTGACAATGATTTGAACCATTCCTGTGACACTAGTTATAGATTCCGATGCTTCACTTCAGATTTACTGTATCCCTTGGACCTTCTTATTGACGATGAAACACGGATATTGTATCGGAATTAAATGCAAAGGGCACAATGCCGAATTAAGTACAAGATGACTGACTCTTCCTACTGTCTATGTTTTGAACCATTCCTGTGACACTAGTTATAGATTCCGATGCTTCACTTGAGGTTTACTGTATCCCTTGGACCTTCTTATTGACGATGAAACACAGAAATTGCATCGGAATTAAATACAAAAGGCACAATGCCGTCTTAAGTACAAGAAGATTGACTCTTCTTCCAGACTATGATTTGAACCATTCCTGTGACACTAGTTATAGATTCCGATGCTTCACTTCAGGTTTACTGTATTACTTGGACCTTCTTATTGACGATGAAAAACATAAATTGCATCGGAAAAATAGAAAAGGCACAATGCCGACTTAAGTACAAGAAGACTGACTCTTCTTACTGTCCATGTTTTGAACCATTCATGTGACACTAGTTATAGATTCCGATGCATCAGTTCAGGTTTACTGTATCCCTTGGATCTTCTTATTGACGATGAAACACAGAAATTGCATCGGAATTAAATACAAAAGGCACAATGCCGACTTAATAACATGAAGACCGACTCTCCCGACTGACTATGTTTTGAACCATTCCTGTGACACTAGTTATAGATTCCGATGCTTCACTTGAGGTTTACTGTATCCCTTGGACCTTCTTATTGACGATGAAACACCAAAATTGCATCGGAATTAAATACAAAAGGCACAATGCCGACTTAAGTACAAGAAGACTGACTCTTCTTACTGACTATGTTTTGAACCATTCCTGTGACACTAGTTATAGATTCCGATGCCTCACTTCAGGTTTACTGTATCTCTTGGACCTTGTTATTGACGATGAAACACAGAAATTGCATCGGAATTAAATACAAAAGGCACCATGCGACTTAGGTGCAAGACGACTGACTCTTCCTACTGTCTATGTTTTGAACCATTCCTGTGACACTAGTTTCGGATTCGGATGCTTCACTTCAGGTTAACTGTATCCCTCTGACCTTCTTATTGACGATGAAACACAGAAATTGCATCGGAATTAAATATAAAAGGCACAATGCCGACTTAAGTACAAGAAGACTGACTCTTCCCACTGTCTATTTGAACCATTCCTGTGACACTAGTTCTAGATTCCGATGCTTCACTTCAGATTTAATGTTTCCCTTGGCCCTTCTTATTGACGATGAAACACAGAAATGGCATCAGAATTAAATACAAGAGGTACAATGTCGACGTAAGTACAAGAAGACTGACTCTTCCTACTGTCTATGATTTGAACCATTTCTGTGACACTAGTTATAGAGTCCGATGCTTCACTTCAGGTTTACTGTATCCCTTGGACATTCTTATTGACGATGAATCACAGAAATAGCATCGGAATTAAATACAAAAGGCACAATGCCGACTTAAGTACATGAAAACTGTCACTTCTTACTGACTATGTTTTGAACCATTCCTGTGACACTAGTTATAGATTCTGATGCTTCACTTCAGGTTTACTGTATCCCTTGGACCTTCTTATTGACGATGAAAAACAGAAATTGCATCGGAGTTAAATACAAAATGCAAAATGCTGACTTAAGTACATGAAGACTGACTCTTCTTACTGTCTATATTTTGAACCATTCCTGTGACACTAGTTATAGATTCTGATGCTACACTCCAGGTGTACTGTATCCCTTGGCCATCTTATTGACGATGAAACACACAAATTGGATTGGAATTAAATACAAAAGGCACAATACCGACTTAAGGTCAAGAAGACTGACTCTTCTTACTGACTTTGTTTTGAACCATTCCTGTGACACTAGTTATAGATTCCGATGCTTCACTTCAGGTTTATTGTATCCCTCTGACCTTCTTTATTGACGATGAAACACAGAAATTGTATCGGAATTAAATACAAAATGGACAATGCCGAATTAAGTACAGGATGACTGACTCTTCCTACTGTCTATGTTTTGAACCATTCCTGTGACACTAGTTATAGATTCCGATGCTTCACTTGAGGTTTACTGTATCCCTTGGACCTTGTTATTGACGATGAAACACAGAAATTGCATCGGAATTAAATACAAGAGGCACAATGCCGACTTAAGTACAAGAAGACTGACTCTTCCCACTGTCTATTTGAACCATTCCTGTGACACTAGTTATAGATTCCGATGCTTCACTTCAGGTTTATTGTTTCCCTTAGACCTTCTTATTGACGATGAAACACAGAAATTGCATCAGAATTAAATACAAAAGGCACAATGCCGAATTAAGTACAAGAAGACTGACTCTTCTAACTGTCTAAGTTTTGAACCATTACTGTGACACTAGTTTTTGATGCCGATGCTTCACTCCAGGTTTACTGTATCCCTTGGACCTTCTTATTGACGATGAAACACTGAAATTGCATGGGAATTAAATACAAAAGGTACAATGCCGACTTAAGTACATGAAGACTGTCTCTTCTTACTGACTATGTTTTGAACCATTCCTGTGACACTAGTTATAGATTCCGATGCTTCACTTCAGGTTTACTGTATACCTTGGACCTTCCTATTGACGCTGAAACACAGAAATTGCGTCGGAATTAAATACAAAAGCGCAATGCCGACTTAAGTAAAGGAAGACTGACTCTTCTTACTGTCTATGTTTTGAACCATTCATGTGACACTAGTTAAAGATTCCGATGCTTCACTTCAGGTTTACTGTATCCCTCGGATCTTCTTAGTGACGATGAAACACAGAAATTGCATCGGAATTAAATACAAAAGGCACAATGCCGACTTAATAACATGAAGACCGACTCTCCCGACTGACTATGTTTTGAACCATTCCTGTGACACTACTTATAGATTCCGATGCTTCACTTGAGGTTTACTGTATCCCTTGGACCTTCTTATTGACGATGAAACAGAGAAATTGGATCGGAATTAATTACAAAAGCACAATGCCGACTTAATGACAAGAAGACTGACTCTTCTTACTGACTTTGTTTTTAACCATTCCTGTGACACTAGTTATAGATTCCGATGCTTCACTACAGGTTTATTGTATCCCTCTGACCTTCTTACAGACGATGAAACACAGAAATTGCATCGGAATTAAATAGAAAAAGGCCAAAGTATCGACTTAAGAACAAGAAGACTGACTCTTCTTACTGTCTATGTTTTAGACCATTCCTGCGACACTAGTTATAGATTCCGATGCTTCAATCCAGGTTTACTGTATCCCTTGGACCTTCTTATTGACGATGAAACACAGAAATTGCATCGGAATTAAATACATAAGGCACAATGCCGACTTAAGTACATGACGACCGACTCTCCCTACTGACTATGTTTTGAACCATTCCTGTGACACTAGTTATAGATTCCGATGCTTCACTTGAGGTTTACTGTATCCCTCGGACCTTCTTATTGACGATGAAACACAGAAATTGCATCGGAATTAAATACAAATGGCACAATGCTGACTTAAGTACAAGAAGACTGACTCTTCTTACTGTCTATGATTTGAACCATTCCTGCGCCACTAGTTATAGATTCCGATGCTTCACTCCAGGTTTACTGTATCCCTTGGACCTTCGTATTGACGATGAAACACAAAAATTACATTGGAATCAAATACAAAAGGTACAATTCCGACTTAAGGACATGAAGACTGACTCTTCGTACTGACTATGTTTAGAACCATTCCTGAGACACTAGCTATAGATTCCGATGCTTCACTTCAGGTTTACTGTATCCCTTGGACATTCTTATTGACGATGAAACACAGAAATTGCATCGGAATTAAATACAAAAGGCAAAATGCCGACTTAAGTACATGAAGACTGACTCTTCTTACTGTCTATGTTTTAAACCATTCCTGTGACACTAGTTATAGATTCCGATGCTACACTCCAGGTTTACTGTATCCCTTGAACCTTCTTATTGACGACGAAACACTGAAATTGGATCGGAATTAATTACAAAAGGCACAATGCCGACTTAAAAACAAGAAGACCGACTCTTCTTACTGACTTTACTTGAACGATTCCTGTGACACTAGTTATAGATTCCGATGCTTCACTTCAAGTTTATTGTATCCCTCAGACCTTCTTATTGACGATATAACACAGAAATTGCATCGGAATTAAATAGAAAAGGCACAATGTCGACTTAAGTACGAGAAGACTGACTCTTCTTACTGCCTATGTATTGAACCATTCCTGTGACACTAGTTATAGATTCCGATGCTTCTCTTCAGGTTTACTGTTTCCCTTGGACCTTCTTATTGACGATGAAACACAGAAATTGCATCGGAATTAAATACAAAAGACACAATGCCGACTTAAGTACAAGAAGACTGACTCTTCCTACTGTCTATATTTTGAACCATTTCTGTGTCACTAGTTATAGAGTTCGATGCTTCACTTCAGGTTTACTGTATCCCTTGGTCATTCCTATTGACGATGAATCAAAGAAATTGCATCGGAATTAAATACTAAAGGCACAATGCCGACTTAAGTACAAGAAGACTGACTCTTCTTACTGTCTATGATTTGAACCATTACTGTGACACTAGTTATAGAATCGGATGCTTCACTCCAGGTTTACTGTATCCCTTGGAGCTTCTTATTGACGATGAGACACAGAAATTGCATCGGAATTAAATACAAAAGGCACAATGCCGACTTAAGTACATGAAGACTGACTCCTCCTACTGACTATGTTTTGAACCATTCCTGTGACACTAGTTATAGATTCCGATGCTTCACTTCAGGTTTACTGTGTCACTTGTACCTTCTTATTGACGATGAAAAACAGAAATTGCATCGCAGTTTATTACAAAAGGCAAAATGCCGACTTAAGTACATGAAGACTGGCTCTTCTTACTGTCTAAATTTTGAACCATTCCTGTGACACTAGTTATAGATTTCGATGCTACACTCCAGGTTTACTGTATCCCTTGGACCTTCTTATTGACGATGAAACACAGAAATTGCATCGGAATTAAATAGAAAATGCACAATGCCGACATATGTGCAAGAAGACTGACTCTTACTGACTATGTTTTAAAACATTCCAGTGACACTAGTTATAGATTCCGATATTTCACATTAGGTTTACTGTATACCTTGGACCTTCTTATCGACGATGAAACATAGAAATTGCAACGGAATTAAATAGAAGAGGCACAATGTCGACTTAAGTACAAGGAGACTGACTCTTCTTACTGTCAATGTTTTGAACCATTCCTGTGACACTAGTTATAGATTCCGATGCTTCACTCCAGGTTTACTGTATCCCTTGGACCTTCTTATTGACGATGAAACACAGATATTGCATCGGAATTAAATAGAAAATGCACAATACCGACTGAAGTACAAGAAGACTGACTCTTCTTACTGACTATGTTTTGAACCATTCCAGTGACACTAGTTATAGATTCCGATGCTTCACTTCAGGTTTACTGTATACCTTGGACCTTCTTATTGACGATGAAACACAGAAATTGCAACGGAATTAAATACAAAAGGCACAATGGCGACTTAAGGACAACAAGACTGACTCTTCCTACTGTCTATGTTTTGAACAATTCCTGTGACACTAGTTTTGGATTCCGATGCTTCACTTCAGGTTTACTGTACCCCTCTGACCTTCGTATTGACGATGAAACACAGAGATTGCATCGGAATTAAATACAAAAGGCACAATGCCGACTTAAATGCAAGATGACTGACTCTTCCTACTGTCTACGTTTTGAACCATTCCTGTGATACTGTTTATCGATTCCGATGCTGCACTCCAGGTTTACTGTATCCCTTGGGCCTTCTTATTGACGATGAAACACAGAAATTGCATCGGAATTAAATAGAAAAGGCACAATGCCGACTTAAAAACAAGAAGACTGACACTTCTTACTGTCTATGTTTTGAACCATTCCTGTGACACTAGTTATAGATTCCGATGCTTCACTTCAGGTTTACTGTATCCCTCTGACCTTCTTATTGACGATGAAACACAGAAATTGCATCGGAATTGAATACAAAAGGCACAATGCCGACTTAAGTACAAGAAGACTAACTCTTCTTACTGACAATGTTTTGAACCATTCCTGTGACACTAGTTATAGATTCCGATGCTTCACTTCAGGTTTACTGTATGCCTTGGAACTTCTTATTGACGATGAAACACAGAAATTGCATCAGAATTAAATAGAAAAGGCACAATGCCGACTTAAGTACACGAAAACTGACTCTTCTTACTGGCTATGTTTTGAACCATTCCTGTGACACTAGATATAGATTCCGATGCTTCACTTCAGGTTTACTGTATCCCTTGGACATCCTTATTTACGAAGAAACACAGAAATTGCATCGGAATTAAATACAAAAGGCAGAATGCCGACTTAAGTACAAGAAGACTGACTCTTCTTACTGTCTATGTTTGAACCAGTCCTGTGACACTAGTTATAGATTCCGATGCTTCACTCCAGGTTTACTGTATCCCTTGGACCTTCGTATTGACGATGAAACACAAAAATTGCATCGGAATTAAATACAAAAGGCACAATGCCGACTTAAGTACATGAAGACCGACTCTTCCTACTGACTATGTTTTGAACCATTCCTGTGACACTATTTATGGATTGCGATATTTCACTTGAGGTTTACTGTATCCCTTGGACCTCCTTATTGACGATGAAACACAGAAATTGCATCGGTTTTAAATAAAAAAGGCAAAATGCTGACTTAAGTACAAGAAGACTGACTCTTCCTACTGTCTATGTTTTGAACCATTCGTGTGACACTAGTTATAGATTCCGATGATTCACTTCAGGTTTACTGTATCCCCCTGACCTTCTTATTGACGATGAAACACAGAAATTGCATCGGAATTCAATACAAAAGGCACGATGCAGACTTAAGTAGAAGAAAACTGACTCTTTTTACTGACTATGATTTGAACCATTCCTGTGACACTAACTATAGATTCCGATGCTTCACTTCAGGTTTCCTGTACCCCTCTGACCTTCTTATTGACGATGAAACACAGAAATTGCATCGGAATTAGATACAAAAGGCACAATGCCGACTTAAGTACAAGAAGACTGACTCTTCTTACTGACTATGGTTTGAACCATTCCTGTGACACTAGTTATAGATTCCGATGCTGCACCTCAGGTTTACTGTATCCCTTGGACATTTTTATTGACGATGAAACACAGAAATTGCATCGGAATTAAATACAAAAGGCAAAATGCCGACTTAAGTACACGAAGTCTGACTCTTCTTACTGTCTATGTTTGAACCATTCCTGTGACACTAGTTATAGATTCCGATGCTACACTCCAGGTTTACTGTATCCCTTGAACCATCTTATTGACGATGAAACACAGAAATTGGATCGGTATTAATTACAAAAGGCACAATGCCGACTTAAACACAAGAAGACTGACTCTTCTTACTGACTTTGTGTTTCAACCATTCCAGTGACACTAGTTATAGATTCCGATGCTTCACTTCAGGTTTATTGTATCCCTCTGACCTTCTTATTGACGATGAAACACAGAAATTGCATCGGAATTAAATAGAAAAGGCACAATGTCGGCTTAGGTACAAGAAGACTGTCTCTTCTTGCTGTCTATATTTTGGACCATTCCTGCGACACTAGTTATAGATTCCGATGCTTCACTCCATGTTTACTGTATCCCTTGGACCTTCTTATTGACGATGATAAACAGAAATTGCATCGGAATTAAATACAAAAGGCACAATGCCGACTTAAGTACAAGAAGACTGACTCCTCTTACTGACTATGTTTTGAACCATTCCTGTGACACTAGTTATAGATTCCGAAGCCTCATTTCAGGTTTACTGTATCTCTTGGACCTTGTTATTGACGATGAAACACAGAAATTGCATCGGAATTAAATACAAAACGCACAATGCCAACTTAAGTACAAGAAGACTGACTCTTCCCACTGTCTATGATTTGAACCATCCCTGTGACACTAGTTATAGATTCCGATGCTTCACATCAGGTATACTGTTTCCCTTGGACATTCTTATTGACGATGAAAGACAGAAATTGCAACGGAATTAAATACAAAAGGCACAATGCCGACTTAAGTACGAGAAGACTGACTCTTCCTACTGTCTATGTTTTGAACCATTTCTGTGACACTAGTTACAGAGTCCGATGCTTCACTTCAGGTTTACTGTATCCCTTTGACATTCTTATTGACGATGAATCACAGAAATTGCATCGGAATTAAATACTAAAGGCACAATGCCGACTTAAGTACAAGAAGACTGACTCTTCTTACTGTCTATGTTTTGAACCATTACTGTGACACTAGTTATAGATTCCGATGCTTCACTCCAGGTTTACTGTATCCCTTGAACCTTCTAATTGACGATGAGACACAGAAATTGTATCGGAATTAAATACAAAAGGCACAATGCCGACTTAAGTACATGAAGACTGACTCTTCTAACTGACTATATTTTGAACCATTCCTGTGACACTAGTTATAGATTCCGATGCTTCACTTCAGGTTTACTGTATGACTTGGACCTTCTTATTGACGATGAAAAACAGAAATTGCATCGGAGTTTATTACAAAAGGCAAAATGCCGACTTAAGTACATGAAGACTGACTCCTCTTACTGTCTATATTTTGAACCATTCCTGTGACACTAGTTATAGATTCCGATGCTTCACTCCAGGTTTACTGTATCCCTTGGACCTTCTTATTGACGATGAAACACAGAAATTGCATCGGAATTAAATAGAAAATGCACAATGCCGACTTAAGGACAAGAAGACTGACTCTTCCTACTGTCTATGTTTTGAACCAATCCTGTGACACTAGTTTTGGATTCCGATGCTTCACTTCAGGTTTACTGTATCCCTCTGAACTTCGTATTGACGATGAAACACAGAAATTGCATCGGAATTAAATACAAAAGGCGCAATGACGACTTAAGTACAAGATGACTGCCTCTTCCTATTGTCTATGTTTTGAACCATTCCTGTGACACTTGTCATAGATTCCGATGCTTCACTCCAGGTATACTGTATCTCTTGGGCCTTCCTATTGACGTCGAAACACAGAAATTGCATCGGAATTAAATACAAAAGGCACAATGCCGAATTAAGTACAAAAAGACTGACTCTTCTTACTGTCTATGTTTTGAACCATTCCTGTGACACTAGTTATAGATTCCGATGCTTCACTTCAGGTTTACTGTATTCCTTGGACTTTCTTACTGACGATGAAACACAGAAATTGCATCGGAATTAAATACAAGAGGTACAATGCCGACTTAAGTACAAGAAGACTGACTCTTCCTACTGTCATTGTTTTGAACCATTCCTGTGACACTAGTTATAGATTCCGATGGTTCACTTCAGGTTTACTGTGTCCCTCTGATCTTCTTATTGACGATGAAACACAGAAATTACATCGGAATTAAACACAAAAGGCACCATGCCGACTTAAGTACAAGAAGACAGACTCATCTTACTGTCTATGTTTTGAACCATTTCTGTGACACAAGTTATAGAATCCGATGCTTCACTTCAGGTTAACTGTATCCCTCTGACCTTCTTATTGACGATGAAACACAGAAATTGCATCGGAATTAAATAGAAAAGGCACAATGCCGACTTAAGTACAAGAAGACTGACTCTTCTTACTGTCTATGTTTTGAACCATTCCTGTGACACTAGTTATAGATTCCGATGCTTCACTTCTTATTGCCGATGAAACACAGAAATTGCATCGGAATTAAATACAAAAGGCACAATACCGACTTAAGTACAAGAAGACTGACTCTTCTTACTGTCTATGTTTTGAACTATTCCTGTGACACTAGTTATAGATTCCGATGCTTCACTTCAGGTTTACTGTATCCCTCTGATCTTCTTATTGACGCTGAAACACAGCAATTGCATCGGAATTAAATACAAAGGGCACAATGCCGACTTAAGTACAAGAAGACTGACTCTTCTTACTGTCTATCTTTTGAACCATTCCTGTCAGACTTGTTATAGATTCCGATGCTTCATTTCAGGTTTACTGTATCCCTTGGACCTTCTTATTGACGATGAAAAACAGAAATTGCATCGGAATTAAACACAAAAGGCACAATGCCGACTTAAGTTGAAAACGACTGACACTTGTTACTGACTATGTTTTGAACCATTCCTGTGACACTAGTTATAGATTCCGATGATTCACTTCAGGTTCACTGTATCCCTCTGACCTTCTTATTGACGATGAAACACAGAAATTGCATCGGAATTGAATACAAAAGGCACAATGCCGACTTAAGTACAAGAAGACTGACTCTGTTTACTGACTATGTTTTGAACCATTCCTGTGGCACTAGTTATAGATTCGGATGCTTCACTTCAGGTTTACTGTATCTCTTGGGCCTTCTTATTGACGATGAAACACAGAAATTGCATCGGAATTAAATACAAAAGGCACAATGCCGATTAAGTACAAGAAGACTGACACTTCTTACTGTCTATGTTTTGAACCATTCCTGTGACAATAGTTATAGATTCCGATGCTTCACTTCAGGTTTACTGTATCCCTTGGACTTTCTTATTGACGATGAAACACAGAAATTGCATCGGAATTAAATTCAAAAGGCACAATACCGACTTAAGTACAAGAAGACTGACTCTTCTTACTGTCTATGTTTTGAACCATTCCTGTGACACTAGTTATAGATTCCGATGCTTCACTTCATGTTTACTGTATTCCTTGGACTTTCTTATTGACGATGAAACACAGAAATTGCATCGGAATTAAATACTAAAGGCACAATGCCGACTTAAGTACAAGAAGACTGACTCTTCTTACTGTCTATGTTTTGAACCATTACTGTGACACTAGTTATAGATTCCGATGCTTCACTCCAGGTTTACTGTATCCCTTGAACCTTCTAATTGACGATGAGACACAGAAATTGTATCGGAATTAAATACAAAAGGCACAATGCCGACTTAAGTACATGAAGACTGACTCTTCTAACTGACTATATTTTGAACCATTCCTGTGACACTAGTTATAGATTCCGATGCTTCACTTCAGGTTTACTGTATGACTTGGACCTTCTTATTGACGATGAAAAACAGAAATTGCATCGGAGTTTATTACAAAAGGCAAAATGCCGACTTAAGTACATGAAGACTGACTCCTCTTACTGTCTATATTTTGAACCATTCCTGTGACACTAGTTATAGATTCCGATGCTTCACTCCAGGTTTACTGTATCCCTTGGACCTTCTTATTGACGATGAAACACAGAAATTGCATCGGAATTAAATAGAAAATGCACAATGCCGACTTAAGGACAAGAAGACTGACTCTTCCTACTGTCTATGTTTTGAACCAATCCTGTGACACTAGTTTTGGATTCCGATGCTTCACTTCAGGTTTACTGTATCCCTCTGAACTTCGTATTGACGATGAAACACAGAAATTGCATCGGAATTAAATACAAAAGGCGCAATGACGACTTAAGTACAAGATGACTGCCTCTTCCTATTGTCTATGTTTTGAACCATTCCTGTGACACTTGTCATAGATTCCGATGCTTCACTCCAGGTATACTGTATCTCTTGGGCCTTCCTATTGACGACGAAACACAGAAATTGCATCGGAATTAAATACAAAAGGCACAATGCCGAATTAAGTACAAAAAGACTGACTCTTCTTACTGTCTATGTTTTGAACCATTCCTGTGACACTAGTTATAGATTCCGATGCTTCACTTCAGGTTTACTGTATTCCTTGGACTTTCTTACTGACGATGAAACACAGAAATTGCATCGGAATTAAATACAAGAGGTACAATGCCGACTTAAGTACAAGAAGACTGACTCTTCCTACTGTCATTGTTTTGAACCATTCCTGTGACACTAGTTATAGATTCCGATGGTTCACTTCAGGTTTACTGTGTCCCTCTGATCTTCTTATTGACGATGAAACACAGAAATTACATCGGAATTAAACACAAAAGTCACCATGCCGACTTAAGTACAAGAAGACAGACTCATCTTACTGTCTATGTTTTGAACCATTTCTGTGACACAAGTTATAGAATCCGATGCTTCACTTCAGGTTAACTGTATCCCTCTGACCTTCTTATTGACGATGAAACACAGAAATTGCATCGGAATTAAATAGAAAAGGCACAATGCCGACTTAAGTACAAGAAGACTGACTCTTCTTACTGTCTATGTTTTGAACCATTCCTGTGACACTAGTTATAGATTCCGATGCTTCACTTCTTATTGCCGATGAAACACAGAAATTGCATCGGAATTAAATACAAAAGGCACAATACCGACTTAAGTACAAGAAGACTGACTCTTCTTACTGTCTATGTTTTGAACTATTCCTGTGACACTAGTTATAGATTCCGATGCTTCACTTCAGGTTTACTGTATCCCTCTGATCTTCTTATTGACGCTGAAACACAGCAATTGCATCGGAATTAAATACAAAGGGCACAATGCCGACTTAAGTACAAGAAGACTGACTCTTCTTACTGTCTATCTTTTGAACCATTCCTGTCAGACTTGTTATAGATTCCGATGCTTCATTTCAGGTTTACTGTATCCCTTGGACCTTCTTATTGACGATGAAAAACAGAAATTGCATCGGAATTAAACACAAAAGGCACAATGCCGACTTAAGTTGAAAACGACTGACACTTGTTACTGACTATGTTTTGAACCATTCCTGTGACACTAGTTATAGATTCCGATGATTCACTTCAGGTTCACTGTATCCCTCTGACCTTCTTATTGACGATGAAACACAGAAATTGCATCGGAATTGAATACAAAAGGCACAATGCCGACTTAAGTACAAGAAGACTGACTCTGTTTACTGACTATGTTTTGAACCATTCCTGTGGCACTAGTTATAGATTCGGATGCTTCACTTCAGGTTTACTGTATCTCTTGGGCCTTCTTATTGACGATGAAACACAGAAATTGCATCGGAATTAAATACAAAAGGCACAATGCCGAATTAAGTACAAGAAGACTGACACTTCTTACTGTCTATGTTTTGAACCATTCCTGTGACAATAGTTATAGATTCCGATGCTTCACTTCAGGTTTACTGTATCCCTTGGACTTTCTTATTGACGATGAAACACAGAAATTGCATCGGAATTAAATTCAAAAGGCACAATACCGACTTAAGTACAAGAAGACTGACTCTTCTTACTGTCTATGTTTTGAACCATTCCTGTGACACTAGTTATAGATTCCGATGCTTCACTTCATGTTTACTGTATTCCTTGGACTTTCTTATTGACGATGAAACACAGAAATTGCATCGGAATTAAATACAAGAGGTACAATTCCGACTTAAGTACAAGAAGACTGACTCTTCCTACTGTCAATGTTTTGAACCATTCCTGTGACACTAGTTATAGATTCCGATGCTTCACTATAGGTTTACTGTATCCCTCTGATCTTCTTATTGACGATGAAACACAGAAATTACATCGGAATTAAACACAAAAGGCACCATGCCGACTTAAGTACAAGAAGACAGACTCTTCTTACTGTCTATGTTTTGAACCATTCCTGTGACACAAGTTATAAATTCCGATGCTTCACTTCAGTTTTACTGTATCCTTTGGACCTTCTTATTGACGATGAAACACAGAAATTGCATCGGAAATAAACACAAATGGCACAATGCCGACTTAACTACAAGAAGACTGACTCTTCTTACTGACTATGATTTGAACCATTCCTGTGACACTAGTTATAGATTCCGATGCCTCACTTCAGGTTTACTGTATCCCTCTGACCTTCTTATTGACGATGAAACACAGAAATTGCATCGGAATTGAATACAAAAGGCACAATGCCGACTTAAGTACAAGAAGACTGACTCTGTTTACTGACTATGTTTTGAACAATTCCTGTGGCACTAGTTATAGATTCGGATGCTTCACTTCAGGTTTACTGTATCCCTCTGACCTTCTTATTGACGATGAAACACAGATATTGCATCGGAATTAAATAGAAAAGGCACAATGCCGACTTAAGTGTAAGACGACCGACTTTTCTTACTGTCTATGATTTGAACCATTTCTGTGAAACTAGTGATAGATTCCGATGCTTCACTCTAGGTTTACTGTATCCCTTGGGCCTTGTTAATGTCGATGAAACACATAAATTGCATCGGAATTAAATACAAAAGGCACAATGCGGACTTAGTACAAGAAGACTGACTCTTCTTACTGACTATGTTTGAACCATTCCTGAGACACTAGTTTTAGATTCGGATGCTTCAATTCGGGTTTACTGTATCCCTTGGAACTTCTTATTGACGATGAAACACAGAAATTGCATCGGAATTAAATTGAAAAGGCACAATGCCGACTTAAGTACAAGAAGACTGACTCTTCCAACTGGCAATGTTTTGAATCATTCCTGTGACACTAGTTATAGATTCCGAATTTCACTTCAGGTTTACTGTATCCCTCTGACCTTCTTATTGAAGATGAAACACAGAAATTGCATCGGAATTAAATACAAAAGGCACAATGCCGACTTAAGTACAAGAAGAATGACTCTTTTTACTGACTATGATTTGAACCATTCCTGTGACACTAGTTATAGATTCAGATGCTTCACATCATGTATACTGTATCCCTCTGACCTTCTTATTGACGATGAAACACAGAAATTGCATCGGAATTAAATAGAAAAGGCACACTGCCGACTTAAGTACAAGACGACTGACTTTTCTTACTGTCTATGTTTTGAACCATTCCTGTGACACTAGTTATAGATGCCGATGCTTCACTTCAGGTTTACTTTATCCCTTGGACCTTCTTATTGACGATGAAACACAGAAATTGCATCGGAATTAAATACAAAAGCACAATGCCGACTTAAGAACAAGAAGACTGACTCTTCCTAATGTCTATGTTTGAACCATTCCTGTGACACTAGTTATAGATTCCGAAGCTTCACTTGAGGTTTACTGTATCCCTTGGACCTTCTCATTGACGATGAAACATAGAAATTGCATCGGAATTAAATACAAAAGGCTCAATGCCGACTTAAGTACATGAAGACCGTCTCTTCCTACTGACTATGTTTTGAACCATTGCTGTGACACTAGTTATGGATTCCGATGCTTCACTTGAGGTTTACTGTATCCCTTGGACCTCCTTATTGACGATGAAACACAGAAATTACATCGGAATTAAATACAAAAGGCACAATGCCGGCTTAAGTACAAGAAGACGTACTCTTCCTACTGGCAATGATTTTAACCATTACTGTGACACTAGTTGTAGATTCCGATGCTTCACTTAAGGTTTACTGTATCCCTCTGATCTTCTTATTGACGATGAAACACAGAAATACATCGGAATTAAATACAAAAGGCACAATGCCGACTTAAGTACAAGAAGACTGACTCTTCTTACTGTCTATGTTTTGAACCATTCCTGTGACACTAGTTATAGATGCCGATGCTTCACTTCAGGTTTACTGTATCCCTTGGACCTTCTTATTGACGATGAAACACATAAATTGCATCGCTATTAAACACAAAAGGCACAATGCCGACTTAAGTTCAAAATGACTGACACTTCTTACTGACTATGTTTTGAACCATTCCTGTGACACTAGTTATAGATTCCGATGATTCACTTCAGGTTTACTGTATCCCTCTGACCTTCTTATTGACGATGAGCACAGAAATTGCATCGGAATTGAATACAAAAGGCACAATGCAGACTTAAGTAGAAGAAGACTGACTCTTTTTACTGACTATGATTTGAACCATTCCTGTGACACTAGTTATGGATTCAGATGCTTCACTTCAGGTATACTGTATCCCTCTGATCTTCTTATTGACGATGAAACACAGAAATTTCATCGGAATTTTATAGAAAAGGCACAATGCCGACTTAAGTACAAGACGACTGACTTTTCTTACTGTCTATGTCTTTAACCATTCCTGTGACACTAGTTATAGATGCCGATGCTTCACTTCAGGTTTACTGTATCCCTTGGACCTCCTTATTGACGATGAAACACAGAAATTGCATCGGAATTAAATAGAAAATGCACAATGTCGACTTAAGGACAAGAGGACTGACTCTTCCTACTGTCTATGTTTTGAACCAATCCTGTGACACTAGTTTTGGATTCCGATGCTTCACTTCAGGTTACTGTATCCCTCTGAACTTCGTATTGACGATGAAACACAGAAATTGCATCGGAATTAAATACAAAAGGCGCAATGACGACTTAAGTACAAGATGACTGCCTCTTCCTATTGTCTATGTTTTGAACCATTCCTGTGACACTTGTCATAGATTCCGATGCTTCACTCCAGGTATACTGTATCTCTTGGGCCTTCCTATTGACGACGAATCACAGAAATTGCATCGGAATTAAATACAAAAGGCACAATGCCGAATTAAGTACAAAAAGACTGACTCTTCTTACTGTCTATGTTTTGAACCATTCCTGTGACACTAGTTATAGATTCCGATGCTTCACTTCAGGTTTACTGTATTCCTTGGACTTTCTTACTGACGATGAAACACAGAAATTGCATCGGAATTAAATACAAGAGGTACAATGCCGACTTAAGTACAAGAAGACAGACTCTTCTTACTGTCTATGTTTTGAACCATTCCTGTGACACTAGTTATAGATTCCGATGCTTCACTTCAGGTTTACTGTATCCCTCTGACCTTCTTATTGACGATGAAACACAGAAATTGCATCGGAATTGAATACAAAAGGCACAATGCCGACTTAAGTACAAGAAGACTGACTCTGTTTACTGACTATGTTTTGAACCATTCCTGTGACACTAGTTATAGATTCCGATGCTTCCCTTCAGGTTTACTGTATCCCTCTGACCTTCTTATTGACGATGAAACACAGAAATTGCATCGGAATTGAATACAAAAGGCACAATGCGGACTTAGTACAAGAAGACTGACTCTTCTTACTGACTATGATTTGAACCATTCCTGAGACACTAGTTTTAGATTCCGATGCTTCAATTCGGGTTTACTGTATCCCTTGGAACTTCTTATTGACGATGAAACACAGCAATTGCATCGGAATTAAATAGAAAAGGCACAATGCCGACTTAAGTACAAGAAGACTGACTCTTCTTACTGTCTATGTTTTGAACCATTCCTGTGACACTAGTTATAGATCCCGATGCTTCACTTCTTATTGCCGATGAAACACAGAAATTGCATCGGAATTAAATACAAAAGGCACAATACCGACTTAAGTACAAGAAGACTGACTCTTCTTACTGTCTATGTTTTGAACTATTCCTGTGACACTAGTTATAGATTCCGATGATTCACTTCAGGTTTACTGTATCCCTCTGATCTTCTTATTGACGCTGAAACACAGAAATTGCATCGGAATTAAATACAAAAGGCACAATGCCGACTTAAGTACAAGAAGACTGACTCTTCTTACTGTCTATCCTTTGAACCATTCCTGTCAGACTTGTTATAGATTCCGATGCTTCATTTCAGGTTTACTGTATCCCTTGGACCTTCTTATTGACGATGAAAAACAGAAATTGCATCGGAATTAAACACAAAAGGCACAATGCCGACTTAAGTTGAAAACGACTGACACTTGTTACTGACTATGTTTTGAACCATTCCTGTGACACTAGTTATAGATTCCGATGATTCACTTCAGGTTTACTGTATCCCTCTGACCTTCTTATTGACGATGAAACACAAAAATTGCATCGGAATTGAATACAAAAGGCACAATGTAGACTTAAGTAGAAGAAGACTGACTCTTTTTACTGACTATGATTTGAACCATTCCTGTGACACTAGTTATAGATTCAGATGCTTCACTTCAGGTTTACTGTATCCCTCTGATCTTCTTATTGACGATGAAACACAGAAATTACATCGGAATTAAACACAAAAGGCACCATGCCGACTTAAGTACAAGAAGACAGACTCTTCTTACTGTCTATGTTTTGAACCATTCCTGTGACACTTGTTATAGATTCCGATGCTTCACTCCAGGTTTACTGTATCTCTTGGGCCTTCTTATTGACGATGAAACACAGAAATTGCATCGGAATTAAATACAAAAGGCACAATGCCGAATTAAGTACAAGAAGACTGACACTTCTTACTGTCTATGTTTTGAACCATTCCTGTGACAATAGTTATAGATTCCGATGCTTCACTTCAGGTTTACTGTATCCCTTGGACTTTCTTATTGACGATGAAACACAGAAATTGCATCGGAATTAAATTCAAAAGGCACAATACCGACTTAAGTACAAGAAGACTGACTCTTCTTACTGTCTATGTTTTGAACCATTCCTGTGACACTAGTTATAGATTCCGATGCTTCACTTCATGTTTACTGTATTCCTTGGACTTTCTTATTGACGATGAAACACAGAAATTGCATCGGAATTAAATACAAGAGGTACAATTCCGACTTAAGTACAAGAAGACTGACTCTTCCTACTGTCAATGTTTTGAACCATTCCTGTGACACTAGTTATAGATTCCGATGCTTCACTATAGGTTTACTGTATCCCTCTGATCTTCTTATTGACGATGAAACACAGAAATTACATCGGAATTAAACACAAAAGGCACCATGCCGACTTAAGTACAAGAAGACAGACTCTTCTTACTGTCTATGTTTTGAACCATTCCTGTGACACAAGTTATAAATTCCGATGCTTCACTTCAGTTTTACTGTATCCTTTGGACCTTCTTATTGACGATGAAACACAGAAATTGCATCGGAAATAAACACAAATGGCACAATGCCGACTTAACTACAAGAAGACTGACTCTTCTTACTGACTATGATTTGAACCATTCCTGTGACACTAGTTATAGATTCCGATGCCTCACTTCAGGTTTACTGTATCCCTCTGACCTTCTTATTGACGATGAAACACAGAAATTGCAACGGAATTGAATACAAAAGGCACAATGCCGACTTAAGTACAAGAAGACTGACTCTGTTTACTGACTATGTTTTGAACCATTCCTGTGGCACTAGTTATAGATTCGGATGCTTCACTTCAGGTTTACTGTATCCCTCTGACCTTCTTATTGACGATGAAACACAGATATTGCATCGGAATTAAATAGAAAAGGCACAATGCCGACTTAAGTATAAGACGACCGACTTTTCTTACTGTCTATGATTTGAACCATTTCTGTGAAACTAGTGATAGATTCCGATGCTTCACTCTAGGTTTACTGTATCTTTTGGGCCTTGTTAATGTCGATGAAACACATAAATTGCATCGGAATTAAATACAAAAGGCACAATGCGGACTTAGTACAAGAAGACTGACTCTTCTTACTGACTATGTTTGAACCATTCCTGAGACACTAGTTTTAGATTCGGATGCTTCAATTCGGGTTTACTGTATCCCTTGGAACTTCTTATTGACGATGAAACACAGAAATTGCATCGGAATTAAATTGAAAAGGCACAATGCCGACTTAAGTAAAAGAAGACTGACTCTTCCAACTGGCAATGTTTTGAATCATTCCTGTGACACTAGTTATAGATTCCGAATTTCACTTCAGGTTTACTGTATCCCTCTGATCTTCTTATTGACGATGAAACACAGAAATTGCATCGGAATTAAATACAAAAGGCACAATGCCGACTTAAGTACAAGAAGACTGACTCTTTTTACTGACTATGATTTGAACCATTCCTGTGACACTAGTTATAGATTCAGATGCTTCACTTCATGTATACTGTATCCCTCTGACCTTCTTATTGACGATGAAACACAGAAATTGCATCGGAATTAAATAGAAAAGGCACACTGCCGACTTAAGTACAAGACGACTGACTTTTCTTACTGTCTATGTTTTGAACCATTCCTGTGACACTAGTTATAGATGCCGATGCTTCACTTCAGGTTTACTTTATCCCTTGGACCTTCTTATTGACGATGAAACACAGAAATTGCATCGGAATTAAATACAAAAGCACAATGCCGACTTAAGAACAAGAAGACTGACTCTTCCTAATGTCTATTTTTGAACCATTCCTGTGACACTAGTTATAGATTCCGAAGCTTCACTTGAGGTTTACTGTATCCCTTGGACCTTCTCATTGACGATGAAACATAGAAATTGCATCGGAATTAAATACAAAAGGCTCAATGCCGACTTAAGTACATGAAGACCGTCTCTTTCTACTGACTATGTTTTGAACCATTGCTGTGACACTAGTTATGGATTCCGATGCTTCACTTGAGGTTTACTGTATCCCTTGGACCTCCTTATTGACGATGAAACACAGAAATTACATCGGAATTAAATACAAAAGGCACAATATCGGCTTAAGTACAAGAAGACGTACTCTTCCTACTGGCAATGATTTGAACCATTACTGTGACACTAGTTGTAGATTCCGATGCTTCACTTAAGGTTTACTGTATCCCTCTGATCTTCTTATTGACGATGAAACACAGAAATACATCGGAATTAAATACAAAAGGCACAATGCCGACTTAAGTACAAGAAGACTGACTCTTCTTACTGTCTATGTTTTGAACCATTCCTGTGACACTAGTTATAGATGCCGATGCTTCACTTCAGGTTTACTGTATCCCTTGGACCTTCTTATTGACGATGAAACACATAAATTGCATCGCTATTAAACACAAAAGGCACAATGCCGACTTAAGTTCAAAATGACTGACACTTCTTACTGACTATGTTTTGAACCATTCCTGTGACACTAGTTATAGATTCCGATGATTCACTTCAGGTTTACTGTATCCCTCTGACCTTCTTATTGACGATGAGCACAGAAATTGCATCGGAATTGAATACAAAAGGCACAATGCAGACTTAAGTAGAAGAAGACTGACTCTTTTTACTGACTATGATTTGAACCATTCCTGTGACACTAGTTATGGATTCAGATGCTTCACTTCAGGCATACTGTATCCCTCTGATCTTCTTATTGACGATGAAACACAGAAATTTCATCGGAATTTTATAGAAAAGGCACAATGCCGACTTAAGTACAAGACGACTGACTTTTCTTACTGTCTATGTTTTTAACCATTCCTGTGACACTAGTTATAGATGCCGATGCTTCACTTCAGGTTTACTGTATCCCTTGGACCTTCTTATTGACGATGAAACACAGAAATTGCATCGGAATTAAATACAAAAGGCACAATGCCGACTTAAGTACATGAAGACTGACTCTTCTTACTGTCTATGTTTTGAACCATTTATGTGAATCTAGTTATAGATTCCGATGCTTCACTTCAGGTTTACTGTATCCCTTTGACATTCTTATTGACGATGAATCACAGAAATTCCATCGGAATTAAATACAAAACGCACAATGCCGACTTAAGTACAAGAAGACTGACTCCTCTTATTGTCTATGCTTTGAACCATTACTGTGACACTAGTTATAGATTCCGATGCTTCACTCCAGGTTTACTGTATCCCTTGAACCTTCTAATTGACGATGAGACACAGAAATTGCATCGGAATTAAATACAAAAGGCATAATGCCGACTTAAGTACATGAAGACTGACTCTTCTTACTGACTATGTTTTGAACCATTCCTGTGACACTAGTTATAGATTCCGATGCTTCACTTCAGGTTTACTGTATGACTTGGACCTTCTTATTGACGATGAAAAACAGAAATTGCATCGGAGTTTATTACAAAAGGCAAAATGCCGACTTAAGTACATGAAGACTGACTCCTCTTACTGACTATATTTTGAACCATTCCTGTGAAACTAGTTATAGATTCCGATGCTACACTCTAGGATTACTGTATCCCTTGCACCATCTTATTGACGATGAAACACACAAATTGCATTTGAATTAAATACAAAAGCCACAATGCCGACTTAAGGACCAGAAGACTGACCCTTCTTACTGACTTTGTTTTGAACCATTCCTCTGACACTAGTTATAGATTCCGATGCTTCACTTCAGGTTTATTGTATCCTTAGGACCTTCGTATTGACGATGAAACACAGAAATTGCATCGGAATTAAATAGAAAAGGCACAATGTCGACTGAAGTACAAGAAGACTGACTCTTCTTACTGTCTATGTTTTGAACCATTCCTGTGACACTAGTTATAGATTCCGATGCTTCACTCCAGGTTTACTGTATCCCTTGGACCTTCTTATTGACGATGAAAAACAGAAATTGCATCGGAATTAAATAGAAAATGCACAATGCCGACTTAAGGACAAGAAGACTGACTCTTCCCACTGTCTATGTTTTGAACCATTCCTGTGACACTAGTTTTGGATTCCGATGCTTCACTTCAGGTTTACTGTATCCCTCTGACCTTCGTATTGACGATGAAAGACAGAAATTGCACCGGAATTAAATACAAATGCCCAATGACGACTTAAGTACAAGATGACTGACACTTCCTATTGCCTATGTTTTGAACCATTCCTGTGACACTAGTTATAGATTCCGATGCTTGACTCCAGGTTTACTGTATCCCTTGGGCCTTCTTATTGACGATGAAACACAGAAATTGCATCGGAATTAAATACAAAAGGCACAATGCCGAATTAAGTACAAGAAGACTGACTCTTCTTACTGTCTATGTTTTGAACCATTCCTGTGACAATAGTTATAGATTCCGATGCTTCACTTCAGGTTTACTGTATCCCTTGGACTTTCTTATTGACGATGAAACACAGAAATTGCATCAGAATTAAATTCAAAAGGCACAATACCGACTGAAGTACAAGAAGACTGACTCTTCTTACTGTCTATGTTTTGAACCATTCCTGTGACACTAGTTATAGATTCCGATGCTTCAATTCAGGTTTACTGTATTCCTTGGACTTTCTTATTGACGATGAAACACAGAAATTGCATCGGAATTAAATACAAGAGGTACAACGCCGACTTAAGTACAAGAAGACTGACTCCTCCCACTGTCAATGTTTTAAACCATTCCTGTGACACTAGTTATAGATTCCGATGCTTCACTTCAGGTTTACTGTATCCCCCTGATCTTCGTATTGACGATGAAACACAGAAATTACATCGGAATTAAACACGAAAGGCACCATGCCGACTTAATTACAAGAAGACAGACTCTTCTTACTGTCTATGTTTTGAACCATTCCTGTGACACAAGTTATAGATTCGGATGCTTCACTTCAGGTTTACTGTATCCCTTGGACCTTCTTATTGACGATGAAACACAGAAATTGCATCGGAAATAAACACAAATGGCACAATGCCGACTTAACTACAAGATGACTGACTCTTCTTACTGACTATGTTTTGAACCATTCCTGTGACACTAGTTATAGATTCCGATGCTTCACTTCAGGGTTTACTGTATCCCTCTGACCTTCTTATTGACGATGAAACACAGATATTGCATCGGAATTAAATAGAAAAGACACAATGCCGACTTAAGTATAAGACGACTGACTTTTCTTACTGTCAATGATTTGAACCATTTCTGTGAAACTAGTGATAGATTCCGATGCTTCACTCCAGGTTTACTGTATCCCTTGGGCCTTCTTAATGAAGATGAAACACAGAAATTGCATCGGAATTAAATACAAAAGGCACAATGAGACTTAAGAACAAGAAGACTGACTCTTCCTACTGTCTATGTTTGAACCATTCCTGTGACACTAGTTATAGATTCCGAAGCTTCACTTAAGGTTTACTGTATCCCTCTGATCTTCTTATTGACGATGAAACACAGAAATACATCGGAATTAAATACAAAAGGCACAATGCCGACTTAAGTACAAGAAGACTGACTCTTCTTACTGTCTATGTTTTGAACCATTCCTGGGACACTAGTTATAGATGCCGATGCTTCACTTCAGGTTTACTGTATCCCTTGGACCTTCTTATTGACGATGAAACACATAAATTGCATCGCAATTAAACACAAAAGGCACAATGCCGACATAAGTTCAAAATGACTGACACTTCTTACTGACTATGTTTCGAACCATTCCTGTGACACTAGTTATAGATTCCGATGATTCACTTCAGGTTTACTGAATCTCTCTGACCTTCTTATTGACGATGAGCACAGAAATTGCATCGGAATTGAATACAAAAGGCACAATGCAGACTTAAGTAGTAGAAGACTGACTCTTTTTACTGACTATGATTTGAACCATTCCTGTGACACTAGTTATGGATTCAGGTGCTTCACTTCAGGTATACTGTATCCGTCTGATCTTCTTATTGACGATGAAACACTGAAATTTCATCGGAATCTTATAGAAAAGGCACAATGTCGACTTAAGTACGAGACGACTGACTTTTCTTACTGTCTATTTTTTTAACCATTCCTGTGACACTAGTTATAGATGCCGATGCTTCACTTCAGGTTTACTGTATCCCTTGGACCTTCTTATTGACGATGAAACACAGAAATTGCATCGGAATTAAATACAAAAGGCACAATGCCGACTTAAGTACATGAAGACTGACTCTTCTTACTGTCTATGTTTTGAACCATTTATATGAATCTAGTTATAGATTCCGATGCTTCACTTCAGGTTTACTGTATCCCTTTGACATTCTTATTGACGATGAATCACAGAAATTCCATCGGAATTAAATACAAAAGGCACAATGCCGACTTAAGTACAAGAAGACTGACTCTTCTTACTGTCTATGTTTGAACCATTACTGTGACACTAGTTATAGATTCCGATGTTCACACCAGGTTTACTGTATCCCTTGAACCTTCTAATTGACGATGAGACACAGAAATTGCATCGGAATTAAATACAAAAGGCACAATGCCGACTTAAGTACATGAAGACTGACTCTTCTTACTGACTATGTTTTGAACCATTCCTGTGACACTAGTTATAGATTCCGATGCTTCACTTCAGGTTTACTGTATGACTTGGACCTTCTTATTGATGATGAAACACAGAAATTGCATCGCAGTTTATTACAAAAGGCAAAATGCCGACTTAAGTACATGAAGACTGACTCCTCTTACTGTCTATATTTTGAACCATTCCTGTGAAACTAGTTATAGATTCCGATGCTACACTCTAGGTTTACTGTATCCCTTGTACCATCTTATTGACGATGAAACACACAAATTGCATTTGAATTAAATACAAAAGGCACAATGCCGACTTAAGGACAAGAAGACTGACTCTTCTTACTGACTTTGTTTTGAACCATTACTGTGACACTAGTTATAGATTCGGATGCTTCACTTCAGGTTTACTGTATCCCTCTGACCTTCTTATTGACGATGAAACACAGATATTGCATCGGAATTAAATAGAAAAGGCACAATGCCGACTTAAGTATAAGACGACCGACTTTTCTTACTGTCTATGATTTGAACCATTTCTGTGAAACTAGTGATAGATTCCGATGCTTCACTCTAGGTTTACTGTATCCCTTGGGCCTTGTTAATGTCGATGAAACACATAAATTGCATCGGAATTAAATACAAAAGGCACAATGCGGACTTAGTACAAGAAGACTGACTCTTCTTACTGACTATGTTTGAACCATTCCTGAGACACTAGTTTTAGATTCGGATGCTTCAATTCGGGTTTACTGTATCCCTTGGAACTTCTTATTGACGATGAAACACAGAAATTGCATCGGAATTAAATTGAAAAGGCACAATGCCGACTTAAGTACAAGAAGACTGACTCTTCCAACTGGCAATGTTTTGAATCATTCCTGTGACACTAGTTATAGATTCCGAATTTCACTTCAGGTTTTCTGTATCCCTCTGATCTTCTTATTGACGATGAAACACAGAAATTGCATCGGAATTAAATACAAAAGGCACAATGCCGACTTAAGTACAAGAAGACTAACTCTTTTTACTGACTATGATTTGAACCATTCCTGTGACACTAGTTATAGATTCAGATGCTTCACTTCATGTATACTGTATCCCTCTGACCTTCTTATTGACGATGAAACACAGAAATTGCATCGGAATTAAATAGAAAAGGCACACTGCCGACTTAAGTACAAGACGACTGACTTTTCTTACTGTCTATGTTTTGAACCATTCCTGTGACACTAGTTATAGATGCCGATGGTTCACTTCAGGTTTACTTTATCCCTTGGACCTTCTTATTGACGATGAAACACAGAAATTGCATCGGAATTAAATACAAAAGCACAATGCCGACTTAAGAACAAGAAGACTGACTCTTCCTAATGTCTATGTTTGAACCATTCCTGTGACACTAGTTATAGATTCCGAAGCTTCACTTGAGGTTTACTGTATCCCTTGGACCTTCTCATTGACGATGAAACATAGAAATTGCATCGGAATTAAATACAAAAGGCTCAATGCCGACTTAAGTACATGAAGACCGTCTCTTCCTACTGACTATGTTTTGAACCATTGCTGTGACACTAGTTATGGATTCCGATGCTTCACTTGAGGTTTACTGTATCCCTTGGACCTCCTTATTGACGATGAAACACAGAAATTACATCGGAATTAAATACAAAAGGCACAATATCGGCTTAAGTACAAGAAGACGTACTCTTCCTACTGGCAATGATTTGAACCATTACTGTGACACTAGTTGTAGATTCCGATGCTTCACTTAAGGTTTACTGTATCCCTCTGATCTTCTTATTGACGATGAAACACAGAAATACATCGGAATTAAATACAAAAGGCACAATGCCGACTTAAGTACAAGAAGACTGACTCTTCTTACTGTCTATGTTTTGAACCATTCCTGTGACACTAGTTATAGATGCCGATGCTTCACTTCAGGTTTACTGTATCCCTCTGACCTTCTTATTGACGATGAGCACAGAAATTGCATCGGAATTGAATACAAAAGGCACAATGCAGACTTAAGTAGAAGAAGACTGACTCTTTTTACTGACTATGATTTGAACCATTCCTGTGACACTAGTTATGGATTCAGATGCTTCACTTCAGGCATACTGTATCCCTCTGATCTTCTTATTGACGATGAAACACAGAAATTTCATCGGAATTTTATAGAAAAGGCACAATGCCGACTTAAGTACAAGACGACTGACTTTTCTTACTGTCTATGATTTTAACCATTCCTGTGACACTAGTTATAGATGCCGATGCTTCACTTCAGGTTTACTGTATCCCTTGGACCTTCTTATTGACGATGAAACACAGAAATTGCATCGGAATTAAATACAAAAGGCACAATGCCGACTTAAGTACATGAAGACTGACTCTTCTTACTGTCTATGTTTTGAACCATTTATGTGAATCTAGTTATAGATTCCGATGCTTCACTTCAGGTTTACTGTATCCCTTTGACATTCTTATTGACGATGAATCACAGAAATTCCATCGGAATTAAATACAAAAGGCACAATGCCGACTTAAGTACAAGAAGACTGACTCCTCTTACTGTCTATGCTTTGAACCATTACTGTGACACTAGTTATAGATTCCGATGCTTCACTCCAGGTTTACTGTATCCCTTGAACCTTCTAATTGACGATGAGACACAGAAATTGCATCGGAATTAAATACAAAAGGCATAATGCCGACTTAAGTACATGAAGACTGACTCTTCTTACTGACTATGTTTTGAACCATTCCTGTGACACTAGTTATAGATTCCGATGCTTCACTTCAGGTTTACTGTATGACTTGGACCTTCTTATTGACGATGAAAAACAGAAATTGCATCGGAGTTTATTACAAAAGGCAAAATGCCGACTTAAGTACATGAAGACTGACTCCTCTTACTGACTATATTTTGAACCATTCCTGTGACACTAGTTATAGATGCCGATGCTTCACTTCAGGTTTACTGTATCCCTTGGACCTTCTTATTGACGATGAAACACAGAAATTGCATCGGAATTAAATACAAAAGGCACAATGCCGACTTAAGTACATGAAGACTGACTCTTCTTACTGTTTATGTTTTGAACCATTTATGTGAATCTAGTTATAGATTCCGATGCTTCACTTCAGGTTTACTGTATCCCTTTGACATTCTTATTGACGATGAATCACAGAAATTCCATCGGAATTAAATACAAAAGGCACAATGCCGACTTAAGTACAAGAAGACTGACTCCTCTTACTGTCTATGCTTTGAACCATTACTGTGACACTAGTTATAGATTCCGATGCTTCACTCCAGGTTTACTGTATCCCTTGAACCTTCTAATTGACGATGAGACACAGAAATTGCATCGGAATTAAATACAAAAGGCATAATGCCGACTTAGGTACATGAAGACTGACTCTTCTTACTGACTATGTTTTGAACCATTCCTGTGACACTAGTTATAGATTCCGATGCTTCACTTCAGGTTTACTGTATGACTTGGACCTTCTTATTGACGATGAAAAACAGAAATTGCATTCGAGTTTATTACAAAAGGCAAAATGCCGACTTAAGTACATGAAGACTGACTCATCTTACTGTCTATGTTTTGAACCATTTATGTGAATCTAGTTATAGATTCCGATGCTTCACTTCAGGTTTACTGTATCCCTTTGACATTCTTATTGACGATGAATCACAGAAATTCCATCGGAATTAAATACAAAAGGCACAATGCCGACTTAAGGACCAGAAGACTGACCCTTCTTACTGACTTTGTTTTGAACCATTCCTCTGACACTAGTTATAGATTCCGATGCTTCACTTCAGGTTTATTGTATCCTTAGGACCTTCTTATTGACGATGAAACACAGAAATTGCATCGGAATTAAATAGAAAAGGCACAATGTCGACTGAAGTACAAGAAGACTGACTCTTCTTACTGTCTATGTTTTGAACCATTCCTGTGACACTAGTTATAGATTCCGATGCTTCACTCCAGGTTTACTGTATCCTTTGGACCTTCTTATTGACGATGAAACACAGAAATTGCATCGGAATTAAATAGAAAATGCACAATGCCGACTTAAGGACAAGAAGACTGACTCTTCCCACTGTCTATGTTTTGAACCATTCCTGTGACACTAGTTTTGGATTCCGATGCTTCACTTCAGGTTTACTGTATCCCTCTGACCTTCGTATTGACGATGAAAGACAGAAATTGCACCGGAATTAAATACAAATGCCCAATGACGACTTAAGTACAAGATGACTGACACTTCCTATTGCCTATGTTTTGAACCATTCCTGTGACACTAGTT
This sequence comes from Schistocerca serialis cubense, assembly GCF_023864345.2. Lineage (NCBI taxonomy): Eukaryota > Metazoa > Arthropoda > Insecta > Orthoptera > Acrididae > Schistocerca > Schistocerca serialis. Next base: position 183,128,281 of record NC_064649.1, on the reverse strand, counting down.
ATAGATTCCGATGCTTGACTCCAGGTTTACTGTATCCCTTGGGCCTTCTTATTGACGATGAAACACAGAAATTGCATCGGAATTAAATACAAAAGGCACAATGCCGAATTAAGTACAAGAAGACTGACTCTTCTTACTGTCTATGTTTTGAACCATTCCTGTGACAATAGTTATAGATTCCGATGCTTCACTTCAGGTTTACTGTATCCCTTGGACTTTCTTATTGACGATGAAACACAGAAATTGCATCAGAATTAAATTCAAAAGGCACAATACCGACTGAAGTACAAGAAGACTGACTCTTCTTACTGTCTATGTTTTGAACCATTCCTGTGACACTAGTTATAGATTCCGATGCTTCAATTCAGGTTTACTGTATTCCTTGGACTTTCTTATTGACGATGAAACACAGAAATTGCATCGGAATTAAATACAAGAGGTACAATGCCGACTTAAGTACAAGAAGACTGACTCCTCCCACTGTCAATGTTTTAAACCATTCCTGTGACACTAGTTATAGATTCCGATGCTTCACTTCAGGTTTACTGTATCCCCCTGATCTTCGTATTGACGATGAAACACAGAAATTACATCGGAATTAAACACGAAAGGCACCATGCCGACTTAATTACAAGAAGACAGACTCTTCTTACTGTCTATGTTTTGAACCATTCCTGTGACACAAGTTATAGATTCGGATGCTTCACTTCAGGTTTACTGTATCCCTTGGACCTTCTTATTGACGATGAAACACAGAAATTGCATCGGAAATAAACACAAATGGCACAATGCCGACTTAACTACAAGATGACTGACTCTTCTTACTGACTATGTTTTGAACCATTCCTGTGACACTAGTTATAGATTCAGATGCTTCACTTCAGGTTTACTGTATCCCTCTGACCTTCTTATTGACGATGAAACACAGAAATTGCATCGCGATTGAATACAAAAGGCACAATGCCGACTTAAGTACAAGAAGACTGACTCTGTTTACTGACTGTGTTTTGAACCATTCCTGTGACACTAGTTATAGATTCGGATGCTATACTTCAGGTTTACTGTATCCCTCTGACCTTCTTATTGACGATGAAACACAGATATTGCATCGGAATTAAATAGAAAAGACACAATGCCGACTTAAGTATAAGTCGACTGACTTTTCTTACTGTCAATGATTTGAACCATTTCTGTGAAACTAGTGATAGATTCTGATGCTTCACTCCAGGTTTACTGTATCCCTTGGGCCTTCTTAATGAAGATGAAACACAGAAATTGCATCGGAATTAAATACAAAAGGCACAATGAGACTTAAGAACAAGAAGACTGACTCTTCCTACTGTCTATGTTTGAACCATTCCTGTGACACTAGTTATAGATTCCGAAGCTTCACTTAAGGTTTACTGTATCCCTCTGATCTTCTTATTGACGATGAAACACAGAAATACATCGCAATTAAATACAAAAGGCACGATGTCGACTTAAGTACAAGAAGACTGACTCTTCTTACTGTCTATGTTTTGAACCATTCCTGGGACACTAGTTATAGATGCCGATGCTTCACTTCAGGTTTACTGTATCCCTTGGACCTTCTTATTGACGATGAAACACATAAATTGCATCGCAATTAAACACAAAAGGCACAATGCCGACATAAGTTCAAAATGACTGACACTTCTTACTGACTATGTTTTGAACCATTCCTGTGACACTAGTTATAGATTCCGATGATTCACTTCAGGTTTACTGAATCTCTCTGACCTTCTTATTGACGATGAGCACAGAAATTGCATCGGAATTGAATACAAAAGGCACAATGCAGACTTAAGTAGTAGAAGACTGACTCTTTTTACTGACTATGATTTGAACCATTCCTGTGACACTAGTTATGGATTCAGGTGCTTCACTTCAGGTATACTGTATCCTTCTGATCTTCTTATTGACGATGAAACACTGAAATTTCATCGGAATCTTATAGAAAAGGCACAATGTCGACTTAAGTACGAGACGACTGACTTTTCTTACTGTCTATGTTTTTAACCATTCCTGTGACACTAGTTATAGATGCCGATGCTTCACTTTAGGTTTACTGTATCCCTTGGACCTTCTTATTGACGATGAAACACAGAAATTGCATCGGAATTAAATACAAAAGGCACAATGCCGACTTAAGTACATGAAGACTGACTCTTCTTACTGTCTATGTTTTGAACCATTTATATGAATCTAGTTATAGATTCCGATGCTTCACTTCAGGTTTACTGTATCCCTTTGACATTCTTATTGACGATGAATCACAGAAATTCCATCGGAATTAAATACAAAAGGCACAATGCCGACTTAAGTACAAGAAGACTGACTCTTCTTACTGTCTATGTTTGAACCATTACTGTGACACTAGTTATAGATTCCGATGTTCACACCAGGTTTACTGTATCCCTTGAACCTTCTAATTGACGATGAGACACAGAAATTGCATCGAAATTAAATACAAAAGGCACAATGCCGACTTAAGTACATGAAGACTGACTCTTCTTACTGACTATGTTTTGAACCATTCCTGTGACACTAGTTATAGATTCCGATGCTTCACATCAGGTTTACTGTATGACTTGGACCTTCTTATTGATGATGAAACACAGAAATTGCATCGCAGTTTATTACAAAAGGCAAAATGCCGACTTAAGTACATGAAGACTGACTCCTCTTACTGTCTATATTTTGAACCATTCCTGTAAAACTAGTTATAGATTCCGATGCTACACTCTAGGTTTACTGTATCCCTTGCACCATCTTATTGACGATGAAACACACAAATTGCATTTGAATTAAATACAAAAGGCACAATGCCGACTTAAGGACAAGAAGACTGACTCTTCTTACTGACTTTGTTTTGAACCATTACTGTGACACTAGTTATAGATTCCGATGCTTCACTTCAGGTTTATTGTATCCTTAGGACCTTCTTATTGACGATGAAACACAGAAATTGCATCGGAATTAAATAGAAAAGGCACAATGTCGACTGAAGTACAAGAAGACTGACTCTTCTTACTGCCTATGTTTTGAACCATTCCTGTGACACTAGTTATAGATTCCGATGCTTCACTCCAGCTTTACTGTATCCCTTGGACCTTCTTATTGACGATGAAACACAGAAATTGCATCGGAATTAAATAGAAAATGCACAATGCCGACTTAAGGACAAGAAGACTGACTCTTCCTACCGTCTATGTTTTGAACCATTCCTGTGACACTAGTTTTGGATTCCGATGCTTCACTTCAGGTTTACTGTATCCCTCTGACCTTCGTATTGACGATGAAACACAGAAATTGCATCGGAATTAAATACAAAAGGCGCAATGACGACTTAAGTACAAGATGACTGACTCTTCCTATTGTCTATGTTTTGAACCATTCCTGTGACACTAGTTATAGATTCCGATGGTTGACTCCAGGTTTACTGTAACCATTGGGCCTTCTTATTGACTATGAAACACAGAAATTGCATCGGAATTAAATACAAAAGGCACAATGCCGAATTAAGTACAAGAAGACTGACTCTTCTTACTGTCTATGTTTTGAACCATTCCTGTGACAATAGTTATAGATTCCGATGCTTCACTTCAGGTTTACTGTATCCCTTGGACTTTCTTATTGATGATGAAACACAGAAATTGCATGGGAATTAAATTCAAAAGGCACAATACCGACTTAAGTACAAGAAGACTGACTCTTCTTACTGTCTATGTTTTGAACCATTCCTGTGACACTAGTTATAGATTCCGATACTTCACTTCAGGTTTACTGTATTCCTTGGACTTTGTTATTGACGATGAAACACAGATATTGCATCGGAATTAAATACAAGAGGTACAATGCCGACTTAAGTACAAGAAGACTGACTCCTCCTACTGTCAATGTTTTGAACCATTCCTGTGACACTAGTTATAGATTCCGATTCTTCGCTCCAGGTTTACTGTATTCTTGGACCTTCTTATTGACAATGAAACACAGAAATTGCATCGGAATTAAATACAAAAAGCACAATGCCGACTTAAGTGTAAGAAGAATGACTCTTCTTACTGACTATGTTTGAACCATTCCTGTGACACTAGCTATAGATTCCGATGCTTCACTTCAGGTTTACTGTATCCGTCTGACCTTCTTGTTGACATTGAAACACAGAAATTGCATCGGAATTAAATACAATAGGCACAATGCCGACTTAAGTACAAGAAGACTGACTCTTCTTACTGTCTATGTTATGAACCATTCCATTGACACTAGTTATAGATTCCGATGCTTCACTCCAGGTTACTGTATCCCTCTGACCATCTTATTGACGATGAAACAAAGAAATTGCATCGGAATTAAATACAAAAGGCACAATGCCGATTTAAGTACATGATGACCGACTCTTCCTACTGACTATGTTTTGAACCATTCCTGTGACACTGGTTATTGATACCGATGCTTCACTTGAGGTTTACTGTATCCCTTGGACCTTCATATTGACGATGAAACACAGAAATTGTATCGGTATTAAATACAAAAGGCACAATGCCGACTTAAGTACATGAAGACCGACTCCTCCTACTGACTATGTTTTGAACCATTCCTGTGACACTAGTTATAGATTCCGATGTTTCACTTGAGGTTAACTGTATCCCTTGGACCTTCTTATTGACGATGAAACACAGAAATTGTATCGGAATTAAATACAAAAGGCACAATGCCGACATAAGTATAAGAAGACTGACTCTTCTTACTGTCTATGTTTTGAACCATTCCTGTGACACTAGTTATAGATTGCGATTCTTCGCTCCAGGTTTACTGTATTCTTGGACATTCGTATTGACAATGAAACACAGAAATTGCATCGGAATTAAATACAAAAAGCACAATGCCGACTTAAGAACAAGAAGACTGACTCTTCTTACTGACTATGTTTGAACCATTCCGGTGACACTAGCTATAGATTCCGATGCTTCACTTCAGGTTTACTGTATCCCTCTGACCTTCTTGTTGACGATGAAACACAGAAATTGCATCGGAATTAAATACAATAGGTACAATGCCGATTTAAGTACAAGAAGACTGACTCTTCCTACTGTCTATGGTTTGAATCATTCCTGTGACACTAGTTATAGATTCCGATGCTACACTCCAGGTTTACTGTATCCCTTGGACCTTCTTATTGGCGATGAAACACAGAAATTGCATCGGAATTAAATAGAAAAGCACAATGCCGACTTAAGTACAAGAGGACTGTCTCTTCTTACTGACTATGTTTTGAACCATTCCTGTGACACTAGTTATAGATTCCGATGCTTCACTTCAGGTTTACTGTGTCCCTTGGACCATCTTATTGACAATGAAGCACAGAAATTGCTTCGGAATTAAATACAAAAGGCAAAATGCCGACTTAAGTACACGAAGACTGACTCTTCTTACTATGAATTGAACCATTCCTGTGACACTAGTTATAGATTCCGATGCTACACTCCAGGTTTACTGTACCCCTTGGACCTCCCTATTGACGATGAAACACAGAAATTGCATCGGAATTAAGTACAAAAGGCACAATGCCGACATAAGGACAAGAAGACTGACTATTCCTACAGTCTTTGTTTAGAACCATTAGTGTGACACTAGTTATAGATTCCGATGCTTCACTTCAGGTTTGCTGTATCCCTTGGGCCTTCTTATTGACGATGAAACACAGAAATTGCATCGGAATTAAATACAAAAGGCACAATGCCGACTTAAGTACAAGAAGGCTGACTCTTCTTACTGTCTATGTTTTGAACCATTCCTGTGACACTAGTTATAGATTCCGATGCTTCACTTCAGGTTTACTGGATCCCTGGACCTACTTATTGACGATGTAACACAGAGATTGCTTCGGAATTAAATAGAAAAGGCACAATGCCGACTTAAGTACATGAAGACCGACTCTTCCTACTGACTAAGTTTTGAACCATTCCTGTGACACTAGTTATAGATTCCGATGCTTCACTTGAGGCTTACTGTATCCCTTGGAACTTCTTATTGACGATGAAACACAGAAATTGCATCGGAATTAAATACAAAAGGCACAATGCCGACTTAAGTACAAGAAGACTGACTCTTCTTACTGTCTATGTTTTGAACCATTCCTGTGACATCAGTTATAGATTCCGATGCTTCACTCCAGGTATACTGTATCCCTTGAACCTTCTTATTGACGATGAAACACAGAAATTGCATCGGAATTAAATACAAAAGGCACAATGCCGACTTAAGTACAAGAAGACTGACTCTTCCTACTGTCTATGGTTTGAACCATTCCATTGGCACTAGTTATAGAATCCGTGGCTTCACTTCAGGATTAGTGTATCCCTCTGACTTTCTTATTGACGATGAAACACAGAAATGGCTTCGGAATTAAATACAAAAGGCACAATGCCGACTTAAGTACAAGAGGACTGACTCTTCTTACTGTCTATGTTTTGAACCATTCCTGTGACACTAGTTATAGATTCCGATGATTCACTTGAGGTTAACTGTACCCCTTGGACCTTCTTATTGACAATGAAACACAGAAATTGCATCGGAAATAAATACAAAAAGCACAATGCCGATTTAAGAACAAGAAGACTGACTCTCCTTACTGACTATGTTTGAACCATTCCTGTGACACTAGCTATAGATTCCGATGTTTCACTTCCGGTTTACTGTATCCCTCTGACCTTCTTGTTGACGATGAAACACAGAAATTGCATCGGAATTAAATACAATACCCACAATGCCGACTTAAGTACAAGAAGACTGACTCTTCTTACTGTCTATGTTTTGAACCATTCCATTGACACTAGTTATAGATTCCGATGCTTCACTCCAGGTTTACTGTATTCCTTGGACCTTGTTATTGACGATGAAACACAGAAATTGCATTGGAATTAAATAGAAAAGGCACAATGCCGACTTAAGTACAAGAAACCTGACTCTTCTTACTGACTATGTTTTGAACCATTCCTATGACACTAGTTATAGATTCGGATGCTATACTTCATGTTTACTGTATCCCTCTGACCTTCTTATTGACGATGAAACACAGATATTGCATCGGAATTAAATAGAAAAGACACAATGCCGACTTAAGTATAGGACGACTGACTTTTCTTACTGTCAATGATTTGAACCATTTCTGTGAAACTAGTGATAGATTCCGATGCTTCACTCCAGGTTTACTGTATCCCTTGGGCCTTCTTAATGAAGATGAAACACAGAAATTGCATCGGAATTAAATACAAAAGGCACAATGCCGACTTAAGAACAAGAAGGCTGACTCTTCCTACTGTCTATGTTTGAACCATTCCTGTGACACTAGTTATAGATTCCGAAGCTTCACTTGAGGTTTACTGTATCCCTTGGACCTTCTCATTGACGATGAAACATAGAAATTGCATCGGAATTAAATACAAAAGGCTCACTGCCGACATAAGTACATGAAGACCGTCTGTTCCTACTGACTATGTTTTGAACCATTCCTGTGACACTGGTTATGGATTCCGATGCTTCACTTGAGGTTTACTGTATCCCTTGGACCTCCTTATTGACGATGAAACACAGAAATTACATCGGAATTAAATACAAAAGGCACAATGCCGGCTTAAGTACAAGAAGACTGACTCTTCCTACTGGCAATGATTTGAACCATTACTGTGACACTAGTTGTAGATTCCGATGCTTCACTTAAGGTTTACTGTATCCCTCTGATCTTCTTATTGACGATGAAACACAGAAATACATCGGAATTAAATACAAAAGGCACAATGCCGACTTAAGTACAAGAAGACTGACTCTTCTTACTGTCTATGTATTGAACCATTCCTGTGACACTAGTTATAGAAGCCGATGCTTCACTTCAGGTTTACTGTATCCCTTGGACCTTCTTATTGACGATGAAACACATAAATTGCATCGCAATTAAACACAAAAGGCACAATGCCGACATAAGTTCAAAAATGACTGACACTTCTTACTGACTATGTTTTGAACCATTCCTGTGACACTAGTTATAGATTCCGATGATTCACTTCTGGTTTACTGTATCCCTCTGACCTTCTTATTGACGATGAGCACAGAAATTGCATCGGAATTGAATACAAAAGGCACAATGCAGACTTAAGTAGAAGAAGACTGTCGCTTTTTACTGACTATGATTTGAACCATTCCTGTGACACTAGTTATGGATTCAGATGGTTCACTTCAGGTATACTGTATCCCTCTGATCTTCTTATTGACGATGAAACACTGAAATTGCATCGGAATTTTATAGAAAAGGCACAATGTCGACTTAAGTACGAGACGACTGACTTTTCTTACTGTCTATGTTTTGAACCATTCCTGTGACACTAGTTATAGATGCCGATGCTTCACTTCAGGTTTACTGTATCCCTTGGACCTTCTTATTGACGATGAAACACAGAAATTGCATCGGAATTAAATACAAAAGGCACAATGCCGACTTAAGTACATGAAGACTGACTCTTCTTACTGACTATGTTTTGAACCATTCCTGTGACACTAGTTATAGATTCCGATGCTTCACTTCAGGTTTACTGTATGACTTGGACCTTCTTATTGACGATGACAAACAGAAATTGCATCGCAGTTTGTTACAAAAGGCAAAATGCCGACTTAAGTACATGAAGACTGACTCCTCTTACTGTCTATATTTTGAACCATTCCTGTGAAACTAGTTATAGATTCCGATGCTACACTCTAGGTTTACTGTATCCCTTGCACCATCTTATTGACGATGAAACACACAAATTGCATTTGGATTAAATACAAAAGGCACAATGCCGACTTAAGGACAAGAAGACTGACTCTTCTTACTGACTTTGTTTTGAACCATTACTGTGACACTAGTTATAGATTCCGATGCTTCACTTCAGGTTTATTGTATCCTTAGGACCTTCTTATTGACGATGAAACACAGAAATTGCATCGGAATTAAATAGAAAAGGCACATGTCGACTGAAGTACAAGAAGACTGACTCTTCTTACAGCCTATGTTTTCGAACCATTCCTGTGACACTAGTTATAGATTCCGATGCTTCACTCCAGCTTTACTGTATCCCTTGGACCTTCTTATTGACGATGAAACACAGAAATTGCATCGGAATTAAATAGAAAATGCACAATGCCGACTTAAGGACAAGAAGACTGACTCTTCCTACCGTCTATGTTTTGAACCATTCCTGTGACACTAGTTTTGGATTCCGATGCTTCACTTCAGGTTTACTGTATCCCTCTGACCTTCGTTTTAACGATGAAACACAGAAATTGCATCGGAATTAAATACAAAAGGCGCAATGACGACTTAAGTACAAGATGACTGACTCTTCCTATTGTCTATGTTTTGAACCATTCCTGTGACACTAGTTATAGATGCCGATGCTTCACTTCAGGTTTACTGTATCCCTTGGACCTTCATATTGACGATGAAACACATAAATTGCATCGCAATTAAACACAAAAGGCACAATGCCGACATAAGTTCAAAATGACTGACACTTCTTACTGACTATGTTTTGAACCATTCCTGTGACACTAGTTATAGATTCCGTTGATTCACTTCTGGTTTACTGTATCCCTCTGACCTTCTTATTGACGATGAGCACAGAAATTGCATCGGAATTGAATACAAAAGGCACAATGCAGACTTAAGTAGAAGAAGACTGACGCTTTTTACTGACTATGATTTGAACCATTCCTGTGACACTAGTTATGGATTCAGATGGTTCACTTCAGGTATACTGTATCCCTCTGATCTTCTTATTGACGATGAAACACTGAAATTGCATCGGAATTTTATAGAAAAGGCACAATGTCGACTTAAGTACGAGACGACTGACTTTTCTTACTGTCTATGTTTTTAACCATTCCTGTGACACTAGTTATAGATGCCGATGCTTCACTTCAGGTTTACTGTATCCCTTGGACCTTCTTATTGACGATGAAACACAGAACTTGCATCGGAATTAAATACAAAAGGCACAATGCCGACTTAAGTACATGAAAACTGACTCTTCTTACTGTCTATGTTTTGAACCATTTATATGAATCTAGTTATAGATTCCGATGCTTCACTTCAGGTTTACTGTATCCCTTTGACATTCTTATTGACGATGAATCACAGAAATTCCATCGGAATTAAATACAAAAGGCACAATGCCGACTTAAGTACAAGAAGACTGACTCTTCTTACTGTCTATGTTTGAACCATTACTGTGACACTAGTTATAGATTCCTATGCTTCACTCCAGGTTTACTGTATCCCTTGAACCTTCTAATTGACGATGAGACACAGAAATTGCATCGGAATGAAATACAAAAGGCACAATGCCGACTTAAGTACATGAAGACTGACTCTTCTTACTGACTATGTTTTGAACCATTCCTGTGACACTAGTTATAGATTCCGATGCTTCACTTCAGGTTTACTGTATGACTTGGACCTTCTTATTGACGATGACAAACAGAAATTGCATCGCAGTTTATTACAAAAGGCAAAATGCCGACTTAAGTACATGAAGACTGACCCCTCTTACTGTCTATATTTTGAACCATTCCTGTGAAACTAGTTATAGATTCCGATGCTACACTCTAGGTTTACTGTATCCCTTGCACCATCTTATTGACGATGAAACACACAAATTGCATTTGGATTAAATACAAAAGACACAATGCCGACTTAAGGACAAGAAGACTGACTCTTCTTACTGACTTTGTTTTGAACCATTACTGTGACACTAGTTATAGATTCCGATGCTTCACTTCAGGTTTATTGTATCCTTAGGACCATCTTATTGACGATGAAACACAGAAATTGCATCGGAATTAAATAGAAAAGGCACATGTCGACTGAAGTACAAGAAGACTGACTCTTCTTACTGCCTATGTTTTCGAACCATTCCTGTGACACTAGTTATAGATTCCGATGCTTCACTCCAGCTTTACTGTATCCCTTGGACCTTCTTATTGACGATGAAACACAGAAATTGCATCGGAATTAAATAGAAAATGCACAATGCCGACTTAAGGACAAGAAGACTGACTCTTCCTACTGTCTATGTTTTGAACCATTCCTGTGACACTCGTTATAGATTACGACGCTTTACTTCAGGTCAGTGTATCCCTTGGACCTTCTTATTGACGATGAAACACAGAAATTGCATCGGAATTAAATACAAAAAGCACAATGCCGACTTAAGTACATGAGGACCGACTCTTCCTACTGATTATGTTTTTAACCATTCCTGTGACACTAGTTATAGATTCCGATGCCTCACTTCAGGTTTACTGTATCCCTTGGACCATCTTATTGACGATGAAACACAGAAATTGCATCGGAATTAAATACAAAAGGCACAATGCCGAATTAAGTACAAGAAGACTGACTCTTCTTACTGTCTATGTTTTGAACCATTCCTGTGACACTAGTTATAGATTCCGATGCTTCACTCCAGGTTTACTGTATCCCATGGACCTTCGTATTGACGAAGAAACACACAAATTGCATCGGAATTAAATACAAAAGGCACAATGCCGACTTAAGGGCAAGAAGACTGACTCTTCTTACTGACTATGTTTTGAACCATTCCTGTGACACTCGTTATAGATTACGACGCTTTACTTCAGGTTAGTGTATCCCTTGGACCTTCTTATTGACGATGAAACACAGAAATTGCATCGGAATTAAATACAATAGGCCCAATGCCCACTTAAGTAAAAGAAGACTGACTCTTCTTACTGTCTATGTTTTGTACTATTCCATTGACACTAGTTATAGATTCCGATGCTTCGCTCCAAGTTTACTGTATTGTTTGGACCTTCATATTGACAATGAAACACAGAAATTGCATCGGAATTAAATACAAACGGCACAATGCCGACTTAAGTACATGAAGACCGACTCTTCCCACTGACCATGTTTTCAACCATTCCTGTGACACTAGTTATTGATACCGATGCTTCACTTGAGCTTTACTGTATCCCTTGGACCTTCTTATTGACGATGAAACACAAAAATTGTATCGGTATTAAATACAAAAGGCACAATGCCGACTTAAGTACATGAGGACCGACTCTTCCTACTGACTATGTTTTGACCTATTCCTGCGACACTAGTTATAGATTCCGATGTTTCACTTGAGGTTAACTGTATCCCTTGGACCTTCTTATTGACGATGAAACACAGAAATTGCATCGGAAATAAATACTAAAGGCACAATGCCGACTTAAGTACAAGATGACTGACCCTTCTTACTGTCTATGTTTTGAACCATTCCTGTGACACTAGTTATAGATTCCGATTCTTCGCTCCAGGTTTACTGTACCCCTTGGACCTTCTTATTGACAATGAAACACAGAAATTGCATCGGAATTAAATACAAAAAGCACAATGCGGACTTAAGAACAAGAAGACTGACTCTTCATAATGACTATGTTTGAACCATTCCTGTGACACTAGCTATAGATTCCGATGCTTCACTTCAGGTTTACTGTAACCCTCTGACCTTCTTGTTGACGATGAAACACAGAAATTGCATCGGAATTAAATACAATAGGCACAATGCCGACTTAAGTAAAAGAAGACTGACTCTTCTTACTGACTATGTTTTGTACTATTCCATTGACACTATTTATAGATTCCGATGCTTCATTTCAGGTTTACTGTATCCCTTGGACCTTGTTATTGACGATGTTACACACAAATTGCATCGGAATTAAATACAAAAGGCAAAATGCCGACTTAAGTACACGAAGACTGACCCTTCTTACTGTCTATGTTTTGAACCATTCCTGTGACACTAGTTACAGATTCCGATGCTACACTCCAGGTTTACTGTATCCCTTGGACCTTCTTATTGACGATAAAACACAGATATTGCATCGGAATTAAATACAAAAGGCACATTGCCGACTTAACTACAAGAAGACTGACTCTTCCTACTGTCTATGTTTTGAACCATTCCTGTGACACTCGTTATAGATTACGACGCTTTACTTCAGGTCAGTGTATCCCTTGGACCTTCTTATTGACGATGAAACACAGAAATTGCATCGGAATTAAATACAAAAAGCACAATGCCGACTTAAGTACATGAAGAGCGACTCTTCCTACTGATTCTGTTTTTAACCATTCCTGTGACACTAGTTATAGATTCCGATGCCTCACTTCAGGTTTACTGTATCCCTTGGACCATCTTATTGACGATGAAACACAGAAATTGCATCGGAATTAAATACAAAAGGCATAATGCCGAATTAAGTACAAGAAGACTGACTCTTCTTACTGTCAATGTTTTGAACCATTCCTGTGACACTAGTTATAGATTCCGATGCTTCACTCCAGGTTTACTGTATCCCATGGACCTTCGTATTGACGAAGAAACACACAAATTGCATCGGAATTAAATACAAAAGGCACAATGCTGACTTAAGGGCAAGAAGACTGACTCTTCTTACTGACTATGTTTTGAACCATTCCTGTGACACTCGTTATAGATTACGACGCTTTACTTCAGGTTAGTGTATCCCTTGGAACTTCTTATTGACGATGAAACACAGAAATTGCATCGGAATTAAATACAATAGGCACAATGCCCACTTAAGTAAAAGAAGACTGACTCTTCTTACTGTCTATGTTTTGTACTATTCCATTGACACTAGTTATAGATTCCGATGCTTCGCTCCAAGTTTACTGTATTGTTTGGACCTTCTTATTGACAATGAAACACAGAAATTGCATCGGAATTAAATACAAACGGCACAATGCCGACTTAAGTACATGAAGACCGACTCTTCCCACTGACAATGTTTTCAACCATTCCTGTGACACTAGTTATTGATACCGATGCTTCACTTGAGCTTTACTGTATCCCTTGGACCTTCTTATTGACGATGAAACAGAAAAATTGTATCGGTATTAAATACAAAAGGCACAATGCCGACTTAAGTACATGAGGACCGACTCTTCCTACTGACTATGTTTTGACCCATTCCTGCGACACTAGTTATAGATTCCGATGTTTCACTTGAGGTTAACTGTATCCCTTGGACCTTCTTATTGACGATGAAACACAGAAATTGCATCGGAAATAAATACTAAAGGCACAATGCCGACTTAAGTACAAGATGACTGACCCTTCTTACTGTCTATGTTTTGAACCATTCCTGTGACACTAGTTATAGATTCCGATTCTTCGCTCCAGGTTTACTGTATCCCTTGGACCTTCTTATTGACAATGAAACACAGAAATTGCATCGGAATTAAATACAAAAAGCACAATGCCGACTTAAGAACAAGAAGACTGACTCTTCATACTGACTATGTTTGAACCATTCCTGTGACACTAGCTATAGATTCCGATGCTTCACTTCAGGTTTACTGTAACCCTCTGACCTTCTTGTTGACGATGAAACACAGAAATTGCATCGGAATTAAATACAATAGGCACAATGCCGACTTAAGTAAAAGAAGACTGACTCTTCTTACTGTCTATGTTTTGTACTATTCCATTGACACTATTTATAGATTCCGATGCTTCACTTCAGGTTTACTGTATCCCTTGGACCTTGTTATTGACGATGTAACACACAAATTGCTTCGGAATTAAATAGAAAAGGCACAATGCCGACTTAAGTACAAGAAGACTGACTCTTCTTACTGACTATGTTTTGAACCATTCCTGTGACACTAGTTATTGATTCCGATGCTTCACTTCAGGTTTACTGTACCCCTTGGACCTTCTTATTGACGATGAAACATAGAAATTGCATCGGAATTAAATACAAAAGGCAAAATGCCGACTTAAGTACACGAAGACTGACCCTTCTTACTGTCTATGTTTTGAACCATTCCTGTGACACTAGTTACAGATTCCGATGCTACACTCCAGGTTTACTGTATCCCTTGGACCTTCTTATTGACGATAAAACACAGATATTGCATCGGAATTAAATACAAAAGGCACAATGCCGACATAAGGACAAGAAGACTGACTATCCCTACAGTCTTTGTTTAGAACCATTAGTGTGACACTAGTTATAGATTCCGATGCTTCACTTCAGGTTTGCTGTATCCCTTGGACCTTCTTATTGACGATGAAACACAGAAATTGCATCAGAATTAAATACAAAAGGCACAATGCCGACTTAAGTACAAGAAGGCTGACTTTTCTTACTGTCTATGTTTTGAACCATTCCTGTGACACTAGTTATAGATTCCGATGCTTCACTTCAGGTTTACTGGATCCCTTGGACCCACTTATTGACGATGTAACACAGAAATTGCTTCGGAATTAAATAGTAAAGGCACAATGCCGACTTAAGTACATGAAGACCGACTCTTCCTACTGACTAAGTTTTGAACCATTCCTGTGACACTAGTTATAGATTCCGATGCTTCACTTGAGGCTTACTGTATCCCTTGGAACTTCTTATTGACGATGAAACACAGAAATTGCATCGGAATTAAATACAAAAGGCACAATGCCGACTTAAGTACAAGAAGACTGACTCTTCTTACTGTCTATATTTTGAACCATTCCTGTGACATCAGTTATAGATTCCGATGCTTCTCTCCAGGTATACTGTATCCCTTGGACCTTCTTATTGACGATGAAACACAGAAATTGCATCGGAATTAAATACAAAAGGCACAATGCCGACTTAAGTACAAGAAGACTGACTCTTCCTACTGTCTATGGTTTGAACCATTCCATTGGCACTAGTTATAGAATCCGTGGCTTCACTTCAGGTTTAGTGTATCCCTCTGACTTTCTTATTGACGATGAAACACAGAAATGGCTTCGGAATTAAATACAAAAGGCACAATGCCGACTTAAGTACAAGAGGACTGACTCTTCTTACTGTCTATGTTTTGAACCATTCCTGTGACACTAGTGATAGATTCCGATGATTCACTTGAGGTTAACTGTACCCCTTGGACCTTCTTATTGACAATGAAACACAGAAATTGCATCGGAAATAAATACAAAAAGCACAATGCCGATTTAAGAACAAGAAGACTGACTCTCCTTACTGACTATGTTTGAACCATTCCTGTGACACTAGCTATAGATTCCGATGTTTCACTTCCGGTATACTGTATCCCTCTGACCTTCTTGTTGACGATGAAACACAGAAATTGCATCGGAATTAAATACAATACCCACAATGCCGACTTAAGTACAAGAAGACTGACTCTTCTTACTGTCTATGTTTTGAACCATTCCATTGACACTAGTTATAGATTCCGATGCATCACTCCAGGTTTACTGTATTCCTTGGACCTAGTTATTGACGATGAAACACAGAAATTGCATTGGAATTAAATGGAAAAGGCACAATGCCGACTTAAGTACAAGAAACCTGACTCTTCTTACTGTCTATGTTTTGAACCATTCCATTGACACTAGTTACAGATTCCGATGCTACACTCCAGGTTTACTGTATCCCTTGGACCATCTTATTGACGATGAAACACAGAAATTGCATCGGAATTAAATAGAAAAGGCACAACGCTGACTTAAGTACAAGAGGACTGACTCTTCTTACTGACTATGTTTTGAACCATTCCTGTGACACTAGTTATAGATTCCGATGCTTCACTTCGGGTTTACTGTATCCCTTGGACCTTCTTATTGACGATGAAACACAGAAATTGCATCGGAATTAAGTACAAAAGGCAAAATGCTGTCTTAAGTACACGAAGACTGTATCTTCTTACTGAATATGATTTAAACCATTCCTGTGACTCTAGTTATAGATTCCGATGTTACACTCCAGGTTTACTGTATCCCTTGTACCTTCTTATTGACGATGAAACACAGAAATTGCATCGGAATTAAATACAAAAGGCACAATGCCGACTTAAGGACAAGAAGATTGACTCTTCTTACTGACTTTGTTTTGAACCATTCCTGTGACACTAGTTATAGATTCCGATGCTTCACTTCAGGTGTACTGTATCCCTTGGATCTTCTTATTGACGCTGAAACACAGAAAGTGAATCGGGATTAAATACAAAAGGCACAATGCCGACTTAAGTACAAGAAGACTGACTCATCCTACTGTCTATGTTTTGAACCATTCCTGTGACACTCGTTATAGATTACGATGCTTTACTTCAGGTTTACTGTATCCCTTGGACCTTCGAATTGACGATGAAGCACAGAAATTGCATCGGAATTAAATACAAAAGGCACAATGCCGACTTAAGTACATGAAGACCGACTCTTCCTACTGACTATGTTATGAACCATTCCTGTGACACTAGTTACAGATTCCGATGCTACACTCCAGGTTTACTGTATCCCTTGGAACTTCTTATTGACGATGAAACACAGAAATTGCATCGGAATTAAATAGAAATGGCACAATGCCGCCTTAAGTACAAGAGGACTGACTCTTCTTACTGACTATGTTTTGAACCATTCCTGTGACACTAGTTATAGATTCCGATGCTTCACTTCAGGTTTACTGTATCCCTTGGACCTTCTTATTGACGATGAAACACAGAAATTGCATCGGAATTAAATATAAAAGGCACAATGCCGACTTAAGTACAAGAAGGCTGACTCTTCCTACTGTCTATGTTTTGAACCATTCCTGTGACACTAGTTATAGATTCCGATGCTTCACTTCAGGTTTACTGGATCCCTTGGACCTAGTTATTGACGATGTAACACAGAAATTGCTTCGGAATTAAATAAAAAAGGCACAATGCCGACTTAAGTACATGAAAACCGACTCTTCCTACTGACTATGTTTTGAAGCGTTCCTGTGACACTAGTTATAGATTCCGATGCTTCACTTGAGGCTTACTGTATCCCTTGGATCCTCTTATTGACGATGAAACACAGAAAATGCATCGGAATTAAAACAAAAGGCACAATGCCGACTTAAGTACAAGAAGACTGACTCTTCTTACTGTCTATGTTTTGTACCATTCCTGTGACATTAGTTATAGATTCCGATGCTTCACTGCAGGTATACTGTATCCCTTGGACCTTCTTATTGACGATGAAACACAGATATTGCATCGGAATTAAATACAAAAAAGCACAATGCCGACTTAAGTAGAAGAAGACTGACTCTTTTACTGTCTATATTTTGAACCATTCCATTGGCACTAGTTATAGAATCCGATGCTTCACTCCAGGTTTACTGTTTCCCTTGGACCTTGTTATTGACGATGGAACACAGAATTTGCATCGGAATTAAATAGAAAATGCTCAATGCCGACTTAAGTACAAGAAGACTGACTCTTCTTACTGACTATGTTTTGAACCATTCCTGTGACACTAGTTATAGATCTTCGATGCTTCACTTCAGGTTTACTGTATCCCTTGGACCTTCTTATTGACGTTGAAACACAGAAATTGCATCGGAATTAAATACAAAAGGAAAAATGCCGACTTAAGTACACGAAGACTGACTCTTCTTATTGTCTATGATTTGAACCACTCCTGTGATACTAGTAATAGATTCCGGTGCATCACTTCAGGTTTAGTGTATCCCTCTGAATTTCTTATTGACGATGAAACACAGAAATGGGTCTGGAATGAAATACAAAAGGCGCAATGCCGACTTAAGTACAAGAGGACTGACTCTTCTTACTGTCTATGTTCTGAACCATTCCTGTGACACTAGTTATAGATTCCGAAGCTTCACTTGAGGTTAACTGTACCCCTTGGACCTTCTTATTGACAATGAAACACAGAAATTGCATCGGAATTAAATACAAAAAGCACAATGCCGATTTAAGAACAAGAAGACTGACTCTTCTTACTGACTATGTTTGAACCATTCCTGTGACACTAGCTATAGATTCCGATGCTTCACTTCCGGTTTACTGTATCCCTCTGACCTTCTTGTTGACGATGAAACACAGAAATTGCATCGGAATTAAATACAATACCCACAATGCCGACTTAAGTACAAGAAGACTGACTCTTCTTACTGTCTATGTTTTGAACCATTCCATTGACACTAGTTATAGATTCCGATGCTTCACTCCAGGTTTACTGTATTCCTTGGACCTTGTTATTGACGATGAAACACAGAAATTGCATTGGAATTAAATAGAAAAGGCACAATGCCGACTTAAGTACAAGAAGACTGACTCTTCTTACTGACTATGTTTTGAACGATTCTAGTGACACTAGTTATAGATTCCGTTGCTACACTTCAGGTTTACTGGACCCCTTGGACCTTCTTATTGACGATGAAACATAGAAATTGCATCGGAATTAAATATAAAAGGCACAATGCCGACTTAAGTACAAGAAGGCTGACTCTTCCTACTGTCTATGTTTTGAACCATTCCTGTGACACTAGTTATAGATTCCGATGCTTCACTTCAGGTTTACTGTATCCCTTGGAACTTCTTATTGACGATGAAACACAGAAATAGCATCGGAATTAAATAGAAACGGCACAATGCCGCCTTAAGTACAAGAGGACTGATTCTTCTTACTGACTATGTTTTGAACCATTCCTGTGACACTAGTTATAGATTCCGATGCTTCACTTCAGGTTTACTGTATCCCTTGGACCTTCTTATTGACGATGAAACACAGAAATTGCATCGGAATTAAATATAAAAGGCACAATGCCGACTTAAGTACAAGAAGGCTGACTCTTCATACTGTCTATGTTTTGAACCATTCCTGTGACACTAGTTATAGATTCCGATGCTTCACTTCAGGTTTACTGGATCCCTTGGACCTAGTTATTGACGATGTAACACAGAAACTGCTTCGGAATTAAATAGAAAAGGCACAATGCCGACTTAAGTACATGAAGACCGACTCTTCCTACTGACTATGTTTTGAACCATTCCTGTGACACTAGTTATAGATTCCGATGCTTCACTTGAGGCTTACTGTAACCCTTGGAACTTCTTATTGACGATGAAACACAGAAATTGCATCGGAATTAAAACAAAAGGCACAATGAGGACTTAAGTACAAGAAGACTGACTCTTCTTACTGTCTATGTTTTGTACCATTCCTGTGACATCAGTTATAGATTCCGATGCTTCACTCCAGGTATACTGTATCCCTTGGACCTTCTTATTGACGATGAAACACAGAAATTGCATCGGAATTAAATACAAAAGGCACAATGCCGACTTAAGTACAAGAAGACTGACTCTTCTTACTGTCTATGATTTGAACCATTCCATTGGCACTAGTTATAGAATCCGATGCTTCACTCCAGGTTTACTGTTTCCCTTGGACCTTGTTATTGACGATGAAACACAGAAATTGCATCGGAATTAAATACAAAAGGAAAAATGCCGACTTAAGTACACGAAGACTGACTCTTCTTACTGTCTATGATTTGAACCACTCCTGTGACACTAGTAATAGATTCCGGTGCTTCACTTCAGGTTTAGTGTATCCCTCTGACTTTCTTATTGACGATGAAACACAGAAATGGCTTCGGAATGAAATACAAAAGGCACAATGCCGACTTAAGTACAAGAGGACTGACTCTTCTTACTGTCTATGTTTTGAACCATTCCTGTGACACTAGTTATAGATTCCGTTGCTTCACTTGAGGTTAACTGTACCCCTTGGACCATCTTATTGACAATGAAACACAGAAATTGCATCGGAATTAAATACAAAATGCACAATGCCGATTTAAGAACAAGAAGACTGACTCTTCTTACTGACTATGTTTGAACCATTCCTGTGACACTAGCTATAGATTCCGATGCTTCACTTCCGGTTTACTGTATCCCTCTGACCTTCTTGTTGACGATGAGACACAGAAATTGCATCGGAATTAAATACAATACCCACAATGAAGACTTAAGTACAAGAAGACTGACTCTTCTTACTGTCTATGTTTTGAACCATTCCATTGACACTAGTTATAGATTCCGATGCTTCACTCCAGGTTTACTGTATTCCTTGGACCTTGTTATTGACGATGAAACACAGAAATTGCATTGGAATTAAATAGAAAAGGCACAATGCCGACTTAAGTACAAGAAGACTGACTCTTCTTACTGACTATGTTTTGAACCATTCCTGTGACACTAGTTATAGATTCCGTTGCTACACTTCAGGTTTACTGGACCCCTTGGACCTTCTTATTGACGATGAAACATAGAAATTGCATCGGAATTAAATACAAAAGGCAAAATGCCGACTTAAGTACACGAAGACTGACTCTTCTTACTGTCTATGTTATGAACCATTCCTGTGACACTAGTAACAGATTCCGATGCTACACTCCAGGTTTACTGTATCCCTTGGACCATCTTATTGACGATGAAACACAGAAATTGCATCGGAATTAAATAGAAAAGGCACAATGCTGACTTAAGTACAAGAGGACTGACTCTTCCTACCGACTATGTTTTGAACCATTCCTGTGACACTAGTTATAGATTCCGATGCTTCACTTCGGGTTTACTGTATCCCTTGGACCTTCTTATTGACGATGAAACACAGAAATTGCATCGGAATTAAAAACAAAAGGCAAAATGTTGACTTAAGTACACGAAGACTAACTCGTCTTACTGAATATGATTTAAACCCTTCCTGTGACACTAGTTATAGATTCCGATGTTACACTCCAGTTTTACTGTATCCCTTGGACCTTCTTATTGACGATGAAACACAGAAATTGTATCGGAATTAAATACAAAAGGCACAATGCCGACTTAAGGACAAGAAGATTGACTCTTCTTACTGACTTTGTTTTGAACCATTCCTGTGACACTAGTTATAGATTCCGATGCTTCACTTCAGGTTTACTGTATCCCTTGGATCTTCTTATTGACGCTGAAACACAGAAATTGAATCGGAATTAAATACAAAAGGCACAATGCCGACTTAAGTACAAGAAGACTGACTCTTCCTACTGTCTATGTTTTGAACCATTCCTGTGACACTCGTTATAGATTACGATGCTTTACTTCAGGTTTACTGTATCCCTTAGACCTTCTTATTGACGATGAAGCACAGAAATTGCATCGGAATTAAATACAAGAGGCACAATGCCGACTTAAGTACATGAAGACCGACTCTTCCTACTGACTATGTTTTGAACCATTCCTGTGACACTAGTTACAGATTCCGATGCTACACTCCACGTTTACTGTATCCCTTGGAACTTCTTATTGACGATGAAACACAGAAATTGCATCGGAATTAAATAGAAACGGCACAATGCCGACTTAAGTACAAGAGGACTGACTCTTCCTACTGACTATGTTTTGAACCATTGCTGTGACACTAGTTATAGATTCCGATGCTTCACTTCAGGTTTAATGTATCCCTTGGACCTTCTTATTGACGATGAAACACAGAAATTGCATCGAATTTAAATATAAAAGGCACAATGCCGACTTAAGTACAAGAAGGCTGACTCTTCCTACTGTCTATGCTTTGAACCATTCCTGTGACACTAGTTATAGATTACGATGCGTCACTTCAGGTTTACTGGATCCCTTGGACCTACTTACTGACGATGTAACACAGAAATTGCATCGGAATTAAATAGAAACGGCACAATGCCGACTTAAGTACAAGAAGACTGACTCTTCTTACTGACTATGTTTTGAACCATTCCTGTGACGCTAGTTATAGATTCCGATGCTTCACTTGAGGTTAACTGTACCCCTTGGACCTTCTTATTGACAATGAAACACAGAAATTGCATCGGAATTAGATACAAAAAGCACAATGCCGATTTATGAACAAGAAGACTGACTCTTCTTACTGACTATGTTTGAACCATTCCTGTGACACTAGCTATAGATTCCGATGCTTCACTTCAGGTTTACTGTATCCCTCTGACCTTCTTGTTGACGATGAAACACAGAAATTGCATCGGAATTAAATACAGTACCCACAATGCCGACTTAAGTACAAAAAGACTGACTCTTCTTACTGTCTATGATTTGAATCATTCCTGTGACACTAGTTATAGATTCAGGTGCTTCACTTCAGGTTTAGTGTATCCCTCTGACGTTCGTATTGACGATGAAACACAGAAATGGCTTCGGAATTAAATACAAAAGGCACAATGCCGACTTAAGTACAAGAGGACTGACTCTTCTTACTGCCTATGCTTTGAACCACTCCTGTGACCCTAGTTATAGATTCCGATGCTTCACTTGAGGTTAACTGTACCCCTTGGACATTCTTATTGACAATGAAACACAGAAATTGCATCGGAATTAAATACAAAAAGCACAATGCCGATTTAAGAACATGAAGACTGATTCTCCTTACTGACTATGTTTGAACCATTCCTGTGACACTAGCTGTAGATTCCGATGCTTCACTTCAGGTTTACTGTATCCCTCTGACCTTCTTGTTGACGATGAAACACAGAAATTGCATCGGAATTAAATACAATACCCACAATGCCGACTTAAGTACAAGAAGACTGACTCTTCTTACTGTCTATGTTTTGAACCATTCCATTGACACTAGTTATAGATTCCGATGCTTCAATCCAGGTTTACTGTATCCCTTGGACCTTCTTATTGACGATGAAGCACAGAAATTGTATCGGAATTAAATACAAAAGGCAAAATGCTGACTTAAGTACACGAAGACTGACTCTTCTTACTGTCTATGATTTGAACCATTCCTGTGACACTAGTTATAGATTCCGATGCTACACTTCAGGTTTACTGTATCCCTTGGACCTTCTTATTGACGATGAAACACAGAAATTTCATCGGAATTAAATACAAAAGGCACAATGCCGACTTAAGGACAAGAAGATTGGCTCTTCTTACTGACTTTGTTTTGAACCATTCCTGTGACACTAGTTATAGATTACGATGCTTCGCTTCAGGTTTACTGTATCCCTTGGATCTTCTTATTGACGCTGAAACACAGACATTGAATCGGAATTACATACAAAAGGCACAATGCATACTTAAGTACAAGAAGACTGACACTTCCTACTGTCTATGATTTGAACCATTCCTGTGACACTCGTTATAGATTACGATGGTTTACTTCAGGTTTACTGTATCCCTTGGACCTTCTTATTGACGATGAAACACAGAAATTGCATCGGAATTAAATAGAAAAGGCACAATGCTGACTTAAGTACAAGAGGACTGACTCTTCTTTCTGACTATGTTTTGAACCATTTCTGTGACACTAGTTATAGATTCCGATGCTTCACTTCGGGTTTACTGTATTCCTTGGACCTTCTTATTGACGATGAAACACAGAAATTGCATCGGAATTAAATACAAAAGGCAAAATGCTGACTTAAGTACACGAAGACTGACTCTTCTTACTGTCTATGATTTAAACCATTCCTGTGACACTAGTTATAGATTCCGATGTTACACTCCAGGTTTACTGTATCCCTTGGACCTTCTTATTGACGATGAAACACAGAAATTGCATCGGAATTAAATACAAAAGGCACAATGCCGACTTAAGGAGAAGAAGATTGACTCATCTTACTGACTTTGTTTTGAACCATTCCTGTGACACTAGTTATAGATTCCGATGCTTCACTTCAGGTTTACTGTATCCCTTGGATCTTCTTAATGACGCTAAAACACAGAAATTGAATCGGAATTAAATAAAAAAGGCACAATGCCGACTTAAGTACAAGAAGACTGACTCTTCCTACTCTCTATGTTTTGAACCATTCCTGTGACACTCGTTATAGATTACGATGCTTTACTTCAGGTTTACTGTATCCCTTGGACCTTATTATTGACGATGAAGCACAGAAATTGCATCGGAATTAAATACAAAAGGCACAATGCCGACTTAAGTACATGAAGACCGACTCTTCCTACTGACTAAGTTTTGAACCATTCCTGTGACTCTAGTTACAAATTCCGATGCTACACTCCAGGTTTACTGTATCCCTTGGAACTTCTTATTGACGATGAAACCGGGAAATTGCATCGGAATTAAATAGAAACGGCACAATGCCGACTTAAGTACAAGAGAACTGACTCTTCTTACTGACTATGTTTTGAACCATTCCTGTGACACTAGTTATAGATTCCGATGCTTCACATCAGGTTTACTGTATCCCTTGGACCTTCTTATTGACGATGAAACACAGAAATAGCATCGGAATTAAATACAAAAGGCAAAATGCCGACTTAAGTACACCAAGACTGACTCTTCTTACTGTCTATGATTTGAACCATTCCTGTGACACTAGTTATAGATTCCGATGATACACTCCAGGTTTACTGTACCCCTTGGACCTTCTTATTGACAATGAAACACAGAAATTGCAACGGAATTAAATACAAAAAGCACAATGCCGATTTAAGAACAAGAAGACTGATTCTCCTTACTGACTATGTTTGAACCATTCCTGTGACACTAGCTGCAGATTCCGATGCTTCACTTCAGGTTTACTGTATCCCTCTGACCTTCTTGTTGACGATGAAACACAGAAATTGCATCGGATTTAAATATAAAAGGCACAATGCCGACTTAAGTACAAGAAGGCTGACTCTTCCTACTGTCTATGTTTTGAACCATTCCTGTGACACTAGTTATAGATTCCGATGCTTCACTTCAGGTTTACTGGATCCCTTGGACCTACTTATTGACGATGTAACACAGAAATTGCATCGGAATTAAATACAAAAAGCACAATGCCGATTTATGAACAAGAAGACTGACTCTTCTTACTGACTATGTTTGAACCATTCCTGTGACACTAGCTATAGATTCCGATGCTTCACTTGAGGTTTAGTGTATCCCTCTGACCTTCTTGTTGACGATGAAACACAGAAATTGCATCGGAATTAAATACAGTACCCAAAATGCCGACTTAAGTACAAGAAGACTGACTCTTCTTACTGTCTATGATTTGAATCATTCCTGTGACACTAGTTATAGATTCCGGTGCTTCACTTCAGGTTTAGTGTATCCCTCTGACTTTCTTATTGACGATGAAACACAGAAATGGCTTCGGAATTAAATACAAAAGGCACAATGCCGACTTAAGTACAAGAGGACTGACTCTTCTTACTGTCTATGATTTGAACCATTCCTGTGACACTAGTTATAGATTCCGATGCTTCACTTGAGGTTAACTGTACCCCTTGGACCTTCTTATTGACAATGAAACACAGAAATTGCAACGGAATTAAATACAAAAAGCACAATGCCGATTTAAGAACAAGAAGACTGATTCTCCTTACTGACTATGTTTGAACCATTCCTGTGAAACTAGCTGTAGATTCCGATGCTTCACTTCAGGTTTACTGTATCCCTCTGACCTTCTTGTTGACGATGAAACACAGAAATTGCATCGGAATTAAATACAATACCCACAATGCCGACTTAAGTACAAGAAGACTGACTCTTCTTACTGTCTATGTTTTGAACCATTCCATTGACACTAGTTATAGATTCCGATGCTTCAATCCAGGTTAACT
The DNA here is from genome assembly GCF_023864345.2 of Schistocerca serialis cubense. Lineage (NCBI taxonomy): Eukaryota > Metazoa > Arthropoda > Insecta > Orthoptera > Acrididae > Schistocerca > Schistocerca serialis. The sequence continues at coordinate 183,101,799 of NC_064649.1, read as the reverse complement.
GTATCCCTTGGACCTTCTTATTGACGATGAAACACAGAAATTGTATCGGAATTAAATACAAAAGGCAAAATGCTGACTTAAGTACACGAAGACTGACTCTTCTTACTGTCTATGATTTGAACCATTCCTGTGACACTAGTTATAGATTCCGATGCTACACTTCAGGTTTACTGTATCCCTTGGACCTTCTTATTGACGATGAAACACAGAAATTTCATCGGAATTAAATACAAAAGGCACAATGCCGACTTAAGGACAAGAAGATTGGCTCTTCTTACTGACTTTGTTTTGAACCATTCCTGTGACACTAGTTATAGATTACGATGCTTCGCTTCAGGTTTACTGTATCCCTTGGATCTTCTTATTGACGCTGAAACACAGACATTGAATCGGAATTATATACAAAAGGCACAATGCCTACTTAAGTACAAGAAGACTGACTCTTCCTACTGTCTATGTTTTGAACCATTCCTGTGACACTCGTTATAGATTACGATTCTTTACTTCAGGTTTACTGTATCCCTTGGACCTTCTTATTGACGATGAAACACAGAAATTGCATCGGAATTAAATACAAAAGGCACAATGCCGACTTAAGTACATGAAGACCGACTCTTCATACTGTCTATGATTTGAACCATTCCTGTGACACTAGTTATAGATTCCGATGCTACACTCCAGGTTTACTGTATCCCTTGGACCTTCTTATTGACGATGAAACACAGAAATTGCATCGGAATTAAATACAAACGGCACAATGCCGACTTAAGTACAAGATGACTGACTCTACCAACTGTCTATGTTTCGAACGATTCCTCTGACAATCGTTATAGATTACGATGCTTTACTTCATGTTTACTGTATCCCTTGGACTTTCTTATTGACGATGAAACACAGAAATTGCATCGGAATGAAATACAAAAGGCACAATGCCGACCTAAGTACATGAAGACAGACTCTTCCTACTGATTATGTTTTGAATCATTCCTGTGACACTAGTTATAGATTCCGATGCCTCACTTCAGGTTTACTGCATCCCTTGGACCATCTTATTGACGATGAAACACAGAAATTGCATCAGAATTAAATACAAAACGCACAATGCCGAATTAAGTACAAGAAGACTGACTCTTCTTACTGTCTATGTTTTGAACCATTCCTGTGACACTAGTTATAGATTACGATGCTTCACTCCAGGTTTACTGTATCCCTTGGACCTTCTTATTGACGAAGAAACACACAAATTGCATCGGAATTAAATACAAAAGGCAAAATGCCGACTTAAGAACAAGATGACTGACTCTTCTTACTGACTATGTTTTGAAACATTCCTGTGTCACTAGCTATAGATTCCGATGCTTCACTTCAGATTTAGTGTATCCCGCTGTCTTTCTTATTGACGATGAAACACAGAAATGGCTTCGGAATTAAATACAAAAGGCACAATGCCGACTTAAGTATAAGAGGACTGACTCTTCTTACTGTCTATGTTTTGAACCATTCCTGTGACACTAGTTATAGATTCCGATTCTTCACTTGAGGTTTACTGTATCTCTTGGACCTTCTTATTGACGATGAAACACAAAAATTGTATCGGTATTAAATACAAAAGGTACAATGCCGACTTAAGTATATGAAGACCGACTCTTCCTACTGTCTATGTCTTGAACCATTCCTGTGACACTAGTTATAGATTCCGATGTTTCACTTGAGGTTAACTGTATCCCTTGGACCTTCTTATTGACGATGAAACACAGAAATTGCATCGGAATTAAATACTAAAGGCACAATGCCGACTTAAGTACAAGAAGACTGACTCTTCTTACTGTCTATGTTTTGAACCATTCCTGTGACACTAGTTATGAATTCCGATGCTTCGCTCCAGGTTCACTGTATCCCTTGGACCTTCTTATTGACAATGAAACACAGAAATTGCATCGGAATTGAATACAAAAAGCACAATGCTGACTTATGAACAAGAAGACTGACTCTACTTACTGACTATGTTTGAACCATTCCTGTGACACTAGCTATAGATTCCGATGCTTCACTTCAGGTTTACTGTATCCCTCTGACCTTCTTGTTGACGATGAGACACAGAAATTGCATCGGAATTAAATACAAAAGACACAATGCCGACTTAAGTACAAGAGGACTGACTCTTCTTACTGTCTATGTTTTGAACCATTCCTGTGTCACTAGCTATAGATTCCGATGCTTCACTTCAGGTTTAGTGTATCCCGCTGACTTTCTTATTGATGATGAAACACAGAAATGGCTTCGGAATTAAATACAAAATGCACAATGCCGACTTAAGTACAAGAGGACTGACCCTTATTACTGTCTATGTTTTGTACCATTCCTGTGACACTAGTTACAGATTCCGATGCTACACTCCAGGTTTACTGTATCCCTTGGAACTTGTTATTGACCATGAAACACAGATATTGCATCGGAATTAAATACAAAAGGCACAATGCCGACTTAAGGACAAGAAGACTGACTATTCCTACTGACTTTGTTTTGAACCATTAGTGTGACACTAGTTATAGATTCCGATGCTTCACTTCAGGTTTACTGTATCCCTTGGACCCTCTTAGTGACGATGATACACAGAAATTGTATCGGAATTAAATACAAAAGGCACAATGCCGACTAAAGTACAAGTAGGCTGACTCTTTCTACTGTCTATGTTTTGATTATTCCTGTGACACTAGTTATATATTCCGATGCTTCACTTCAGGTGTACTGGATCCCTTGGACCTTCTTATTGACGATGAAACACAAAAATTGCATCGGAATTAAATACAAAAGGCACAATGCCGACTTAAGTACATGAAGACCGACTCTTCCTACTGACTATGATTTGAACCGTTCCTGTGACACTAGTTATAGATTCCGATGCTTCACTTGAGGCTTACTGTATCCCTTGGAACTTCTTATTGACGATGAAACACAGAAATTGCATCGGAATTAAATACAAAAGGCACAATGCCGACTTAAGTACAAGAAGGCTGACTCTTCTTACTGTCCTTGTTTTAAACCATTCCTGTGACACCAGTTATAGATTCCGATGCTTCACTCCAGGTTAACTGTATCCCTTGGGACTTCTTATTGACGATGAAACACAGAAATTGCATCGTAATTAAATACAAAAGGCAAAATGCCGACTTAAGTACACGAAGACTGACTCTTCTTACAGTCTATGATTTGAACCATTCCTGTGACACTAGTTATAGATTCCGATGCTTCACTTCAGATTTAGTGTATCCCTCTGACTTTCTTATTGACGATGAAACACAGAAATGGCTTCGGAATTAAATACAAAAGGCACAATGCCGACTGAAGTACAAAAGGACTGACTCTTCTTACTGTCTATGTTTTGAACCATTCCTGTGACACTAGTTATAGATTCCGATGCTTCACTTGAGGTTAACTGTATCCCTTGGACCTTCTTATTGACAATGAGACACAGAAATTGCATCGGAATTAAATACTAAAGGCACAATGCCGACTTAAGTACAAGAAGACTGACTCTTCTTACAGTCTGTGTTTTGAACAATTCCTGTGACACTAGTTATAGATTCCGATGCTTCACTCCAGGTTTACTGTATCCCTTGGACCTTCTCATTGACGATGAAACACACAAATTGCATCGGAATTAAATACAAAAGGCAAAATGCCGACTTAAGTACACGAAGACTGACTCTTCTTACTGTCTATGAATTGAACCATTCCTGTGACACTAGTTATAGATTCCGATGATACACTCCAGGTTTACTGTATACCTTGGACCTTCTTATTGACGATGAATCACAGAAATTGCATCGGAATTAAATACAAAAGGCACAATGCCGACTTAAGGACAACAAGATTGACTCTTCTTCCTGTCTATGTTTTGAACCATTCCTGTGACACTAGTTATAGATTCCGATGCTTCACTCCAGGTTTACTGTACCCCTTGGACCTTCTTATTGACGAAGAAACACACAAGTTGCATCGGAATTAAATACAAAAGGCACATTGCCGGCTTAAGGACAAGAAGACTGACTCTTCATACTGACTATGTTTTGAACCAATCCTGTGACACTAGCTATAGATTCCGATGCTTCACTTCAGGTTTAGTGTATCCCTCTGACTCTCTTATTGACGATGAACACAGAATTACTTCGGAATTAAATACAAAAGGCACAATGCCGACTTAAGTACAAGAGGACTGACTCTTCTTACTGTCTATGGTTTGAACCATTCCTGTGACACTAGTTATAGATTCAGATGCTTCACTTGTGGTTTACTGTATCCCTTGGACCTTCTTATTGACGCTGAAACACAGAAATTGAATCGTAATTAAATACAAAAGGCACAATGCCGACTTAAGTACAAGAAGGCTGTCACTTCCTATTGTCTATGTTTTGAACCATTCCTGTGACACTCGTTATAGATTACAATGCTTTACTTCAGGTTTGGTGTATCCCTTGGACCTTCTTATTGACGATGAAACACAGAAATTGCATCGGAATTAAATACAAAAGGCACAATGCCGACTTAAGTACATGAGGACCGACTCTTCCTACTGATTATGTTTTGAACCATTCCTGTGACACTAGTTATAGATTCCGATGCCTCACTTCAGGTTTACTGTATCCCTTGGACCATCTTGTTGACGATGAAACACAGAAATTGCATCGGAATTTAATACAAAAGGCACAATGCCGAATTAAGTACAAGAAGACTGACTCTTCTTACTGTCTATGTTTTGAACCATTCCTGTGACACTAGTTATAGATTCAGGTGCTTCACTCCAGGTTTACTGTACACCTTGGACCTTCTTATTGACGAAGAAACACACAAATTGCATCGGAATTAAATACAAAATGCACAATGCCGACTTATGGACAAGAAGACTGAATCTTCTTACTGACAATGTTTGAACCAATCCTGTGACACTAGCTATAGATTCCGATGCTTCAATCCAGGCTTACTGTATCCCTTGGACCTTCTTATTGACGATGAAACACAGAAATTGTATCGGAATTAAATACAAAAGGCAAAATGCTGACTTAAGTACACGAAGACTGACTCTTCTTACTGTCTATGATTTGAACCATTCCTGTGACACTAGTTATAGATTCCGATGCTAAACTTCAGGTTTACTGTATCCCTTGGACCTTCTTATTGACGATGAAACACAGAAATTTCATCGGAATTAAATACAAAAGGCACAATGCCGACTTAAGGACAAGAAGATTGGCTCTTCTTACTGATTTTGTTTTGAACCATTCCTGTGACACTAGTTATAGATTACGATGCTTCGCTTCAGGTTTACTGTATCCGTTGGATCTTCTTATTGACGCTGAAACACAGACATTGAATCGGAATTACATACAAAAGGCACAATGCCTACTTAAGTACAAGAAGACTGACTCTTCCTACTGTCTATGATTTGAACCATTCCTGTGACACTCGTTATAGATTACGATGGTTTACCTCAGGTTTACTGTATCCCTTGGACCTTCTTATTGACGATGAAACACAGAAATTGCATCGGAATTAAATACAAATGGCACAATGCCGACTTAAGTACAAGAAGACAGATTCTTCTTACTGACTATGTTTTGAACCATTCCTGTGACACTAGTTATAGATTCCGATGCTTCACTTCAGGTTTACTGTACCCCTTGGACCTTCTTATTGACGATGAAACATAGAAATTGCATCGGAATAAAATACAAAAGGCAAAATGCCGACTTAAGTACACGAAGACTGACTCTTCTTACTGTCTATGTTATGAACCATTCCTGTGACACTAGTTACAGATTCCGATGCTACACTCCAGGTTTACTGTATCCTTTGGACCATCTTATTGACGATGAAACACAGAAATTGCATCGGAATTAAATAGAAAAGGCACAATGCTGACTTAAGTACAAGAGGACTGACTCTTCTTACTGACTATGTTTTGAACCATTCCTGTGACACTAGTTATAGATTCCGATGCTTCACTTCGGGTTTACTGTATCCCTTGGACCTTCTTATTGACGATGAAACACAGAAATTGCATCGGAATTAAATTCAAAAGGCAAAATGCTGACTTAAGTACACGAAGACTGACTCTTCTTACTGTCTATGAATTGAACCATTCCTGTGACACTAGTTATAGATTCCGATGATACACTCCAGGTTTACTGTATACCTTGGACCTTCTTATTGACGATGAATCACAGAAATTGCATCGGAATTAAATACAAAAGGCACAATGCCGACTTAAGGACAACAAGATTGACTCTTCTTCCTGTCTATGTTTTGAACCATTCCTGTGACACTAGTTATAGATTCCGATGCTTCACTCCAGGTTTACTGTACCCCTTGGACCTTCTTATTGACGAAGAAACACACAAGTTGCATCGGAATTAAATACAAAAGGCACATTGCCGGCTTAAGGACAAGAAGACTGACTCTTCATACTGACTATGTTTTGAACCAATCCTGTGACACTAGCTATAGATTCCGATGCTTCACTTCAGGTTTAGTGTATCCCTCTGACTCTCTTATTGACGATGAAACACAGAATTACTTCGGAATTAAATACAAAAGGCACAATGCCGACTTAAGTACAAGAGGACTGACTCTTCTTACTGTCTATGGTTTGAACCATTCCTGTGACACTAGTTATAGATTCAGATGCTTCACTTGTGGTTTACTGTATTCCTTGGACCTTCTTATTGACGCTGAAACACAGAAATTGAATCGTAATTAAATACAAAAGGCACAATGCCGACTTAAGTACAAGAAGGCTGTCACTTCCTATTGTCTATGTTTTGAACCATTCCTGTGACACTCGTTATAGATTACAATGCTTTACTTCAGGTTTGGTGTATCCCTTGGACCTTCTTATTGACGATGAAACACAGAAATTGCATCGGAATTAAATACAAAAGGCACAATGCCGACTTAAGTACATGAGGACCGACTCTTCCTACTGATTATGTTTTGAACCATTCCTGTGACACTAGTTATAGATTCCGATGCCTCACTTCAGGTTTACTGTATCCCTTGGACCATCTTGTTGACGATGAAACACAGAAATTGCATCGGAATTTAATACAAAAGGCACAATGCCGAATTAAGTACAGGAAGACTGACTCTTCTTACTGTCTATGTTTTGAACCATTCCTGTGACACTAGTTATAGATTCAGTTGCTTCACTCCAGGTTTACTGTACACCTTGGACCTTCTTATTGACGAAGAAACACACAAATTGCATCGGAATAAAATACAAAAGGCAAAATGCCGACTTAAGTACACGAAGACTGACTCTTCTTACTGTCTATGTTATGAACCATTCCTGTGACACTAGTTACAGATTCCGATGCTACACTCCAGGTTTACTGTATCCTTTGGACCATCTTATTGACGATGAAACACAGAAATTGCATCGGAATTAAATAGAAAAGGCACAATGCTGACTTAAGTACAAGAGGACTGACTCTTCTTACTGACTATGTTTTGAACCATTCCTGTGACACTAGTTATAGATTCCGATGCTTCACTTCGGGTTTACTGTATCCCTTGGACCTTCTTATTGACGATGAAACACAGAAATTGCATCGGAATGAAATTCAAAAGGCAAAATGCTGACTTAAGTACACGAAGACTGACTCTTCTTACTGTCTATGATTTAAACCATTCCTGTGACACTAGTTATAGATTCCGATGTTACACTCCAGGTTTACTGTATCCCTTGGACCTTCTTATTGACGATGAAACACAGAAATTGCATCGGAATTAAATACAAAAGGCACAATGCCGACTTAAGGACAAGAAGATTGACTCTTCTTACTGACTTTGTTTTGAACCGTTCCTGTGACACTAGTTATAGATTCCGATGCTTCACTTCAGGTTTACTGTATCCCTTGGATCTTCTTATTGACGCTGAAACAGAGAAATTGAATCGGAATTAAATACAAAAGTCACAATGCCGACTTAAGTACAAGAAGACTGACTCTTCCTACTGTCTATGTTTTGAACCATTCCTGTGACACTCGTTATAGATTACGATGCTTTACTTCAGGTTTACTGTATCCCTTGGACCTTCTTATTGACGATGATGCACAGAAATTGCATCGGAATTAAATACAAAAGGCACAATGCCGACTTAAGTACATGAAGACCGACTCTTCCTACTGACTAAGATTTGAACCATTCCTGTGACTCTAGTTACAGATTCCGATGCTACACTCCAGGTTTACTGTATCCCTTGGAACTTCTTATTGACGATGAAACACAGAAATTGCATCGGAATTAAATAGAAACGGCACAATGCCGACTTAAGTACAAGAGGACTGACTCTTCTTACTGACTATGTTTTGAACCATTCTTGTGACACTAGTTATAGATTCCGATGCTTCACTTCAGGTTTACTGTATCCCTAGGACCTTCTTATTGACGATGAAACACAGAAATAGCATCGGAATTAAATACAAAAGGCAAAATGCCGACTTAAGTACACCAAGACTGACTCTTCTTACTATCTGTGATTTGAACCATTCCTGTGACACTAGTTATAGATTCGGATGATACACTCCAGGTTTACTGTATCCCTTGGACATTCTTATTGACGATGAAACACAGAAATTCCATCGGAATTAAATACAAAAGGCACAATGCCGACTAAGGGACAACAAGATTGACTCTTCTTACTGACTTTGTTTTGAACCATTCCTGTGACACTAGTTATAGATTCCGATGCTTCACTTCAGGTTTACTGTATCCCTTGGACCTTCTTATTGACGCTGAAACACAGAAATTGAATCGGAATTAAATACAAACGACACAATGCCGACTTAAGTACAAGAAGACTGACTCTACCTACTGTCTTATGTTTTGAACCATTCCTGTGGCACTCGTTATAGATTACGATGCTTTACTTCAGGTTTACTGTATCCCTTGGACTTTCTTATAGACGATGAAACACAGAAATTGCATCGGAATGAAATACAAAGGGCACAATGCCGACTTATGTACATGAGGACCGACTCTTCCCACTGATTATGTTTTGAACCATTCCTGTGACATTAGTTATAGATTCCGATGCCTCACTTCAGGTTTACTGTATCCCTTGGACCATCCTATTGACGATGAAACACAGAAATTGCATCGGAATTAATTACAAAAGGCAAAATGCCGACTTAAGTACACGAAGACTGACTCTTCTTACTGTCTATGATTTGAACCATTCCTGTGACACTAGTTATAGATTCCGGTGCTTCACTTCAGGTTTAGTGTATCCCTCTGACTTTCTTATTGACGATGAAACACAGAAATGGCTTCGGAATTAAATAAAAAAGGCACAGTGCCGACTTAAGTACAAGAGGACTGACTCTTCGTAATGTCTATGATTTGAACCATTCCTGTGACACTAGTTATAGATTCCGATGCTTCACTTGAGGTTAACTGTACCCCTTGGACTTTCTTATTGACAATGAAACACAGAAATTGCATCGGAATTAAATACAAAAAGCACAATGCCGATTTAAGAACAAGAAGACTGATTCTCCTTAGTGACTATATTTGAACCATTCCTGTGACACTAGCTGTAGATTCCGATGCTTCACTTCAGGTTTACTGTATCCCTCTGACCTTCTTGTTGACGATGAAACACAGAAATTGCATCGGAATTAAATACAATACCCACAATGCCGACTTAAGTACAAGAAGACTGACTCTTCTTACTGTCTATGTTTTGAACCATTCCATTGACACTAGTTATAGATTCCGATGCTTCAATCCAGGTTTACTGTATCCCTTGGACCTTCTTATTGACGATGAAACACAGAAATTGTATCGGAATTAAATACAAAAGGCAAAATGCTGACTTAAGTACACGAAGACTGACTCTTCTTACTGTCTATGATTTGAACCATTCCTGTGACACTAGTTATAGATTCCGATGCTACACTTCAGGTTTACTGTATCCCTTGGACCTTCTTATTGTCGATGAAACACAGAAATTTCATCGGAATTAAATACAAAAGGCACAATACCGACTTAAGGACGAGAAGATTGGCTCTTCTTACTGACTTTGTTTTGAACCATTCCTGTGACACTAGTTATAGATTACGATGCTTCGCTTCAGGTTTACTGTATCCCTTGGATCTTCTTATTGACGCTGAAACACAGACATTGAATCGGAATTATATACAAAAGGCACAATGCCTACTTAAGTACAAGAAGACTGACTCTTCCTACTGTCTATGTTTTGAACCATTCCTGTGACACTCGTTATAGATTACGATGCTTTACTTCAGGTTTACTGTATCCCTTGGACCTTCTTATTGACGATGAAGCACAGAAATTGCATCGGAATTAAATACAAAAGGCACAATGCCGACTTAAGTACATGAAGACCGACTCTTCCTACTGACTAAGATTTGAACCATTCCTGTGACTCTAGTTACAGATTCCGATGCTACACTCCAGGTTTACTGTATCCCTTGGAACTTCTTATTGACGATGAAACACAGAAATTGCATCGGAATTAAATAGAAACGGCACAATGCCGACTTAAGTACAAGAGGACTGACTCTTCTTACTGACTATGTTTTGAACCATTCCTGTGACACTAGTTATAGATTCCGATGCTTCACTTCAGGTTTACTGTATCCCTAGGACCTTCTTATTGACGATGAAACACAGAAATAGCATCGGAATTAAATACAAAAGGCAAAATGCCGACTTAAGTACACCAAGACTGACTCTTCTTACTATCTATGATTTGAACCATTCCTGTGACACTAGTTATAGATTCGGATGATACACTCCAGGTTTACTGTATCCCTTGGACATTCTTATTGACGATGAAACACAGAAATTGCATCGGAATTAAATACAAAAGGCACAATGCCGACTAAGGGACAACAAGTTTGACTCTTCTTACTGACTTTGTTTTGAACCATTCCTGTGACACTAGTTATAGATTCCGATGCTTCACTTCAGGTTTACTGTATCCCTTGGACCTTCTTATTGACGCTGAAACACAGAAATTGAATCGGAATTAAATACAAACGACACAATGCCGACTTAAGTACAAGAAGACTGACTCTACCTACTGTCTTATGTTTTGAACCATTCCTGTGGCACTCGTTATAGATTACGATGCTTTACTTCAGGTTTACTGTATCCCTTGGACTTTCTTATAGACGATGAAACACAGAAATTGCATCGGAATGAAATACAAAGGGCACAATGCCGACTTATGTACATGAGGACCGACTCTTCCCACTGATTATGTTTTGAACCATTCCTGTGACATTAGTTATAGATTCCGATGCCTCACTTCAGGTTTACTGTATCCCTTGGACCATCTTATTGACGATGAAACACAGAAATTGCATCGGAATTAATTACAAAAGGCAAAATGCCGACTTAAGTACACGAAGACTGACTCTTCTTACTGTCTATGATTTGAACCATTCCTGTGACACTAGTTATAGATTCCGGTGCTTCACTTCAGGTTTAGTGTATCCCTCTGACTTTCTTATTGACGATGAAACACAGAAATGGCTTCGGAATTAAATAAAAAAGGCACAGTGCCGACTTAAGTACAAGAGGACTGACTCTTCGTACTGTCTATGATTTGAACCATTCCTGTGACACTAGTTATAGATTCCGATGCTTCACTTGAGGTTAACTGTACCCCTTGGACTTTCTTATTGACAATGAAACACAGAAATTGCATCGGAATTAAATACAAAAAGCACAATGCCGATTTAAGAACAAGAAGACTGATTCTCCTTAGTGACTATATTTGAACCATTCCTGTGACACTAGCTGTAGATTCCGATGCTTCACTTCAGGTTTACTGTATCCCTCTGACCTTCTTGTTGACGATGAAACACAGAAATTGCATCGGAATTAAATACAATACCCACAATGCCGACTTAAGTACAAGAAGACTGACTCTTCTTACTGTCTATGTTTTGAACCATTCCATTGACACTAGTTATAGATTCCGATGCTTCAATCCAGGTTTACTGTATCCCTTGGACCTTCTTATTGACGATGAAACACAGAAATTGTATCGGAATTAAATACAAAAGGCAAAATGCTGACTTAAGTACACGAAGACTGACTCTTCTTACTGTCTATGATTTGAACCATTCCTGTGACACTAGTTATAGATTCCGATGCTACACTTCAGGTTTACTGTATCCCTTGGACCTTCTTATTGTCGATGAAACACAGAAATTTCATCGGAATTAAATACAAAAGGCACAATACCGACTTAAGGACAAGAAGATTGGCTCTTCTTACTGACTTTGTTTTGAACCATTCCTGTGACACTAGTTATAGATTACGATGCTTCGCTTCAGGTTTACTGTATCCCTTGGATCTTCTTATTGACGCTGAAACACAGACATTGAATCGGAATTATATACAAAAGGCACAATGCCTACTTAAGTACAAGAAGACTGACTCTTCCTACTGTCTATGTTTTGAACCATTCCTGTGACACTCGTTATAGATTACGATGCTTTACTTCAGGTTTACTGTATCCCTTGGACCTTCTTATTGACGATGAAACACAGAAATTGCATCGGAATTAAATACAAAAGGCACAATGCCGACTTAAGTACATGAAGACCGACTCTTCATACTGTCTATGATTTGATCCATTCCTGTGACACTAGTTATAGATTCCGATGCTACACTCCAGGTTTACTGTATCCCTCGGACCTTCTTATTGACGATGAAACACAGAAATTGCATCGGAATTAAAAACAAACGGCACAATGCCGACTTAAGTACAAGAAGACTGACTCTACCTACTGTCTATGATTCGAACCATTCCTGTGACACTCGTTATACATTACGATGCTTTACTTCAGGTTTACTGTATCCCTTGGACTTTCTTATTGACGACGAAACACAGAAATTGCATCGGAATGAAATACAAAAGGCACAATGCCGACCTAAGTACATGAAGATCGACTCATCCTACTGACTATGTTTTGAAACATTCCTGTGTCACTAGCTATAGATTCCGATGCTTCACTTCAGGTTTAGTGTATCCCGCTGTCTTTCTTATTGACGATGAAACACAGAAATGGCTTCGGAATTAAATACAAAAGGCACAATGCCGACTTAAGTACAAGAGGACTGACTCTTCTTACTGTCTATGTTATGAACCATTCCTGTGACACTAGTTATGAATTCCGATGCTTCGCTCCAGGTTCACTGTATCGCTTGGACCTTCTTATTGACAATGAAACACAGAAATTGCATCGGAATTGAATACAAAAAGCACAATGCTGACTTATGAACAAAAAGACTGACTCTACTTACTCACTATGTTTGAACCATTCCTGTGACACTAGCTATAGATTCCGATGCTTCACTTCAGGTTTACTGTATCCCTCTGACCTTCTTGTTGACGATGAAACACAGAAATTGCATCGGAATTAAATACAAAAGACACAATGCCGACTTAAGTACAAGAGGACTGACTCTTCTTACTGTCTATGTTTTGAACCATTCCTGAGTCACTAGCTATAGATTCCGATGCTTCACTTCAGGTTTAGTGTATCCCGCTGACTTTCTTATTGATGATGAAACACAGAAATGGCTTCGGAATTTAATACAAAAGGCACAATGCCGACTTAAGTACAAGAGGACTGACTCTTATTACTGTCTATGTTTTGAACCATTCCTGTGACACTAGTTACAGATTCCGATGCTACACTCCAGGTTTACTGTATCCCTTGGAACTTGTTATTGACCATGAAACACAGATATTGCATCGGAATTAAATACAAAAGGCACAATGCCGACTTAAGGACAAGAAGACTGACTATTCCTACTGACTTTGTTTTGAACCATTAGTGTGACACTAGTTATAGATTCCGATGCTTCACTTCAGGTTTACTGTATCCCTTGGACCTTCTTATTGACGATGAAACACAGAAATTGCATCGGAATTAAATACAAAAGGCACAATGCCGACTTAAGTACAAGAAGACTGATTCTTCTTACTGACTATGTTTTGAACCATTCCTGTGACACTAGTTATAGATTCCGATGTTTCACTTCAGGTTTACTGTACCCCTTGGACCTTCTTATTGACGATGAAACATAGAAATTGCATCGGAATGAAATACAAAAGGCAAAATGCCGACTTAAGTACACGAAGACTGACTCTTCTTACTGTCTATGTTATGAACCATTCCTGTGACACTAGTTACAGATTCCGATGCTACACTCCAGGTTTACTGTATCCTTTGGACCATCTTATTGACGATGAAACACAGAAATTGCATCGGAATTAAATAGAAAAGGCACAATGCTGACTTAAGTACAAGAGGACTGACTCTTCTTACTGACTATGTTTTGAACCATTCCTGTGACACTAGTTATAGATTCCGATGCTTCACTTTGGGTTTACTGTATCCCTTGGACCTTCTTATTGACGATGAAACACAGAAATTGCATCGGAATTAAATTCAAAAGGCAAAATGCTGACTTAAGTACACGAAGACTGACTCTTCTTACTGTCTATGATTTAAACCATTCCTGTGACACTAGTTATAGATTCCGATGTTACACTCCAGGTTTACTGTATCCCTTGGACCTTCTTATTGACGATGAAACACAGAAAATGCATCGGAATTAAATACAAAAGGCACAATGCCGACTTAAGGACAAGAAGATTGACTCTTCTTACTGACTTTGTTTTGAACCATTCCTGTGACACTAGTTATAGATTCCGATGCTTCACTTCAGGTTTACTGTATCCCTTGGATCTTCTTATTGACGCTGAAACACAGAAATTGAATCGGAATTAAATACAAAAGTCACAATGCCGACTTAAGTACAAGAAGACTGACTCTTCCTACTGTCTATGTTTTGAACCATTCCTGTGACACTCGTTATAGATTACGATGCTTTACTTCAGGTTTACTGTATCCCTTGGACCTTCTTATTGACGATGAAGCACAGAAATTGCATCGGAATTAAATACAAAAGGCACAATGCCGACTTAAGTACACCAAGACTGACTCTTCTTACTGTCTATGATTTGAACCATGCCTGTGACACTAGTTATAGATTCGGATGATACACTCCAGGTTTACTGTATCCCTTGGACATTCTTATTGACGATGAATCACAGAAATTGCATCGGAATTAAATACAAAAGGCACAATGCCGACTAAGGGACAACAAGATTGACTCTTCTTACTGACTTTGTTTTGAACCATTCCTGTGACACTAGTTATAGATTCCGATGCTTCACTTCAGGTTTACTGTATCCCTTGGACCTTCTTATTGACGCTGAAACACAGAAATTGAATCGGAATTAAAAACAAACGACACAATGCCGACTTAAGTACAAGAAGACTGACTCTACCTACTGTCTTATGTTTTGAACCATTCCTGTGGCACTCGTTATAGATTACGATGCTTTACTTCAGGTTTACTGTATCCCTTGGACTTTCTTATTGACGATGAAACACAGAAATTGCATCGGAATGAAATACAAAGGGCACAATGCCGACTTATGTACATGAGGAGCGACTCTTCCCACTGATTATGTTTTGAACCATTCCTGTGACATTAGTTATAGATTCCGATGCCTCACTTCAGGTTTACTGTATCCCTTGGACCATCTTATTGACGATGAAACACAGAAATTGCATCGGAATTAATTACAAAAGGCAAAATGCCGACTTAAGTACACGAAGACTGACTCTTCTTACTGTCTATGATTTGAACCATTCCTGTGACACTAGTTATAGATTCCGGTGCTTCACTTCAGGTTTAGTGTATCCCTCTGACTTTCTTATTGACGATGAAACACAGAAATGGCTTCGGAATTAAATAAAAAAGGCACAGTGCCGACTTAAGTACAAGAGGACTGACTCTTCGTACTGTCTATGATTTGAACCATTCCTGTGACACTAGTTATGAATTCCGATGCTTCGCTCCAGGTTCACTGTATCCCTTGGACCTTCTTATTGACAATGAAACACAGAAATTGCATCGGAATTGAATACAAAAAGCACAATGCTGACTTATGAACAAAAAGACTGACTCTACTTACTGACTATGTTTGAACCATTCCTGTGACACTAGCTATAGATTCCGATGCTTCACTTCAGGTTTACTGTATCCCTCTGACCTTCTTGTTGACGATGAAACACAGAAATTGCATCGGAATTAAATACAAAAGACACAATGCCGACTTAAGTACAAGAGGACTGACTCTTCTTACTGTCTATGTTTTGAACCATTCCTGAGTCACTAGCTATAGATTCCGATGCTTCACTTCAGGTTTAGTGTATCCCGCTGACTTTCTTATTGATGATGAAACACAGAAATGGCTTCGGAATTAAATACAAAAGGCACAATGCCGACTTAAGTACAAGAGGACTGACTCTTATTACTGTCTATGTTTTGAACCATTCCTGTGACACTAGTTACAGATTCCGATGCTACACTCCAGGTTTACTGTATCCCTTGGAACTTGTTATTGACGAAGAAACACACAAATTGCATCGGAATTAAATACAAAAGGCAAAATGCCGACTTAAGGACAAGATGACTGACTCTTCTTACTGACTATGTTTTGAAACATTCCTGTGTCACTAGCTATTGATTCCGATGCTTCACTTCAGGTTTAGTGTATCCCGCTGTCTTTCTTATTGACGATGAAACACAGAAATGGCTTCGGAATTAAATACAAAAGGCACAATGCCGACTTAAGTACAAGAGGACTGACTCTTCTTACTGTCTATGTTTTGAACCATTCCTGTGACACTAGTTATGAATTCCGATGCTTCGCTCCAGGTTCACTGTATCCCTTGGACCTTCTTATTGAAAATGAAACACAGAAATTGCATCGGAATTGAATACAAAAAGCACAATGCTGACTTATGAACAAAAAGACTGACTCTACTTACTGACTATGTTTGAACCATTCCTGTGACACTAGCTATAGATTCCGATGCTTCACTTCAGGTTTACTGTATCCCTCTGACCTTCTTGTTGACGATGAAACACAGAAATTGCATCGGAATTAAATACAAAAGACACAATGCCGACTTAAGTACAAGAGGACTGACTCTTCTTACTGTCTATGTTTTGAACCATTCCTGAGTCACTAGCTATAGATTCCGATGCTTCACTTCAGGTTTAGTGTATCCCGCTGACTTTCTTATTGATGATGAAACACAGAAATGGCTTCGGAATTAAATACAAAAGGCACAATGCCGACTTAAGTACAAGAGGACTGACTCTTATTACTGTCTATGTTTTGAACCATTCCTGTGACACTAGTTACATATTCCGATGCTACACTCCAGGTTTACTGTATCCCTTGGAACTTGTTATTGACCATAAAACACAGATATTGCATCGGAATTAAATACAAAAGGCACAATGCCGACTTAAGGACAAGAAGACTGACTATTCCTACTGACTTTGTTTTGAACCATTAGTGTGACACTAGTTATAGATTCCGATGCTTCACTTCAGGTTTACTGTATCCCTTGGACCTTCTTATTGACGATGAAACACAGAAATTGCATCGGAATTAAATACAAAAGGCACAATGCCGACTTAAGTACAAGAAGACTGATTCTTCTTACTGGCTATGTTTTGAACCATTCCTGTGACACTAGTTATAGATTCCGATGCTTCACTTCAGGTTTACTGTACCCCTTGGACCTTCTTATTGACGACGAAACATAGAAATTGCATCGGAATAAAATACAAAAGGCAAAATGCCGACTTAAGTACACGAAGACTGACTCTTCTTACTGTCTATGTTATGAACCATTCCTGTGACACTAGTTACAGATTCCGATGCTACACTCCAGGTTTACTGTATCCTTTGGACCATCTTATTGACGATGAAACACAGAAATTGCACCGGAATTAAATAGAAAAGGCACAATGCTGACTTAAGTACAAGAGGACTGACTCTTCTTACTGACTATGCTTTGAACCATTCCTGTGACACTAGTTATAGATTCCGATGCTTCACTTCGGGTTTACTGTATCCCTTGGACCTTCTTATTGACGATGAAACACAGAAATTGCATCGGAATTAAATTCAAAACGCAAAATGCTGACTTAAGTACACGAAGACTGACTCTTCTTACTGTCTATGATTTAAACCATTCCTGTGACACTAGTTATAGATTCCGATGTTACACTCCAGGTTTACTGTATCCCTTGGACCTTCTTATTGACGATGAAACACAGAAATTGCATCGGAATTAAATACAAAAGGCACAATGCCGACTTAAGGACAAGAAGATTGACTCTTCTTACTGACTTTGTTTTGAACCATTCCTGTGACACTAGTTATAGATTCCGATGCTTCACTTCAGGTTTACTGTATCCCTTGGATCTTCTTATTGACGCTGAAACACAGAAATTGAATCGGAATTAAATACAAAAGTCACAATGCCGACTTAAGTACAAGAAGACTGACTCTTCCTACTGTCTATGTTTTGAACCATTCCTGTGACACTCGTTATAGATTACGATGCTTTACTTCAGGTTTACTGTATCCCTTGGACCTTCTTATTGACGATGAAGCACAGAAATTGCATCGGAATTAAATACAAAAGGCACAATGCCGACTTAAATACATGAAGACCGACTCTTCCTACTGACTAAGTTTTGAACCATTCCTGTGACTCTAGTTACTGATTCCGATGCTACACTCCAGGTTTACTGTATCCCTTGGAACTTCTTATTGACGATGAAACACAGAAATTGCATCGGAATTAAATAGAAACGGCACAATGCCGACTTAAGTACAAGAGGACTGACTCTTCTTACTGACTATGATTTGAACCATTCCTGTGACACTAGTTATAGATTCCGATGCTTCACTTCAGGTTTACTGTATCCCTAGGACCTTCTTATTGACGATGAAACACAGAAATAGCATCGGAATTAAATACAAAAGGCAAAATGCCGACTTAAGTACACCAAGACTGACTCTTCTTACTGTCTATGATTTGAACCATTCCTGTGACACTAGTTATAGATTCGGATGATACACTCCAGGTTTACTGTATCCCTTGGACATTCTTATTGACGATGAAACACAGAAATTGCATCGGAATTAAATACAAAAGGCACAATGCCGACTAAGGGGCAACAAGATTGACTCTTCTTACTGACTTTGTTTGAACCATTCCTGTGACACTAGTTATTGATTCCGATGCTTCACTTCAGGTTTACTGTATCCCTTGGACCTTCTTATTGACGCAGAAACACAGAAATTGAATTGGAATTAAATACAAACGACACAATGCCGACTTAAGTACAAGAAGACTGACTCTACCTACTGTCTTATGTTTTGAACCATTCCTGTGGCACTCGTTATAGATTACGATGCTTTACTTCAGGTTTACTGTATCCCTTGGACTTTCTTATTGACGATGAAACACAGAAATTGCATCGGAATGAAATACAAAGGGCACAATGCCGACTTATGTACATGAGGACCGACTCTTCCCACTGATTATGTTTTGAACCATTCCTGTGACATTAGTTATAGATTCCGATGCCTCACTTCAGGTTTACTGTATCCCTTGGACCATCTTATTGACGATGAAACACAGAAATTGCATCGGAATTAATTACAAAAGGCAAAATGCCGACTTAAGTACACGAAGACTGACTCTTCTTACTGTCTATGATTTGAACCATTCCTGTGACACTAGTTATAGATTCCGGTGCTTCACTTCAGGTTTAGTGTATCCCTCTGACTTTCTTATTGACGATGAAACACAGAAATGGCTTCGGAATTAAATAAAAAAGGCACAGTGCCGACTTAAGTACAAGAGGACTGACTCTTCGTACTGTCTATGATTTGAACCATTCCTGTGACACTAGTTATAGATTCCGATGCTTCACTTGAGGTTAACTGTACCCGTTGGACTTTCTTATTGACAATGAAACACAGAAATTGCATCGGAATTAAATACAAAAAGCACAATGCCGATTTAAGAACAAGAAGACTGATTCTCCTTAGTGACTATATTTGAACCATTCCTGTGACACTAGCTGTAGATTCCGATGCTTCACTTCAGGTTTACTGTATCCCTCTGACCTTCTTGTTGACGATGAAACACAGAAATTGCATCGGAATTAAATACAATACCCACAATGCCGACTTAAGTACAAGAAGACTGACTCTTCTTACTGTCTATGTTTTGAACCATTCCATTGACACTAGTTATAGATTCCGATGCTTCAATCCAGGTTTACTGTATCCCTTGGACCTTCTTATTGACGATGAAACACAGAAATTGAATCGGAATTAAATACAAAAGGCAAAATGCTGACTTAAGTACACGAAGACTGACTCTTCTTACTGTCTATGATTTGAACCATTCCTGTGACACTAGTTATAGATTCCGATGCTACACATCAGGTTTACTGTATCCCTTGGACCTTCTTATTGTCGATGAAACACAGAAATTTCATCGGAATTAAATACAAAAGGCACAATGCCGACTTAAGGACAAGAAGATTGGCTCTTCTTACTGACTTTGTTTTGAACCATTCCTGTGACACTAGTTATACATTACGATGCTTTACTTCAGGTTTACTGTATCCCTTGGACTTTCTTATTGACGACGAAACACAGAAATTGCATCGGAATGAAATACAAAAGGCACAATGCCGACCTAAGTACATGAAGATCGACTCATCCTACTGATTATGTTTTGAATCATTCCTGTGACACTAGTTATAGATTCCGATGCCTCACTTCAGGTTTACTGTATCCCTTGGACCATCTTATTGACGATGAAACACAGAAATTGCATCGGAATTAAATACAAAAGGCACAATGCCGAATTAAGTACAAGAAGACTGACTCTTCTTACTGTCTATGTTTTGAACCATTCCTGTGTCACTAGCTATAGATTCCGATGCTTCACTTCAGGTTTAGTGTATCCCGCTGTCTTTCTTATTGACGATGAAACACAGAAATGGCTTCGGAATTAAATACAAATGGCACAATGCCGACTTAAGTACAAGAGGACTGACTCTTGTTACTGTCTATGTTTTGAACCATTCCTGTGACACTAGTTATGAATTCCGATGCTTCGCTCCAGGTTCACTGTATCCCTTGGACCTCCTTATTGACAATGAAACACAGAAATTGCATCGGAAATGAATACAAAAAGCACAATGCTGACTTATGAACAAAAAGACTGACTATTCCTACTGACTTTGTTTTGAACCATTAGTGTGACACTAGTTATAGATTCCGATGCTTCACTTCAGGTTTACTGTATCCCTTGGACCTTCTTAGTGACGATGGAACACAGAAATTGCATCGGAATTAAATACAAAAGGCACAATGCCGACTAAAGTACAAGTAGGCTGACTCTTTCTACTGTCTAAGTTTTGATTATTCCTGTGACACTAGTTATAGATTCCGATGCTTCACTTCAGGTGCACTGGATCCCTTGGACCTATTTATTGACGATGAAACACAAAAATTGCATCGGAATTAAATACAAAAGGCACAATGCCGACTTAAGTACATGAAGACCGACTCTTCCTACTGACTATGATTTGAACCGTTCCTGTGACACTAGTTATAGATTCCGATGCTTCACTTGAGGCTTACTGTATCCCTTGGAACTTCTTATTGACGATGAAACACAGAAATTGCATCGGAATTAAATACAAAAGGCACAATGCCGACTTAAGTACAAGAAGATTGACTCTTCTTACTGTCTTTGTTTTAAACCATTCCTGTGACACCAGTTATAGATTCCGATGCTTCACTCCAGGTTAACTGTATCCCTTGGACCTGCTTATTGACGATGAAACACAGAAATTGCATCGGAATTAAATACAAAAGGCAAAATGCCGACTTAAGTACACGAAGACTGACTCTTCTTACTGTCTATGATTTGAACCATTCCTGTGACACTAGTTATAGATTCCGATGCTTCACTTCAGGTTTAGTGTATCCCTCTGACTTTCTTCTTGACGATGAAACACAGAAATGGCTTCGGAATTAAATACAAAAGGCACAATGCCGACTGAAGTACAAAAGGACTGACTCTTCTTACTGTCTATGTTTTGAACCATTCCTGTGACACTAGTTATAGATTCCGATGCTTCACTTGAGGTTAACTGTATCCCTTGGACCTTCTTATTGACGATGAAACACAGAAATTGCATCGGAATTCAATACAAAAGGCACAATGGCGACTTAAGTACAAAAGGACTGACTCTTCTTACTGTCTATGTTTTGAACCATTCCTCTGACACTCGTCATAGATTCCGATGCTTCACTTGAGGTTTACTGTATCCCTTGGACCTTCTTATTGACGCTGAAACACAGAAATTGAATCGGAATTAAATACAAAAGGCACAATGCCGACTTAAGTACAAGAAGACTGACTCTTCCTACTGTCTATGTTTTGAACCATTCCTTTGACACTCGTTATAGATTACGGTGCTTTACTTCAGGTTTACTGTATCCCTTGGACCTTCTTATTGACGATGAAACACAGAAATTGCATCGGAATTAAATACAAAAGGCACAATGCCGACTTAAGTACATGAAGACTTACTCTTCCTACTGACTATGTTTTGAACCATTCCTGTAACACTAGTTACAGATTCCGATGCTACACTCCAGGTTTACTGTATCCCTTGGACCTTCTTATTGACGATGACACACAGAAATTGCATCGGAATTAAATAGAAAAGGCACAATGCCGATTTAAGTACAAGAGGACTGACTCTTCTTACTGACTATGTTTGAACCATTCCTGTGACACTAGTTATAGATTCCGTTGCTTCACTTCATGTTTACAGTATCCCTTGGACCTTCTTGTTGACGATGAAACACACAAATTGCATCGGAATTAAATACAAAAGGCAAAATGCCGTCTTAAGTACACGAAGACTGACTCTTCTTACTGTCTATGATTTGAACCATTCCTGTGACACTAGTTATAGATTCCGATGCTTCACTGCAGGTTTACTGTATCCCTTGGACCTCCTTATTGACGAAGAAACACACAAATTGCATTGGAATTAAATACAAAATGCACAATGCCGACTTAAGGAAAAGGAGACTGACTCTTCTTACTGACGATGTTTTGAACCAATCCTGTGACACTAGCTATAGATTCCGATGCTTCACTTCAGGTTTAGTGTATCCTTCTGGCTCTCTTATTGACGATGAAACACAGAAGTGGCTTCCGAATTAAATACAAAAGGCACAGTTCCGACTTATGTACAAGAGGACTGACTCTTCTTACTGTCTATAGTTTGAACCATTCCTGTGACACTAGTTATAGATTCCGATGCTTCACTTGATTTTGAGTGTATCCCTTGGACCTTATTATTGACGATAAAACACAGAAATTGCATCGGAATTAAATACAAGAGGCACAATGCCGACTTAAGTACATGAAGACCGACTCTTCCTATGTCTATGTTTTGAACCATTCCTGTGACACTAGTTATTGATACCGATGCTTCACTTGAGGTTTACTGTATCGCTTGGACCTTCTTATTCACGAAGAAACACAAAAATTGTATCGGTATTAAATACAAAAGGCACAATGCAGACTTAAGTACATGAAGACCGACTCTTCCTACTGACTATGCTTTGAACCATTCCTGTGGCACTAGTTATAGATTCCGATGTTTCACTTGAGGTTAACTGTATCCCTTGGACCTTCTTATTGACAATGAGACACAGAAATTGCATCGGAATTAAATACTAAAGGCACAATGCCGACTTAAGTACAAGAAGACTGACTCTTCTTACAGTCTATGTTTTGAACAATTCCTGTGACACTAGTTATAGATTCCGATGCTTCACTCCAGGTTTACTGTATACCTTGGACAAAAGGCACAATGCAGACTTAAGTACATGAAGACCGACTCTTCCTACTGACTATGCTTTGAACCATTCCTGTGGCACTAGTTATAGATTCCGATGTTTCACTTGAGGTTAACTGTATCCCTTGGACCTTCTTATTGACAATGAGACACAGAAATTGCATCGGAATTAAATACTAAAGGCACAATGCCGACTTAAGTACAAGAAGACTGACTCTTCTTACAGTCTATGTTTTGAACAATTCCTGTGACACTAGTTATAGATTCCGATGCTTCACTCCAGGTTTACTGTATCCCTTGGACCTTCTTATTGACGATGAAACACACAAATTGCATCGGAATTAAATACAAAAGGCAAAAAGCCGACTTAAGTACACGAAGACTGACTCTTCTTACTGTCTATGAATTGAACCATTCCTGTGACACTAGTTATAGATTCCGATGATACACTCCAGGTTTACTGTATCCCTTGGACCTTCTTATTGACGATGAATCACAGAAATTGCATCGGAATTAAATACAAAAGGCACAATGCCGGCTTAAGGACAACAAGATTGACTCTTCTTCCTGTCTATGTTTTGACCCATTCCTGTGACACTAGTTATAGATTCCGATGCTTCACTCCAGGTTTACTGTACCCCTTGGACCTTCTTATTGACGAAGAAACACACAAGTTGCATCGGAATTAAATACAAAAGGCACAATACCGGCTTAAGGACAAGAAGACTGACTCTTCGTACTGATTATGCTTTGAACCAATCCTGTGACACTAGCTATAGATTCCGATGCTTCACTTCAGGTTTAGTGTATCCCTCTGACTCTCTTATTGACGATAAAACACAGAATTGCTTCGGAATTAAATACAAAAGGCACAATGCCGACTTAAGTACAAGAGGACTGACTCTTCTTACTGTCTATGGTTTGAACCATTCCTGTGACACTAGTTATAGATTCAGATGCTTCACTTGAGGTTTACTGTATCCCTTGGACATCCTTAATGACGCTGAAACACAGAAATTGAATCGTAATTAAATACAAAAGGCACAATGCCGACTTAAGTACAAGAAGGCTGTCTCGTCCTATTGTCTATGTTTTGAACCATTCCTGTGACACTCGTTATAGATTACAATGCTTTACTTCAGGTTTACTGTATCCCCTGGACCTTCTTATTGACGATGAAACACAGAAATTGCATCGGAATTAAATACAAAAGGCACAATGCCGACTTAAGTACATGAAGACCGACTCTTCCTACTGATTATGTTTTGAACCATTCCTGTGACACTAGTTATAGATTCCGATGCCTCACTTCAGGTTTACTGTATCCCTTGGACCATCTTGTTGACGATGAAACACAGAAATTGCATCGGAATTAAATAAAAAAGGCACAATGCCGAATTAAGTACAAGAAGACTGACTCTTCTTACTGTCTATGTTTTCTACCATTCCTGTGACACTAGTTATAGATTCCGATGTTTCACTCCAGGTTTACTGTACACCTTGGACCTTCTTATTGACGAAGAAACACACAAATTGCATCGGAATTAAATACAAAATGCACAATGCCGACTTATGGACAAGAAGACTGACTGTTCTTACTGACAATGTTTGAACCAATCCTGTGACACTAGCTACAGATTCCGATGCTTCACTTCAGGTTTAGTGTATCCCTCTGACTCTCTTATTGACGATGAAACACAGAAATTGCTTCGGAATTAAATGCAAAAGGCACAATGCCGACTTAAGTACATGAAGACCGACTCTTACTACTGACTATGTTTTGAACCATTCCTGTGACACTAGTTATTGATACCGATGCTTCACTTGAGGTTTACTGTATCCCTTGGACCTTCTTATTGACGACGAAACACAAAAATTGTATCGGTATTAAATACAAAAGGCACAATGCCGACTTAAGTACATAAAGACCGACTCTACCTACTGACTATGCTTTGAACCATTCCTGTGACACTAGTTATAGATTCCGATGCTTCGCTCCAGGTGTACTGTATCCCTTGGACCGTCTTATTGACAATGAAACACAGAAATTGCATCGGAATTAAATACAAAAAGCACAATGCCGACTTAAGAACAAGAAGACTGACTCTACTTACTGACTATGTTTGAACCATTCCTGTGACACTAGCTGTAGATTCCGATGCTTCACTTCAGGTTTACTGTATCCCTCTGACCTTCTTGTTGACGATGAAACACAGAAATTGCATCGGAATTAAATACAATACCCACAATGCCGACTTAAGTACAAGAAGACTGACTCTTCTTACTGTCTATGTTTTGAACCATTCCATTGACACTAGTTATAGATTCCGATGCTTCAATCCAGGTTTACTGTATCCCTTGGACCTTCTTATTGACGATGAAACACAGAAATTGTATCGGAATTAAATACAAAAGGCAAAATGCTGACTTAAGTACACGAAGACTGACTCTTCTTACTGTCTATGATTTGAACCATTCCTGTGACACTAGTTATAGATTCCGATGCTACACATCAGGTTTACTGTATCCCTTGGACCTTCTTATTGTCGATGAAACACAGAAATTTCATCGGAATTAAATACAAAAGGCACAATGCCGACTTAAGGACAAGAAGATTGGCTCTTCTTACTGACTTTGTTTTGAACCATTCCTGTGACACTAGTTATACATTACGATGCTTTACTTCAGGTTTACTGTATCCCTTGGACTTTCTTATTGACGACGAAACACAGAAATTGCATCGGAATGAAATACAAAAGGCACAATGCCGACCTAAGTACATGAAGATCGACTCATCCTACTGATTATGTTTTGAATCATTCCCCTGACACTAGTTATAGATTCCGATGCCTCACTTCAGGTTTACTGTATCCCTTGGACCATCTTATTGACGATGAAACACAGAAATTGCATCGGAATTAAATACAAAAGGCACAATGCCGAATTAAGTACAAGAAGACTGACTCTTCTTACTGTCTATGTTTTGAACCATTCCTGTGTCACTAGCTATAGATTCCGATGCTTCACTTCAGGTTTAGTGTATCCCGCTGTCTTTCTTATTGACGATGAAACACAGAAATGGCTTCGGAATTAAATACAAAAGGCACAATGCCGACTTAAGTACAAGAGGACTGACTCTTGTTACTGTCTATGTTTTGAACCATTCCTGTAACACTAGTTATGAATTCCGATGCTTCGCTCCAGGTTCACTGTATCCCTTGGACCTCCTTATTGACAATGAAACACAGAAATTGCATCGGAATTGAATACAAAAAGCACAATGCTGACTTATGAACAAAAAGACTGACTCTACTTACTGACTATGTTTGAACCATTCCTGTGACACTAGCTATAGATTCCGATGCTTCACTTCAGGTTTACTGTATCCCTCTGACCTTCTTGTTGACGATGAAACACAGAAATTGAATCGGAATTAAATACAAAAGGCACAATGCCGACTTAAGTACAAGAAGACTGACTCTTCCTACTGTCTATGTTTTGAACCATTCCTTTGACACTCGTTATAGATTACGGTGCTTTACTTCAGGTTTACTGTATCCCTTGGACCTTCTTATTGACGATGAAACACAGAAATTGCATCGGAATTAAATACAAAAGGCACAATGCCGACTTAAGTACATGAAGACTTACTCTTCCTACTGACTATGTTTTGAACCATTCCTGTAACACTAGTTACAGATTCCGATGCTACACTTCAGATTTACTGTATCCCTTGGACCTTCTTATTGACGATGAAACACAGAAATTGCATCGGAATTAATTACAAAAGGCACAATGCCGACTTAAGTACACAAAGACTGACTCTTCTTACTGTCTATGATTTGAACCATTCCTGTGACACTAGTTATAGATTCCGATGCTTCACTTCAGGTTTAGTGTATCCCTCTGAGTTTCTTATTGACGATGAAACACAGAAATGGCTTCGGAATTAAATACAAAAGGCACAATGCCGACGTAAGTACAAAAGGATTGACTCTTCTTACTGTCTATGTTTTGAACCATTCCTGTGGCACTAGTTTTAGATTCCTTTGTTTCACTTGAGGTTAACTGTATCCCTTGGACCTTCTTATTGACGATGAAACACAGAAATGGCATCGGAATTAAATACAAAAGGCACTACGCCGACTTAAGGACTAGAAGATTGACTCTTCTTACTGACTTTGTTTTGAACCATTCCTGTGACACTAGTTATAGATTCCGATGCTTCACTTCAGGTTTACTGTATCCCTTGGACCTTCTGATTGACGCTGAAACACAGAAATTGAATCAGAATTAAATACAAAAGCACAATGCCGACTTAAGTACAAGAAGACTGACTCTTCCTACTGTCTATTCTTTGAACGATTCCTGTGACACTCGTTATAGATTACGGTGCTTTACTTCAGGTTTATTGTATCCCTTGGACCTTCCTATTGACGATGAAACACAGAAATTGCATCGGAACTAAATACAAAAGGCACAATGCCGACTTAAATACATGAAGACCGACTCTTCCTACTGACTATGCTTTGAACCATTCCTGTGACACTAGTTATAGATTCCGATGTTTCACTTGAGGTTAACTGTATCCCTTGGACCTTCGTATTGACGATGAGACACAGAAATTGCATCGGAATTAAATACTAAAGGCACAATGCCGACTTAAGTACAAGAAGACTGACTCTTCTTACTGTCTATGTTTTGAACCATTCCTGTGACACTAATTATAGATTCCGATGCTTCGCACCAGGTGTACTGTATCCCTTGGACCGTCTTATTGACAATGAAACACAGAAATTGCATCGGAATTAAATACAAAAAGCACAATGCCGACTAAAGAACAAGAAGACTGACTCTACTTACTGACTATGTTTGAACCATTCCTGTGACACTAGCTATAGATTCTGATGCTTCACTTCAGGTTTACTGTATCCCTTTGACCTCCTTGTTGACGATGAGACACAGAAATTGCATCGGAATTAAATACAAAAGGCACAATGCCGACTTAAGTAAAAGAAGACTGACTCTTCTTTCTGTCTATGTTTTGTACCATTCCATTGACACTAGTTATAGATTCCGATGCTTCACACCAGGTTTACTGTATCCCTTGGACCTTGTTATTGACGATGAAACACACAAATTGCATCGGCATTAAATAGAAAAGGCACAATGCCGACTTAAGTACAAGAAGACTGACTCTTCTTACTGACTATGTTTTGAACCATTCCTGTGACACTAGTTACAGATTCCGATGCTACACTCCAGGTTTACTGTATCCCTTGGACCTTCTTATTGACGATGAAACACAGATATTGCATCGGAATTAAATACAAAAGGCACAATGCCGACTTAAGGACAAGAAGACTGACTATTCCTACTGACTTTGTATTGAACCATCAGTGTGACACTAGTTATAGATTCCGATGCTTCACTTCAGGTTTACTGTATCCCTTGGACCTTCTTATTGACGATGAAACACAGAAATTGCAACGTAATTAAATACAAAAGGCACAATGCCGACTTAAGTACACGAAGACTGACTCTTCTTACTGTCTATGCTTTTGAACCATTCCTGTGACACTAGTTATAGATTCCGATGCTTCGCTCCAGGTTTACTGTATCCCTTGGACCTTCCTATTGACGATGAAACATAGAAATTGCATCGGAATTAAATACAAAAGGCAAAATGCCGACTTAAGTACACGAAGACTGACTCTTCTTACTGTCTATGATTTGAACCATTCCTGTGACACTAGTTATACATTCCGATGCTGTACTACATGTTTACTGTATCCCTTGGACCTTCTTATTGACGATGAAACACAGAAATTGCATCGGAATTAAATACAAAACGCACAATGCCGGCTTAAGTACAAGAAGATTGACTCTTCTTACTGACTTTGTTTTGAACCATTCCTGTGACACTAGTTATAGATTCCGATGCTTCGCTCCAGGTTTACTGTATCCCTTGGACCTTCTTATTGACGATGAAACATAGAAATTGCATCGGAATTAAATACAAAAGGCAAAATGCCGACTTAAGTACACGAAGGCTGACTCTTCTTACTGTCTATGATTTGAACCATTCCTGTGACACTAGTTATACATTCCGATGCTATACTACAGGTTTACTGTGTCCTTTGGACCTTCTTATTGACGATGAAACACAGAAATTGCATCGGAATTAAATACAAAAGGCACAATGCCGACTTAAGGACAAGAAGATTGACTCTTCTTACTGACTTTGTTTTGAACCATTTCTGTGACACTAGTTATAGATTCCGATGCTTCACTTCAGATTTACTGTTTCCCTTGGACCTTCTGATTGACGATGAAACACAGAAATTGCATCGGAATTAAATACAAAAGGCACAATGCCGACCTAAGTACAAGAAGGCTGACTCTTCCTACTGTCTATGTGTTGAACCATTCCTGTGACACTAGTTATAGATTCCGATGCTTCACTTCAGGTTTACTGGATCCCTTGGACCTTCCTATTGACGATGAAACACAGAAATTGCATCGGAATTAAATACAAAAGGCACAATGCCGACTTAAGTACAAGAAGACTGACTCTTCTTACTGCCTATGTTTTGAACCATTCCATTAACACTAGTTATAGATTCCGATGCTTCACTCCAGGTTTACTGTTTCCCTTGGCCCTTGTTATTGACGATGAAACACAGAAATTGCATCGGAATTAAATAGAAAAGGCACAATGCCGACTTAAGTACAAGAAGACTGACTCTTCTTACTGACTATGTTCTGAACCATTCCGATGACACTAGTTATAGATTCCGATGCTTCACTTCAGATTTACTGTATCCCTTGGACCTTCTTATTGACGATGAAACACAGAAATTGCATCGGAATTAATTACAAAAGGCACAATGCCGACTTAAGTACACAAAGACTGACACTTCTTACTGTCTATGTTATGAACCATTCCTGTGACACTAGTTATAGATTCCGATGCTTCACTTCAGGTTTAGTGTATCCCTCTGACTTTCTTATTGACGATGAAACACAGAAATGGCTTCGGAATTAAATACAAAAGGCACAATGCCGACTTAAGTACAAAAGGACTGACTCTTCTTACTGTCTATGTTTTGAACCATTCCTGTGGCACTAGTTATAGATTCCTTTGCTTCACTTGAGGTTAACTGTATCCCTTGGACCTTCTTATTGACGATGAAACACAGAAATGGCATCGGAACTAAATACAAAAGGCACAATGCCGACTTAAGGACAAGAAGGTTGACTCTTCTTACTGACTTTGTATTGAACCATTCCTGTGACACTAGTTATAGATTCCGATGCTTCACTTCAGGTTTACTGTATCCCTTGGACCTTCTGATTGACGCTGAAACACAGAAATTGAATCAGAATTAAATACAAAAGGCACAATGCCGACTTAAGTACAAGAAGACTGACACTTCTTACTGACTATGTTTTGAACAATTCCGATGACACTAGTTATAGATTGCGATGCTTCACTTCAGATTTACGGTATCCCTTGGACCTTCTTATTGACGATGAAACACAGAAATTGCATCGGAATTAATTACAAAAGGCACAATGCCGACTTAAGTACACAAAGACTGACTCTTCTTACTGTCTATGATTTGAACCATTCCTGTGACACTAGTTATAGATTCCGATGCTTCACTTCAGGTTTAATGTATCCCTCTGACTTTCTTATTGACGATGAAACACAGAAATGGCTTCGGAATTAAATACAAAAGGCACAATGCCGACTTAAGTACAAAAGGACTGACTCTTCTTACTGTCTATGTTTTGAACCATTCCTGTGGCACTAGTTATGGATTCCTTTGCTTCACTTGAGGTTAACTGTATCCCTTGGACCTTCTTATTGACGATGAAACACAGAAATGGCATCGGAATTAAATACAAAAGGCACAATGCCGACTTAAGGACAAGAAGATTGACTCTTCTTACTGACTTTGTTTTGAACCATTCCTGTGACACTAGTTATAGATTCCGATGCTTCACTTCAGGTTTACTGTATCCCTTGGACCTTCTGATTGACGCTGAAACACAGAAATTGAATCAGAATTAAATACAAAAGGCACAATGCCGACTTAAGTACAAGAAGACTGACTCTTCCCACTGTCTATTTTTTGAACGATTCCTGTGACACTCGTTATAGATTACGGTGCTTTACTTCAGGTTTACTGTATCCCTTGGACCTTCCTATTGACGATGAAACACAGAAATTGCATCGGAACTAAATACAAAAGGCACAATGCCGACTTAAGTACATGAAGACCGACTCTTCCTACTGACTATGTTTTGAACCATTCCTGCGACACTAGTTATACATTCCGATGTTTCACTTGAGGTTAACTGTATCCCTTGGACCTTCTTATTGACGATGAAACACAGAAATTGCATCGGAATTAAATACAGAAGGCACAATGCCGACTAAAGGACAAGAAGACTGACTCTTCCCACTGTCTATTTTTTGAACGATTCCTGTGACACTCGTTATAGATTACGGTGCTTTACTTCAGGTTTACTGTATCCCTTGGACCTCCCTATTGACGATGAAACACAGAAATTGCATCGGAATTAAATACAAAAGGCACAATGCCGACTTAAGTACAAGAAGACTGACTCTTCTTACTGCCTATGTTTTGAACCATTCCATTAACACTAGTTATAGATTCCGATGCTTCACTCCAGGTTTACTGTTTCCCTTGGCCCTTGTTATTGACGATGAAAC
This sequence comes from Schistocerca serialis cubense, assembly GCF_023864345.2. Classification (NCBI taxonomy): domain Eukaryota; kingdom Metazoa; phylum Arthropoda; class Insecta; order Orthoptera; family Acrididae; genus Schistocerca; species Schistocerca serialis. The sequence goes on along the minus strand of NC_064649.1, from coordinate 183,069,149 downwards.
ACAGAAATTGCATCGGAATTAAATAGAAAAGGCACAATGCCGACTTAAGTACAAGAAGACTGACTCTTCTTACTGACTATGTTTTGAACCATTCCGATGACACTAGTTATAGATTCCGATGCTTCACTTCGGATTTACTGTATCCCTTGGACCTTCTAATTGACGATGAAACACAGAAATTGCATCGGAATTAGTTACAAAAGGCACAATGCCGACTTAAGTACACAAAGACTGACTCTTCTTACTGTCTATGTTATGAACCATTCCTGTGACACTAGTTATAGATTCCGATGCTTCACTTCAGGTTTAGTGTATCCCTCTGACTTTCTTATTGACGATGAAACACAGAAATGGCTTCGGAATTAAATACAAAAGGCACAATGCCGACTTAAGTTCAAAAGGACTGACTCTTCTTACTGTCTATGTTTTGAACCATTCCTGTGGCACTAGTTATAGATTCCTTTGCTTCACTTGAGGTTAACTGTATCCCTTGGACCTTCTTATTGACGATGAAACACAGAAATGGCATCGGAACTAAATACAAAAGGCACAATGCCGACTTAAGGACAAGAAGGTTGACTCTTCTTACTGACTTTGTATTGAACCATTCCTGTGACACTAGTTATAGATTCCGATGCTTCACTTCAGGTTTACTGTATCCCTTGGACCTTCTGATTGACGCTGAAACACAGAAATTGAATCAGAATTAAATACAAAAAGCACAATGCCGACTTAAGTACAAGAAGACTGACTCTTCTTACTGACTATGTTTTGAACCATTCCGATGACACTAGTTATAGATTCCGATGCTTCACTTCAGATTTACTGTATCCCTTGGTCCTTCTTATTGACGATGAAACACAGAAATTGCATCGGAATTAATTACAAAAGGCAAAATGCCGACTTAAGTACACAAAGACTGACTCTTCTTACTGTCTATGATTTGAACCATTCCTGTGACTCTAGTTATAGATTCCGATGCTTCACTTCAGGTTTAGTGTATCCCTCTGACTTTCTTATTGACGATGAAACACAGAAATGGCTTCGGAATTAAATACAAAAGGCACAATGCCGACTGAAGTACAAAAGGACTGACTCTTCTTACTGACTATGTTTTGAACCATTCCTGTGGCACTAGTTATAGATTCCTTTGCTTCACTTGAGGTTACCTGTATCCCTTGGACCTTCTTATTGACGATGAAACACAGAAATGGCATCGGAATTAAATACAAAAGGCACAATGCCGACTTAAGGACAAGAAGATTGACTCTTCTTACTGACTTTGTTTTGAACCATTCCTGTGACACTAGTTATAGATTCCGATGCTTCACTTCAGGTTTACTGTATCCCTTGGACCTTCTGATTGACGCTGAAACACAGTAATTGAATCAGAATTAATTACAAAAGGCACAATGCCGACTTAAGTACAAGAAGACTGACTCTTCTTACTGACTATGTTTTGAACCATTCCGATGACACTAGTTATAGATTGCGATGCTTCACTTCAGATTTACTGTATCCCTTGGACCTTCTTATTGACGATGAAACACAGAAATTGCATCGGAATTAATTACAAAAGGCACAATGCCGACTTAAGTACACAAAGACTGACTCTTCTTACTGTCTATGATTTGAACCATTCCTGTGACACTAGTTATAGATTCCGATGCTTCACTTCAGGTTTAGTGTATCCCTCTGACTTTCTTATTGACGATGAAACACAGAAATGGCTTCGGAATTAAATACAAAAGGCACAATGCCGACTTAAGTACAAAAGGACTGACTCTTCTTACTGTCTATGTTTTGAACCATTCCTGTGGCACTAGTTATGGATTCCTTTGCTTCACTTGAGGTTAACTGTATCCCTTGGACCTTCTTATTGACGATGAAACACAGAAATGGCATCGGAATTAAATACAAAAGGCACAATGCCGACTTAAGGACAAGAAGATTGACTCTTCTTACTGACTTTGTTTTGAACCATTCCTGTGACACTAGTTATAGATTCCGATGCTTCACTTCAGGTTTACTGTATCCCTTGGACCTTCTGATTGACGCTGAAACACAGAAATTGAATCAGAATTAAATACAAAAGGCACAATGCCGACTTAAGTACAAGAAGACTGACTCTTCCCACTGTCTATTTTTTGAACGATTCCTGTGACACTCGTTATAGATTACGGTGCTTTACTTCAGGTTTACTGTATCCCTTGGACCTTCCTATTGACGATGAAACACAGAAATTGCATCGGAACTAAATACAAAAGGCACAATGCCGACTTAAGTACATGAAGACCGACTCTTCCTACTGACTATGTTTTGAACCATTCCTGCGACACTAGTTATACATTCCGATGTTTCACTTGAGGTTAACTGTATCCCTTGGACCTTCTTATTGACGATGAAACACAGAATTTGCATCGGAATTAAATACAGAAGGCACAATGCCGACTAAAGGACAAGAAGACTGACTCTTCATAATGACTATGTTTGACCTATTCCTATGACACTAGCTATAGATTCCGATGCTTCACTTCAGGTTTACTGTATCCCTCTGACCTTCTAGTTGACGATGAAACACAGAAATTGCATCGGAATTAAATACAATAGGCACAATGCCTACTTAAGTACAAGAGGCCTGACTCTTCTTACTGACTATGTTTTAAACCATTCCTGTGACACTAGTTATAGATTCCGATGCTTCACTTCATGTTTACTGTATCCCTTGGACCTGCTTATTGACGGTGAAACACAGAAATTGCATCGGAATTAAATACAAAAGGCAAAATGCCGTCTTAAGTACACGAAGACTGACCCTTCTTACTGTCTATGATTTGAACCATTCCTGTGACACTAGTTATCGATTCCGATGCTACACTCCAGGTTTACTGTATCCCTTGGACCTTCTTATTGACGATGATACACAGAAATTGCATCGGAATTAAATACAAAAAGCACAATGCCGACTTAAGGACAAGAAGATTGACTCTTCTTACTGACTTTGTTTTGAACCATTCCTGTGACACCAGGATTAGATTCCGATGCTTCACTCCAGGGTTACTGTATCCTTTTGAACTTCTTATTGACGATGAAACACAGAAATTGCATCGGAATTAAATACAAATAGCACAATGCCGACTTAAGTACAAGAAGACTGACTCTTCTTACTGTCTATGTTTTAACCATTCCATTGACACTAGTTATAGATTCCGATGCTACACTCCAGGTTTACTGTATCCCTTGGACCTTCTTATTGACGATGAAACACAGAAATTGCATCAGAATTATATTGAAAAGGACAATGCCGACTTAAGTACAAGAGGCCTGACTCTTCTTACTGACTATGTTTGAACCATTCCTGTGACACTAGTCATAGATTCCGATGCTTCACTTCAGGTTTACTGTATCCCTTGGACCTTCTGATTGACGATGAAACACAGAAATTACATCGGAATTAAATACAAAAGGCACAATGCCGACTTAAGTACAAGAAGGCTGACTCTACCTACTGTCTATGTTTTGAACCATTCCTGTGAGACTAGTTATAGATTTCGATGCTTCACTTCAGGTTTACTGGATCCCTTGGACCTTCTTATTGACGATGAAACACAGAAATTGCATCGGAATTAAATACAAAAGGCACAATGCAGACTTAAGTACATGAAGACCGACTCTTCCTACTGACTATGTTTTGAACCATTCCTGTGACACAAGTTATAGATTCCGATGCTTCACTTGAGGCTTACTGTATCCCATGGAACATCTTTTTGACGATGAAACACAGAAATTGTATCGGAATTAAATACAAAAGGCACAATGCCGACTTAGGTACACGAAGACTGACTCTTCTTACTGTCTATGATTTGAACCATTCCTGTGACACTAGTTATAGATTCCGATGCTTCACTTCAGGTTTAGTGTATCCCTCTGACTTTCTTATTGACGATGAAACACAGAAATTGCATCGGAATTAAATACAAAAGACACAATGCCGACTTAAGTACAAGAAGACTGACTCTTCTTACTGTCTATGTTTTGAACCATTCCTGTGACACTAGTTATAGATTCCGATGCTTCGCAACAGGTTTACTGTATCCCTTGGACCTTCTTATTGACGATGAAACATAGAAATTCCATCGGAATTAAATACAAAAGGAAAAATGCAGACTTAAGTACACGAAGACTGACTCTTCTTACTGTCTATGATTTGAACCATTCCTCTGACACTAGTTATACATTCCGATGCTACACTCCAGGTTTACTGTATCCCTTGGACCTTCTTATTGACGATGAAACACAGAAATTGAATCGGAATTAAATACAAAAGGCATAATGCTGACTTAAGGACAAGAAGATTGACTCTTCTTACTGACTTTGTTTTGAACCATTCCTGTGACACTAGTTATAGATTCCGATGCTTCACTTCAGGTTTACTGTATCCCTTGGACCTTCTGATTGACGCTGAAACACAGAAATTGAATCGGAATTAAATACAAAAGGCACAATGCCGACTTAAGTACAAGAAGACTGACTCTTCCTACTGTCTATTTTTTGAACCATTCCTGTGACACTCGTTACAGAATACGGTGCTTTACTTCACGTTTACTGTATCCCTTGGACCTTCTTATTGACGATGAAACACAGAAATTGCATCGGAATTAAATACAAAAGGCACAATGCCGACTTAAGTACAAGAAGACTGACTCTTCTTACTGACTATGTTTTGAACCATTCCGATGACACTAGTTATAGATTCCGATGCTTCACTTCAGGTTTAGTGTATCCCTCTGACTTTCTTATTGACGATGAAACACAGAAATAGCTTCGGAATTAAATACAAAAGGCACAATGCCGACTTAAGTACAAAAGGACTGACTCCTCTTACTGTCTATGTTTTGAACCATTCCTGTGGCACTAGTTATAGATTCCTATACTTCACTTGAGGTTAACTGTATCCCTTGGACCTTCTTATTGACGATGAAACACAGAAATTGCATCGGAATTAAAAACAACAGGCACAATGCCGACTTAAGGACAAGAAGATTGACTCTTCTTACTGACTTTGTTTTGAACCATTCCTGTGACACTAGTTATAGATTCCGATGCTTCACTTCAGGTTTACTGTATCCCTTGGACCTTCCTATTGACGATGAAACACAGAAATTGCATCGGAACTAAATACAAAAGGCACAATGCCGACTTAAGTACATGAAGACCGACTCTTCCTACTGACTATGTTTTGAACCATTCCTGTGACACTAGTTATAGATTCCGATGTTTCACTTGAGGTTAACTGTATCCCTTGGACCTTCTTATTGACGATGAAACACAGAAATTGCATCGGTATTAAATACAATAGGCACAATGCCGACTTAAGTACAAGAAGACTGACTCTTCTTAATGTCTATGTTTTGAACCAATCCATTGACACTAGTTATGGATTCCGATGCTTCAATTCATGTTTACTGTACCCCTTGGACCTTCTTATTGACGATGAAACATAGAAATTGCATCGGAATTAAATACAAAAGCGTAAATGCCGACTTAAGTACACGAAGACTGACTCTTCTTACTGACTATGTTTTGAACCATTCCTGTGACACTAGTTACAGATTGCGATGCTACACTCCCGGTTTACTGTATCCCTTGGACCTTCTTATTGACGATGAAACACAGAAATTGCATCGGAATTAAATAGAAAAGGCACAATGCCGACTTAAGTACAAGAGGCCTGACTCTTCTTACTGACTATTATTTGATCCATTCCTGTAACACTAGTTATAGATTCCGATGCTTCACTTCAGGTTTACTGTATCCCTTGGACCTTCTTATTGACGATGAAACACAGAAATTGCATCGGAATTAAATACAAAAGGCACAATGCCGACTTAAGTACACGAAGACTGACTATGCTTACTGTCTATGATTTGAACCATTCCTGTGACACTAGTTATAGATTCCGATGCTTCACTTCAGGTTTAGTGTATCCCTCTGACCTCCTTGTTGACGATGAGACACAGAAATTGCATCGGAATTAAATACAAAAGACACAATGCCGACTTAAGTACAAGAAGACTGACTCTTCTTACTGTCTATGTTTTGAACCATTCCTGTGACACTAGTTATTGATTCCGATGCTTCGCTCCAGGTTTACTGTATCCCTTGGACCTTCTTATTGACGATGAAACATAGAAATTGCATCGGAATTAAATACAAAAGGAAAAATGCCGACTTATGTACACGAAGACTGACTCTTCTTACTGTCTATGATTTGAACCATTCCTGTGACACTAGTTATACATTCCGATGCTACACTCCAGGTTTACTGTATCCCTTGGACCTTCTTATTGACGATGAAACACAGAAATTGAATCGGAATTAAATACAAAAGGCACAACGCTGACTTAAGGACAAGAAGATTGACTCTTCCTACTGACTTTGTTTTGAACCATTCCTGTGACACTAGTTATAGATTCCGATGCTTCACTTCAGGTTTACTGTATCCCTTGGACCTTCTGATTGACGCTGAATCACAGAAATTGAATCGGAATTAAATACAAAACGCACAATGCCGACTTAAGTACAAGAAGACTGACTCTTCCTACTGTCTATTTATTGAACCATTCCTGTGACACTCGTTATAGAATACGGTGCTTTACTTCACGTTTACTGCATCCCTTGGTCCTTCTTATTGACGATGAAACACAGAAATTGCATCGGAATTAAATACAAAAGGCACAATGCCGACTTAAGAACAAGAAGACTGACTCTTCTTACTGACTATGTTTTGAACCATTCCGATGACACTAGTTATAGATTCCGATGCTTCACTTCAGATTTACTGTATCCCTTGGACCTTCTTATTGACGATGAAACACAGAAATTGCATCGGAATTATATTGAAAAGGACAATGCCGGCTTAAGTACAAGAGGACTGACTCTTCTTACTGACTATGTTTTAAACCATTCCTGTGACACTAGTTATAGATTCCGATGCTTCACTTCATGTTTACTGTATCCCTTGGACCGGCTTATTGACGGTGAAACACAGAAATTGCATCGGAATTAAATACAAAAGGCAAAATGCCGTCTTAAGTACACGAAGACTGACTCTTCTTACTGTCTATGATTTGAACCATTCCTGTGACACTAGTTATCGATTCCGATGCTACACTCCAGGTTTACTGTATCCCTTGGACCTTCTTATTGACGATGAAACACAGAAATTGCATCGGAATTAAATACAAAAAGCACAATGCCGACTTAAGGACAAGAAGATTGACTCTTGTTACTGACTTTGTTTTGAACCATTCCTGTGACACCAGTTATAGATACCGATGCTTCACTCCAGGTTAACTGTATCCCTTTGACCTTCTTATTGACGATGAAACACAAAAATTGCATCGGAATTAAATACAAAAAGCACAATGCCGACTTAAGTACAAGAAGACTGACTCTTCTTACTGTCTATGTTTTAACCATTCCATTGACACTAGTTATAGATTCCGATGCTACACTCCAGGTTTACTGTATCCCTTGGACCTTCTTATTGACGATGAAACACAGAAATTGCATCGGAATTATATTGAAAAGGACAATGCCGACTTAAGTACAAGAGTCCTGACTCTTCTTACTGACTATGTTTTGAACCATTCCTGTGACACTAGTTATAGATTCCGATGCTTCACTTCAGGTTTACTGGATCCCTTGGACCTTCTTATTGACGATGAAACACAGAAATTGCATCGGAATTAAATACAAACGCACAATGCCGACTTAAGTACATGAAGACCGACTCTTCCTACTGACTATGTTTTGAACCATTCCTGTGACACTAGTTATAGATTCCGATGCTTTACTTGAGGCTTACTGTATCCCTTGGAACTTCTTTTTGACGATGAAACACAGAAATTGCATCGGAATTGAACACAAAAGGCACAATGCCGACTTAAGTACAAGAAGACTGACTCTTCTTACTGTCTATGTTTTGAACCATTCCTGTGACACCAGTTATAGATTCCGATGCTTCACTCCAGGTTTACTGTATCCCTTTGAACTTCATATTGACAATGAAACACAGAAATTGCATCGGAATTAAATACAAAAGGCACAATGCCGACTTAAGTAAAAGAGGACTGACTCTTCTTACTGTCTATGTTTTGAACCATTCCATTGACACTAGTTATAGATTCCGACGCTTCACTCCAGGTTTACCGTTTCCGTTGGACCTTGTTATTGACGATGAAACACAGAAATTGCATCGGAATTAAATAGAAAAGACACAATGCCGACTTAAGTACAAGAAGACTGACTCTTCTTACTGACAATGTTTTGAACCATTCCGATGACACTAGTTATAGATTCCGATGCTTCACTTCAGGTTTACTGTATCCCTTGGACCTTCTTATTGACGATGAAACACAGAAATTGCATCGGAATTAAATACAAAAGGCACAATGCCGACTTAAGTACACGAAGACTGACTCTTCTTACTGTCTATGATTTGAACCATTCCTGTGACACTAGTTATAGATTCCGATGCTTCACTTCAGGTTTAGTGTATCCCTCTGACTTTCTTATTGACGATGAAACACAGAAATTGCATCGGAATTAAATACAAAAGACACAATGCCGACTTAAGTACAAGAAGACTGACTCTTCCTACTGTCTATTTTTTGAACCATTCCTGTGACACTCGTTATAGAATACTGTGCTTTACTTCACGTTTACTGCATCCCTTGGTCCTTCTTATTGACGATGAAACACAGAAATTGCATCGGAATTAAATACAAAAGGCACAATGCCGACTTAAGTACAAGAAGACTGACTCTTCTTACTGACTATGTTTTGAACCATTCCGATGACACTAGTTATAGATTCCGATGCTTCACTTCAGACTTACTGTATCCCTTGGACCTTCTTATTGACGATGAAACACAGAAATTGCATCGGAATTATATTGAAAAGGACAATGCCGGCTTAAGTACAAGAAGACTGACTCTTCTTACTGACTAGGTTTTAAACCATTCCTGTGACACTAGTTATAGATTCCGATGCTTCACTTCATGTTTACTGTATCCCTTGGACCTTCTTATTGACGGTGAAACACAGAAATTGCATCGGAATTAAATACAAAAGGCAAAATGCCGTCTTAAGTACACGAAGACTGACTCTTCTTACTGTCTATGATTTGAACCATTCCTGTGACACTAGTTATCGATTCCGATGCTACACTCCAGGTTTACTGTATCCCTTGGACCTTCTTATTGACGATGAAACACAGAAATTGCATCGGAATTAAATACAAAAAGCACAATGCCGACTTAAGGACAAGAAGATTGACTCTTCTTACTGACTTTGTTTTGAACCATTCCTGTGACACCAGTTATAGATTCCGATGCTTCACTCCAGGTTAACTGTATCCCTTTGACCTTCTTATTGACGATGAAACACAGAAATTGCATCGGAATTAAATACAAAAAGCACAATGCCGACTTAAGTACAAGAAGACTGACTCTTCTTACTGTCTATGTTTTAACCATTCCATTGACACTAGTTATAGATTCCGATGCTACACTCCAGGTTTACTGTATCCCTTGGACCTTCTTATTGACGATGAAACACAGAAATTGCATCGGAATTATATTGAAAAGGACAATGCCGACTTAAGTACAAGAGGCCTGACTCTTCTTACTGACTATGTTTTGAACCATTCCTGTGACACTAGTTATAGATTCCGATGCTTCACTTCAGGTTTACTGTATCCCTTGGACCTTGTTATTGACGATGAAACACAGAAGTAGCATCGGAACTAAATAGAAAAGGCACAATGCCGACTTAAGTACATGAAGACCGACTCTTCCTACTGACTATGTTTTGAACCATTCCTGTGACACTAGTTATAGATTCTGATGCTTCACTTGAGGCTTACTGTATCCCTTGGAACTTCTTTTTGACGATGAAACACAGAAATTGCATCGGAATTGAACACAAAAGGCACAATGCCGACTTAAGTACAAGAAGACTGACTCTTCTTACTGTCTATGTTTTGAACCATTCCTGTGACACCAGTTATAGATTCCGATGCTTCACTCCAGGTTTACTGTATCCCTTTGAACTTCATATTGGCGATGAAACACAGAAATTGCATCGGAATTAAATACAAAAGGCAAAATGCCGACTTAAGTAAAAGAAGACTGACTCTTCTTACTGTCTATGTTTTGAACCATTCCATTGACACTAGTTATAGATTCCGACGCTTCACTCCAGGTTTACCGTTTCCCTTGGACCTTGTTATTGACGATGAAACACAGAAATTGCATCGGAATTAAATAGAAAAGACACAATGCCGACTTAAGTACAAGAAGACTGACTCTTCTTACTGACTATGTTTTGAACCATTCCGATGACACTAGTTATAGATTCCGATGCTTCACTTCAGGTTTACTGTATCCCTTGGACCTTCTTATTGACGATGAAACACAGAAATTGCATCGGAATTAAATACAAAAGGCACAATGCCGACTTAAGTACACGAAGACTGACTCTTCTTACTGTCTATGATTTGAACCATTCCTGTGACACTAGTTATAGATTCAGATGTTTCACTTCAGGTTTAGTGTATCCCTCTGACTTTCTTATTGACGATGAAACACAGAAATTGCATCGGAATTAAATACAAAAGACACAATGCCGACTTAAGTACAAGAAGACTGACTCTTCTTACTGTCTATGTTTTGAACCATTCCTGTGACACTAGTTATAGATTCCGATGCTTCGCTCCAGGTTTACTGTATCCCTTGGACCTTCTTATTGACGATGAAACATAGAAATTGCATCGGAATTAAATACAAAAGGAAAAATGCCGACTTAAGTACACGAAGACTGACTCTTCTTACTGTCTATGATTTGAACCATTCCTGTAACACTAGTTATACATTCCGATGCTACACTCCTGGTTTGCTGTATCCCTTGGACCTTCTTATTGACGATGAAACACAGAAATTGAATCGGAATTAAATACAAAAGGCACAATGCTGACTTAAGGACAAGAAGATTGACTCTTCTTACTGACTTTGTTTTGAACCATTCCTGTGACACTAGTTATAGATTCCGATGCTTCACTTCAGGTTTACTGTATCCCTTGGACCTTCTGATTGACGCTGAAACTCAGAAATTGAATCGGAATTAAATACAAAAGGCACAATGCCGACTTAAGTACAAGAAGACTGACTCTTCCTACTGTCTATTTTTTGAACCATTCCTGTGACACTCGTTATAGAATACGGTGCTTTACTTCACGTTTACTGTATCCCTTGGACCTTCTTATTGACGATGAAACACAGAAATTGCATCGGAATTAAATACAAAAGGCACAATGACGACTTAAGTACATGAAGACCGACTCTTCCTACTGACTATGTTTTGAACCATTCCTGTGACACTAGTTATAGATTCCGATGCTTCACTTCATGTTTACTGTATCCCTTGGACCTTCTTATTGACGGTGAAACACACAAATTGCATCGGAATTAAATACAAAAGGCAACACACAAATTGCATCGGAATTAAATACAAAATGCACAATGCCGACTTAAGGACAAGAAGACTGACTCTTCTTACTGACTATGTTTTGAACCAATCCTGTGACACTAGCTATAGATTCCGATGCTTCACTTCAGGTTTAGTGTATCCCTCTGGCTCTCTTATTGACGATGAAACACAGAAATAGCTTCGGAATTAAATAGAAAAGGCACAATGCCGACTTAAGTACAAGAGGACTGACTCTTCTTACTGTCTATGTTTTGAACCATTCCTGTGACACTAGTTATGGATTCAGATGCTTCACTTGAGGTTTACTGTATCCCTTGGACCTTCTTATTGACGATGAAACACACAAATTTCATCGGAATTAAATACAAACGGCAAAATGCCGACTTTAATACACGAAGACTGACTCTTCTTACTGTCTATGATTTGAACCATTCCTGTGACACTAGTTATAGATTCCGATGATACACTCCAGGTTTACTGTATCCCTTGGACCTTCTTATTGACGATGAAACACAGAAATTGCATCGGAATTAAATACAAAAGGCACAATGCCGACTTAAGGACAACAAAATTGACTCTTCTTAGTGACTTTGTTTTGGACCATTCCTGCGACACTAGTTATAGATTCCGATGCTTCACTTCAGGTTTACTGTATCCCTTGGACCTTCTAATTGACGCTGAAACACAGAAATTGAATCGGAATTAAATACAAAAGGCACAATGCCTACTTAAGTACAAGAAGACTGACTCTTCCTACTGTCTATGTTTTGAACCACTCCTGTGACACTCGTTATAGATTACGATGCTTTACTTCAGGTTTACTGTATCCCTTGGACCTTCTTATTGACGATGAAACACAGAAATTGCATCGGAATTAAATACATAAGGCACAATGCCGACTTAAGTACATGAAGACCGACTCTTCCTACTGATTATGTTTTGAACCATTCCTGTGACACTAGTTATAGATTCCGATGCCTCACTTCAGGTTTACTGTATCCCTTGGACCATCTTATTGACGATGAAACACAGAAATTGCATCGGAATTAAATACAAAAGGCACAATGCCGAATTATGTACAAGAAGACTGACTCTTCTTACTGTCAATGTTTTGAACCATTCCTGTGACACTACTTATAGATTCCGATGCTTCACTCCAGGTTTACTGTACCCCTTGGACCTTCTTATTGACGAAGAAACACACAAATTGCATCGGAATTAAATACAAAAGGCACAATGCCGACTTAAGGACAAGAAGACTGACTCTTCTTACTGACTATGTTTAGAACCAATCCTGTGACACTAGCTATAGATTCCGATGCTTCACTTGAGGTTTAGTGTATCCCTCTGACTCTCTTATTGACGATGAAACACAGAAATTGCTTCGGAATTAAATACAAAAGGCACAATGCCGACTTAAGTACAGGAGGACTGACTCTTCTTACTGTCAGTGTTTTGAACCATTCCTGTGACACTAGTTATAGATTCCGATGCTTCACTTGAGGTTTACTGTATCCCTTGGACCTTCTTATTGACGATGAAACACAGAATTTGCATCGGAATTAAATACAAAAGGCACAATGCCGACTTAAGTACATGAAGACCGACTCTTCCTACTGACTATGCTTTGAACCATTCCTGTGACACTAGTTATTGATACCAATGCTTCACTTGAGGTTTACTGTATCCCTTGGACCTTCTTATTGACGATGAAACACAAAAATTGTATCGGTATTAAATACAAACGGCACAATGCCGACTTATGTACATGAAGACCGACTCTTCCTACTGACTATGCTTTGAACCATTCCTGTGACACTAGTTATAGATTCCGATGTTTCACTTGAGGTTAACTGTATCCCTTTTACCTTCTTATTGACGATGGGACACAGAAATTGCATCGGAATTAAATACTAAAGGCACAATGCCGACTTAAGTACAAGTAGACTGACTATTCTTACTGTCTATGTTTTCAACCATTCCTGTGACACTAGTTATAGAGTCCGATGCTTCACTCCAGGTGTACTGTATCCCTTGGACCTTCTTATTGACAATGAAACACAGAAATTGCATCGGAATTAAATACAAAAATCACAATGCCAACATAAGAACAAGAAGACTGACTCTACTTACTGACTATGTTTGAACCATTCCTGTGACACTAGCTATAGATTCCGATTCTTCACTTCAGGTTTACTGGATCCCTTGGACCTTCTTATTGACGATGAAACACAGAAATTGCATCGGAATTAAATACAAAAGGCACAATGCCGACTTAAGTACATGAAGAGTGACTCTTCCTACTGACTATGTCTTGAACCATTCCTGAGACACCAGTTATAGATTACGATGCTTCACTGCAGGTTTACTGTATCCCTTTGACCTTCTTATTGACGATGAAACACAGAAATAGCATCGGAATTAAATAGAAAAGGCACAATGCCGACTTAAGTTTAAGAAGACTGACTCTTCTTACTGACTATGTTTTGAACCATTCCGATGACACTAGTTATAGATTCCGATGCTTCACTTCAGGTTTACTGTATCCCTTGGACCTTCTTATTGACGATGAAACACAGAAATTGCATCGGAATTAAATACAAAAAGCACAATGCCGACTTAAGATCAAGAAGACTGACTCTTCTTACTGACTATATTTGAACCATTCCTGTGACACTAGCTATAGATTCCGATGCTTCACTTCAGGTTTACTGTATCCCTCTGACCTTCTTGTTGACGATGAAACACAGAAATTGCATCGGAATTAAATACAATAGGGAAAATGCCGACTTAAGTACAAGAAGACTGACTCTTCTTACTGTCTATGGTTTGAACCATTCCATTGACACTAGTTATAGATTCCGATGCTTCACTCCAGGTTTACTGTATCCCTTGGACCTTCTTATTGACGTTGAAACACAGAAATTGCATCGGAATTAAATAGAAAAGGCACAATGCCGACTTAAGTACAAGAAGACTGACTCTTCTGACTGACTATGTTTTGAACCATTCCTGTGACACTAGTTATAGATTCCGATGCTTCACTTCAGGTTTACTGTACGCCTAGGACCTTCGTATTGACGATGAAACATAGAGATTGCATCGGAATTAAATACAAAAGGCAAAATGCCGACTTAAGTACACGAAAGCTGTATCTTCTTACTGTCTATGATTTGAACCATTCATGTGACACTAGTTATACATTCCGATGCTACACTCCAGGTTTACTGTATCCCTTGGACCTTCTTATTGACGATGAAACACAGAAATTGCATCGGAATTAAATACAAAAGGCACAATGCCGACTTAAGGACAAGAAGATTGACTCTTCGTACTGACTTTGTTTTGAACCATTCCTGTGACACTAGTTACAGATTCCGATGCTACACTCTAGATTTACTGTATCCCTTGGACCTTCTTATTGACGATGAAACACAGATATTGCATCGGAATTAAATACAAAAGGCACAATGCCGACATAAGAACTAGATGACTGACTAATCCTACTGACTTTGCTTTGAACCATCAGTGTGACACTAGTTATAGATTCCGATGCTTCACTTCAGGTTTACTGTATCCCTTGGACCTTCTTATTGACGATGAAACACAGAAATTGCATCGGAATTAAATACAAAAGGCACAACGCCGACTTAAGTACAAGAAGGCTGACTCTTCCTACTGTCTATGTTTTGAACCATTCCTGTGACACTAGTTATAGATTCCGATGCTTCACTTCAGGTTTACTGGATCCCTTGGACCTTCTTATTGACGAAGAAACACAGAAATTGCATCGGAATTAAATACAAAAGGCACAATGCCGACATAAGTACATGAAGAGTGACTCTTCCTACTGACTATGTCTTGAACCATTCCTGAGACACCAGTTGTAGATTACGATGCATCACTCCAGGTTTACTGTATCCCTTTGACCTTCTTATTGACGATGAAACACAGAAATAGCATCGGAATTAAATAGAAAAGGCACAATGCCGACTTAAGTATAAGAAGACTGACTCTTCTTACTGACTATGTTTTGAACCATTCCGATGACACTAGTTATAGATTCCGATGCTTCACTTCAGGTTTACTGTATCCCTTGGACCTTCTTATTGACGATGAAACACAGAAATTGCCTCGGAATTAAATACAAAAAGCACAATGCCGACTTAAGATCAAGAGGACTGACTCTTCTTACTGACTATGTTTGAACCATTCCTGTGACACTAGCTATAGATTCCGATGCTTCACTTCAGGTTTACTGTATCCCTCTGACCTTCTTGTTGACGATGAAACACAGAAATTGCATCGGAATTAAATACAATAGGGAAAATGCCGACTTAAGTACAAGAAGACTGACTCTTCTTACTGTCTATGGTTTGAACCATTCCATTGACACTAGTTATAGTTTCCGATGCTTCACTCCAGGTTTACTGTATCCCTTGGACCTTCTTATTGACGATGAAACAAAGAAATTGCATCGGAATTAAATAGAAAAGGCACAATGCCGACTTAAGTACAAGAAGACTGACTCTTCTGACTGACTATGTTTTGAACCATTCCTGTGACACTAGTTATAGATTCCGATGCTTCACTTCAGGTTTACCGTACGCCTAGGACCTTCGTATTGACGATGAAACATAGAGATTGCATCGGAATTAAATACAAAAGGCAAAATGCCGACTTAAGTACACGAAAGCTGTATCTTCTTACTGTCTATGATTTGAACCATTCATGTGACACTAGTTATACATTCCGATGCTACACTCCAGGTTTACTGTATCCCTTGGACCTTCTTATTGACGATGAAACACAGAAATTGCATCGGAATTAAATACAAAAGGCACAATGCCGACTTAAGGACAAGAAGATTGACTCTTCGTACTGACTTTGTTTTGAACCATTCCTGTGACACTAGTTATAGATTCCGATGCTTCACTTAAGGTTTACTGTATCCCTTGGACCTTCTGATTGACGCTGAAACACAGAAATTGAATCGGAATTAAATACAAAATTCACAATGCCGACTTAAGTACAAGAAGACTGACTCTTCCTACTGTCTATTTTTTGAACCATTCCTGTGACACTCGTTATATATTACGGTGCTTTACTTCAGGTTTACTGTATCCCTTCGACGTTCTTATTGACGATGAAACACAGAAATTGCATCGGGATTAAATACAAAAGGCACAATGCCGACTTAAGTACATGAAGGCCGACTCTTCCTACTGACTACGTTTTGAACCATTCCTGTGACACTAGTTATAGATTCCGATGTTTCACTTGAGGTGAACTGTATCCCTTGGACCTTCTTATTGACGATGAAACACAGAAATGGCAACGGAATAAATAGAAAAGGCACAATGCCGACTTAAGTACAAGAAGACTGACTCTTCTTACTGACTATGTTTTGAACCATTCCAGTGACACTAGTTATAGATTCCGATGCTTCACTTCAGGTTTACTGTACCCCTTGGACCTTTTTATTGACGATGAAACATAGAAATTGCATCGGAATTAAATACAAAAGGAAAAATGCCGACTTAGGTACACGAAGACTGACTCTTCTTACTGACTATGTTTTGAACCATTCCTGTGACACTAGTTACAGATTCCGATGCTACACTCCAGGTTTACTGTATCCCTTGGACCTTCTAATTGACGACGAAACACAGATATTGCATCGGAATTAAATAGAAAAGCCACAATGCCGACTTAAGTACAAGAGGACTGACTCTTCTTACTGACTATTATTTGATCCATTCCTGTAACACTACTTATAGATTCCGATACTTCACTTCAGGTTTACTGTATCCCTTGGACCTTCTTATTGACAATGAAACACAGAAATTGCATTGGAATTAAATACAAAAGGCAAAATACGACTTAAGAACACGAAGACTGACTCTTCTTACTGTCTATGATTTGAACCATTCCTGTGACACTAGACATAGATTCGGATGCTACACTTCAGGTTTACTGTATCCCTTGGACCATCTTATTGACGATGAAACACAGAAATTGCATCTGAATTAAATACAAAAGGCACAATGCCGACTTAAGGACAAGAAGATTGACTCTTCTTACTGACTTTGTTTTGAACCATTCCTGTGACACTAGTTATAGATTCCGATGCTTCACTTCAGGTTTACTGTATCCCTTGGACCTTCTTATTGACGCTGAAACACAGAAGTTGAATCGGAATTAAATAGAAAAGGGCCAAAGTATCGACTTAAGTACAAGAAGACTGACTCTTCTTACTGACTATGTTTTGAACCATTCCTGTGACACTAGTTATAGATTCCGATGCTTCACTTCAGGTTTACTGTACCCCTTGGACCTTTTTATTGACGATGAAACATAGAAATTGCATCGGAATTAAATACAAAAGGCACAATGCCGACTTAAGGACAAGAAGATTGACTCTTCGTACTGACTTTGTTTTGAACCATTCCTGTGACACTAGTTATAGATTCCGATGCTTCACTTCAGGTTTACTGTATCCCTTGGACCTTCTGATTGACGCTGAAACACAGAAATTGAATCGGAATTAAATACAAAAGGCACAATGCCGACTTGAGTACAAGAAGACTGACTCTTCCTACTGTCTATTTTTTGAACCATTCCTGTGACACTCGTTATATATTACGGTGCTTTACTTCAGGTTTACTGTATCCCTTCGACGTTCTTATTGACGATGAAACACAGAAATTGCATCGGGATTAAATACAAAAGGCACAATGCCGACTTAAGTACATGAAGGCCGACTCTTCCTACTGACTATGTTTTGAACCATTCCTGTGACACTAGTTATAGATTCCGATGTTTCACTTGAGGTGAACTGTATCCCTTGGACCTTCTTATTGACGATGAAACACAGAAATTGCATCGGAATAAATAGAAAAGGCACAATGCCGACTTAAGTACAAGAAGACTGACTCTTCTTACTGACTATGTTTTGAACCATTCCTGTGACACTAGTTATAGATTCCGATGCTTCACTTCAGGTTTACTGTACCCCTTGGACCTTTTTATTGACGATGAAACATAGAAATTGCATCGGAATTAAATACAAAAGGAAAAATGCCGACTTAAGTACACGAAGACTGACTCTTCTTACTGACTATGTTTTGAACCATTCCTGTGACACTAGTTACAGATTCCGATGCTACACTCCAGGTTTACTGTATCCCTTGGACCTTCTAATTGACGACGAAACACAGAAATTGCATCGGAATTAAATAGAAAAGCCACAATGCCGACTTAAGTACAAGAGGACTGACTCTTCTTACTGACTATTATTTGATCCATTCCTGTAACACTACTAATAGATTCCGATACTTCACTTCAGTTTTACTGTATCCCTTGGACCTTCTTATTGACAATGAAACACAGAAATTGCATTGGAATTAAATACAAAAGGCAAAATACGACTTAAGAACACGAAGACTGACTCTTCTTACTGTCTATGATTTGAACCATTCCTGTGACACTAGACATAGATTCGGATGCTACACTTCAGGTTTACTGTATCCCTTGGACGTTCTTATTGACGATGAAACATAGAAATTGCATCGGAATTAAATACAAAAGGCAAAATGCCGACTTAAGTACACGAAGACTGCCTCTTCTTAATGAATATATTTGAACTATTCCTATGACACTAGCTATAGATTCCGATGCTTCACTTCAGGTTTACTGTATCCCTTGGACCTTCTTATTGACGATGAAACACAGAAATTGCATCGGAATTAAATACAAAAGGCACAATGCCGACTTAAGTATATGAAGACCGACTCTTCCTACTGACTATGTTTTGAACCATTCCTGTGACACTAGTTATAGATTCCGATGTTTCACTTGAGGTTAACTGTATCCCTTGGACCATCTTATTGACGATGAAACACAGAAATTGCATCGGAAATAAATACAAAAAGCACAATGCCGACATAAGAACAAGAAGACTGACTCTACTTACTGACTATGTTTGAACCATTCCTGTGACACTAGCTATAGATTCCGATTCTTCACTTCAGGTTTACTGTATCCCTCTGACCTCCTTGTTGACGATGAGACACAGAAATTGCATCTAAATTAAATACAAAAGGCAGAATGACGACTTAAGTAAAAGAAGACTGACTCTTCTTACTGTCTATGTTTTGTACCATTCCATTGACACTAGTTATAGATTCCGATGCTTCATACCAGGTTTACTGTATCCCTTCGATCTTGTTATTGACGATGAAACACACAAATTGCATCGGAATTAAACAGAAAAGGCACAATGCCGACTTAAGTACAAGAAGACTGACTCTTCTTACTGACTATGTTTTGAACCGTTCCTGTGACACTAGTTACAGATTCCGATGCTACACTCTAGGTTTACTGTATCCCTTGGACCTTATTATTGACGATGAAACACAGATATTGCATCGGAATTAAACACAAAAGGCACAATGCCGACTTAAGAACTAGATGACTGACTAATCCTACTGACTTTGCTTTGAACCATCAGTGTGACACTAGTTACAGATTCCGATGCTTCACTTCAGGTTTACTGTATCCCTTGGACCTTCTTATTGACGATGAAACACAGAAATTGCATCGGAATTAAATACAAAAGGCACAATGCCGACTTATGTACAAGAAGGCTGACTCTTCTTACTGTCTATGTTTTGAACCATTCCTGTGACACTAGTTATAGATTCCGATGCTTCACTTCAGGTTTACTGGATCCCTTGGACCTTCTTATTGACGATGAAACACAGAAATTGCATCGGAATTAAATACAAAAGGCACAATGCCGACTTAAGTACATGAAGAGTGACTCTTCCTACTGACTATGTCTTGAACCATTCCTGAGACACCAGTTATAGATTACGATGCTTCACTCCAGGTTTACTGTATCCCTTTGACCTTCTTATTGACGATGAAACACAGAAATAGCATCGGAATTAAATAGAAAAGGCACAATGCCGACTTAAGTATAAGAAGACTGACTCTTCTTACAGACTATGTTTTGAACCATTCCGATGACACTAGTAATAGATTCCGATGCTTCACTTCAGGTTTACTGTATCCCTTGGACCTTCTTATTGACGATGAAACACAGAAATTGCATCGGAATTAAATACAAAAAGCACAATGCCGACTTAACATCAAGAAGACTGACTCTTCTTACCGACTATGTTTGAACGATTCCTGTGACACTAGCTATAGATTCCGATGCTTCACTTCAGGTTTACTGTATCCCTCTGACCTTCTTGTTGACGATGAAACACAGAAATTGCATCGGAATTAAATACAATAGGGAAAATGCCGACTTAAGTACAAGAAGACTGACTCTTCTTACTGTCTATGGTTTGAACCATTCCATTGACACTAGTTATAGTTTCCGATGCTTCACTCCAGGTTTACTGTATCCCTTGGACCTTCTTATTGACGATGAAACACAGAAATTGCATCGGAATTAAATAGAAAAGGCACAATGCCGACTTAAGTACAAGAAGACTGACTCTTCTGACTGACTATGTTTTGAACCATTCCTGTGACACTAGTTATAGATTCCGATGCTTCACTTCAGGTTTACTGTACGCCTAGGACCTTCGTTTTGACGATGAAACATAGAGATTGCATCGGAATTAAATACAAAAGGCAAAATGCCGACTTAAGTACACGAAAGCTGTATCTTCTTACTGTCTATGATTTGAACCATTCATGTGACACTAGTTATACATTCCGATGCTACACTCCAGGTTTACTGTATCCCTTGGACCTTCTTATTGACGATGAAACACAGAAATTGCATCGGAATTAAATACAAAAGGCACAATGTCGACTTAAGGACAAGAAGATTGACTCTTCGTACTGACTTTGTTTTGAACCATTCCTGTGACACTAGTTATAGATTCCGATGCTTCACTTCAGGTTTACTGTATCCCTTGGACCTTCTGATTGACGCTGAAACACAGAAATTGAATCGGAATTAAATACAAAAGGCACAATGCCGACTTAAGTACAAGAAGATTGACTCTTCCTACTGTCTATTTTTTGAACCATTCCTGTGACACTCGTTATATATTACGGTGCTTTACTTCAGGTTTACTGTATCCCTTCGACGTTCTTATTGACGATGAAACACAGAAATTGCATCGGGATTAAATACAAAAGGCACAATGCCGACTTAAGTACATGAAGGCCGACTCTTCCTACTGACTATGTTTTGAACCATTCCTGTGACACTAGTTATAGATTCCGATGTTTCACTTGAGGTGAACTGTATCCCTTGGACCTTCTTATTGACGATGAAACACAGAAATTGCATCGGAATAAATAGAAAAGGCACAATGCCGACTTAAGTACAAGAAGACTGACTCTTCTTACTGACTATGTTTTGAACCATTCCTGTGACACTAGTTATAGATTCCGATGCTTCACTTCAGGTTTACTGTACCCCTTGGACCTTTTTATTGACGATGAAACATAGAAATTGCATCGGAATTAAATACAAAAGGAAAAATGCCGACTTAAGTACACGAAGACTGACTCTTCTTACTGACTATGTTTTGAACCATTCCTGTGACACTAGTTACAGATTCCGATGCTACACTCCAGGTTTACTGTATCCCTTGGACCTTCTTATTGACGACGAAACACAGAAATTGCATCGGAATTAAATAGAAAAGGCACAATGCCGACTTAAGTACAAGAAGACTGTCTCTTCTTACTTACTATGTTTTGAACCATTCCTGTGACACTAGTTATAGATTCCGATACTTCACTTCAGGTTTACTGTATCCCTTGGACCTTCTTATTGACAATGAAACACAGAAATTGCATTGGAATTAAATACAAAAGGCAAAATACGACTTAAGAACACGAAGACTGACTCTTCTTACTGTCTATGATTTGAACCATTCCTGTGACACTAGTTATAGATTCGGATCCTACACTTCAGGTTTACTGTATCCCTTGGACCATCTTATTGACGATGAAACACAGAAATTGCATCGGAATTAAATACAAAAGGCACAATGCCGACTTAAGTACATGAAGACCGACTCTTCTTACTGACTTTGTTTTGAACCATTCCTGTGACACTAGTTATAGATTCCGACGCTTCACTTCAGGTTTACTGTATCCCTTGGACCTTCTTATTGACGCTGAAACACAGAAGTTGAATCGGAATAAAATACAAAAGGCACAATGCCGACTTAAGTACAAGAAGACTGACTCATCCAACTGTCTATGTTTTGAACCATTCCTGTGACACTAGTTATAGATTCCGATGCTTCACTCCAGGTTTACTGTATCCCTTGGACCTTGTTATTGACGATGAAACACAGAAGTAGCATCGGAATTAAATAGAAAAGGCACAATGCCGACTTAAGTACAAGAAGACTGTCTCTTCTTACTTACTATGTTTTGAACCATTCCTGTGACACTAGTTATAGATTCCGATGCTTCAATTCAGGTTTACTGTACCCCTTGGACCTTCTTATTGACGGAATTAAATACAAAAGGCACAATGCCGACTTAAGTACATGAAGACCGACTCTTACTACTGATTATGTTTTGAACCATTCCTGTGACACTAGTTATAGATTCCGATGCCTCACTTCAGGTTTACTGTATCCCTTGGACTATCTTATTGACGATTAATCACAGAAATTGCATCGGAATTAAATACAAAAGGCACAATGCCGAATTAAGTACAACAAGACTGACTCTTCTCATTGACTATGTTTTGAACCATTCCTGTGACACTATTTATAGATTACGATGCTTCACTTCAGGTTTACTGTACCCCTTGGACCTTCTTATTGACGATGAAACATAGAAATTGCATCGGAATTAAATACAAAAGGTAAAATGCCGACTTAAGTACACGAAGACTGACTCTTCTTACTGTCTATGATTTGAACCATTCCTGTGACACTAGTTATAGATTCCGATGTTTCACTTGAGGTTAACTGTATCCCTTGGACCTTCTTATTGACGAGGAAACACAGAAATTGCATCGGAATTAAATACAAAAGGCACAATGCCGACTTAAGAACAAGAAGACTGACTCTTCTTAATGAATATGTTTGAACTATTCCTATGTCACTAGCTATAGATTCCGATGCTTCACTTCAGGTTTACTGTATCCCTCTGACCTTCTTGTTGACGATGAAACACAGAAATTGCATCGGAATTAAATACAATAGGCACAATGCCGACTTAAGTACAAGAAGACTGACTCTTCTTACTGTCTATGTTTTGAACCATTCCATTGACACTAGTTATAGATTCCGATGCTTCACTCCAGGTTTACTGTATCCCTTGGACCTTGTTATTGCCGATGAAACACAGAAATAGCATCGGAATTAAATAGAAAACGCACGATGCCGACTTAAGTACAAGAAGACTGACTCTTCTTACTGACTATGTTTTGAACCATTCCTGTGACACTAGTTATAGATTCCGATTCTTTCTCTTCAGGTTTACTGTACCCCTTGGACCTTCTTATTGACGATGAAACATAGAAATTGCATCGGAATTAAATACAAAAGGCAAATTGCCGACTTAAGTACACGAAGACTGACTCTTCTTACTGACTATGTTTTGAACCATTCCTGTGACATTAGTTACAGATTCCGATGCTACACTCCAGGTATACTGTATCCCTTGGACCTTCTTATTGACGATGAAACACAGAAATTGCATCGGAATTAAATAGAAAAGGCACATTGCCGACTTAAGTACAAGAGGACTGACACATCTTACTGACTATTATTTTATCCATTCCTGTAACACTAGTTATAGATTCCGATGCTTCACATCAGGTTTACTGTATCCCTTGGACCTTCTTATTGACAATGAAACACAGAAATTGCATCGGAATTAAATACAAATGGGAAAATACGACTTAAGTACACGAAGACTGACTCTTCTTACTGTCTATGATTTGAACCATTCCTGTGACACTAGTTATAGATTCCGATGCTACACTCCAGGTTTACTGTATCCCTTGGACCATCTTATTGACGATGAAACACAGAAATTGCATCGGAATTAAATACAAAAGGCACAATGCCGACTTAAGGACAAGAAGATTGACTCTTCTTACTGACTTTGATTTGAACCATTCCTGTGACACTAGTTATAGATTCCGATGCTTCACTTCAGGTTTACTGTATCCCTTGGACCTTCTTATTGACGCTGAAACACAGAAGTTGAATCGGAATTAAATACAAAAGGCACAATGCCGACTTAAGTACAAGAAGACTGACTCATCCAACTGTCTATGTTTTGAACCATTCCTGTGACACTAGTTATAGATTCCGATGCTTCACTCCAGGTTTACTGTATCCCTTGGACCTTGTTATTGACGATGAAACACAGAAGTAGCATCGGAATTAAATAGAAAAGGCACAATGCCGACTTAAGTACAAGAAGACTGTCTCTTCTTACTGACTATGTTTTGAACCATTCCTGTGACACTAATTATAGATTCCGATGCTTCACTTCAGGTTTACTGTACCCCTTGGACCTTCTTATTGACGGCATTAAATACAAAAGGCACAATGCCGACTTAAGTACATGAAGACCGACTCTTACTACTGATTATGATTTGAACCATTCCTGTGACACTGGTTATTGATTCCGATGCCTCACTTCAGGTTTACTGTATCCCTTGGACTATCTTATTGACGATTAATCACAGAAATTGCATCGGAATTAAATACAAAAGGCACAATGCCGAATTAAGTACAAGAAGACTGACTCTTCTTACTGTCTATGTTTTGAACCATTCCTGTGACACTAGCTATAGATTCCGATGCTCCACTTCAGGTTTAGTGTATCCCCCTGACTTTCTTATTGACGATGAAAAACAGAAATGGCTTCGGAGTTAAATACATAAGGCACAATGCCGACTTAAGTACAAGAGGACTGACTCTTCTTACTGTCTATGTTTAGAACCATTCCTGTGACACTGGTTATAGATTCCGATGCTTCACTTGAGGTTTACTGTATCTCTTGGACGTTCTTATTGACGATGAAACACAGAAATTGCATCGGAATTAAATACAAAAGGCACAATGCCGACTTAAGTACACAAAGACTGACTCTTCTTAGTGTCTATGATTTGAACCATTCCTGTGACACTAGTTATAGATTCCGATGCTTCACTTCAGGTTTAGTGTATCCCTCTGACTTTCTTATTGAAGATGAAACACAGAAATTGCATCGGAATAAAATACAATAGGCACAATGCCGACTTAAGTACAAGAAGACTGACTCTTCTTACTGTCTATGGTTTGAACCATTCCATTGACACTAGTTATAGATTCCAATGCTTCACTCCAGGTTTACTGTTTCCCTTGGACCTTGTTATTGACGATGAAACACAGAAATTGCATCGGAATTAAATAGAAAAGGCACAATGCCGACTTAAGTACAACAAGACTGACTCTTCTTATTGACTATGTTTTGAACCATTCCTGTGACACTAGTTATAGATTACGATGCTTCACTTCAGGTTTACTGTACCCCTTGGACCTTCTTATTGACGATGAAACATAGAAATTGCATCGGAATTAAATACAAAAGGCAAAATGACGACTTAAGTACACGAAGACTGACTCTTCTTACTGTCTATGTTTTGAACCATTCCTGTGACACTAGTTATAGATTCCGATGCCTCACTTCAGGTTTACTGTATCCCTTGGACTATCTTATTGACGATTAATCACAGAAATTGCATCGGAATTAAATACAAAAGGCAAAATGACGACTTAAGTACACGAAGACTGACTCTTCTTACTGTCTATGATTTGAACCATTCCTGTGACACTAGTTATACATTCCGATGCTACATTCCAGGTTTACTGTATCGCTTGGACCTTATTATTGACGATGAAGCACAGAAATTGCATCGGAATTAAATTCAAAAGGCACAATGCCGACTTAAGTATATGAAGACCGACTCTTCCTACTGACTATGTATTGAACCATTCCTGTGACACTAGTTATGGATTCCGATGTTTCACTTGAGGTTAACTGTATCCCTTGGACCTTCTTATTGACGATGAAACACAGAAATTGCATCGGAATTAAATACAAAAGGCACAATGCCGACTTAAGAACAAGAAGACTGACTCTTCTTAATGAATATGTTTGAACCATTCCTATGTCACTAGCTATAGATTCCGATGCTTCACTTCAGGTTTACTGTATCCCTCTGACCTTCTTGTTGACGATGAAGCACAGAAATTGCATCGGAATTAAATACAATAGGCACAATGCCGACTTAAGTACAAGAAGACTGACTCTTCTTACTGTCTATGTTTTGAACCATTCCATTGACACTAGTTATAGATTCCGATGCTTCACTCCAGGTTTACTGTATCCCTTGGACCTTGTTATTGACGATGAAACACAGAAATAGCATCGGAATTAAATAGAAAACGCACGATGCCGACTTAAGTACAAGAAGACTGACTCTTCTTACTGACTATGTTTTGAACCATTCCTGTGACACTAGTTATAGATTCCGATTCTTTCTCTTCAGGTTTACTGTACCCCTTGGACCTTCTTATTGACGATGAAACATAGAAATTGCATCGGAATTAAATACAAAAGGCAAAATGCCGACTTAAGTACACGAAGACTGACTCTTCTTACTCACTATGTTTTGAACCATTCCTGTGACATTAGTTACAGATTCCGATGCTACACTCCAGGTATACTGTATCCCTTGGACCTTCTTATTGACGATGAAACACAGAAATTGCATCGGAATAAAATAGAAAAGGCACATTGCCGACTTAAGTACAAGAGGACTGACACTTCTTACTGTCTATGTTTAGAACCATTCCTGTGACACTGGTTATAGATTCCGATGGTTCACTTGAGGTTTACTGTATCCCTTGGACCTTCTTATTGACGATGAATCACAGAAATTGCATCGGAATTAAATACAAAAGGCAGAATGCCGACTTAAGTACAAGAAAACTGACTCTTCATACTGACTATGTTTTGAACCATTCCGATGACACTAGTTATATATTCCGATGTTTCACTTCAGGTTTACTGTATCCCTTGGACCTTCTTATTGACGATGAAACACAGAAATTGCATCGGAATTAAATACAAAAGGCACAATGCCGACTTAAGTACACGAAGACTGACTCTTCTTACTGTCTATGATTTGAACCATTCCTGTGACAGTAGTTATAGATTCCGATGCTTCACTTCAGGTTTAGTGTATCCCTCTGACTTTCTTATTGACGATGAAACACAGAAATTGCATCGGAATTAAATACAATAGGCACAATGCCGACTTAAGTACAAGAAGACTGACTCTTCTTACTGTCTATGGTTTGAACCATTCCATTGACACTAGTTATAGATTCCGATGCTTCACTCCAGGTTTACTGTTTCCCTTGGACCTTGTTATTGACGATGAAACACAGAAATAGCATCGGAATTAAATAGAAAAGGCACAATGCCGACTTAAGTACAACAAGACTGACTCTTCTTACTGACTATGTTTTGAACCATTCCTGTGACACTAGTTATAGATTAAGATGCTCCACTTCAGGTATACCGTACCCCTTGGACCTTCTTATTGACGATGAAACATAGAAATTGCATCGGAATTAAATACAAAAGGCAAAATGAGGACTTAAGTACACGAAGACTGACTCTTCTTACTGTCTATGAATTGAACCATTCCTGTGACACTAGTTATACATTCCGATGCTACACTCCAGGTTTACTGTATCCCTTGGACCATCTTATTGACGATGAAACACAGAAATTGCATCGGAATTAAATACAAAAGGCACAATGCGGACTTAAGGACAAGAAGATTGACTCTTCTTACTGACTTTGTTTTGAACCATTCCTGTGACACTAGTTATAGATTCCGATGCTTCACTTCAGGTTTAGTGTATCCCTCTGACTTTCTTATTGACGATGAAAAACAGAAATGGCTTCGGAATTAAATACAAAAGGCACAATGCCGACTTAAGTACAAGAGGACTGACTCTTCTTACTGTCTATGTTTAGAACCATTCCTGTGACACTGGTTATAGATTCCGAAGCTTCACTTGAGGTTTACTGTATCAATTGGACCTTCTTATTGACGATGATACACAGAAATTGCATCGGAATTAAATACAAAAGGCAAAATGCCGACCTAAGTACACGAAGACTGACTCTTCTTACTATGTTTTGAACCATTCCTGTGACAGTAGTTACAGATTCCGATGCTACACTCCAGGTTTACTGTATCCCTTGGACCTTCTTATTGACGATGAAACACAGAAATTGCATCGGAATTAAATACAAAAGGGAAAATACGACTTAAGTACACGAAGACTGACACTTCTTACTGCCTATGATTTGAACCATTCCTGTGACACTAGTTATAGATTCCGATGCTACACTCCAGGTTTATTGTATCCCTTGGACCATCTTATTGACGATGAAACACAGAAATTGCATCGGAATTAAATACACAAGGCACAATGCCGACTTAAGGACAAAAAGACTGACTCTTCCTACTGTGTATGTTTTGAACCATTCCTGTGACACTCGTTATAGATTCCGATGCTTCACTTCAGGTTTACTGTATCCCTTGGACCTTCTTATTGACGCTGAAACACAGAAGTTGAATCGGAATAAAATCAAAAGGCACAATGCCGACTTAAGTACAAGAAGACTGACTCTTCCTACTGTCTATGTTTTGAACCATTCCTGTGACACTCGTTATAGATTACGATGCTTTACTTCAGGTTTACTGTATCCCTTGGACCTTCTTATTGACGATGAAACACAGAAATTGCTTCGGAATTAAATCCAAAAGGCACAATGCTGACTTAAGTACATGAAGACCGACTCTTCCTACTGATTATGTTTAGAACCATTCCTGTGACACTAGTTATAGATTCCGCTGCCTCACTTTAGGTTTACTGTATCCCTTGGACTATCTTATTGACGATTAATCACAGAAATTGCATCGGAATTGAATACAAAGGGCACAATGCCGAATTAAGTACAAGAAGACTGACTCTTCTTACTGTCTATGTTTTGAACCATTCCTGTGACACTAGCTATAGATTCCGATGCTTCACTTCAGGTTTGCTGTATACCTTGAACCATTTTATTGACGATGAAACACAGAAATTGCATCGGAATTAAATACAAAAGGCAGAATGCCGACTTAAGTACACTAAGACTGACTCTTCTTACTGTCTATGATTTGAACCATTCCTGTGACAGTAGTTATAGATTCCGATGCTTCACTTCAGGTTTAGTGTATCCCTCTGACTTTCTTATTGACGATGAAACACAGAAATTGCATCGGAATTAAATACAATAGGCACAATGCCGACTTAAGTACAAGAAGACTGACTCTTCTTACTGTCTATGGTTTGAACCATTCCATTGACACTAGTTATAGATTCCGATGCTTCACTCCAGGTTTACTGTTTCCCTTGGACCTTGTTATTGACGATGAAACACAGAAATAGCATCGGAATTAAATAGAAAAGGCACAATGCCGACTTAAGTACAACAAGACTGACTCTTCTTACTGACTATGTTTTGAACCATTCCTGTGACACTAGTTATAGATTAAGATGCTCCACTTCAGGTTTACTGTACCCCTTGGACCTTCTTATTGACGATGAAACATAGAAATTGCATCGGAATAAAATACAAAAGGCAAAATGAGGACTTAAGTACACGAAGACTGACTCTTCTTACTGTCTATGATTTGAACCATTCCTGTGACACTAGTTATACATTCCGATGCTACACTCCAGGTTTACTGTATCCCTTGGACCATCTTATTGACTATGAAACACAGAAATTGCATCGGAATTAAATACAAAAGGCACAATGCGGACTTAAGGACAAGAAGATTGACTCTTCTTACTGACTTTGTTTTGAACCATTCCTGTGACACTAGTTATAGATTTCGATGCTTCACTTCAGGTTTAGTGTATCCCTCTGACTTTCTTATTGACGATGAAAAACAGAAATGGCTTCGGAATTAAATACAAAAGGCACAATGCCGACTTAAGTACAAGAGGACTGACTCTTCTTACTGTCTATGTTTAGAACCATTCCTGTGACACTGGTTATAGATTCCGATGCTTCACTTGAGGTTTACTGTATCCCTTGGACCTTCTTATTGACGATGAAACACAGAAATTGCATCGGAATTAAATACAAAAGGCAAAATGCCGACTTAAGTAGACGAAGACTGACTCTTCTTACTATGTTTTGGACCATTCCTGTGACACTAGTTACAGATTCCGATGCTACACTCCAGGTTTACTGTATCCCTAGGACCTTCTTATTGACGATGAAACACAGAAATTGCATCGGAATTAAATACAAAAGGGAAAATACGACTTAAGTACACGAAGACTGACACCTCTTACTGCCTATGATTTGAACCATTCCTGTGACACTAGTTATAGATTCCGATGCTTCACTCCAGGTTTACTGTATCCCTTGGACCTTGTTATTGACGATGAAACACAGAAGTAGCATCGGAATTAAATAGAAAAGGCACAATGCCGACTTAAGTACAAGAAGACTGTCTCTTCTTACTGACTATGATTTGAACCATTCCTGTGACACTAGTTATACATTCCGATGCTACATTCCAGGTTTACTGTATCGCTTGGACCTTATTATTGACGATGAAGCACAGAAATTGCATCGGAATTAAATTCAAAAGGCACAATGCCGACTTAAGTACAACAAGACTGACTCTTCTTATTGACTATGTTTTGAACCATTCCTGTGACACTAGTTATAGATTACGATGCTTCACTTCAGGTTTACTGTACCCCTTGGACCTTCTTATTGACGATGAAACATAGAAATTGCATCGGAATTAAATACAAAAGGCAAAATGCCGACTTAAGTACACGAAGACTGACTCTTCTTACTGTCTATCATTTGAACCATTCCTGTGACACTAGTTATACATTCCGATGCTACATTCCAGGTTTACTGTATCGCTTGGACCTTATTATTGACGATGAAGCACAGAAATTGCATCGGAATTAAATTCAAAAGGCACAATGCCGACTTAAGTATATGAAGACCGACTCTTCCTACTGACTATGTTTTGAACCATTCCTGTGACACTAGTTATAGATTCCGATGTTTCACTTGAGGTTAACTGTATCCCTTGGACCTTCTTATTGACGATGAAACACAGAAATTGCATCGGAATTAAATACAAAAGGCACAATGCCGACTTAAGAACAAGAAGACTGACTCTTCTTAATGAATATGTTTGAACTATTCCTATGTCACTAGCTATAGATTCCGATGCTTCACTTCAGGTTTACTGTATCCCTCTGACCTTCTTGTTGACGATGAAACACAGAAATTGCATCGGAATTAAATACAATAGGCACAATGCCGACTTAAGTACAAGAAGACTGACTCTTCTTACTGTCTAAGTTTTGAACCATTCCATTGACACTAGTTATAGATTCCGATGCTTCACTCCAGGTTTACTGTATCCCTTTGACCTTGTTATTGACGATGAAAGACAGAAATAGCATCGGAATTAAATAGAAAACTCACGATGCCGACTTAAGTACAAGAAGACTGACTCTTCTTACTGGCTATGTTTTGAACCATTCCTGTGACACTAGTTATAGATTCCGATTCTTTCTCTTCATGTTTACTGTACCCCTTGGACCTTCTTATTGACGATGAAACATAGAAATTGCATCGGAATTAAATACAAAAGGCAAAATGCTGACTTAAGTACACGAAGACTGACTCTTCTTACTGACTATGTTTTGAACCATTCCTGTGACATTAGCTACAGATTCCGATGCTACACTCCAGGTATACTGTATCCCTTGGACCTTCTTATTGACGATGAAACACAGAAATTGCATCGGAATTAAATAGAAAAGGCACATTGCCGACTTAAGTACAAGAGGACTGACACTTCTTACTGACTATTATTTTATCCATTCCTGTAACACTAGTTATAGATTCCGATGCTTCACTTCAGGTTAACTGTATCCCTTGGACCTTCTTATTGACAATGAAACACAGAAATTGCATCGGACTTAAATACAAAAGGGAAAATACGACTTAAGTACACGAAGACTGACTCTTTTTACTGTCTATGATTTGAACCATTCCTGTGACACTAGTTATAGATTCCGATGCTACACTCCAGGTTTACTGTATCCCTTGGACCTTGTTATTGACGATGAAACACAGAAATAGCATCGGAATTAAATAGAAAACGCACGATGCCGACTTAAGTACAAGAGGACTGACACTTCTTACTGTCTATGTTTAGAACCATTCCTGTGACACTGGTTATAGATTCCGATGGTTCACTTGAGGTTTACTGTATCCCTTGGACCTTCTTATTGACGATGAATCACAGAAATTGCATCGGAATTAAATACAAAAGGCAGAATGCCGACTTAAGTACAAGAAGACTGACTCTTCATACTGACTATGTTTTGAACCATTCCGATGACACTAGTTATATATTCCGATGTTTCACTTCAGGTTTACTGTATCCCTTGGACCTTCTTATTGACGATGAAACACAGAAATTGCATCGGAATTAAATACAAAAGGCACAATGCCGACTTAAGTACACGAAGACTGACTCTTCTTACTGTCTATGATTTGAACCATTCCATTGACACTAGTTATAGATTCCGATGCTTCACTCCAGGTTTACTGTTTCCCTTGGACCTTGTTATTGACGATGAAACACAGAAATAGCATCGGAATTAAATAGAAAAGGCACAATGCCGACTTAAGTACAACAAGACTGACTCTTCTTACTGACTATGTTTTGAACCATACCTGTGACACTAGTTATAGATTAAGATGCTCCACTTCAGGTATACTGTACCCCTTGGACCTTCTTATTGACGATGAAACATAGAAATTGCATCGGAATTAAATACAAAAGGCAAAATGAGGACTTAAGTACACGAAGACTGACTCTTCTTACTGTCTATGAATTGAACCATTCCTGTGACACTAGTTATACATTCCGATGCTACACTCCAGGTTTACTGTATCCCTTGGACCATCTTATTGACGATGAAACACAGAAATTGCATCGGAATTAAATACAAAAGGCACAATGCGGACTTAAGGACAAGAAGATTGACTCTTCTTACTGACTTTGTTTTGAACCATTCCTGTGACACTAGTTATAGATTCCGATGCTTCACTTCAGGTTTAGTGTATCCCTCTGACATTCTTATTGACGATGAAAAACAGAAATGGCTTCGGAATTAAATACAAAAGGCACAATGCCGACTTAAGTACAAGAGGACTGACTCTTCTTACTGTCTATGTTTAGAACCATTCCTGTGACACTGGTTATAGATTCCGAAGCTTCACTTGAGGTTTACTGTATCCCTTGGACCTTCTTATTGACGATGATACACAGAAATTGCATCGGAATTAAATACAAAAGGCAAAATGCCGACCTAAGTACACGAAGACTGACTCTTCTTACTATGTTTTGAACCATTCCTGTGACAGTAGTTACAGATTCCGATGCTACACTCCAGGTTTACTGTATCCCTTGGACCTTCTTATTGACGATGAAACACAGAAATTGCATCGGAATTAAATACAAAAGGGAAAATACGACTTAAGTACACGAAGACTGACACTTCTTACTGCCTATGATTTGAACCATTCCTGTGACACTAGTTATAGATTCCGATGCTTCACTTCAGGTTTACTGTATCCCTTGGACCTTCTTATTGACGCTGAAACACAGAAGTTGAATCGGAATAAAATCAAAAGGCACAATGCCGACTTAAGTACAAGAAGACTGACTCTTCCTACTGTCTATGTTTTGAACCATTCCTGTGACACTCGTTATAGATTACGATGCTTTACTTCAGGTTTACTGTATCCCTTGGACCTTCTAATTGACGATGAAACACAGAAATTGCTTCGGAATTAAATACAAAAGGCACAATGCTGACTTAAGTACATGAAGACCGACTCTTCCTACTGATTATGTTTTGAACCATTCCTGTGACACTAGTTATAGATTCCGGTGCCTCACTTTAGGTTTACTGTATCCCTTGGACTATCTTATTGACGATTAATCACAGAAATTGCATCGGAATTGAATACAAAGGGCACAATGCCGAATTAAGTACAAGAAGACTGACTCTTCTTACTGTCTATGTTTTGAACCATTCCTGTGACACTAGCTATAGATTCCGATGCTTCACTTCAGGTTTGCTGTATACCTTGAACCATCTTATTGACGATGAAACACAGAAATTGCATCGGAATTAAATACAAAAGGCACAATGCCGACTTAAGTACACTAAGACTGACTCTTCTTACTGTCTATGATTTGAACCATTCCTGTGACAGTAGTTATAGATTCCGATGCTTCACTTCAGGTTTAGTGTATCCCTCTGACTTTCTTATTGACGATGAAACACAGAAATTGCATCGGAATTAAATACAATAGGCACAATGCCGACTTAAGTACAAGAAGACTGACTCTTCTTACTGTCTATGGTTTGAACCATTCCATTGACACTAGTTATAGATTCCGATGCTTCACTCCAGGTTTACTGTTTCCCTTGGACCTTGTTATTGACGATGAAACACAGAAATAGCATCGGAATTAAATAGAAAAGGCACAATGCCGACTTAAGTACAACAAGACTGACTCTTCTTACTGACTATGTTTTGAACCATTCCTGTGACACTAGTTATAGATTAAGATGCTCCACTTCAGGTTTACTGTACCCCTTGGACCTTCTTATTGACGATGAAACATAGAAATTGCATCGGAATAAAATACAAAAGGCAAAATGAGGACTTAAGTACACGAAGACTGACTCTTCTTACTGTCTATGATTTGAACCATTCCTGTGACACTAGTTATACATTCCGATGCTACACTCCAGGTTTACTGTATCCCTTGGACCATCTTATTGACGATGAAACACAGAAATTGCATCGGAATTAAATACAAAAGGCACAATGCGGACTTAAGGACAAGAAGATTGACTCTTCTTACTGACTTTGTTTTGAACCATTCCTGTGACACTAGTTATAGATTTCGATGCTTCACTTCAGGTTTAGTGTATCCCTCTGACTTTCTTATTGACGATGAAAAACAGAAATGGCTTCGGAATTAAATACAAAAGGCATAATGCCGACTTAAGTACAAGAGGACTGACTCTTCTTACTGTCTATGTTCAGAACCATTCCTGTGACACTGGTTATAGATTCCGATGCTTCACTTGAGGTTTACTGTATCCCTTGGACCTTCTTATTGACGATGAAACACAGAAATTGCATCGGAATTAAATACAAAAGGCAAAATGCCGACTTAAGTACACGAAGACTGACTCTTCTTACTATGTTTTGGACCATTCCTGTGACACTAGTTACAGATTCCGATGCTACACTCCAGGTTTACTGTATCCCTAGGACCTTCTTATTGACGATGAAACACAGAAATTGCATCGGAATTAAATACAAAAGGGAAAATACGACTTAAGTACACGAAGACTGACACCTCTTACTGCCTATGATTTGAACCATTCCTGTGACACTAGTTATAGATTCCGATGCTTCACTCCAGGTTTACTGTATCCCTTGGACCTTGTTATTGACGATGAAACACAGAAGTAGCATCGGAATTAAATAGAAAAGGCACAATGCCGACTTAAGTACAAGAAGACTGTCTCTTCTTACTGACTATGTTTTGAACCATTCCTGTGACACTAGTTATAGATTCCGATGCTTCACTTCAGGTTTACTGTACCCCTTGGACCTTCTTATTGATGGAATTAAATACAAAAGGCACAACGCCGACTTAAGTACATGAAGACCGACTCTTACTACTGATTATGTTTTGAACCATTCCTGTGACACTAGTTATAGATTCCGATGCCTCACTTCAGGTTTACTGTATCCCTTGGACTATCTTATTGACGATTAATCACAGAAATTGCATCGGAATTAAATACAAAAGGCAAAATGCCGACTTAAGTACACGAAGACTGACTCTTCTTACTGTCTATGATTTGAACCATTCCTGTGACACTAGTTATACATTCCGATGCTACATTTCAGGTTTACTGTATCGCTTGGACCTTATTATTGACGATGAAGCACAGAAATTGCATCGGAATTAAATTCAAAAGGCACAATGCCGACTTAAGTACAACAAGACTGACTCTTCTTATTGACTATGTTTTGAACCATTCCTGTGACACTAGTTATAGATTACGATGCTTCACTTCAGGTTTACTGTACCCCTTGGACCTTCTTATTGACGATGAAACATAGAAATTGCATCGGAATTAAATACAAAAGGCTAAATGCCGACTTAAGTACACGAAGACTGACTCTTCTTACTGTCTATGATTTGAACCATTCCTGTGACACTAGTTATACATTCCGATGCTACATTCCAGGTTTACTGTATCGCTTGGACCTTATTATTGACGATGAAGCACAGAAATTGCATCGGAATTAAATTCAAAAGGCACAATGCCGACTTAAGTATATGAAGACCGACTCTTCCTACTGACTATGTTTTGAACCATTCCTGTGACACTAGTTATAGATTCCGATGTTTCACTTGGGGTTAACTGTATCCCTTGGACCTTCTTATTGACGATGAAACACAGAAATTGCATCGGAATTAAATACAAAAGGCACAATGCCGACTTAAGAACAAGAAGACTGACTCTTCTTAATGAATATGTTTGAACTATTCCTATGTCACTAGCTATAGATTCCGATGCTTCACTTCAGGTTTACTGTATCCCTCTGACCTTCTTGTTGACGATGAAACACAGAAATTGCATCGGAATTAAATACAATAGGCACAATGCCGACTTAAGTACAAGAAGACTGACTCTTCTTACTGTCTATGTTTTGAACCATTCCATTGACACTAGTTATAGATTCCGATGCTTCACTCCAGGTTTACTGTATCCCTTTGACCTTGTTATTGACGATGAAACACAGAAATAGCATCGGAATTAAATAGAAAACTCGCGATGCCGACTTAAGTACAAGAAGACTGACTGTTCTTACTGGCTATGTTTTGAACCATTCCTGTGACACTAGTTATAGATGCCGATTCTTTCTCTTCAGGTTTGCTGTACCCCTTGGACCTTCTTATTGACGATGAAACATAGAAATTGCATCGGAATTAAATACAAAAGGCAAAATGCTGACTTAAGTACACGAAGACTGACTCTTCTTACTGACTATGTTTTGAACCATTCCTGTGACATTAGTTACAGATTCCGATGCTACACTCCAGGTATACTGTATCCCTTGGACCTTCTTATTGACGATGAAACACAGAAATTGCATCGGAATTAAATAGAAAAGGCACATTGCCGACTTAAGTACAAGAGGACTGACACTTCTTACTGACTATTATTTTATCCATTCCTGTAAGACTAGTTATAGATTCCGATGCTTCACTTCAGGTTAACTGTATCCCTTGGACCTTCTTATTGACAATGAAACACAGAAATTGCATCGGACTTAAATACAAAAGGGAAAATACGACTTAAGTACACGAAGACTGACTCTTTTTACTGTCTATGATCTGAACCATTCCTGTGACACTAGTTATAGATTCCGATGCTACACTCCAGGTTTACTGTATCCCTTGGACCATCTTACTGACGATGAAACACAGAAATTGCATCGGAATTAAATACAAAAGGAACAATGCCGACTTGAGGACAAGAAGATTGACTCTTCTCACTGACTTTGTTTTGAACCATTCCTGTGACACTCGTTATAGATTCCGATGCTTCACTTCAGGTTTACTGTATCCCTTGGACCTTCTTATTGACGCTGAAACACAGAAGTTGAATCGGAATAAAATCAAAAAGCACAATGCCGACTTAAGTACAAGAAGACTGACTCTTCCTACTGTCTATGTTTTGAACCATTCCTGTGACACTCGTTATAGATTACGATGCTTTACTTCAGGTTTACTGTATCCCTTGGACCTTCTTATTGACGATGAAACACAGAAATTGCTTCGGAATTAAATACAAAAAGCACAATGCTGACTTAAGTACAAGAAGACTGACTCTTCTTACTGTCTATGTTTTGAACCATTCCTGTGACACTAGCTATAGATTCCGATGCTTCACTTCAGGTTTGCTGTATACCTTGAACCATCTTATTGACGATGAAACACAGAAATTGCATCGGAATTAAATACAAAAGGCACAATGCCGACTTAAGTACACTAAGACTGACTCTTCTTACTGTCTATGATTTGAACCATTCGTGTGACAGTAGTTATAGATTCCGATGCTTCACTTGAGGTTAACTGTATCCCTTGGACCTTCTTATTGACGATGAAACACAGAAATTGCATCGGAATTAAATACAAAAGGCACAATGCCGACTTAAGAACAAGAAGACTGACTCTTCTTAATGAATATGTTTGAACTATTCCTATGTCACTAGCTATAGATTCCGATGCTTCACTTCAGGTTTACTGTATCCCTCTGACCTTCTTGTTGACGATGAAACACAGAAATTGCATCGGAATTAAATACAATAGGCACAATGCCGACTTAAGTACAAGAAGACTGACTCTTCTTACTGTCTATGTTTTGAACCATTCCATTGACACTAGTTATAGATTCCGATGCTTCACTCCAGGTTTACTGTATCCCTTTGACCTTGTTATTGACGATGAAACACAGAAATAGCATCGGAATTAAATAGAAAACTCACGATGCCGATTTAAGTACAAGAAGACTGACTCTTCTTACTGGCTATGTTTTGAACCATTCCTGTGACACTAGTTATAGATTCCGATTCTTTCTCTTCAGGTTTACTGTACCCCTTGGACCTTCTTATTGACGATGAAACATAGAAATTGCATCGGAATTAAATACAAAAGGCAAAATGCTGACTTAAGTACACGAAGACTGACTCTTCTTACTGACTATGTTTTGAACCATTCCTGTGACATTAGTTACAGATTCCGATGCTACACTCCAGGTATACTGTATCCCTTGGACCTTCTTATTGACGATGAAACACAGAAATTGCATCGGAATTAAATAGAAAAGGCACATTGCCGACTTAAGTACAAGAGGACTGACACTTCTTACTGACTATTATTTTATCCATTCCTGTAACACTAGTTATAGATTCCGATGCTTCACTTCAGGTTAACTGTATCCCTTGGACCTTCTTATTGACAATGAAACACAGAAATTGCATCGGACTTAAATACAAAAGGGAAAATACGACTTAAGTACACGAAGACTGACTCTTTTTACTGTCTATGATTTGAACCATTCCTGTGACACTAGTTATAGATTCCGATGCTACACTCCAGGTTTACTGTATCCCTTGGACCATCTTACTGACGATGAAACACAGAAATTGCATCGGAATTAAATACAAAAGGAACAATGCCGACTTGAGGACAAGAAGATTGACTCTTCTCACTGACTTTGTTTTGAACCATTCCTGTGACACTCGTTATAGATTCCGATGCTTCACTTCAGGTTTACTGTATCCCTTGGACCTTCTTATTGACGCTGAAACACAGAAGTTGAATCGGAATAAAATCAAAAAGCACAATGCCGACTTAAGTACAAGAAGACTGACTCTTCCTACTGTCTATGTTTTGAACCATTCCTGTGACACTCGTTATAGATTACGATGCTTTACTTCAGGTTTACTGTATCCCTTGGACCTTCTTATTGACGATGAAACACAGAAATTGCTTCGGAATTAAATACAAAAAGCACAATGCTGACTTAAGTACAAGAAGACTGACTCTT
Source organism: Schistocerca serialis cubense (assembly GCF_023864345.2). Classification (NCBI taxonomy): domain Eukaryota; kingdom Metazoa; phylum Arthropoda; class Insecta; order Orthoptera; family Acrididae; genus Schistocerca; species Schistocerca serialis. The sequence goes on along the minus strand of NC_064649.1, from coordinate 183,028,740 downwards.
CTTACTGTCTATGTTTTGAACCATTCCTGTGACACTAGCTATAGATTCCGATGCTTCACTTCAGGTTTGCTGTATACCTTGAACCATCTTATTGACGATGAAACACAGAAATTGCATCGGAATTAAATACAAAAGGCACAATGCCGACTTAAGTACACTAAGACTGACTCTTCTTACTGTCTATGATTTGAACCATTCGTGTGACAGTAGTTATAGATTCCGATGCTTCACTTCAGGTTTAGTGTATCCCTCTGACTTTCTTATTGACGATGAAACACAGAAATTGCATCGGAATTAAATACAATAGGCACAATGCCGACTTAAGTACAAGAAGACTGACTCTTCTTACTGTCTATGGTTTGAACCATTCCATTGACACTAGTTATAGATTCCGATGCTTCACTCCAGGTTTACTGTTTCCCTTGGACCTTGTTATTGACGATGAAACACAGAAATAGCATCGGAATTAAATAGAAAAGGCACAATGCCGACTTAAGTACAACAAGACTGACTCTTCTTACTGACTATGTTTTGAACCATTCCTGTGACACTAGTTATAGATTAAGATGCTCCACTTCAGGTTTACTGTACCCCTTGGACCTTCTTATTGACGATGAAGCATAGAAATTGCATCGGAATAAAATACAAAAGGCAAAATGAACACTTAAGTACACGAAGACTGACTCTTCTTACTGTCTATGATTTGAACCATTCCTGTGACACTAGTTATACATTCCGATGCTACACTCCAGGTTTACTGTATCCCTTGGACCATCTTATTGACAATGAAACACAGAAATTGCATCGGAATTAAATACAAAAGGCACAATGCGGACTTAAGGACAAGAAGATTGACTCTTCTTACTGACTTTGTTTTGAACCATTCCTGTGACACTAGTTATAGATTTCGATGCTTCAATTCAGGTTTAGTGTATCCCTCTGACTTTCTTATTGACGATGAAACACAGAAATTGCATCGGAATTAAATACAAAAGGCAAAATGCCGACTTAAGTACACGAAGACTGACTCTTCTTACTATGTTTTGAACCATTCCTGTGACACTAGTTACAGATTCCGATGCTACACTCCTGGTTTACTGTATCCCTTGGACCTTCTTATTGACGATGAAACACAGAAATTGCATCGGAATTAAATACAAAAGGGAAAATACGACTTAAGTACACGAAGACTGACACTTCTTACTGCCTATGATTTGAACCATTCCTGTGACACTAGTTATAGATTCCGATGCTTCACTCCAGGTTTACTGTATCCCTTGGACCTTGTTATTGACGATGAAACACAGAAGTAGCATCGGAATTAAATAGAAAAGGCACAATGCCGACTTAAGTACAAGAAGTCTGTCTCTTCTTACTGACTATGTTTTGAACCATTCCTGTGACACTAGTTATAGATTCCGATGCTTCACTTCAGGTTTACTGTACCCCTTGGACCTTCTTATTGACGGAATTAAATACAAAAGGCACAACGCCGACTTAAGTACATGAAGACCGACTCTTACTACTGATTATGTTTTGAACCATTCCTGTGACACTAGTTATAGATTCCGATGCCTCACTTCAGGTTTACTGTATCCCTTGGACTATCTTATTGACGATTAATCATAGAAATTGCATCGGAATTAAATACAAAAGGCACAATGCCGAATTAAGTACAAGAAGACTGACTCTTCTTACTGTCTATGATTTGAACCATTCCTGTGACACTAGCTATAGATTCCGATGCTTCACTTCAGGTTTAGTGTATCCCCCTGACTTTCTTATTGACGCTGAAAAACAGAAATGGCTTCGGAGTTAAATACATAAGGCACAATGCCGACTTAAGTACAAGAGGACTGACTCTTCTTACTGTCTATGTTTAGAACCATTCCTGTTACACTGGTTATAGATTCCGATGCTTCACTTGAGGTTTACTGTATCCCTTCGACGTTCTTATTGACGATGAAACACAGAAATTGCATCGGAATTAAATACAAAAGGCACAATGCCGACTTAAGTACACAAACACTGACTCTTCTTAGTGTCTATGATTTGAACCATTCCTGTGACACTAGTTATAGATTCCGATGCTTCACTTCAGGTTTACTTTACCCCTTGGACCTTCTTATTGACGATGAAACATAGAAATTGCATCGGAATTAAAAACAAAAGGCAAAATGCCGACTTAAGTACACGAAGACTGACTCTTCTTACTGTCTATGATTTGAACCATTCCTGTGACACTAGTTATACATTCCGATGCTACACTCCAGGTTTACTGTATCGCTTGGACCTTATTATTGACGATGAAGCACAGAAATTGCATCGGAATTAAATTCAAAAGGCACAATGCCGACTTAAGTATATGAAGACCGACTCTTCCTACTGACTATGTTTTGAACCATTCCTGTGACACTAGTTATAGATTCCGATGTTTCACTTGAGGTTAACTGTATCCCTTGGACCTTCTTATTGACGATGAAACACAGAAATTGCATCTGAATTAAATACAAAAGGCACAACGCCGACTTAAGAACAAGAAGACTGACTCTTCTTAATGAATATGTTTGAACTATTCCTATGTCACTAGCTATAGATTCCGATGCTTCACTTCAGGTTTACTGTATCCCTCTGACCTTCTTGTTGACGATGAAACACAGAAATTGCATCGGAATTAAATACAATAGGCACAATGCCGACTTAAGTACAAGAAGACTGACTCTTCTTACTGTCTATGTTTTGAACCATTCCATTGACACTAGTTATAGATTCCGATGCTTCACTCCAGGTTTACTGTATCCCTTGGACCTTGTTATTGACGATGAAACACAGAAATAGCATCGGAATTAAATAGAAAACGCACGATGCCGACTTAAGTACAAGAAGACTGACTCTTCTTACTGGCTATGTATTGAACCATTCCTGTGACACTAGTTATAGATTCCGATTCTTTCTCTTCATGTTTACTGTACCCCTTGGACCTTCTTATTGACGATGAAACATAGAAATTGCATCGGAATTAAATACAAAAGGCAAAATGCCGACTTAAGTACACGAAGACTGACTCTTCTTACTGACTATGTTTTGAACCATTCCTGTGACATTAGTTACAGATTCCGATGCTACACTCCAGGTATACTGTATCCCTTGGACCTTCTTATTGACGATGAAACACAGAAATTGCATCGGAATTAAATAGAAAACGCACATTGCCGACTTAAGTACAAGAGGACTGACACTTCTTACTGACTATTATTTTATCCATTCCTGTAACACTAGCTATAGATTCCGATGCTTCACTTCAGGTTAACTGTATCCCTTGGACCTTCTTATTGACAATGAAACACAGAAATTGCATCGGAATTAAATACAAAAGGGAAAATACGACTTAAGTACACGAAGACTGACTCTTTTTACTGTCTATGATTTGAACCATTCCTGTGACACTAGTTATAGATTCCGATGCTACACTCCAGGTTTACTGTATCCCTTGGACCATCTTACTGACGATGAAACACAGAAATTGCATCGGAATTAAATACAAAAGGAACAATGCCGACTTAAGGACAAGAAGATTGACTCTTCTCACTGACTTTGTTTGAACCATTCCTGTGACACTAGCTATAGATTCCGATGCTTCACTTCAGGTTTGCTGTATACCTTGAACCATCTTATTGACGATGAAACACAGAAATTGGATCGGAATTAAATACAAAAGGCACAATGCCGACTTAAGTACACTAAGACTGACTCTTCTTACTGTCTATGATTTGAACCATTCGTGTGACAGTAGTTATAGATTCCGATGCTTCACTTCAGGTTTAGTGTATCCCTCTGACTTTCTTATTGACGATGAAACACAGAAATTGCATCGGAATTAAATACAATAGGCACAATGCCGACTTAAGTACAAGAAGACTGACTCTTCTTACTGTCTATGGTTTGAACCATTCCATTGACACTAGTTATAGATTCCGATGCTTCACTCCAGGTTTACTGTTTCCCTTGGACCTTGTTATTGACGATGAAACACAGAAATAGCATCGGAAGTAAATAGAAAAGGCACAATGCCGACTTAAGTACAACAAGACTGACTCTTCTTACTGACTATGTTTTGAACCATTCCTGTGACACTAGTTATAGATTAAGATGCTCCACTTCAGGTTTACTGTACCCCTTGGACCTTCTTATTGACGATGAAACATAGAAATTGCATCGGAATAAAATACAAAAGGCAAAATGAACACTTAAGTACACGAAGACTGACTCTTCTTACTGTCTATGATTTGAACCATTCCTGTGACACTAGTTATACATTCCGATGCTACACTCCAGGTTTACTGTATCCCTTGGACCATCTTATTGACGATGAAACACAGAAATTGCATCGGAATTAAATACAAAAGGCACAATGCGGACTTAAGGACAAGAAGATTGACTCTTCTTACTGACTTTGTTTTGAACCATTCCTGTGACACTAGTTATAGATTTCGATGCTTCAATTCAGGTTTAGTGTATCCCTCTGACTTTCTTATTGACGATGAAACACAGAAATTGCATCGGAATTAAATACAAAAGGCAAAATGCCGACTTAAGTACACGAAGACTGACTCTTCTTACTATGTTTTGAACCATTCCTGTGACACTAGTTACAGATTCCGATGCTACACTCCAGGTTTACTGTATCCCTTGGACCTTCTTATTGACGATGAAACACAGAAATTGCATCGGAATTAAATACAAAAGGGAAAATACGACTTAAGTACACGAAGACTGACACTTCTTACTGCCTATGATTTGAACCATTCCTGTGACACTAGTTATAGATTCCGATGCTTCACTCCAGGTTTACTGTATCCCTTGGACCTTGTTATTGACGATGAAACACAGAAGTAGCATCGGAATTAAATAGAAAAGGCACAATGCCGACTTAAGTACAAGAAGACTGACTCTTCTTACTGACTATGTTTTGAACCATTCCTGTGACACTAGTTATAGATTCCGATGCTTCACTTCAGGTTTACTGTACCCCTTGGACCTTCTTATTGACGGAATTAAATACAAAAGGCACAACGCCGACTTAAGTACATGAAGACCGACTCTTACTACTGATTATGTTTTGAACCATTCCTGTGACACTAGTTATAGATTCCGATGCCTCACTTCAGGTTTACTGTATCCCTTGGACTATCTTATTGACGATTAATCACAGAAATTGCATCGGAATTAAATACAAAAGGCACAATGCCGAATTAAGTACAAGAAGACTGACTCTTCTTACTGTCTATGATTAGAACCATTCCTGTGACACTAGCTATAGATTCCGATGCTTCACTTCAGGTTTAGTGTATCCCCCTGACTTTCTTATTGACGCTGAAAAACAGAAATGGCTTCGGAGTTAAATACATAAGGCACAATGCCGACTTAAGTACAAGAGGACTGACTCTTCTTACTGTCTATGTTTAGAACCATGCCTGTTACACTGGTTATAGATTCCGATGCTTCACTTGAGGTTTACTGTATCCCTTCGACGTTCTTATTGACGATGAAACACAGAAATTGCATCGGAATTAAATACAAAAGGCACAATGCCGACTTAAGTACACAAACACTGACTCTTCTTAGTGTCTATGATTTGAACCATTCCTGTGACACTAGTTATAGATTCCGATGCTTCACTTCAGGTTTAGTGTATCCCTCTGACTTTCTTATTGAAGATGAAACACAGAAATTGCATCGGAATAAAATACAATAGGCACAATGAAGACTTAAGTACAAGAAGACTGACTCTTCTTACTGTCTATGGTTTGAACCATTCCATTGACACTAGTTATAGATTCCGATGCTTCACTCCAGGTTTACTGTTTCCCTTGGACCTTGTTATTGACGATGAAACACAGAAATTGCATCGGAATTAAATAGAAAAGGCACAATGCCGACTTAAGTACAACAAGACTGACTCTTCTTATTGACTATGTTTTGAACCATTCCTGTGACACTAGTTATAGATTACGATGCTTCACTTCAGGTTTACTTTACCCCTTGGACCTTCTTATTGACGATGAAACATAGAAATTGCATCGGAATTAAAAACAAAATGCAAAATGCCGACTTAAGTACACGAAGACTGACTCTTCTTACTGTCTATGATTTGAACCATTCCTGTGACACTAGTTATACATTCCGATGCTACATTCCAGGTTTACTGTATCTCTTGGACCTTATTATTGACGATGAAGCACAGAAATTGCATCGGAATTAAATTCAAAAGGCACAATGCTGACTTAAGTATATGAAGACCGACTCTTCCTACTGACTATGTTTTGAACCATTCCTGTGACACTAGTTATAGATTCCGATGTTTCACTTGAGGTTAACTGTATCCCTTGGACCTTCTTATTGACGATGAAACACAGAAATTGCATCTGAATTAAATACAAAACGCACAATGCCGACTTAAGAACAAGAAGACTGACTCTTCTTAATGAATATGTTTGAACTATTCCTATGTCACTAGCTATAGATTCCGATGCTTCACTTCAGGTTTACTGTATCCCTCTGACCTTCTTGTTGACGATGAAACACAGAAATTGCATCGGAATTAAATACAATAGGCACAATGCCGACTTAAGTACAAGAAGACTGACTCTTCTTACTGTCTATGTTTTGAACCATTCCATTGACACTAGTTATAGATTCCGATGCTTCACTCCAGGTTTACTGTATCCCTTGGACCTTGTTATTGACGATGAAACACAGAAATAGCATCGGAATTAAATAGAAAACGCACGATGCCGACTTAAGTACAAGAAGACTGACTCTTCTTACTGGCTATGTATTGAACCATTCCTGTGACACTAGTTATAGATTCCGATTCTTTCTCTTCAGGTTTACTGTACCCCTTGGACCTTCTTATTGACGATGAAACATAGAAATTGCATCGGAATTAAATACAAAAGGCAAAATGCCGACTTAAGTACACGAAGACTGACTCTTCTTACTGACTATGTTTTGAACCATTCCTGTGACATTAGTTACAGATTCCGATGCTACACTCCAGGTATACTGTATCCCTTGGACCTTCTTATTGACTATGAAACACAGAAATTGCATCGGAATTAAATAGAAAAGGCACATTGCCGACTTAAGTACAAGAGGACTGACACTTCTTACTGACTATTATTTTATCCATTCCTGTAACACTAGTTATAGATTCCGATGCTTCACTTCAGGTTAACTGTATCCCTTGGACCTTCTTATTGACAATGAAACACAGAAATTGCATCGGAATTAAATACAAAAGGGAAAATACGACTTAAGTACACGAAGACTGACTCTTTTTACTGTCTATGATTTGAACCATTCCTGTGACACTAGTTATAGATTCCGATGCTACACTCCAGGTTTACTGTATCCCTTGGACCATCTTACTGACGATGAAACACAGAAATTGCATCGGAATTAAATACAAAAGGAACAATGCCGACTTAAGGACAAGAAGATTGACTCTTCTCACTGACTTTGTTTTGAACCATTCCTGTGACACTAGTTATAGATTCCGATGCTTCACTTCAGGTTTACTGTACCCCTTGGACGTTCTTATTGACGATGAAACATAGAAATTGCATCGGAATTAAATACAAAAGGCAAAATGCCGACTTAAGTACACGAAGACTGACTCTTCTTAATGAATATATTTGAACTATTCCTATGACACTAGCTATAGATTCCGATGCTTCACTTCAGGTTTACTGTATCCCTCTGACCTTCTTGTTGACGATGAAACACAGAAATTGCATCGGAATTAAATACAATAGGCACAATGCCGACTTAAGTACAAGAAAACTGACTCTTCTTACTGTCTATGTTTTGAACCATTCCTGTGACACTAGTTATAGATTCCGATGCTACACTTGAGGTTTACTATATCCATTGGACCTTCTTATTGACGATGAAACACAGAAATTGCATCGGAATTAAATAGAAAAGGCACAATGCCGACTTAAGTACAACAAGACTGACTCTTCTTATTGACTATGTTTTGAACCATTCCTGTGACACTAGTTATAGATTACGATGCTTCACTTCAGGTTTACTGTACCCCTTGGACCTTCTTATTGACGATGAAACATAGAAATTGCATCGGAATTAAAAACAAAAGGCAAAATGCCGACTTAAGTACACGAAGACTGACTCTTCTTACTGTCTATGATTTGAACCATTCCTGTGACACTAGTTATACATTCCGATGCTACATTACAGGTTTACTGTATCGCTTGGACCTTATTATTGACGATGAAGCACAGAAATTGCATCGGAATTAAATTCAAAAGGCACAATGCCGACTTAAGTATATGAAGACCGACTCTTCCTACTGACTATGTTTTGAACCATTCCTGTGACACTAGTTATAGATTCCGATGTTTCACTTGAGGTTAACTGTATCCCTTGGACCTTCTTATTGACGATGAAACATAGAAATTGCATCGGAATTAAATACAAAAGGCAAAATGCCGACTTAAGTACACGAAGACTGACTCTTCTTACTGACTATGTTTTGAACCATTCCTGTGACATTAGTTACAGATTCCGATGCTACACTCCAGGTATACTGTATCCCTTGGACCTTCTTATTGACGATGAAACACAGAAATTGCATCGGAATTAAATAGAAAAGGCACATTGCCGACTTAAGTACATGAGGACTGACACTTCTTACTGACTATTATTTTATCCATTCCTGTAACACTAGTTATAGATTCCGATGCTTCACTTCAGGTTAACTGTATCCCTTGGACCTTCTTATTGACAATGAAACACAGAAATTGCATCGGAATTAAATACAAAAGGGAAAATACGACTTAAGTACACGAAGACTGACTCTTTTTACTGTCTATGATTTGAACCATTCCTGTGACACTAGTTATAGATTCCGATGCTACACTCCAGGTTTACTGTATCCCTTGGACCATCTTACTGACGATGAAACACAGAAATTGCAACGGAATTAAATACAAAAGGAACAATGCCGACTTAAGGACAAGAAGATTGACTCTTCTCACTGACTTTGTTTTGAACCATTCCTGTGACACTAGTTATAGATTCCGATGCTTCACTTCAGGTTTACTGTACCCCTTGGACGTTCTTATTGACGATGAAACATAGAAATTGCATCGGAATTAAATACAAAAGGCAAAATGCCGACTTAAGTACACGAAGACTGACTCTTCTTAATGAATATATTTGAACTATTCCTATGACACTAGCTATAGATTCCGATGCTTCACTTCAGGTTTACTGTATCCCTCTGACCTTCTTGTTGACGATGAAACACAGAAATTGCATCGGAATTAAATACAATAGGCACAATGCCGACTTAAGTACAAGAAAACTGACTCTTCTTACTGTCTATGTTTTGAACCATTCCTGTGACACTAGTTATAGATTCCGATGCTACACTTGAGGTTTACTATATCCATTGGACCTTCTTATTGACGATGAAACACAGAAATTGCATCGGAATTAAATACAAAAGGCACAATGCCGACTTAAGTACATGAAGACCGACTCTTCCTACTGATTATGTTTTGAACCATTCCTGTGACACTAGTTATAGATTCCGATGCCTCACTTCAGGTTTACTGTATCCCTTGGACTATCTTATTGACGATTAATCATAGAAATTGCATCGGAATTAAATACAAAAGGCACAATGCGGACTTAAGGACAAGAAGATTGACTCTTCTTACTGACTTTGTTTTGAACCATTCCTGTGACACTAGTTATAGATTTCGATGCTTCACTTCAGGTTTAGTGTATCCCTCTGACTTTCTTATTGACGATGAAAAACAGAAATGGCTTCGGAATTAAATACAAAAGGCACAATGCCGACTTAAGTACAAGAGGACTGACTCTTCCTACTGTCTATGTTTAGAACCATTCCTGTGACACTGGTTATAGATTCCGATGCTTCACTTGAGGTTTACTGTATCCCTTGGACCTTCTTATTGACGATGAAACACAGAAATTGCATCGGAATTAAATACAAAAGGAAAAATGCCGACTTAAGTACACGAAGACTGACTCTTCTTACTATGTTTTGAACCATTCCTGTGACACTAGTTACAGATTCCGATGCTACACTCCAGGTTTACTGTATCCCTTGGACCTTCTTATTGACGATGAAACACAGAAATTGCATCGGAATTAAATACAAAAGGGAAAATACGACTTAAGTACACGAAGACTGACACTTCTTACTGCCTATGATTTGAACCATTCCTGTGACACTAGTTATAGATTCCGATGCTACACTCCAGGTTTATTGTATCCCTTGGACCATCTTATTGACGATGAAACACAGAAATTGCATCGGAATTAAATACAAAAGGCACAATGCCGACTTAAGGACAAAAAGACTGACTCTTCCTACTGTGTATGTTTTGAACCATTCCTGTAACACTCGTTATAGATTCCGATGCTACACTTCAGGTTTACTGTATCCCTTGGACCTTCTTATTGACGCTGAAACACAGAAATTGCATCGGAATTAAATACAAAAGGGAAAATACGACTTAAGTACACGAAGACTGACACTTCTTACTGCCTATGATTTGAACCATTCCTGTGACACTAGTTATAGATTCCGATGCTACACTCCAGGTTCATTGTATCCCTTGGACCATCTTATTGACGATGAAACACAGAAATTGCATCGGAATTAAATACACAAGGCACAATGCCGACTTAAGGACAAAAAGACTGACTCTTCCTACTGTGTATGTTTTGAACCATTCCTGTGACACTCGTTATAGATTCCTATGCTTCACTTCAGGTTTACTGTATCCCTTGGACCTTCTTATTGACCCTGAAACACAGAAGTTGAATCGGAATAAAATCAAAAGGCACAATGCCGACTTAAGTACAAGAAGACTGACTCTTCCTACTGTCTATGTTTTGAACCATTCTTGTGACACTCGTTATAGATTACGATGCTTTACTTCACGTTTACTGTATCCCTTGGACCTTCTTATTGACGATGAAACACACAAATTGCTTCGGAATTAAATACAAAAGGCACAATGCTGACTTAAGTACATGAAGACCGACTCTTCCTACTGATTATGTTTTGAACCATTCCTGAGACACTAGTTATAGATTCCGGTGCCTCACTTCAGGTTTACTGTATCCCTTGGACTATCTTATTGACGATTAATCACAGAAATTGCATCGGAATTGAATACAAAGGGCACAATGCCGAATTAAGTACAAGAAGACTGACTCTTCTTACTGTCTATGTTTTGAACCATTCCTGTGACACTAGCTATAGATTCCGATGCTTCACTTCAGATTTGCTGTCTACCTTGAACCATCTTTTTGACGATGAAACACAGAAATTGCATCGGAATTAGATACAAAAGGCACAATGCCGACTTAAGTACACGAAGACTGACTCTTCTTACTGTCTATGATTTGAACCATTCCTGTGACAGTAGTTATAGATTCCGATGCTTCACTTCAGGTTTAGTGTATCCCTCTGACTTTCTTATTGACGATGAAACACAGAAATTGCATCGGAATTAAATACAATAGGCACAATGCCGACTTAAGTACCAGAAGACTGACTCTTCTTACTGTCTATGGTTTGAACCATTCCATTGACACTAGTTATAGATTCCGATGCTTCACTCCAGGTTTACTGTTTCCCTTGGACCTTGTTATTGACGATGAAACACAGAAATAGCATCGCAATTAAATAGAAAAGGCACAATGCCGACTTAAGTACAACAAGACTGACTCTTCTTACTGACTATGTTTTGAACCATTCCTGTGACACTAGTTATAGATTAAGATGCTCCACTTCAGGTTTACTGTACCCCTTGGACCTTCTTATTGACGATGAAACATAGAAATTGCATCGGAATTAAATACAAAAGGCAAAATGAGGACTTAAGTACACGAAGACTGACTCTTCTTACTGTCTATGATTTGAACCATTCCTGTGACACTAGTTATACATTCCGATGCTACACTCCAGGTTTACTGTATCCCTTGGACCATCTAATTGACGATGAAACACAGAAATTGCATCGGAATTAAATACAAAAGGCACAATGCGGACTTAAGGACAAGAAGATTGACTCTTCTTACTGACTTTGTTTTGAACCATTCCTGTGACACTAGTTATAGATTCCGATGCTTCACTTCAGGTTTAGTGTATCCCTCTGACTTTCTTATTGACGATGAAAAACAGAAATGGCTTCGGAATTAAATACAAAAGGCACAATGCCGACATAAGTACAAGAGGACTGACTCTTCTTACTGTCTATGTTTAGAACCATTGCTGTGACACTGGTTATAGATTCCGATGCTTCACTTGAGGTTTACTGTATCCCTTGGACCTTCTTATTGACGATGAAACACAGAAATTGCATCGGAATTAAATACAAAAGGCAAAATGCCGACTTAAGTACACGAAGACTGACTCTTCTTACTATGTTTTGAACCATTCCTGTGACACTAGTTACAGATTCCGATGCTACACTCCAGGTTTACTGTATCCCTTGGACCTTCTTATTGACGATGATATACAGAAATTGCATCGGAATTAAATACAAAAGGGAAAATACGACTTAAGTACACGAAGACTGACACTTCTTACTGCCTATGATTTGAACCATTCCTGTGACACTAGTTATAGATTCAGATGCTACACTCCAGGTTTATTGTATCCCTTGGACCATCTTATTGACGATGAAACACAGAAATTGCATCGGAATTAAATACAAAAGGCACAATGCCGACTTAAGGACAAAAAGACTGACTCTTCCTACTGTGTATGTTTTGAACCATTCCTGTGACACTCGTTATAGATTCCGATGCTTCACTTCAGGTTTACTGTATCCCTTGGACCTTCTTATTGACGCTGAAACACAGAAGTTGAATCGGAATAAAATCAAAAGGCACAATGCCGAATTAAGTACAAGAAGACTGACTCTTCTTACTGTCTATGTTTTGAACCATTCCTGTGACACTAGCTATAGATTCCGATGCTTCACTTCAGGTTTAGTGTATCCCTCTGACTTTCTTATTGATGATGAAAAACAGAAATGGCTTCGGAATTAAATACAAAAGTCACAATGCCGACTTAAGTACAAGAGGACTGTCTCTTCTTACTGTCTATGTTTAGAACCATTCCTGTGACACTGGTTATAGATTCCGATGCTTCACTTGAGGTTTACTGTATCCCTTGGACCTTCTTATTGACGATGATACACAGAAATTGCATCGCAATTAAATACAAAAGGCACAATGCCGACTTAAGTACATGAAGACCGACTCTTCCTACTGACTATAGTTTGAACCATTCCTGTGACACTAGATATTGATACCGATGCTTCACTTGAGGTTTACTGTATTCCTTGGACCTTCTTATTGACGATGAAACACGAAAATTGTATCGGTATTAAATACAAAAGGCACAATGCCGACTTAAGTATAAGAAATCTGACTCTTCTTACTGTCTATGCTTTGAACCATTCCTGTGACACTAGTTATAAATTCCGATGCTTCGCTCCAGGTTTACTGTATCCCTTGGACCTTCTTATTGATGATGAAACATAGAAATTGCATCGGAATTCAATACAAAAGGCAAAATGCCGACTTAAGTACACGAAGACTGACTCGTCTTACTGTCTATGTTTTGAACCATTCCTGTGACACTAGTTATACATTCCGATGCTACACTCCAGGTTTACTGTATCCCTTGGACCTTCTTATTGACGCTGAAACACAGAAGTTGAATCGGAATAAAATCAAAAGGCACAATGCCGACTTAAGTACAAGAAGACTGACTCTTCCTACTGTCTATGTTTTGAACCATTCCTGTGACACTCGTTATAGATTACGATGCTTTACTTCAGGTTTACTGTATCCCTTGGACCTTCGTATTGACGATGAAACACAGAAATTGCATCGGAATTAAATAAAAAAGGCACAATGCCGACTTAAGTACATGAAGACCTACTCTTCCAACTGATTATGTTTTGAACCATTACTGTGACACTAGTTATAGATTCCGATGCCTCACTTCAGGTTTACTGTATCCCTTGGACTATCTTATTGACGATTAATCACAGAAATTGCATCGGAATTAAATACAAAAGGCACAATGCCGAATTAAGTACAAGAAGACTGACTCTTCTTACTGTCTATGTTTCAACCATTCCTGTGACACTAGCTATAGATTCCGTTGCTTCACTTCAGGTTTAGTGTATCCCTCTGACTTTCTTATTGAAGACGAAAAACAGAAATGGCTTCGGAATTAAATACAAAAGGCACAATGCCGACTTAAGTACAAGAGGACTGACTCTTCTTACTGTCTATGTTTAGAACCATTCCTGTGACACTGGTTATAGATTCCGATGCTTCACTTGAGGTTTACTGTATCCCTTGGACCTTCTTATTGACGATGAAGCACAGAAATTGCATCGTAATTAAATACAAAAGGCACAATGCCGACTTAAGTACATGAAGACCGACTCTTCCTACTGACTATGTTTTGAACCATTCCTGTGACACTAGTTATTGATACCGATGCTTCACTTGAGGTTTACTGTATCCCTTGGACCTTCTTATTGACGATGAAACACAAAAATTGTAACAGTATTAAATACAAAAGGCACAATGCCGACTTAAGTAAATGAAGACCGACTCTTCCTACTGACTATGTTTTGAACCATTCCTGTGACACTAGTTATAGATTCCGATGTTTCACTTGAGGTTAACTTTATCCCTTGGACCTTGTTATTGACGATGAAACACAGAAATTGCATCGTAATTAAATACTAAAGGCACAATGCCGACTTAAGTATAAGAAAACTGACTCTTCTTACTGTCTATGCTTTGAACCATTCCTGTGACACTAGTTATAAATTCCGATGCTTCGCTCCACGTTTACTGTATCCCTTGGACCTTCTTATTGATGATGAAACATAGAAATTGCATCGGAATTTAATACAAAAGGCAAAATGCCGACTTAAGTACACGAAGACTGACTCTTCTTACTGTCTATGTTTGAAACATTCCTGTGACACTAGTTACTGATTCCGATGCTACACTCCAGGTTTACTGTATCCCTTGGACCTTCTTATTGACGATGAAACACAGAAATTGCATCGGAATTAAATAGAAAAGCACAATGCCGACTTAAGTACAAGAGGACTGACTCTTCTTACTGACTATTATTTGATCCATTCCTGTAACACTAGTTATAGATTCCGATGCTACACTTCAGGTTTACTGTATCCCTTGGACCTTCTTATTGACAATGAAACACAGAAATTGCATCGGAATTAAATACAAAAGGGAAAATACGACTTAAGTACAAGAAGACTGACACTTCTTACTGTCTATGATTTGAACCATTCCTGTGACACTAGTTATAGATTCCGATGCTACACTCCAGGTTTATTGTATCCCTTGGACCATCTTATTGACGATGAAACACAGAAATTGCATCGGAATTAAATACAAAAGGCACAATGCCGACGTAAGGACAAAAAGACTGACTCTTCCTACTGTGTATATTTTGAACCATTCCTGTGACACTCGTTATTGATTCCGATGCTTCACTTCAGGTTTACTGTATCCCTTGGTCCTTCTTATTGACGCTGAAACACAGAAGTTGAATCGGAATAAAATCAAAAGGCACAATGCCGACTTAAGTACAAGAAGACTGACTCTTCCTACTGTCTATGTTTTGAACCATTCCTGTGACACTCGTTATAGATTACGATAATTTACTTCAGGTTTACTGTATCCCTTGGACCTTCTTATTGACGATGAAACACAGAAATTGCATCGGAATTAAATACAAAAGGCACAATGCTGACTTAAGTACATGAAGACGGACTCTTCCTACTGATTATGTTTTGAACCATTCCTGTGACACTACTTATAGATTCCGATGCCTCACTTCAGGTTTACTGTATCCCTTGAACTATCTTATTGACGATTAATCACAGAAATTGCATCGGAATTGAATACAAAGGGCACAATGCCGAATTAAGTACAAGTAGACTGACTCTTCTTACTGTCTATGTTTTGAACCACTCCTGTGACACTAGCTATAGATTCCGATGGCTCACTTCAGGTTTAGTGTATCCCTCTGACTTTCTTATTGATGATGAAAAACAGAAATGGCTTCGGAATTAAATACAAAAGGCACAATGCCGACTTAAGTACAAGAGGACTGACTCTTCTTACTGTCTATGTTTAGAACCATTCCTGTGACACTGGTTATAGATTCCGATGCTTCACTTGAGGTTTACTGTATCCCTTGGACCTTCTGATTGACGATGATACACAGAAATTGCATCGTAATTAAATACAAAAGGCACAATGCCGACTTAAGTACATGAAGACCGACTCTTCCTACTGACTATAGTTTGAACCATTCCTGTGACACTAGTTATTGATACCGATGCTTCACTTGAGGTTTACTGTGTCCCTTGGACCTTCTTATTGACGATGAAACACAAAAATTGTATCGGTATTATATACAAAAGGCACAATGCCGACTTAAATACATGAAGACCGACTCTTCCTACTGACTATGATTTGAACCATTACTGTGACACTAGTTATAGATTCCGATGTTTCACTTGAGGTTAACTTTATCCCTTGGACCTTGTTATTGACGATGAAACACAGAAATTGCATCGAAATTAAATACTAAAGGCACAATGCCGACTTAAGTATAAGAAGACTGACTCTTCTTACTGTCAATGCTTTGAACCATTCCTGTGACACTAGTTACAGATTCCGATGCTACACTCCAGGTTTACTGTATCCCTTGGACCTTCTTATTGACGATGAAATACAGAAATTGCATCGGAATTAAATACAAAAGGCACAATACCGTCTTAAGGACAAGAAGACTGACTATTCCTACTGACTTTGTTTTGAACCATTAGTGTGACACTAGTTATAGATTCCGATGCTTCACTTCAGGTTTACTGTATCCCTTGGACCTTCTTATTGACGATGAAACACAGAAATTGCATCGGAATTAAATACAAAAGGCACAATGCCGACTTAAGTACATGAAGACCTACTCTTCCTACTGATTATGTTTTGAACCATTACTGTGACACTAGTTATAGATTCCGATGCCTCACTTCAGGTTTACTGTATCCCTTGGACTATCATATTGACGATTAATCACAGAAATTGCATCGGAATTAAATACAAAGGGCACAATGCCGAATTAAGTACAAGAAGACTGACTCTTCTTACTGTCTATGTTTCAACCATTCCTGTGACACTAGCTATAGATTCCGTTGCTTCACTTCAGGTTTAGTGTATCCCTCTGACTTTCTTATTGAAGACGAAAAACAGAAATGGCTTCGGAATTAAATACAAAAGGCACAATGCCGACTTAAGTACAAGAGGACTGACTCTTCTTACTGTCTATGATTAGAACCATTCCTGTGACACTGGTTATAGATTCCGATGCTTCACTTGTGGTTTACTGTATCCCTTGGACCTTCTTATTGACGATGAAGCACAGAAATTGCATCGTAATTAAATACAAAAGGCACAATGCCGACTTAAGTACATGAAGACCGACTCTTCCTACTGACTATGTTTTGAACCATTCCTGTGACACTAGTTATTGATACCGATGCTTCACTTGAGGTTTACTGTATCCCTTGGACCTTCTTATTGACGATGAAACACAAAATTTGTATCGGTATTAAATACAAAAGGCACAATGCCGACTTAAGTACATGAAGACCGACTCTTCCTACTGTCTATGCTTTGAACCATTCCTGTGACACTAGTTATAGATTCCGATGTTTCACTTGAGGTTAACTGTATACCTTGGACCTCGTTGTTGACGATGAAACACAGAAATAGCATCGGAATTAATTAGAAAAAGCACAATGCCGACTTAAGTACAAGAAGACTGACTCGTCTTACTGACTATGTTTTGAACCATTCCTGTGACACTAGTTATAGATTCCGATTCTTTCTCTTCAGGTTTACTGTACCCCTTGGACCTTCTTATCGACAATGAAACATTGAAATTGCATCGGAATTAAATACAAAAGGCAAAATGCCGACTTATGTACAAGAGGAATGACTCTTCTTACTGACTATTATTTGATCCATTCCTGTAACACTAGTTATAGATTCCGATGCTACACTTCAGGTTTACTGTATCCCTTGGACCTTCTTATTGACAATGAAACACAGAAATTGCATCGGAATTAAATACAAAAGGGAAAATAAGACTTAAGTACACGAAGACTGACACTTCTTACTGTCTATGATTTGAACCATTCCTGTGACATTAGTTATAGATTCCGATGCTACACTCCAGGTTTATTGTATCCCTTGGACCATCTTATTGACGATGAAACACAGAAATTGCATCGGAATTAAATACAAAAGGCACAATGCCGACTTAAGGACAAAAAGACTGACTCTTCCTACTGTGTATGTTTTGAACCATTCCTGTGACACTCGTTATAGATTCCGATGCTTCACTTCAGGTTTACTGTATCCCTTGGACCTTCTTATTGACGCTGAAACACAGAAGTTGAATCGGAATAAAATCAAAAGGCACAATGCCGACTTAAGTACAAGAAGACTGACTCTTCCTACTGTCAATGTTTAGAACCATTCCTGTGACACTGGTTATAGATTCCGATGCTTCACTTGGGGTTTACTGTATCCCTTGGACCTTCTTATTGACGATGATACACAGAAATTGCATCGTAATTAAATACAAAATGCACAATGCCGACTGAAGTACATGAAGACCGACTCTTCCTACTGACTATAGTTTGAACCATTCCTGTGACACTAGTTATTGATACCGATGCTTCACTTGAGGTTTACTGTATCCCTTGGACCTTCTTATTGACGATGAAACACAAAAATTGTATCGGTATTAAATACAAAAGGCACAATGCCGACTTAAGTACATGAAGACCGACTCTTCCTACTGACTATGTTTTGAACCATTCCTGTGACACTAGTTATAAATTCCGATGTTTCACTTGAGGTTAACTTTATCCCGTGGACCTTGTTATTGACAATGAAACACAGAAATTGCATCGGAATTAAATACTAAAGGCACAATGCCGACTTAAGTATAAGAAGACTGACTCTTCTTACTGTCTATGCTTTGAACCATTCCTGTGACACTAGTTATAAATTCCGATGCTTCGCTCCACGTTTACTGTATCCCTTGGACCTTCTTATTGATGATGAAACATAGAAATTGCATCGGAATTTAATACAAAAGGCAAAATGTCGACTTACGTACACGAAGACTGACTCTTCTTACTGTCTATGTTTTGAACCATTCCTGTGACACTAGATACAGATTCCGATGCTACACTCCAGGTTTACTGTATCCCTTGGACCTTCTTATTGACGATGAAATACAGAAATTGCATCGGAATTAAATACAAAAGGCACAATACCGTCTTAAGGACAAGAAGACTGACTATTCCTACTGACTTTGTTTTGAACCATTAGTGTGACACTAGTTATAGATTCCGATGCTTCACTTCAGGTTTACTGTATCCCTTGGACCTTCTTATTGACGATGAAACACAGAAATTGCATCGGAATTAAATACAAAAGGCACAATGCCGACTTAAGTACATGAAGACCTACTCTTCCTACTGATTATGTTTTGAACCATTACTGTGACACTAGTTATAGATTCCGATGCCTCACTTCAGGTTTACTGTATCCCTTGGACTATCTTATTGACGATTAATCACAGAAATTGCATCGGAATTAAATACAAAGGGCACAATGCCGAATTAAGTACAAGAAGACTACTCTTCTTACTGTCTATGTTTCAACCATTCCTGTGACACTAGCTATAGATTCCGTTGCTTCACTTCAGGTTTAGTGTATCCCTCTGACTTTCTTATTGAAGACGAAAAACAGAAATGGCTTCGGAATTAAATACAAAAGGCACAATGCCGACTTAAGTACAAGAGGACTGACTCTTCTTACTGTCTATGTTTAGAACCATTCCTGTGACACTGGTTATAGATTCCGATGCTTCACTTGTGGTTTACTGTATCCCTTGGACCTTCTTATTGACGATGAAGCACAGAAATTGCATCGTAATTAAATACAAAAGGCACAATGCCGACTTAAGTACATGAAGACCGACTCTTCCTACTGACTATGTTTTGAACCATTCCTGTGACACTAGTTATTGATACCGATGCTTCACTTGAGGTTTACTGTATCCCTTGGACCTTCTTATTGACGATGAAACACAAAATTTGTATCGGTATTAAATACAAAAGGCACAATGCCGACTTAAGTACATGAAGACCGACTCTTCCTACTGTCTATGCTTTGAACCATTCCTGTGACACTAGTTATAGATTCCGATGTTTCACTTGAGGTTAACTGTATCCCTTGGACCTCGTTGTTGACGATGAAACACAGAAATAGCATCGGAATTAATTAGAAAAAGCACAATGCCGACTTAAGTACAAGAAGACTGACTCGTCTTACTGACTATGTTTTGAACCATTCCTGTGACACTAGTTATAGATTCCGATTCTTTCTCTTCAGGTTTACTGTACCCCTTGGACCTTCTTATTGACAATGAAACATTGAAATTGCATCGGAATTAAATACAAAAGGCAAAATGCCGACTTAAGTACACGAAGACTGACTCTTCTTACTGACTATGTTTTGAACCATTCCTGTGACACTAGTTACAGATTCCGATGCTACACTCCAGGTTTACTGTATCCCTTGGACCTTCTTATTGACGATGAAACACAGAAATTGCATCGGAATTAAATAGAAAAGGCACAATGCCGACTTAAGTACAAGAGGAATGACTCTTCTTACTGACTATTATTTGATCCATTCCTGTAACACTAGTTATAGATTCCGATGCTACACTTCAGGTTTACTGTATCCCTTGGACCTTCTTATTGACAATGAAACACAGAAATTGCATCGGAATTAAATACAAAAGGGAAAATAAGACTTAAGTACACGAAGACTGACACTTCTTACTGTCTATGATTTGAACCATTCCTGTGACATTAGTTACAGATTCCGATGCTACACTCCAGGTTTATTGTATCCCTTGGACCATCTTATTGACGATGAAACACAGAAATTGCATCGGAATTAAATACAAAAGGCACAATGCCGACTTAAGGACAAAAAGACTGACTCTTCCTACTGTGTATGTTTTGAACCATTCCTGTGACACTCGTTATAGATTCCGATGCTTCACTTCAGGTTTACTGTATCCCTTGGACCTTCTTATTGACGCTGAAACACAGAAGTTGAATCGGAATAAAATCAAAAGGCACAATGCCGACTTAAGTACAAGAAGACTGACTCTTCCTACTGTCAATGTTTAGAACCATTCCTGTGACACTGGTTATAGATTCCGATGCTTCACTTGGGGTTTACTGTATCCCTTGGACCTTCTTATTGACGATGATACACAGAAATTGCATCGTAATTAAATACAAAATGCACAATGCCGACTGAAGTACATGAAGACCGACTCTTCCTACTGACTATAGTTTGAACCATTCCTGTGACACTAGTTATTGATACCGATGCTTCACTTGAGGTTTACTGTATCCCTTGGACCTTCTTATTGACGATGAAACACAAAAATTGTATCGGTATTAAATACAAAAGGCACAATGCCGACATAAGTACATGAAGACCGACTCTTCCTACTGACTATGTTTTGAACCATTCCTGTGACACTAGTTATAAATTCCGATGTTTCACTTGAGGTTAACTTTATCCCTTGGACCTTGTTATTGACAATGAAACACAGAAATTGCATCGGATTTAAATACTAAAGGCACAATGCCGACTTAAGTATAAGAAGACTGACTCTTCTTACTGTCTATGCTTTGAACCATTCCTGTGACACTAGTTATAAATTCCGATGCTTCGCTCCACGTTTACTGTATCCCTTGGACCTTCTTATTGATGATGAAACATAGAAATTGCATCGGAATTTAATACAAAAGGCAAAATGTCGACTTAAGTACACGAAGACTGACTCTTCTTACTGTCTATGTTTTGAACCATTCCTGTGACACTAGATACAGATTCCGATGCTACACTCCAGGTTTACTGTATCCCTTGGACCTTCTTATTGACGATGAAATACAGAAATTGCATCGGAATTAAATACAAAAGGCACAATACCGTCTTAAGGACAAGAAGACTGACTATTCCTACTGACTTTGTTTTGAACCATTAGTGTGACACTAGTTATAGATTCCGATGCTTCACTTCTGGTTTACTGTATCCCTTGGACCTTCTTATTGACGATGAAACACAGAAATTGCGTCGGAATTAAATACAAAAGGCACAATGCCGAATTAATTACAAGAAGACTGACTCTTCTTACTGTCTATGTTTTGAACCATTCCTGTGACACTAGCTATAGAAACCGATGTTTCACTTCAGGTTTAGTGTATCCCTCTGACTTTCTTATTGACGATGAAACACAGAAAAGGCTTCGGAATTAAATACAAAAGGCACAATGCCGACTTAAGTACAATAGGACTGACTCTTATTACTGTCTATGTTTAGAACCATTCCTGTGACACTGGTTATAGATTCCGATGCTTCACTTGAGGTTTACTGTATCCCTTGGACCTTCTTATTGACGATGAAACACAGAAATTGCTTCGGAATTAAATACAAAATGCACAATGCCAACTTAAGTACATGAAGACCGACTCTTCCAACTGACTATGTTTTGAACCATTACTGTGACACTAGTTATTGATACCGATGCTTCACTTGAGGTTTACTGTATCCCTTGGACCTTCTTATTGACGATGAAACACAAAAATTGCATCGGAATTAAATACTAAAGGCACAATGCCTACCTAAGTACAAGAAGACTGACTCTTCTTACTGTCTATGTTTTGAACCATTCCATTGACACTAGTTATAGATTCCGATGCTTCACTCCAGGTTTACTGTATCCCTTGGACCTTGTTATTGACGATGAAACACAGAAATTGCAGCGGAATTAAATAGAAAAGGCACAATGCCGACTTAAGTACAAGAAGACTGATTCTTCTTACTGACTATGTTTTGAACAATTCCTGTGACACTAGTTACAGATTCCGATGCTACACTCCAGGTTTACTGTATCCGTTGGAACTTCTTATTGACGATGAAACACAGAAATTGCATCGGAATTAAATACAAAAGGCACAATGCCGACTTAAGGACCAGAAGACTGACTATTCCTACTGACTTTGCTTTGAACCATTAGTGTGACACTAGTTATAGATTCCGATGCTTCACTTCAGGTTTACTGTATCCCTTGGACCTTCTTTTGACGATGAAACACAGAAATTGCATCGGAATTAAATACAAAAGGCACAATGCCGACTTAAGTACAAGAAGACTGACTCTTCCTACTGCCTATGTTTTGAACCATTCCTGTGACACTAGTTATAGATTCCGATGCTTCACTCCAGGTTTACTGTATCCCTTGGACGTTGTTATTGACGATGAAACACAGAAATAGCATCGGAATTAAATAGAAGAGGCACAATGCCGACTTAAGTACAAGAAGACTGATACTTCTTACTGACTATAATTTGAACCATTACTGTGACAATAGTTATAGATTCCGATGCTTCACATCAGGTTTACTCTACCCCTTGGACCTTCTTATTGACGATGAAACATAGAAATTGCATCGGAATTAAATACAAAAGACAAAATACCGACTTAGGTACACTAAGACTGACTCTTCTTACTGTCTATGTTTTGAACCATTCCTGTGACACTAGTTACAGATTCCGGTACTACACTCCAGGTTTACTGTATCCCTTGGACCTTCTTATTGACGATGAAACACAGAAATTGCATCGGAATTAAATAGAAAAGGCACAATGCCGACTTAAGTACAAGATGACTGACTCTTCTTACTGACTATGATTTGAACCATTCCTGTGACACTAGTTATAAATTCCGATGTTTCACTTGAGGTTAACTTTATCCCTTGGACCTTGTTATTGACAATGAAACACAGAAATTGCATCGGATTTAAATACTAAAGCCACAATGCCGACTTAAGTATAAGAAGACTGACTCTTCTTACTGTCTATGCTTTGAACCATTCCTGTGACACTAGTTATAAATTCCGATGCTTCGCTCCACGTTTACTGTATCCCTTGGACCTTCTTATTGATGATGAAACATAGAAATTGCATCGGAATTTAATACAAAAGGCAAAATGTCGACTTAAGTACACGAAGACTGACTCTTCTTACTGTCTATGTTTTGAACCATTCCTGTGACACTAGATACAGATTCCGATGCTACACTCCAGGTTTACTGTATCCCTTGGACCTTCTTATTGACGATGAAATACAGAAATTGCATCGGAATTAAATACAAAAGGCACAATACCGTCTTAAGGACAAGAAGACTGACTATTCCTACTGACTTTGTTTTGAACCATTAGTGTGACACTAGTTATAGATTCCGATGCTTCACTTCTGGTTTACTGTATCCCTTGGACCTTCTTATTGACGATGAAACACAGAAATTGCATCGGAATTAAATACAAAAGGCACAATGCCGACTTAAGTATATGAAGACCGACTCTTAATACTGATTATGTTTTGAACCATTCCTGTGACACTACTTATAGATTCCGATGCCTCACTTCAGGTTTACTGTATCCCTTGGACCATCTTATTGACGATGAAACACAGAAATTGCGTCGGAATTAAATACAAAAGCACAATGCCGAATTAATTACAAGAAGACTGACTCTTCTTACTGTCTATGTTTTGAACCATTCCTGTGACACTAGCTATAGAAACCGATGCTTCACTTCAGGTTTAGTGTATCCCTCTGACTTTCTTATTGACGATGAAACACAGAAAAGGCTTCGGAATTAAATACAAAAGGCACAATGCCGACTTAAGTACAATAGGACTGACTCTTATTACTGTCTATGTTTAGAACCATTCCTGTGACACTGGTTATAGATTCCGATGCTTCACTTGAGGTTTACTGTATCCCTTGGACCTTCTTATTGACGATGAAACACAGAAATTGCTTCGGAATTAAATACAAAATGCACAATGCCAACTTAAGTACATGAAGACCGACTCTTCCTACTGACTATGTTTTGAACCATTACTGTGACCCTAGTTATTGATACCGATGCTTCACTTGAGGTTTACTGTATCCCTTGGACCTTCTTATTGACGATGAAACACAAAAATTGCATCGGAATTAAATACTAAAGGCACAATGCCTACCTAAGTACAAGAAGACTGACTCTTCTTACTGTCTATGTTTTGAACCATTCCATTGACACTAGTTATAGATTCCGATGCTTCACTCCAGGTTTACTGTATCCCTTGGACCTTGTTATTGACGATGAAACACAGAAATTGCAGCGGAATTAAATAGAAAAGGCACAATGCCGACTTAAGTACAAGAAGACTGATTCTTCTTACTGACTATGATTTGAACAATTCCTGTGACACTAGTTACAGATTCCGATGCTACACTCCAGGTTTACTGTATCCGTTGGAACTTCTTATTGACGATGAAACACAGAAATTGCATCGGAATTAAATACAAAAGGCACAATGCCGACTTAAGGACCAGAAGACTGACTATTCCTACTGACTTTGTTTTGAACCATTAGTGTGACACTAGTTATAGATTCCGATGCTTCACTTCAGGTTTACTGTATCCCTTGGACCTTCTTTTGACGATGAAACACAGAAATTGCATCGGAATTAAATACAAAAGGCACAATGCCGACTTAAGTACAAGAAGACTGACTCTTCCTACTGCCTATGTTTTGAACCATTCCTGTGACACTAGTTATAGATTCCGATGCTTCACTCCAGGTTTACTGTATCCCTTGGACGTTGTTATTGACGATGAAACACAGAAATAGCATCGGAATTAAATAGAAGAGGCACAATGCCGACTTAAGTACAAGAAGACTGATACTTCTTACTGACTATAATTTGAACCATTACTGTGACAATAGTTATAGATTCCGATGCTTCACATCAGGTTTACTCTACCCCTTGGACCTTCTTATTGACGATGAAACATAGAAATTGCATCGGAATTAAATACAAAAGACAAAATACCGACTTAGGTACACTAAGACTGACTCTTCTTACTGTCTATGTTTTGAACCATTCCTGTGACACTAGTTACAGATTCCGGTACTACACTCCAGGTTTACTGTATCCCTTGGACCTTCTTATTGACGATGAAACACAGAAATTGCATCGGAATTAAATAGAAAAGGCACAATGCCGACTTAAGTACAAGATGACTGACTCTTCTTACTGACTATGATTTGAACCATTCCTGTAACACTAGTTATAGATTCCGATGCTACACTTCAGGTTTACTGTATCCTTTGGACCTTCTTATAGACGATGAAACACAGAAATTGCATCGGAATTAAATACAAAAGGCAAAATGCCGACTTAAGTACACGAAGACTGACTCTTCTTACTGTCTATGATTTGAACCATTCCTGTGACACTAGTTATTGATTCCGATGCTACACTCCAGGTTTACTGTATCCCTGGGACCATCTTATTGACGATGAAACACAGAAATTGCATCGGAATTAAATACAAAAGGCACAATGCCGACTTAAGGACAAGAAGACTGACTCTTCCTACTGTGTATGTTTTGAACCATTCCTGTGACACTCGTTATAGATTCCGATGCTTCACTTCAGGATTACTGTATCCCTTGGACCTTCTTATTGACGCTGAAACACAGAAGTTGAATCGGAATAAAATCAAAAGGCACAATGCCGACTTAAGTACAAGAAGACTGACTCTTCCTACTGTCTATGTTTAGAACCATTCCTGTGACACTGGTTATAGATTCCGATGCTTCACTTGGGGTTTACTGTATCCCTTGGACCTTCTTATTGACGATGATACACAGAAATTGCATCGTAATTAAATACAAAATGCACAATGCCGACTGAAGTACATGAAGACCGACTCTTCCTACTGACTATAGTTTGAACCATTCCTGTGACACTAGTTATTGATACCGATGCTTCACTTGAGGTTTACTGTATCCCTTGGACCTTCTTATTGACGATGAAACACAAAAATTGTATCGGTATTAAATACAAAAGGCACATTGCCGACTTAAGTACATGAAGACCGACTCTTCCTACTGACTATGTTTTGAACCATTCCTGTGACACTAGTTATAGATTCCGATGTTTCACTTGAGGTTTACTTTATCCCTTGGACCTTGTTATTGACGATGAAACACAGAAATTGCATCGGGATTAAATACTAAAGGCACAATGCCGACTTAAGTATAAGAAGACTGACTCTTCTTACTGTCTATGATTTGAACCATTCCTGTGACTCTAATTATAAATTCCGATGCTTCGCTCCAGGTTTACTGTATCCCTTGGACCTTCTTATTGACGATGAAACACAGAAATTGCTTCGGAATTATATACAAAATGCACAATGCCAACTTAAGTACATGAAGACCGACTCTTCCTACTGACTATGTTTTGAACCATTACTGTGACACTAGTTATTGATACCGATGCTTCACTTGAGGTTTACTGTATCCCTTGGACCTTCTTATTGACGATGAAACACAAAAATTGCATCGGAATTAAATACTAAAGGCACAATGCCTACCTAAGTACAAGAAGACTGACTCTTCTTACTGTCTATGTTTTGAACCATTCCATTGACACTAGTTATAGATTCCGATGCTTCACTCCAGGTTTACTGTATCCCTTGGACCTTGTTATTGACGATGAAACACAGATATTGCAGCGGAATTAAATAGAAAAGGCACAATGCCGACTTAAGTACAAGAAGACTGATTCTTCTTACTGACTATGTTTTGAACAATTCCTGTGACACTAGTTACAGATTCCGATGCTACACTCCAGGTTTACTGTATCCGTTGGAACTTCTTATTGACGATGAAACACAGAAATTGCATCGGAATTAAATACAAAAGGCACAATGCCGACTTAAGGACCAGAAGACTGACTATTCCTACTGACTTTGTTTTGAACCATTAGTGTGACACTAGTTATAGATTCCGATGCTTCACTTCAGGTTTACTGTATCCCTTGGACCTTCTTTTGACGATGAAACACAGAAATTGCATCGGAATTAAATACAAAAGGCACAATGCCGACTTAAGTACAAGAAGACTGACTCTTCCTACTGCCTATGTTTTGAACCATTCCTGTGACACTAGTTATAGATTCCGATGCTTCACTCCAGGTTTACTGTATCCCTTGGACGTTGTTATTGACGATGAAACACAGAAATAGCATCGGAATTAAATAGAAGAGGCACAATGCCGACTTAAGTACAAGAAGACTGATACTTCTTACTGACTATAATTTGAACCATTACTGTGACAATAGTTATAGATTCCGATGCTTCACATCAGGTTTACTGTACCCCTTGGACCTTCTTATTGACGATGAAACATAGAAATTGCATCGGAATTAAATACAAAAGACAAAATACCGACTTAGGTACACTAAGACTGACTCTTCTTACTGTCTATGTTTTGAACCATTCCTGTGACACTAGTTACAGATTCCGGTACTACACTCCAGGTTTACTGTATCCCTTGGACCTTCTTATTGACGATGAAACACAGAAATTGCATCGGAATTAAATACAAAAGGCAAAATGCCGACTTAAGTACACGAAGACTGACTCTTCTTACTGTCTATGATTTGAACCATTCCTGTGACACTAGTTATTGATTCCGATGCTACACTCCAGGTTTACTGTATCCCTTGGACCATCTTATTGACGATGAAACACAGAAATTGCATCGGAATTAAATACAAAAGGCACAATGCCGACTTAAGGACAAGAAGACTGACTCTTCCTACTGTGTATGTTTTGAACCATTCCTGTGACACTCGTTATAGATTCCGATGCTTCACTTCAGGTTTACTGTATCCCTTGGACCTTCTTATTGACGCTGAAACACAGAAGTTGAATCGGAATAAAATCAAAAGGCACAATGCCGACTTAAGTACAAGAAGACTGACTCTTCCTACTGTCTATGTTTAGAACCATTCCTGTGACACTGGTTATAGATTCCGATGCTTCACTTGGGGTTTACTGTATCCCTTGGACCTTCTTATTGACGATGATACACAGAAATTGCATCGTAATTAAATACAAAATGCACAATGCCGACTGAAGTACATGAAGACCGACTCTTCCTACTGACTATAGTTTGAACCATTCCTGTGACACTAGTTATTGATACCGATGCTTCACTTGAGGTTTACTGTATCCCTTGGACCTTCTTATTACCGATGAAACACAAAAATTGTATCGGTATTAAATACAAAAGGCACAATGCCGACTTAAGTACATGAAGACCGACTCTTCCTACTGACTATGTTTTGAACCATTCCTGTGACACTAGTTATAGATTCCGATGTTTCACTTGAGGTTTACTTTATCCCTTGGACCTTGTTATTGACGATGAAACACAGAAATTGCATCGGGATTAAATACTAAAGGCACAATGCCGACTTAAGTATAAGAAGACTGACTCTTCTTACTGTCTATGATTTGAACCATTCCTGTGACACTAATTATAAATTCCGATGCTTCGCTCCAGGTTTACTGTATCCCTTGGACCTACTTATTGATGATGAAACATAGAAATTGCATCGGAATTTAATACAAAAGGCAAAATGCCGACTTAAGTACACGAAGACTGACTCTTCTTACTGTCTATGTTTTGAACCATTCCTGTGACACTAGTTACAGATTCCGATGCTACACTCCAGGTTTACTGTATCCCTTGGACCTTCTTATTGACGATGAAATACAGAAATTGCATCGGAATTAAATACAAAAGGCACAATACCGACTTAAGGACAAGAAGTCTGACTCTTCTAACTGTCTATGTTCTGAACCATTCCTGTGACACTAGTTATACATTCCGATGCTACACTCCAGGTTTACTGTATCCCTTGGACCATCTTATTGACGATGAAACACAGAAATGGCTTCGGAATTAAATACAAAAGGCACAATGCCGACTTAAGTACAAGAGGACTGACTCTTCTTACTGTCTATGTTTAGAACCATTCCTGTGACACTGGTTATAGATTCCGATGCTTCACTTGTGGTTTACTGTATCCCTTGGACCTTCTTATTGACGATGAAGCACAGAAATTGCATCGTAATTAAATACAAAAGGCACAATGCCGACTTAAGTACATGAAGACCGACTCTTCCTACTGACTATGTTTTGAACCATTCCTGTGACACTAGTTATTGATACCGATGCTTCACTTGAGGTTTACTGTATCCCTTGGACCTTCTTATTGACGATGAAACACAAAATTTGTATCGGTATTAAATACAAAAGGCACAATGCCGACTTAAGTACATGAAGACCGACTCTTCCTACTGACTATGCTTTGAACCATTCCTGTGACACTAGTTATAGATTCCGATGTTTCACTTGAGGTTAACTGTATCCCTTGGACCTCGTTGTTGACGATGAAACACAGAAATAGCATCGGAATTAATTAGAAAAAGCACAATGCTGACTTAAGTACAAGAAGACTGACTCGTCTTACTGACTATGTTTTGAACCATTCCTGTGACACTAGTTATAGATTCCGATTCTTTCTCTTCAGGTTTACTGTACCCCTTGGACCTTCTTATTGACAATGAAACATTGAAATTGCATCGGAATTAAATACAAAAGGCAAAATGCCGACTTAAGTACACGAAGACTGACTCTTCTTACTGACTATGTTTTGAACCATTCCTGTGACACTAGTTACAGATTCCGATGCTACACTTCAGGTTTACTGTATCCCTTGGACCTTCTTATTGACGATGAAACACAGAAATTGCATCGGAATTAAATAGAAAAGGCACAATGCCGACTTAAGTACAAGAGGACTGACTCTTCTTACTGACTATTATTTGATCCATTCCTGTAACACTAGTTATAGATTCCGATGCTACACTTCAGGTTTACTGTATCCCTTGGACCTTCTTATTGACAATGAAACACATAAATTGCATCGGAATTAAATACAAAAGGGAAAATACGACTTAAGTACACGAAGACTGACACTTCTTACTGTCTATGATTTGAACCATTCCTGTGACATTAGTTATAGATTCCGATGCTACACTCCAGGTTTATTGTATCCCTTGGACCATCTTATTGACGATGAAACACAGAAATTGCATCGGAATTAAATACAAAAGGCACAATGCCGACTTAAGGACAAAAAGACTGACTCTTCCTACTGTGTATGTTTTGAACCATTCCTGTGACACTCGTTATAGATTCCGATGCTTCACTTCAGGTTTACTGTATCCCTTGGACCTTCTTATTGACGCTGAAACACAGAAGTTGAATCGGAATAAAATCAAAAGGCACAATGCCGACTTAAGTACAAGAAGACTGACTCTTCCTACTGTCAATGTTTAGAACCATTCCTGTGACACTGGTTATAGATTCCGATGCTTCACTTGGGGTTTACTGTATCCCTTGGACCTTCTTATTGACGATGATACACAGAAATTGCATCGTAATTAAATACAAAAGGCACAATACCGACTTAAGGACAAGAAGTCTGACTCTTCTAACTGTCTATGTTTTGAACCATTCCTGTGACACTAGTTATAGATTCCGATGTTTCACTTGAGGTTTACTTTATCCCTTGGACCTTGTTATTGACGATGAAACACAGAAATTGCATCGGGATTAAATACTAAAGGCACAATGCCGACTTAAGTATAAGAAGACTGACTCTTCTTACTGTCTATGATTTGAACCATTCCTGTGACACTAATTATAAATTCCGATGCTTCGCTCCAGGTTTACTGTATCCCTTGGACCTACTTATTGATGATGAAACATAGAAATTGCATCGGAATTTAATACAAAAGGCAAAATGCCGACTTAAGTACACGAAGACTGACTCTTCTTACTGTCTATGTTTTGAACCATTCCTGTGACACTAGTTACAGATTCCGATGCTACACTCCAGGTTTACTGTATCCCTTGGACCTTCTTATTGACGATGAAATACAGAAATTGCATCGGAATTAAATACAAAAGGCACAATACCGACTTAAGGACAAGAAGTCTGACTCTTCTAACTGTCTATGTTCTGAACCATTCCTGTGACACTAGTTATACATTCCGATGCTACACTCCAGGTTTACTGTATCCCTTGGACCATCTTATTGACGATGAAACACAGAAATGGCTTCGGAATTAAATACAAAAGGCACAATGCCGACTTAAGTACAAGAGGACTGACTCTTCTTACTGTCTATGTTTAGAACCATTCCTGTGACACTGGTTATAGATTCCGATGCTTCACTTGTGGTTTACTGTATCCCTTGGACCTTCTTATTGACGATGAAGCACAGAAATTGCATCGTAATTAAATACAAAAGGCACAATGCCGACTGAAGTACATGAAGACCGACTCTTCCTACTGACTATAGTTTGAACCATTCCTGTGACACTAGTTATTGATACCGATGCTTCACTTGAGGTTTACTGTATCCCTTGGACCTTCTTATTGACGATGAAACACAAAAATTGCATCGGAATTAAATACTAAAGGCACAATGCCTACCTAAGTACAAGAAGACTGACTCTTCTTACTGTCTATGTTTTGAACCATTCCATTGACACTAGTTATAGATTCCGATGCTTCACTCCAGGTTTACTGTATCCCTTGGACCTTGTTATTGACGATGAAACACAGAAATTGCAGCGGAATTAAATAGAAAAGGCACAATGCCGACTTAAGTACAAGAAGACTGATTCTTCTTACTGACTATGTTTCGAACAATTCCTGTGACACTAGTTACAGATTCCGATGCTACACTCCAGGTTTACTGTATCCGTTGGAACTTCTTATTGACGATGAAACACAGAAATTGCATCGGAATTAAAAACAAAAGGCACAATGCCGACTTAAGGACCAGAAGACTGACTATTCCTACTGACTTTGTTTTGAACCATTAGTGTGACACTAGTTATAGATTCCGATGCTTCACTTCAGGTTTACTGTATCCCTTGGACCTTCTTTTGACGATGAAACACAGAAATTGCATCGGAATTAAATACAAAAGGCACAATTCCGACTTAAGTACAAGATGACTGACTCTTCCTACTGCCTATGTTTTGAACCATTCCTGTGACACTAGTTATAGATTCCGATGCTTCACTCCAGGTTTACTGTATCCCTTGGACGTTGTTATTGACGATGACACACAGAAATAGCATCGGAATTAAATAGAAGAGGCACAATGCCGACTTAAGTACAAGAAGACTGATACTTCTTACTGACTATAATTTGAACCATTACTGTGTCAATAGTTATAGATTCCGATGCTTCACATCAGGTTTACTGTACCCCTTGGACCTTCTTATTGACGATGAAACATAGAAATTGCATCTGAATTAAATACAAAAGACAAAATACCGACTTAGGTACACTAAGACTGACTCTTCTTACTGTCTATGTTTTGAACCATTCCTGTGA
Organism: Schistocerca serialis cubense; assembly: GCF_023864345.2. Lineage (NCBI taxonomy): Eukaryota > Metazoa > Arthropoda > Insecta > Orthoptera > Acrididae > Schistocerca > Schistocerca serialis. Next base: position 182,995,088 of record NC_064649.1, on the reverse strand, counting down.
CACTAGTTACAGATTCCGGTACTACACTCCAGGTTTACTGTATCCCTTGGACCTTCTTATTGACGATGAAACACAGAAATTGCATCGGAATTAAATAGAAAAGGCACAATGCCGACTTAAGTACAAGATGACTGACTCTTCTTACTGACTATGATTTGAACCATTCCTGTAACACTAGTTATAGATTCCGATGCTACACTTCAGGTTTACTGTATCCTTTGGACCTTCTTATAGACGATGAAACACAGAAATTGCATCGGAATTAAATACAAAAGGCAAAATGCCGACTTAAGTACACGAAGACTGACTCTTCTTACTGTCTATTATTTGAACCATTCCTGTGACACTAGTTATTGATTCCGATGCTACACTCCAGGTTTACTGTATCCCTTGGACCATCTTATTGACGATGAAACACAGAAATTGCATCGGAATTAAATACAAAAGGCACAATGCCGACTTAAGGACAAGAAGACTGACTCTTCCTACTGTGTATGTTTTGAACCATTCCTGTGACACTCGTTATAGATTCCGATGTTTCACTTCAGGTTTACTGTATCCCTTGGACCTTCTTATTGACGCTGAAACACAGAAGTTGAATCGGAATAAAATCAAAAGGCACAATGCCGACTTAAGTACAAAAAGACTGACTCTTCCTACTGTCTATGTTTAGAACCATTCCTGTGACACTGGTTATAGATTCCGATGCTTCACTTGGGGTTTACTGTATCCCTTGGACCTTCTTATTGACGATGATACACAGAAATTGCATCGTAATTAGATACAAAATGCACAATGCCGACTGAAGTACATGAAGACCGACTCTTCCTACTGACTATAGTTTGAACCATTCCTGTGACACTAGTTATTGATACCGATGCTTCACTTGAGGTTTACTGTATCCCTTGGACCTTCTTATTGACGATGAAACACAAAAATTGTATCGGTATTAAATACAAAAGGCACAATGCCGACTTAAGTACATGAAGACCGACTCTTCCTACTGACTATGTTTTGAACCATTCCTGTGACACTAGTTATGGATTCCGATGTTTCACTTGAGGTTTACTTTATCCCTTGGACCTTGTTATTGACGATGAAACACAGAAATTGCATCGGGATTAAATACTAAAGGCACAATGCCGACTTAAGTATAAGAAGACTGACTCTTCTTACTGTCTATGATTTGAACCATTCCTGTGACACTAATTATAAATTCCGATGCTTCGCTCCAGGTTTACTGTATCCCTTGGACCTACTTATTGATGATGAAACATAGAAATTGCATCGGAATTTAATACAAAAGGCAAAATGCCGACTTAAGTACACGAAGACTGACTCTTCTTATTGTCTATGTTTTGAACCATTCCTGTGACACTAGTTACAGATTCCGATGCTACACTCCAGGTTTACTGTATCCCTTGGACCTTCTTATTGACGATGAAATACAGAAATTGCATCGGAATTAAATACAAAAGGCACAATACCGACTTAAGGACAAGAAGTCTGACTCTTCTAACTGTCTATGTTTTGAACCATTCCTGTGACACTAGTTATACATTCCGATGCTACACTCCAGGTTTACTGTATCCCTTGGACCATCATATTGACGATGAAACACAGAAATTGCATCGGAATTAAATACAAAAGGCACAATGCCGACTTAAGGACAAGAAGATTGACTCTTCTTACTGACTTTGTTTGAACCATTCCTGTGACACTAGTTATAGATTCCGATGCTTCACTTCAGGTTTAGTGTATCCCTCTGACTTTCTTATTGACGATGAAAAACAGAAATGGCTTCGGAATTAAATACAAAAGGCACAAAGCCGACTTAAGTACAAGAGGACTGACTCTTCTTACTGTCTATGTTTAGAACCATTCCTGTGACACTGGTTATAGATTCCGATGCTTCACTTGAAGTTTACTGTATCCCTTGGACCTTCTTATTGACGATGAAACACAGATATTGCATCGGAATTACATACAAAAGGCACAATGCCGACTTAAGTACATGAAGACCGACTCTTCCTACTGATTATGTTTTGAACCATTCCCGTGACATTAGTTACAGATTCCGATGCTACACTCCAGGTTTACTGTGTCCCTTGGACCTTCTTATTGACGCTGAAACACAGAAGTTGAATCGGAATAAAATCAAAAGGCACAATGCCGACTTAAGTACAAGAAGACTGACTCTTCCTACTGTCTATGTTTTGAACCATTCCTGTGACACTCGTTATAGATTACGATGCTTTACTTCAGGTTTACTGTATCCCTTGGACCTTCTTATTGACAATGAAACACAGAAATTGCATCGGAATTAAATACAAAAGGCACAATGCCGACTTAAGTACATGAAGACCTACTCTTCCTACTGATTATGTTTTGAACCATTACTGTGACACTAGTTATAGATTCCGATGCCTCACTTCAGGTTTACTGTATCCCTTGGACTATCTTATTGACGATTAATCACAGAAATTCAATCGGAATTAAATACAAAAGGCACAATGCCGACTTAAGTATAAGAAAACTGACTCTTCTTACTGTCTATGCTTTGAACCATTCCTGTGACACTAGTTATAAATTCCGATGCTTCGCTCCACGTTTACTGTATCCCTTGGACCTTCTTATTGATGATGAAACATAGAAATTGCATCGGAATTTAATACAAAAGGCAAAATGCCGACTTAAGTACACGAAGACTGACTCTTCTTACTGTCTATGTTTGAAACATTCCTGTGACACTAGTTACTGATTCCGATGCTACACTCCAGGTTTACTGTATCCCTTGGACCTTCTTATTGACAATGAAACACAGAAATTGCATCGGAATTAAATACAAAAGGCACAATGCCGACTTAAGTACAAGAAGACTGACTCTTCCTACTGCCTATGTTTTGAACCATTCCTGTGACACTAGTTATAGATTCCGATGCTTCACTCCAGGTTTACTGTATCCCTTGGACGTTGTTATTGACGATGAAACACAGAAATAGCATCGGAATTAAATAGAAGAGGCAAAATGCCGACTTAAGTACAAGAAGACTGATACTTCTTACTGACTATAATTTGAACCATTACTGTGACAATAGTTATAGATTCCGATGCTTCACATCAGGATTACTGTACCCCTTGGACCTTCTTATTGACGATGAAACATAGAAATTGCATCGGAATTAAATACAAAAGACAAAATGCCGACTTAGGTACACTAAGACTGACTCTTCTTACTGTCTATGTTTTGAATCATTCCTGTGAAACTAGTTACAGATTCCGGTACTACACTCCAGGTTTACTGTATCCCTTGGACCTTCTTATTGACGATGAAACACAGAAATTGCATCGGAATTAAATAGAAAAGGCACAATGCCGACTTAAGTACAAGAGGACTGACTCTTCTTACTGACTATGATTTGAACCATTCCTGTAACACTAGTTATAGATTCCGATGCTACACTTCAGGTTTACTGTATCCTTTGGACCTTCTTATAGACGATGAAACACAGAAATTGCATCGGAATTAAATACAAAAGGCAAAATTCCGACTTAAGTACACGAAGACTGACTCTTCTTACTGTCTATGATTTGAACCATTCCTGTGACACTAGTTATAGATTCCGATGCTACACTCCAGGTTTACTGTATCCCTTGGACCATCTTATTGACGATGAAACACAGAAATTGCATCGGAATTAAATACAAAAGGCACAATGCCGACTTAAGGACAAGAAGACTGACTCTTCCTACTGTGTATGTTTTGAACCATTCCTGTGACACTCGTTATAGATTCCGATGCTTCACTTCAGGTTTACTGTATCCCTTGGACCTTCTTATTGACGCTGAAACACAGAAGTTGAATCGGAATAAAATCAAAAGGCACAATGCCGACTTAAGTACAAGAAGACTGACTCTTCCTACTGTCTATGTTTAGAACCATTCCTGTGACACTGGTTATTGATTCCGATGCTTCACTTGAGGTTTACTGTATCCCTTGGACCTTCTTATTGACGATGATACACAGAAATTGCATCGTAATTAAATACAAAAGGCACAATGCCGACTTAAGTACATGAAGATCGACTCTTCCTACTGACTATAGTTTGAACCATTCCTGTGACACTGGTTATAGATTCCGATGCTTCACTTGAAGTTTACTGAATCCCTTGGACCTTCTTATTGACGATGAAACACAGAAATTGCATCGGAATTAGATACAAAAGGCACAATGCCGACTTAAGTACATGAAGACCGACCCTTCCTACTGATTATGTTTTGAACCATTCCTGTGACATTAGTTACAGATTCCGATGCTACACTCCAGGTTTACTGTGTCCCTTGGACCTTCTTATTGACGCTGAAACACAGAAGTTGAATCGGAATAAAATCAAAAGGCACAATGCCGACTTAAGTACAAGAAGACTGACTCTTCCTACAGTATATGTTTTGAACCATTCCTGTGACACTCGTTATAGATTACGATGCTTTATTTCAGGTTTACTGTATCCCTTGGACCTTCTTATTGACGATGAAACACAGAAATTGCATCGGAATTAAATACAAAAGGCACAATGCCGACTTAAGTACATGAAGACCTACTCTTCCTACTGATTATGTTTTGAACCATTACTGTGACACTAGTTATAGATTCCGATGCCTCACTTCAGGTTTACTGTATCCCTTGGACTATCTTATTGACGATTAATCACAGAAATTGAATCGGAATTAAATACAAAAGGCACAATGCCGAATTAAGTACAAGAAGACTGACTCTTCTTACTGTCTATGTTTTGAACCATTCCTGTGAAACTATCTATAGATTCCGTTGCTTCACTTCAGGTTTAGTGTATCCCTCTGACTTTCTTATTGAAGACGAAAAACATAAATGGCTTCGGAATTAAATACAAAAGGCACAATGCCGACTTAAGTACAAGAGGACTGACTCTTCTTACTGTCTATGTTTAGAACCATTCCTGTGACACTGGTTATAGATTCCGATGCTTCACTTGAGGTTTACTGTATCCCTTGGACCTTCTTATTGACGATGAAGCACAGAAATTGCATCGTAATTAAATACAAAAGGCATAATGCCGACTTAAGTACATGAAGACCGACTCTTCCTACTGACTATGTTTTGAACCATTCCTGTGACACTAGTTATTGATACCGATGCTTCACTTGAGGTTTACTGTATCCCTTGGACCTTCTTATTGACGATGAAACACAAAAATTGTAACAGTATTAAATACAAAAGGCACAATGCCGACTTAAGTACATGAAGACCGACTCTTCCTACTGACTATGTTTTGAACCATTCCTGTGACACTAGTTATAGATTCCGATGTTTCACTTGAGGTTAACTTTATCCCTTGGACCTTGTTATTGACGATGAAACACAGAAATTGCATCGGAATTAAATACTAAACGCACAATGCCGACTTAAGTATAAGAAAACTGACTCTTCTTACTGTCTATGCTTTGAACCATTCCTGTGACACTAGTTATAAATTGCGATGGTTCGCTCCACGTTTACTGTATCCCTTGGACCTTCTTATTGATGATGAAACATTGAAATTGCATCGGAATTTAATACAAAAGGCAAAATGCCGACTTAAGTACACGAAGACTGACTCTTCTTACTGTCTATGTTTTGAACCATTCCTGTGACACTAGTTACAGATTCCGATGCTACACTCCAGGTTTACTGTATCCCTTGGACCTTCTTATTGACGATGAAATACAGAAATTGCATCGGAATTAAATACAAAAGGCACAATACCGTCTTAAGGACAAGAAGACTGACTATTCCTACTGACTTTGTTTTGAACCATTAGTGTGACACTAGTTATAGATTCCGATGCTTCACTTCAGGTTTACTGTATCCCTTGGACCTTCTTATTGACGATGAAACACGAAAATTGCATCGGAATTAAATACAAAAGGCACAATGCCGACTTAAGTACATGAAGACCTACTCTTCCTACTGATTATGTTTTGAACCATTACTGTGACACTAGTTATAGATTCCGATGCCTCACTTCAGGTTTACTGTATCCCTTGGACTATCTTATTGACGATTAATCACAGAAATTGCATCGGAATTAAATACAAAAGGCACAATGCCGAATTAAGTACAAGAAGACTGACTCTTCTTACTGTCTATGTTTCAACCATTCCTGTGACAAAAGCTATAGATTCCGTTGCTTCACTTCAGGTTTAGTGTATCCCTCTGACTTTCTTATTGAAGACGAAAAACAGAAATGGCTTCGGAATTAAATACAAAAGGCACAATCGCCGACTTAAGTACAAGAGGACTGACTCTTCTTACTGTCTATGTTTAGAACCATTCCTGTGACACTGGTTATAGATTGCGATGCTTCACTTGAAGTTTACTGTATCCCTTGGACCTTCTTATTGACGATGAAACACAGAAATTGCATCGGAATTAGATACAAAAGGCACAATGCCGACTTAAGTACATGAAGACCGACTCTTCCTACTGATTATGTTTTGAACCATTCCTGTGACATTAGTTACAGATTCCGATGCTACACTCCAGGTTTACTGTGTCCCTTGGACCTTCTTATTGACGCTGAAACACAGAAGTTGAATCGGAATAAAATCAAAAGGCACAATGCCGACTTAAGTACAAGAAGACTGACTCTTCCTACTGTCTATGATTTGAACCATTCCTGTGACACTCGTTATAGATTACGATGCTTTACTTCAGGTTTACTGTATCCCTTGGACCTTCTTATTGACGATGAAACACAGAAATTGCATCGGAATTAAATACAAAAGGCACAATGCCGGCATAAGTACATGAAGACCTACTCTTCCTACTGATTATGTTTTGAACCATTACTGTGACACTAGTTATAGATTCCGATGCCTCACTTCAGGTTTACTGTATCCCTTGGACTATCTTATTGACGATTAATCACAGAAATTGAATCGGAATTAAATACAAAAAGCACAATGCCGAATTAAGTACAAGAAGACTGACTCTTCTTACTGTCTATGTTTTGAACCATTCCCGTGACACTATCTATAGATTCCGTTGCTTCCCTTCAGGTTTAGTGTATCCCTCTGACTTTCTTATTGAAGACGAAAAACATAAATGGCTTCGGAATTAAATACAAAAGGCACAATGCCGACTTAAGTACAAGAGGACTGACTCTTCTTACTGTCAATGTTTAGAACCATTCCTGTGACACTGGTTATAGATTCCGATGCTTCACTTGAGGTTTACTGTATCCCTTGGACCTTCTTATTGACGATCAAGCACAGAAATTGCATCGTAATTAAATACAAAAGGCACAATGCCGACTTAAGTACATGAAGACCGACTCTTCCTACTGACTATGTTTTGAACCATTCCTGTGACACTAGTTATTGATACCGATGCTTCACTTGAGGTTTACTGTATCCCTTGGACCTTCTTATTGACGATGAAACACAAAAATTGTAACAGTATTAAATACAAAAGGCACAATGCCGACTTAAGTACATGAAGACCGACTCTTCCTACTGACTATGTTTTGAACCATTCCTGTGACACTAGTTATAGATTCCGATGTTTCACTTGAGGTTAACTTTATCCCTTGGACCTTGTTATTGACGATGAAAGACAGAAATTGCATCGGAATTAAATACTAAAGGCACAATGCCGAATTAAGTATAAGAAAACTGACTGTTCTTACTGTCTATGCTTTGAACCATTCCTGTGACACTAGTTATAAATTCCGATGCTTCGCTCCACGTTTACTGTATCCCTTGGACCTTCTTATTGATGATGAAACATTGAAATTGCATCGGAATTTAATACAAAAGGCAAAATGCCGACTTAAGTACACGAAGACTGACTCTTCTTACTGTCTATGTTTTGAACCATTCCTGTGACACTAGTTACAGATTCCGATGCTACACTCCAGGTTTACTGTATCCCTTGGACCTTCTTATTGACGATGAAATACAGAAATTGCATCGGAATTAAATACAAATGGCACAATACCGTCTTAAGGACAAGAAGACTGACTATTCCTACTGACTTTGTTTTGAACGATTAGTGTGACACTAGTTATAGATTCCGATGCTTCACTTCAGGTTTACTGTATCCCTTGGACCTTCTTATTGACGATGAAACACAGAAATTGCATCGGAATTAAATACAAAAGGCACAATGCCGACTTAAGTACATGAAGACCTACTCTTCCTACTGATTATGTTTTGAACCATTACTGTGACACTAGTTATAGATTCCGATGCCTCACTTCAGGTTTACTGTATCCCTTGGACTATCTTATTGACGATTAATCACAGAAATTGCATCGGAATATTTACAAAAGGCACAATGCCGAATTAAGTACAAGTAGACTGACTCTTCTTACTGTCTATGTTTCAACCATTCCTGTGACAAAAGCTATAGATTCCGTTGCTTCACTTCAGGTTTAGTGTATCCCTTGGACCTTCTTATTGACGATGAAGCACAGAAATTGCATCGTAATTAAATACAAAAGGCACAATGCCGACTTAAGTACATGAAGACCGACTCTTCCTACTGACTATGTTTTGAACCATTCCTGTGACACTAGTTATTGATACCGATGCTTCACTTGAGGTTTACTGTATCCCTTGGACCTTCTTATTGACGATGAAACACAAAATTTGTATCGGTATTAAATACAAAAGGCACAATGCCGACTTAAGTACATGAAGACCGACTCTTCCTACTGACTATGCTTTGAACCATTCCTGTGACACTAGTTATAGATTCCGATGTTTCACTTGAGGTTAACTGTATCCCTTGGACCTTGTTGTTGACGATGAAACACAGAAATAGCATCGGAATTAATTAGAAAAAGCACAATGCCGACTTAAGTACAAGAAGACTGACTCGTCTTACTGACTATGTTTTGAACCATTCCTGTGACACTAGTTATAGATTCCGATTCTTTCTCTTCAGGTTTACTGTACCCCTTGGACCTTCTTATTGACAATGAAACATTGAAATTGCATCGGAATTAAATACAAAAGGCAAAATGCCGACTTAAGTACACGAAGACTGACTCTTCTAACTGACTATGTTTTGAACCTTTCCTGTGACACTAGTTACAGATTCCGATGCTACACTCCAGGTTTACTGTATCCCTTGGACCTTCTTATTGACGATGAATCACAGAAATTGCATCGGAATTAAATAGAAAAGGCACAATGCCGACTTAAGTACAAGAGGACTGACTCTTCTTACTGACTATTATTTGATCCATTCCTGTAACACTAGTTATAGATTCCGATGCTACACTTCAGGTGTACTGTATCCCTTGGACCTTCTTATTGACAATGAAACACAGAAATTGCATCGGTATTAAATACAAAAGGGAAAATACGACTTAAGTACACGAAGACTGACACTTCTTACTGTCTATGATTTGAACCATTCCTGTGACATTAGTTATAGATTCCGATGCTACACTCCAGGTTTATTGTATCCCTTGGACCATCTTATTGACGATGAAACACAGAAATTGCATCGGAATTAAATACAAAAGGCACAATGCCGACTTAAGGACAAAAAGACTGACTCTTCCTACTGTCTATGTTTTGAACCATTCCTGTGACACTCGTTATAGATTACGATGCTTTACTTCAGGTTTACTGTATCCCTTGGACCTTCTTATTGACGATGAAACACAGAAATTGCATCGGAATTAAATACAAAAGGCACAATGCTGACTTAAGTACATGAAGACCGACTCTTCCTACTGATTATGCTTTGAACCATTCCTGTGACACTCGTTATAGATTCCGATGCTTCACTTGAGGTTTACTGTATCCCTTGGACCTTCTTATTGACGATGAAACACAAAATTTGTATCGGTATTAAATACAAAAGGCACAATGCCGACTTAAATACATGAGGACCGACTCTTCCTACTGACTATGTTTTGAACCATTCCTGTGACACTAGTTATAGATTCAGATGTTTCACTTGAGGTTAACGTTATCCCTTGGACCTTGTTATTGACGATGAAACACAGAAATTGCATCGGAATTAAATACTAAAGGCACAATGCCGACTTAAGTATAAGAAGACTGACTCTTCTTACTGTCTATGCTTTGAACCATTCCTGTGACACTAGTTATAAATTCCGATGCTTCGCTCCACGTTTACTGTATCCCTTGGACCTTCTTATTGATGATCAAACATAGAAATTGCATCGGAATTTAATACAAAAGGCAAAATGCCGACATAAGTACACGAAGAGTGACTCTTCTTACTGTCTATGTTTTGAACCATTCCTGTGACACTAGTTACAGATTCCGATGCTACACTCCAGGTTTACTGTATCCCTTGGACCTTCTTATTGACGATGAAATACAGAAATTGCATCGGAATTAAATACAAAAGGCACAATACCGTCTTAAGGACAAGAAGACTGACTATTCCTACTGACTTTGTTTTGAACCATTAGTGTGACACTAGTTATAGATTCCGATGCTTCACTTCAGGTTTACTGTATCGCTTGGACCTTCTTATTGACGATGAAACACAGAAATTGCATCGGAATTAAATACAAAAGGCACAATGCCGACTTAAGTATATGAAGACCGACTATTAATACTGATTATGCTTTGAACCATTCCTGTGACACTAGTTATAGATTCCGATGCCTCACTTCAGGTTTACTGTATCCCTTGGACCATCTTATTGACGATGAAACACAGAAATTGCATCGGAATTAAATACAAAAGGCACAATGCCGAATTAATTACAAGAAGACTGACTCTTCTTACTGTCTATGTTTTGAACCATTCCTGTGACACTAGCTATAGATACCGATGCTTCACTTCAGGTTTAGTGTATCCCTCTGACTTTCTTATTGACGATGAAACACAGAAATGGCTTAGGAATTAAATACAAAAGGCAAAATGCCGACTTATGTACAATAGGACTGACTCTTATTACTGTCTATGTTTAGAACCTTTCGTGTGACACTGGTTATAGATTCCGATGCTTCACTTGAGGTTTACTGTATCCCTTGGACCTATTTATTGACGATGAAACACAGAAATTGCTTCGGAATTAAATACAAAAGGCACAATGCTGACTTAAGTACATGAAGACCGACTCTTCCTACTGATTATGTTTTGAACCATTCCTGTGACACTCGTTATAGATTCCGATGCTTCACTTGAGGTTTACTGTATCCCTTGGACCTTCTTATTGACGATGAAACACAAAATTTGTATCGGTATTAAATACAAAAGGCACAATGCCGACTTAAATACATGAGGACCGACTCTTCCTACTGACTATGTTTTGAACCATTCCTGTGACACTAGTTATAGATTCCGATGTTTCACTTGAGGTTAACGTTATCCCTTGGACCTTGTTATTGACGATGAAACACAGAAATTGCATCGGAATTAAATACTAAAGGCACAATGCCGACTTAAGTATAAGAAGACTGACTCTTCTTACTGTCTATGCTTTGAACCATTCCTGTGACACTAGTTATAAATTCCGATGCTTCGCTCCACGTTTACTGTATCCCTTGGACCTTCTTATTGATGATCAAACATAGAAATTGCATCGGAATTTAATACAAAAGGCAAAATGCCGACATAAGTACACGAAGAGTGACTCTTCTTACTGTCTATGTTTTGAACCATTCCTGTGACACTAGTTACAGATTCTGATGCTACACTCCAGGTTTACTGTATCCCTTGGACCTTCTTATTGACGATGAAATACAGAAATTGCATCGGAATTAAATACAAAAGGCACAATACCGTCTTAAGGACAAGAAGACTGACTATTCCTACTGACTTTGTTTTGAACCATTAGTGTGACACTAGTTATAGATTCCAATGCTTCACTTCAGGTTTACTGTATCCCTTGGACCTTCTTATTGACGATGAAACACAGAAATTGCATCGGAATTAAATACAAAAGGCACAATGCCGACTTAAGTATATGAAGACCGACTATTAATACTGATTATGCTTTGAACCATTCCTGTGACACTAGTTATAGATTCCGATGCCTCACTTCAGGTTTTCTGTATCCCTTGGACCATCTTATTGACGATGAAACACAGAAATTGCATCGGAATTCAATACAAAAGGCACAATGCCGAATCAATTACAAGAAGACTGACTCTTCTTACTGTCTATGTTTTGAACCATTCCTGTGACACTAGCTATAGATACCGATGCTTCACTTCAGGTTTAGTGTATCCCTCTGACTTTCTTATTGACGATGAAACACAGAAATGGCTTAGGAATTAAATACAAAAGGCAAAATGCCGACTTAAGTACAATAGGACTGACTCTTATTACTGTCTATGTTTAGAACCATTCGTGTGACACTGGTTATAGATTCCGATGCTTCACTTGAGGTTTACTGTATCCCTTGGACCTACTTATTGACGATGAAACACAGAAATTGCTTCGGAATTAAATACAAAATGCACAATGCCGACATAAGTACAAGAAGACTGACTCTTCTTACTGTCTATGTTTTGAACCATTCCATTGACACTAGTTATAGATTCCGATGCTTCACTCCAGGTTTACTGTATCCCTTGGACCTTGTTATTGACGATGAAACACAGAAATTGCAGCGGAATTAAATAGAAAAGGCATAATGCCGACTTAAGTACAAGAAGACTGATTCTTCTTACTGACTATGTTTTGAACAATTCCTGTGACACTAGTTATAGATTTCGATGCTTGTCTTCAGGTATACTGTACCCCTTGAATCTTCTTATTGATGATGAAACATGGAAATTGCATCGGAATTAAATACAAAAGGCAAAATGCCGACTTAAGTACACGAAGACTGACTCTTCTTACTGTCTATGTTTTGAACCATTCCTGTGACACTAGTTACAGATTCCGATGCTACACTCCAGGTTTACTGTATCCCTTGGAACTTCTTATTGACGATGAAACACAGAAATTGCATCGGAATTAAATACAAAAGGCACAATGCCGACTTAAGGACCAGAAGACTGACTATTCCTACTGACTTTGTTTTGAACCATTAGTGTGACACTAGTTATAGATTCCGATGCTTCACTTCAGGTTTACTGTATCCCTTGGACCTTCTTATTGACGATGAAACACAGAAATTGCATCGGAATTAAATACAAAAGGCACAATGCCGACTTAAGTACAAGAAGACTGACTCTTCCTACTGCCTATGTTTTGAACCATTCCTGTGACACTAGTTATAGATTCCAATGCTTCACTCCAGGTTTACTGTATCCTTTGGACGTTGTTATTGACGATGAAACACAGAAATAGCATCGGAATTAAATAGAAGAGGCACAATGCCGACTTAATTACAAGAAGACTGATGCTTCTTACTGACTATAATTTGAACCATTACTGTGACAATAGTTATAGATTCCGATGCTTCACATCAGGTTTACTGTACCCCTTGGACCTTCTTATTGACGATGAAACATAGAAATTGCATCGGAATTAAATACAAAAGGCAAAATGCCGACTTAAGTACACGAAGACTGACTCTTCTTACTGTCTATGTTTTGAACCATTCCTGTGACACTAGTTATAGATTCCGATGCTACACTCCAGGTTTACTGTATCCCTTGGACCATCTTATTGACGATGAAACACAGAAATTGCATCGGAATTAAATACAAAAGGCACAATGCCGACTTAAGGACACGAAGACTGACTCTTCCTACTGTGTATGTTTTGAACCATTCCTGTGACACTCGTTAGAGATTCCGATGCTTCACTTCAGGTTTACTGTTTCCCTTGGACCTTCTTATTGACGCTGAAACACAGAAGTTGAATCGGAATAAAATCAAAAGGCACAATGCCGACTTAAGTACAAGAAGACTGACTCTTCCTACTGTCTATGTTTAGAACCTTTCCTGTGACACTGGTTATAGATTCCGATGCTTCACTTGGGGTTTACTGTACCCTTGGACCTTCTTATTGACGATGATACACAGAAATTTCATCGTAATTAAATACAAAAGGCACAATGCCGACTTAAGTACATGAAGACCGACTCTTCCTACTGACTATAGTTTGAACCATTCCTGTGACACTAGTTATTGATACCGATGCTTCACTTGAGGTTTACTGTATCCCTTGGACCTTCTTATTGACGATGAAATACAGAAATTGCATCGGAATTAAATACAAAAGGCACAATACCGTCTTAAGGACAAGAAGACTGACTATTCCTACTGACTTTGTTTTGAACCATTAGTGTGACACTAGTTATAGATTCCGATGCTTCACTTCAGGTTTACTGTATCCCTTGGACCTTCTTATTGACGATGAAACACAGAAATTGCATCGGAATTAAATACAAAAGGCACAATGTCGACTTAAGTATATGAAGACCGACTCTTAATACTGATTATGCTTTGAACCATTCCTGTGACACTAGTTATAGATTCCGATGCCTCACTTCAGGTTTACTGTATCCCTTGGACCATCTTATTGACGATGAAACACAGAAATTGCATCGGAATTAAATACAAAAGGCACAATGCCGAATTAATTACAAGAAGACTGACTCTTCTTACTGTCTATGTTTTGAACCATTCCTGTGACACTAGCTATAGATACCGATGCTTCACTTCAGGTTTAGTGTATCCCTCTGACTTTCTTATTGACGATGAAACACAGAAATGGCTTAGGAATTAAATACAAAAGGCAAAATGCCGACTTAAGTACAATAGGACTGACTCTTATTACTGTCTATGTTTAGAACCATTCGTGTGACACTGGTTATAGATTCCGATGCTTCACTTGAGGTTTACTGTATCCCTTGGACCTACTTATTGACGATGAAACACAGAAATTGCTTCGGAATTAAATACTAAATGCACAATGCCGACTTAAGTACATGAAGACCGACTCTTCCTACTGACTATGTTTTGAACCATTACTGTGACACTAGTTATTGATACCGATGCTTCACTTGAGGTTTACTGTATCCCTTGGACCTTCTTATTGACGATGAAACACAAAAATTGCATCGGAATTAAATACTAAAGGCACAATGCCTACCTAAGTACAAGAAGACTGACTCTTCTTACTGTCTATGTTTTGAACCATTCCTGTTACACTTGTAATAGATTCCGATGCTTCACTCCAGGTTTACTGTATCCCTTGGATCTTCTTATTGACAATGAAACACAGAAATTGAATCGGAATTAAATACAAAAAGCACAATGCCGACTTAAGTACAAGAAGACTGACTCTTGTTACTGACTATGTTTGAACCATTCCTGTGACACTAGCTATAGATTGCGATGCTTCACTTCAGGTTTACTGTATCCCTCTGACCTTCTTGTTGACGATGAAGCACAGAAATTGCATCGGAATTAAATACAATAGGCACAATGCCGACTTAAGTACAAGAAGACTGACTCTTCTTACTGTCTATGTTTTGAACCATTCCTGTGACACTAGTTACAGATTCCGGTACTACACTCCAGGTTTACTGTATCCCGTGGACCTTGTTATTGACGATGAAACACAGAAATTGCAGCGGAATTAAATAGAAAAGGCATAATGCCGACTTAAGTACAAGAAGACTGATTCTTCTTACTGACTATGTTTTGAACAATTCCTGTGACACTAGTTATAGATTTCGATGCTTCTCTTCAGGTATACTGTACCCCTTGAATCTTCTTATTGATGATGAAACATAGAAATTGCATCGGAATCAAATACAAAAGGCAAAATGCCGACTTAAGTACACGAAGACTGACTCTTCTTACTGTCTATGTTTTGAACCATTCCTGTGACACTAGTTACAGATTCCGATGCTACACTCCAGGTTTACTGTATCCCTTGGAACTTCTTATTGACGATGAAACACAGAAATTGCATCGGAATTAAATACAAAAGGCACAATGCCGACTTAAGGACCAGAAGACTGACTATTCCTACTGACTTTGTTTTGAACCATTAGTGTGACACTAGTTATAGATTCCGATGCTTCACTTCAGGTTTATTGTATCCCTTGGACCTTCTTATTGACGATGAAACACAGAAATAGCATCGGAATTAAATACAAAAGGCACAATGCCGACTTAAGTACAAGAAGACTGACTCTTCCTACTGCCTATGTTTTGAACCATTCCTGTGACACTAGTTATAGATTCCGATGCTTCACTCCAGGTTTACTGTATCCCTTGGACGTTGTTATTGACGATGAAACACAGAAATAGCATCGGAATTAAATAGAAGAGGCACAATGCCGACTTAAGTACAAGAAGACTGATGCTTCATACTGACTATAATTTGAACCATTACTGTGACAATAGTTATAGACTCCGATGCTTCACATCAGGTTTAATGTACCCCTTGGACCTTCTTATTGACGATGAAACATAGAAATTGCATCGGAATTAAATACAAAAGACAAAATGCCGACTTAGGTACACTAAGACTGACTCTTCTTACTGTCTATGTTTTGAACCATTCCTGTGACACTAGTTACAGATTCCGGTACTACACTCCAGGTTTACTGTATCCCTTGGACCTTCTTATTGACGATGAAACACAGAAATTGCATCGGAATTAAATAGAAAAGGCACAATGCCGACTTAAGTACAAGAGGACTGACTCTTCTTACTGACTATGATTTGAACCATTCCTGTAACACTAGTTATAGATTCCGATGCTACACTTCAGGTTTACTGTATCCTTTGGACCTTCTTATTGACGATGAAACACAGAAATTGCATCGGAATTAAATACAAAAGGCAAAATGCCGACTTAAGTACACGAAGACTGACTCTTCTTAATGTCTATGATTTGAACCATTCCTGTGACACTAGTTATAGATTACGATGCTACCCTCCAGGTTTACTGTATCCCTTGGACCATCTTATTGACGATGAAACACAGAAATTGCATCGGAATTAAATACAAAAGGCACAATGCCGACTTAAGTACATGAAGACCGACTCTTCCTACTGACTATAGTTTGAACCATTCCTGTGACACTAGTTATTGATACCGATGCTTCACTTGAGGTTTACTGTATCCCTTGGACCTTCTTATTGACGATGAAACACAAAAATTGTATCGGTATTAAATACAAAAGGCACAATGCCGACTTAAGTACATGAAGACCGACTCTTCCTACTGACTATGTTTTGAACCATTCCTGTGACACTAGTTATAGATTCCAATGTTTCACTTGAGGTTAACTTTATCCCTTGGACCTTGTTATTGACGATAAAACACAGAAATTGCATCGGAATTAAATACTAAAGGCACAATGCCGACTTAAGTATAAGAAGACTGACTCTTCTTACTATCTATGTTTGAACCATTCCTGTGACACTAGCTATAGATTCCGATGCTTCACTTCAGGTTTAGTGTATCCCTCTGACTTTCTTATTGACGATGAAAAACAGAAATGGCCTCGGAATTAAATACAAAAGGCACAATGCCGACTTAAGTACAAGAGGACTGACTCTTCTTACTGTCTATGTTTAGAACCATTCCTGTGACACTGGTTATAGATTCCGATGCTTCACTTGGGGTTTACTGTATCCCTTGGACCTTCTTATTGACGATGATACACAGAAATTGCATCGTAATTAAATACAAAATGCACAATGCCGACTGAAGTACATGAAGACCGACTCTTCCTACTGACTATAGTTTCAACCATTCCTGTGACACTAGTTATTGATACCGATGCTTCACTTGAGGTTTACTGTATCCCTTGGACCTTCATATTGACGATGAAACACAAAAATTGTATCGGTATTAAATACAAAAGGCACAATGCCGACTTAAGTACATGAAGACCGACTCTTCCTACTGACTATGTTTTGAACCATTCCTGTGACACTAGTTATAGATTCCGATGTTTCACTTGAGGTTAACTTTATCCCTTGGACCTTGTTATTGACGATGAAACACAGAAATTGCATCGGGATTAAATACTAAAGGCACAATGCCGACTTAAGTATAAGAAGACTGACTCTTCTTACTGTCTATGATTTGAACCATTCCTGTGACACTAATTATAAATTCCGATGCTTCGCTCCAGGTTTACTGTATCCCTTGGACCTACTTATTGATGATGAAACATAGAAATTGCATCGGAATTTAATACAAAAGGCAAAATGCCGACTTAAGTACACGAAGGCTGACTCTTCTTACTGTCTATGTTTTGAACCATTCCTGTGACACTAGTTACAGATTCCGATGCTACACTCCAGGTTTACTGTATCCCTTGGACCTTCTTATTGACGATGAAATACAGAAATGGCTTCGGAATTAAATACAAAAGGCACAATGCCGACTTAAGTACAAGATGACTGACTCTTCTTACTGTCTATGTTTAGAACCATTCCTGTGACACTGGTTATAGATTCCGATGCTTCACTTGAAGTTTACTGTATCCCTTGGACCTTCTTATTGACGATGAAACACAGAAATTGCATCGGAATTAGATACAAAAGGCACAATGCCGACTTAAGTACATGAAGACCGACTCTTTCTACTGATTATGTTTTGAACCATTCCTGTGACATTAGTTACAGATTCCGATGCTACACTCCAGGTTTACTGTGTCCCTTGGACCTTCTTATTGACGCTGAAACACAGAAGTTGAATCGGAATAAAATCAAAAGGCACAATGCCGACTTAAGTACAAGAAGACTGACACTTCCTACTGTCTATGTTTTGAACCATTCCTGTGACACTCGTTATAGATTACGATGCTTTACTTCAGGTTTACTGTATCCCTTGGACCTTCTTATTGACGATGAAACACAGAAATTGCATCGGAATTAAATACAAAAGGCACAATGCCGACTTAAGTACATGAAGACCTTCTCTTCCTACTGATTATGTTTTGAACCATTACTGTGACACTAGTTATAGATTCTGATGCCTCACTTCAGGTTTACTGTATCCCTTGGACTATCTTATTGACGATTAATCACAGAAATTGAATCGGAATTAAATACAAAAGGCACAATGCCGAATTAAGTACAAGAAGACTGACTCTTCTTACTGTCTATATTCTGAACCATTCCTGTGACACTATCTATAGATTCCGTTGCTTCACTTCAGGTTTAGTGTATCCCTCTGACTTTCTTATTGAAGACGAAAAACATAAATGGCTTCGGAATTAAATACAAAAGGCACAATGCCGACTTAAGTACAAGAGGACTGACTCTTCTAACTGTCTATGTTTAGAACCATTCCTGTGACACTGGTTATAGATTCCGATGCTTCACTTGAGGTTTACTGTATCCCTTGGACCTTCTTATTGACGATGAAACACAGAAATTGCATCGGAATTAAATACAAAAGGCACAATGCCGACTTAAGTACATGAAGACCTACTCTTCCTACTGATTATGTTTTGAACCATTACTGTGACACTAGTTATAGATTCCGATGCCTCACTTCAGGTTCACTGTATCCCTTGGACTATCTTATTAACGATTAATCACAGAAATTGCATCGGAATTAAATACAAAAGGCACAATGCCGAATTAAGTACAAGAAGACTGACTCTTCTTACTGTCTATGTTTCAACCATTCCGGTGACAAAAGCTATAGATTCCGTTGCTTCGCTTCAGGTTTAGTGTATCCCTCTGACTTTCTTATTGAAGACGAAAAACAGAAATGGCTTCGGAATTAAATACAAAAGGCACAATCGCCGACTTAAGTACAAGAGGACTGACTCTTCTTACTGTCTATGTTTAGAACCATTCCTGTGACACTGGTTATAGATTCCGATGCTTCACTTGTGGTTTACTGTATCCCTTGGACCTTCTTATTGACGATGAAGCACAGAAATTGCATCGTAATTAAATACAAAAGGCACAATGCCGACTTAAGTACATGAAGACCGACTCTTCCTACTGACTATGTTTTGAACCATTCCTGTGACACTAGTTATTGATACCGATGCTTCACTTGAGGTTTACTGTATCCCTTGGACCTTCTTATTGACGATAAAACACAAAATTTGAATCGGTATTAAATACAAAAGGCACAATGCCGACTTAAGTACATGAAGAGCGACTCTTCCTACAGACTATGCTTTGAACCATTCCTGTGACACTAGTTATAGATTCCGATGTTTCACTTGAGGTTAACTGTATCCCTTGGACTTTGTTGTTGACGATGAAACACAGAAATAGCATCGGAATTAATTAGAAAAAGCACAATGCCGACTTAAGTACAAGAAGACTGACTCGTCTTACTGACTATGTTTTGAACCATTCCTGTGACACTAGTTATAGATTCCGATTCTTTCTCTTCAGGTTTACTGTACCCCTTGGACCTTCTTATTGACAATGAAACATTGAAATTGCATCGGAATTAAATACAAAAGGCAAAATGCCGACTTAAGTACACGAAGACTGACTCTTCTTACTGACTATGTTTTGAACCTTTCCTGTGACACTAGTTACAGATTCCGATGCTACACTCCAGGTTTACTGTATCCCTTGGACCTTCTTATTGACGATGAAACACAGAAATTGCATCGGAATTAAATAGAAAAGGCACAATGCCGACTTAAGTACAAGAGGACTGACTCTTCTTACTGACTATTATTTGATCCATTCCTGTAACACTAGTTATAGATTCCGATGCTACACTTCAGGTGTACTGTATCCCTTGGACCTACTTATTGACAATGAAACACAGAAATTGCATCGGTATTAATTACAAAAGGGAAAATACGACTTAAGTACACGAAGACTGACACTTCTTACTGTCTATGATTTGAACCATTCCTGTGACATTAGTTATAGATTCCGATGCTACACTCCAGGTTTATTGTATCCCTTGGACCATCTTATTGACGATGATACACAGAAATTTCATCGTAATTAAATACAAAAGGCAAAATGCCGACTTAAGTACACGAAGACTGACTCTTCTTACTGTCTATGTTTTGATCCATTCCTGTGACACTAGTTACAGATTCCGATGCTACACTCCAGGTTTACTGTATCCCTTGGACCTTCTTATTGACGATGAAATACAGAAATTGCATCGGAATTAAATACAAAAGGCACAATACCGTCTTAAGGACAAGAAGACTGACTATTCCTACTGACTTTGTTTTGAACCATTAGTGTGACACTCGTTATAGATTACGATGCTTTACTTCAGGTTTACTGTATCCCTTGGACCTTCTTATTGACGATGAAACACAGAAATTGCATCGGAATTAAATACAAAAGGCACAATGCTGACTTAAGTACATGAAGACCGACTCTTCCTACTGATTATGTTTTGAACCATTCCTGTGACACTCGTTATAGATTCCGATGCTTCACTTGAGGTTTACTGTATCCCTTGGACCTTCTTATTGACGATGAAACACAAAATTTGTATCGGTATTAAATACAAAAGGCACAATGCCGACTTAAATACATGAGGACCGACTCTTCCTACTGACTATGTTCTGAACCATTCCTGTGACACTAGTTATAAATTCCGATGCTTCGCTCCACGTTTACTGTATCCCTTGGACATTCTTATTGATGATGAAACATAGAAATTGCATCGGAATTTAATACAAAAGGCAAAATGCCGACTTAAGTACACGAAGACTGACTCTTCTTACTGTCTATGTTTTGATCCATTCCTGTGACACTAGTTACAGATTCCGATGCTACACTCCAGGTTTACTGTATCCCTTGGACCTTCTTATTGACGATGAAATACAGAAATTGCATCGGAATTAAATACAAAAGGCACAATACCGTCTTAAGGACAAGAAGACTGACTATTCCTACTGACTTTGTTTTGAACCATTAGTGTGACACTAGTTTTAGATTCCGATGCTTCACTTCAGGATTACTGTATCCCTTGGACCTTCTTATTGACGATGAAACACAGAAATTGCATCGGAATTAAATACAAAAGGCACAATGCCGACTTAAGTATATGAAGACCGACTCTTAATACTGATTATGCTTTGAACCATTCCTGTGACACTAGTTATAGATTCCGATGCCTCACTTCAGGTTTACTGTATCCCTTGGACCATCTTATTGACGATGAAACACAGAAATTGCATCGGAATTAAATAGAAAAGGCACAATGCCGAATTAATTACAAGAAGACTGACTCTTCTTACTGTCTATGTTTTGAACCATTCCTGTGACACTAGCTATAGATGCCGATGCTTCACTTCAGGTTTAGTGTATCCCTCTGACTTTCTTATTGACGATGAAACACAGAAATGGCTTAGGAATTAAATACAAAAGGCAAAATGCCGACTTAAGTACAATAGGACTGACTCTTATTACTGTCTATGTTTAGAACCATTCGTGTGACACTGGTTATAGATTCCGATGCTTCGCTTGAGGTTTACTGTATCCCTTGGACCTACTTATTGACGATGAAACACAGAAATTGCTTCGGAATTAAATACAAAATGCACAATGCCGACTTAAGTACATGAAGACCGACTCTTCCTACTGACTATGTTTTGAACCATTACTGTGACACTAGTTATTTATACCGATGCTTCACTTAAGGTTTACTGTATCCCTTGGACCTTCTTATTGACGATGAAACACAAAAATTGCATCGGAATTAAATACTAAAGGCACAATGCCTACCTAAGTACAAGAAGACTGACTCTTCTTACTGTCTATGTTTTGAACCATTCCTGTTACACTTGTTATAGATTCCGATGCTTCGCTCCAGGTTTACTGTATCCCTTGGATCTTCTTATTGACAATGAAACACAGAAATTGAATCGGAATTAAATACAAAAAGCACAATGCCGACATAAGTACAAGAAGACTGACTCTTCTCACTGACTATGTTTGAACCATTCCTGTGACACTAGCTATAGATTCCGATGCTTCACTTCAGGTTTACTGTATCCCTCTGACCTTCTTGTTGACGATGAAGCACAGAAATTGCATCGGAATTAAATACAATAGGCACAATGCCGACTTAAGTACAAGAAGACTGACTCTTCTTACTGTCTATGTTTTGAACCATTCCATTGACACTAGTTATAGATTCCGATGCTTCACTCCAGGTTTACTGTATCCCTTGGACCTTGTTATTGACGATGAAACACAGAAATTGCAGCGGAATTAAATAGAAAAGGAATAATGCCGACTTAAGTACAAGAAGACTGATTCTTCTTACTGACTATGTTTTGAACAATTCCTGTGACACTAGTTATAGATTTCGATGCTTCTCTTCAGGTATACTGTACCCTTTGAATCTTCTTATTGATGATGAAACATAGAAATTGCATCGGAATTAAATACAAAAGGCAAAATGCCGACTTAAGTACACGAAGACTGACTCTTCTTACTGTCTATGTTTTGAACCATTCCTGTGACACTAGTTACAGATTCCGATGCTACACTCCAGGTTTACTGTATCCCTTGAAACTTCTTATTGACGATGAAACACAGAAATTGCATCGGAATTAAATACAAAAGGCACAATGCCGACTTAAGGACCAGAAGACTGACTATTCCTACTGACTTTGTTTTGAACCATTAGTGTGACACTAGTTATAGATTCCGATGCTTCACTTCAGGTTTACTGTATCCCTTGGACCTTCTTATTGACGATGAAACACAGAAATTGCATCGGAATTAAATACAAAAGGCACAATGCCGACTTAAGTACAAGAAGACTGACTCTTCCTACTGCCTATGTTTTGAACCATTCCTGTGACACTAGTTATAGATTCCGATGCTTCACTCCAGGTTTACTGTATCCCTTGGACGTTGTTATTGACGATGAAACACAGAAATAGCATCGGAATTAAATAGAAGAGGCACAATGCCGACTTAAGTACAAGAAGACTGATGCTTCTTACTGACTATAATTTGAACCATTACTGTGACAATAGTTATAGATTCCGATGCTTCACATCAGGTTTACTGTACCCCTTGGACCTTCTTATTGACGATGAAACATAGAAATTGCATCGGAATTAAATACAAAAGACAAAATGCCGACTTAGGTACACTAAGACTGACTCTTCTTACTGTCTATGTTTTGAACCATTCCTGTGACACTAGTTACAGATTCCGGTACTACACTCCAGGTTTACTGTATCCCTTGGACCTTCTTATTGACGATGAAACACAGAAATTGCATCGGAATTAAATAGAAAAGGCACAATGCCGACTTAAGTACAAGAGGACTGACTCTTCTTACTGACTATGATTTGAACCATTCCTGTAACACTAGTTATAGATTCCGATGCTACACTTCAGGTTTACTGTATCCTTTGGACCTTCTTATTGACGATGAAACACAGAAATTGCATCGGAATTAAATACAAAAGGCAAAATGCCGACTTAAGTACACGAAGACTGACTCTTCTTACTGTCTATGATTTGAACCATTCCTGTGACACTAGTTATAGATTCCGATGCTACACTCCAGGTTTACTGTATCCCTTGGACCATCTTATTGACGATGAAACACAGAAATTGCACCGGAATTAAATACAAAAGGCACAATGCCGACTTAAGGACAAGAAGACTGACTCTTCCTACTGTGTATGTTTTGAACCAATCCTGTGACACTCGTTATAGATTCCGATGCTTCACTTCAGGTTTACTGTATCCCTTGGACCTTCTTATTGACGCTGAAACACAAAAATTGTATCGGTATTAAATACAAAAGGCACAATGCCGACTTAAGTACATGAAGACCGACTCTTCCTACTGTCTATGTTTAGAACCATTCCTGTGACACTGGTTATAGATTCCGATGCTTCACTTGGGGTTTACTGTATCCCTTGGACCTTCTTATTGACGATGATACACAGAAATTTCATCGTAATTAAATACAAAAGGCACAATGCCGACTTAAGTACATGAAGACCGACTCTTTCTACTGACTATAGTTTGAACCATTCCTGTGACACTAGTTATTGATACCGATGCTTCACTTGAGGTTTACTGTATCCCTGGGACCTTCTTATTGACGATGAAACACAAAAATTGTATCGGTATTAAATACAAAAGGCACAATGCCGACTTAAGTACATGAAGACCGACTCTTCCTACTGACTATGTTTTGAACCATTCCTGTGACACTCGTTATAGATTACGATGCTTTACTTCAGGTTTACTGTATCCCTTGGACCTTCTTATTGACGATGAAACACAGAAATTGCATCGGAATTAAATACAAAAGGCACAATGCCGACTTAAGTACATGAAGACCTTCTCTTCCTACTGATTATGTTTTGAACCATTACTGTGACACTAGTTATAGATTCCGATGCCTCACTTGAGGTTTACTGTATCCCTTGGACCTTCTTATTGACGATGAAACACAAAAATTGTAACAGTATTAAATACAAAAGGCACAATGCCGACTTAAGTACATGAAGACCGACTCTTCCTACTGACTATGTTTTGAACCATTCCTGTGACACTAGTTATAGATTCCGATGTTTCACTTGAGGTTAACTGTATCCCTTGGACCTTGTTGTTGACGATGAAACACAGAAATAGCATCGGAATTAGATAGAAAAAGCACAATGCCGACTTAAGTACAAGAAGACTGACTCGTCTTACTGAGTATGTTTTGAACCATTCCTGTGACACTAGTTATAGATTCCGATTCTTTCTCTTCAGGTTTACTGTACCCCTTGGACCTTCTTATTGACGATGAAACATTGAAATTGCATCGGAATTAAATACAAAAGGCAAAATGCCGACTTAAGTACACGAAGACTGTCTCTTCTTACTGACTATGTTTTGAACCATTCCTGTGACACTAGTTACAGATTCCGATGCTACACTCCAGGTTTACTGTATCCCTTGGACCTTCTTATTGACGATGAAACACAGAAATTGCATCGGAATTAAATAGAAAAGGCACAATGCCGACTTAAGTACAAGAGGACTGACTCTTCTTACTGACTATTATTTGAACCATTCCTGTAACACTAGTTATAGATTCCGATGCTACACTTCAGGTTTACTGTATCCCTTGGACCTTCTTATTAACAATGATACACAGAAATTGCATCGGAATTAAATACAAAAGGGAAAATACGACTTAAGTACACGAAGACTGACACTTCTTACTGTCTATGATTTGAACCATTCCTGTGACACTAGTTATAGATTCCGATGCTACACTCCAGGTTTATTGTATCCCTTGGACCATCTTATTGACGATAAAACACAGAAATTGCATCGGAATTAAATACAAAAGGCACAGTGCCGACTTAATGACAAAAAGACTGACTCTTCCTACTGTGTATGTTTTGAACCATTCCTGTGACACTCGTTATAGATTCCGATGCTTCACTTCAGGTTTACTGTATCCCTTGGACCTTCTTATTGACGCTGAAACACAGAAGTTGAATCGGAATAAAATCAAAAGGCACAATGCCGACTTAACTACAAGAAGACTGACTCTTCCTACTGTCTATGTTTTGAACCATTCCTGTGACACTCGTTATAGATTACGATGCTTTATTTCAGGTTTACTGTATCCCTTGGACCTTCTAATTGACGATGAAACACAGAAATTGCATCGGAGTTAAATACAAAAGGCACAATGCTGACCTCAGTACATCAAGACCGACTCTTCCTACTGATTATGTTTTGAACCATTCCTGTGACACTAGTTATAGATTCCGATGCCTCACTTCAGGTTTACTGTATCCCTTCGACTATCTTATTGACGATTAATCACAGAAATTGCATCGGAATTGAATACAAAAGGCACAATGCTGACTTAAGTACAAGAAGACTGACCCTTCTTAATGTCTATGTTGCGAACCATTCCTGTGACACTAGTTATAGATTCCGAATCTTCACTTCAGGTTTACTGTATCCCTTGGACCTTCATATTGACGATAAAACACAGAAATTGCATCGGAATTAAATACAAAAGGCACAATGCCGAATTAAGTACAAGAAGACTTACTCTTCTTACTGTCTATGTTTTGAACCATTCCTGTGACACTAGCTATAGATTCCGATGCTTCACTTCAGGTTTAGTGTATCCCTCTGACTTTCTTATTGATGATGAAAAACAGAAATGGCTTCGGAATTAAAAACAAAAGGCACAATGCCGACTTAAGTACAAGAGGACTGACTCTTCTTACTGTCTATGTTTAGAACCATTCCTGTGACACTGGTTATAATTTCCGATGCTTCACTTGAGGTTTACTGTATCCCTTGGACCTTCTTATTGACGATGATATACAGAAATTGCATCGCAATTAAATACAAAAGGCACAATGCCGACTTAAGTACATGAAGACCGACTCTTCCTACTGACTATAGTTTGAACCATTCCTGTGACACTAGTTATTGATACCGATGCTTCACTTGAGGTTTACTGTATCCCTTGGACCTTCTTATTGACGATGAAACACAAAAATTGTATCGGTATTAAATACAAAAGGCACAATGCCGACTGAAGTACATGAAGACCGACTCTTCCTACTGACTATGTTTTGAACCATTCCTGTGACACTAGTTATTGATTCCGATGTTTCACTTGAGGTTAACTTTATCCCTTGGACCTTGTAATTGACGATGCAACACAGAAATTGCATCGGAATTAAATACTAAAGGCACAATGCCGACTTAAGTGTAAGAAGACTGACTCTTCTTACTGTCTATGCTTTGAACCATTCCTGTGACACTAGTTATAAATTCCGATGTTTCGCTCCAGCTTTACTGTATCCTTTGGACCTTCTTATTGATGATGAAACATAGAAATTGCATCGGAATTCAATACAAAAGGCAAAATGCCGACTTAAGTACACGAAGACTGACTCTTCTTACTGTCTATGTTTTGAACCATTCCTGTGACACTAGTTATACATTCTGATGCTACACTCCAGGTTTACTGTATCCCTTGGACCATCTTATTGACGATGAAACACAGAAATTGTATCGGAATTAAATACAAAAGGCACAATGCCGACTTAAGGACAAGAAGATTGACTCTTCTTACTGACTTTGTTTTGAACCATACCTGTGACACTAGTTATAGATTCAGATGCTTCACTTCAGGTTTAGTGTATCCCTCTGACTTTCTTATTGTCGATGAAAAACAGAAATGGCTTCGGAATTAAATACAAAAGGCACAATGCCGACTTAAGTACAAGAGGACTGACTCTTCTTACTGTCTATGTTTAGAACCATTCCTGTGACACTGGTTATAGATTCCGATGCTTCACTTGAAGTTTACTGTATCCCTTGGACCTTCTTATTGACGATGAAACACAGAAATTGCATCGGAATTAGATACAAAAGGCACAATGCCGACTTAAGTACATGAAGACCGACTCTTCCTACTGATTATGTTTTGAACCATTCCTGTGGCATTAGTTACAGATTCCGATGCTACACTCCAGGTTTACTGTATCCCTTGGACCTTCTTATTGACGCTGAAACACAGAAGTTGAATCGGAATAAAATCAAAAGGCACAATGCCGACTTAAGTACAAGAAGACTGACTCTTCCTACTGTCTATGTTTTGAACCATTCCTGTGACACTCGTTATAGATTACGATGCTTTACTTCAGGTTTACTGTATCCCTTGGACCTTCTTATTGACGATGAAACACAAAAATTGTATCGGTATTAAATACAAAAGGCACAATGCCGACTTAAGTACAAGAAGACTGACTCGTCTTACTGACTATGTTTTGAACCATTCCTGTGACACTAGTTATAGATTCCGCTTCTTTCTCTTCAGGTTTACTGTATCCCTTGGACCTTCTTATTGACGATGAAGCATAGAAATTGCATCGGAAATAAATACAAAAGGCAAAATGCCGACCTAAGTACACGAAGACTGACTCTTCTTACTGACTATTATTTGATCCATTCCTGTATCACTAGTTATAGATTCCGATGCTACACTTCAGGTTTACTGTATCCCTTGGACCTTCTTATTGACAATGAAACACAGAAATAGCATCGGAATTAAATACAAAAGGGAAAATACGACTTAAGTACACGAAGACTGAAACTTCTTACTGTCTATGATTTGAACCATTCCTGTGACACTAGTTATAGATTCCGATGCCTCACTTCAGGTGTACTGTATCCCTTGGACCATCTTATTGACGATGAAACACAGAAATTGCATCGGAATTAAATACAAAAGGCACAATGCCGAATTAATTACAAGAAGACTGACTCTTCTTACTGTCTATGTTTTGAACCATTCCTGTGACACTAGCTATAGATACCGATGCTTCACTTTAGGTTTAGTATATCCCTCTGACTTTCTTATTGACGATGAAACACAGAAATGGCTTCGGAATTAAATACAAAAGGCACAATGCCGACTTAAGTACAACAGGACTGACTCTTATTACTGTCTATGTTTAGAACCATTCCTGTGACACTGGTTATAGATTCCGATGCTTCACTTGAGGTTTACTGTATCCCTTGGACCTTCTTATTGACGATGAAACACAGAAATTGCATCGGAATTAAATACAAAATGCACAATGCCGACTTAAGTACATGAAGACCGACTCTTCCTACTGACTATGTTTTGAACCATTACTGTGACACTAGTTACTGATACCGATGCTTCACTTGAGGTTTACTGTATCCCTTGGACCTTCTTATTGACGATGAAACACAAAAATTGCATCGGAATTAAATACTAAAGGCACAATGCCGACCTAAGTACAAGAAGACTGACTCTTCTTACTGTCTATGTTTTGAACCATTCCTGTGACACTTGTTATAGATTCCGATGCTTCGCTCCAGGTTTACTGTATCCCTTGGACCTTCTTATTGACAATGAAACACAGAAATTGCATCGGAATTAAATACAATAGGTACAATGCCGACTTAAGTACAAGAAGACTGACTCTTCTTACTGTCTATGTTTTGAACCATTCCTGTGACACTACTTACAGATTCCGATGCTACACTCCAGGTTTACTGTATCCCTTGGACCCTCTTATTGACGATGAAACACAGAAATTGCATCGGAATTAAATACAAAAGGCACAATGCCGACTTAAGGACCAGAAGACTGACTATTCCTACTGACTTTGTTTTGAACCATTAGTGTGACACTAGTTATAGATTCCGATGCTTCACTTCAGGTTTACTGTATCCCTTGGACCTTCTTATTGACGATGAAACACAGACATTGCATCGGAATTAAATACAAAAGGCACAATGCCGACTTAAGTACATAGAAGACTGACTCTTCCTACTGCCTATGTTTTGAACCATTCCTGTGACACTGGTTATAGATTCCGATGCTTCACTTGAGGTTTACTGTATCCCTTGGACCTTCTTATTGACGATGATACACAGAAATTGCATCGTAATTAAATAAAAAAGGCACAAAGCCGACTTAAGTACATGAAGACCGAATCTTCCTACTGACTATAGTTTGAACCATTCCTGTGACACTAGTTATTGATACCGATGCTTCACTTGAGGTTTACTGTATCCCTTGGACCTTCTTATTGACGATGAAACACAAAAATTGTATCGGTATTAAATACAAAAGGCACAATGCCGACTTAAGTACATGAAGACCGACTCTTCCTACTGACTATGTTTTGAACCATTCCTGTGACACTAGTTATAGATTCCGATGTTTCACTTGAGGTTAACTATATCCCTTGGACCTTGTTATTGACGATGAAACACAGAAATTGCATCGGAATTAAATACTAAAGGCACAATGCCGACTTAAGTATAAGAAGACTGACTCTTCTTACTGTCTATGTTTTGAACCATTCCTGAGACACTAGTTACAGATTCCGATGCTACACTCCAGGTTTACTGTATCCCTTGGACCTTCTTATTGACGATGAAATACAGAAATTGCATCGGAATTAAATACAAAAGGCACAATACCGACTTAAGGACAAGAAGTCTGACTCTTCTTACTGTCTGTGTTTTGAACCATTCCTGTGACACTAGTTATACATTCCGATGCTACACTCCAGGTTTACTGTATCCCTTGGACCATCTTATTGACGATGAAACACAGAAATTGCATCGGAATTAAATACAAAAGGCACAATGCCGACTTAAGGACAAGAAGATTGACTCTTCTTTCTGACTTTGTTTTGAACCATTCCTGTGACACTAGTTACAGATTCCGATGCTACACTCCAGGTTTACTGCATCCCTTGGACCTTCTTATTGACGATGAAATACAGAAATTGCATCGGAATTAAATACAAAAGGCACAATACCGACTTAAGGACAAGAAGTCTGACTCTTCTTACTGTTTATGTTTTGAACCATTCCTGTGACACTAGTTATAGATTCCGATGATTCACTTCAGGTTTACTGTACCCCTTGGACCATTTTATTGACGATGAAACATAGACATTGCATCGGAATTAAATACAAAAGGAAAAATGCCGACTTAAGTACACGAGGACTGACTCTTCTTACTGTCTATGTTTAGAACCATTCCTGTGACACTAGTTACAGATTCCGATGCTACACTCCAGGTTTACTGTATCCCTTGGACCTTCTTATTGACGATGAAACACAGAAATTGCATCGGAATTAAATACAAAAGGCACAATGCCGACTTAAGGACCAGAAGACTGACTATTCCTACTGACTTTGTTTTGAACCATTAGTGTGACACTAGTTATAGATTCCGATGCTTCACTTCAGGTTTACTGTATCCCTTGGACCTTCTTATTGACGATGAAACACAGACATTGCATCGGAATTAAATACAAAAGGCACAATGCCGACTTAAGTACAAGAAGACTGACTCTTCCTACTGCCTATGTTTTGAACCATTCCTGTGACACTAGTTATAGATTCCGATGCTTCACTCCAGGTTTACTGTATCCCATGGACGTTGTTATTGACGATGAAACACAGAAATAGCATCGGAATTAAATAAAAGAGGCACAATGCCGACTTAAGTACAAGAAGACTGACTCTTCTTACTGACTATAATTTGAACCATTACTGTGACAATAGTTATAGATTCCGATGCTTCACTTCAGGTTTACTGTACCCTTTGGACCTTCTTATTGACGATGAAACACAGAAATTGCATCGGAATTAAATACAAAAGACAAAATGCCGACTTAAGTACACGAAGACTGACTCTTCTTACTGTCTATGATTTGAACCATTCCTGTGACACTAGTTATAGATTCCGATGCTACACTCCATATTTACTGTATCCCTTGGACCATCTTATTGACGATGAAACACAGAAATTGCATCGGAATTAAATACAAAAGGCACAATGCCGACTTAAGGACAAGAAGACTGACTCTTCCTACTGTGTATGTTTTGAACCATTCCTGTGACACTCGTTATAGATTCCGATGCTTCACTTCAGGTTTACTGTATCCCTTGGACCTTCTTATTGACGCTGAAACACAGAAGTTGAATCGGAATAAAATCAAAAGGCACAATGCCGACTTAAGTACAAGAAGACTGACTCTTCCTACTGTCTATGTTTTGAACCATTTCTGTGACACTCGTTATAGATTACGATGCTTTACTTCAGGTTTACTGTATCCCTTGGACTATCTTATTGACGATTAATCACAGAAATTGCATCGGAATTGAATACAAAAGGCACAATGCCGAATTAAGTACAAGAAGACTGACTCTTCATACTATCTATGTTTTGAACCATTCCTGTGACACTAGCTATAGATTCCGATGCTTCACTTCAGGTTTAGTGTATCCCTCTGACTTTCTTATTGACGATGAAAAACAGAAATGGCTTCGGAATTAAATACAAAAGGCACAATGCCGACTTAAGTATAAGAAGACTGACTCTTCTTACTGTCTATGCTTTGAACCATTCCTGTGACACTAGTTATAAATTCCGATGTTTCGCTCCAGCTTTACTGTATCCTTTGGACCTTCTTATTGATGATGAAACATAGAAATTGCATCGGAATTCAATACAAAAGGCACAATGCCGACTTAAGTACATGAAGACCGACTCTTCCTACTGACTATGTTTTGAACCATTCCTGTGACACTAGTTATTGATTCCGATGTTTCACTTGAGGTTAACTTTATCCCTTGGACCTTGTAATTGACGATGCAACACAGAAATTGCATCGGAATTAAATACTAAAGGCACAATGCCGACTTAAGTATAAGAAGACTGACTCTTCTTACTGTCTATGCTTTGAACCATTCCTGTGACACTAGTTATAAATTCCGATGTTTCGCTCCAGCTTTACTGTATCCTTTGGACCTTCTTATTGATGATGAAACATAGAAATTGCATCGGAATTCAATACAAAAGGCAAAATGCCGACTTAAGTACACGAAGACTGACTCTTCTTACTGTCTATGTTTTGAACCATTCCTGTGACACTAGTTATACATTCCGATGCTACACTCCAGGTTTACTGTATCCCTTGGACCATCTTATTGACGATGAAACACAGAAATTGTATCGGAATTAAATACAAAAGGCACAATGCCGACTTAAGGACAAGAAGATTGACTCTTCTTACTGACTTTGTTTTGAACCATACCTGTGACACTAGTTATAGATTCAGATGCTTCACTTCAGGTTTAGTGTATCCCTCTGACTTTCTTATTGTCGATGAAAAACAGAAATGGCTTCGGAATTAAATACAAAAGGCACAATGCCGACTTCAGTACAAGAGGACTGACTCTTCTTACTGTCTATGTTTAGAACCATTCCTGTGACACTGGTTATAGATTCCGATGCTTCACTTGAAGTTTACTGTATCCCTTGGACCTTCTTATTGACGATGAAACACAGAAATTGCATCGGAATTAGATACAAAAGGCACAATGCCGACTTAAGTACATGAAGACCGACTCTTCCTACTGATTATGTTTTGAACCATTCCTGTGGCATTAGTTACAGATTCCGATGCTACACTCCAGGTTTACTGTATCCCTTGGACCTTCTTATTGACGCTGAAACACAGAAGTTGAATCGGAATAAAATCAAAAGGCACAATGCCGACTTAAGTACAAGAAGACTGACTCTTCCTACTGTCTATGTTTTGAACCATTCCTGTGACACTCGTTATAGATTACGATGCTTTACTTCAGGTTTACTGTATCCCTTGGACCTTCTTATTGACGATGAAACACAAAAATTGTATCGGTATTAAATACAAAAGGCACAATGCCGACTTAAGTACAAGAAGACTGACTCGTCTTACTGACTATGTTTTGAACCATTCCTGTGACACTAGTTATAGATTCCGATTCTTTCTCTTCAGGTTTACTGTATCCCTTGGACCTTCTTATTGACGATGAAGCATAGAAATTGCATCGGAAATAAATACAAAAGGCAAAATGCCGACCTAAGTACACGAAGACTGACTCTTCTTACTGACTATGTTTTGAACCATTCCTGTGACACTAGTTACAGATTCCGATGCTACACTCCAGGTTTACTGTATCCCTTGGACCTTCTTATTGACGATGAAACACAGAAATTGCATCGGAATTAAATAGAAAAGGCACAATGCCGACTTAAGTACAAGAGGACTGACTCTTCTTACTGACTATTATTTGATCCATTCCTGTATCACTAGTTATAGATTCCGATGCTACACTTCAGGTTTACTGTATCCCTTGGACCTTCTTATTGACAATGAAACACAGAAATAGCATCGGAATTAAATACAAAAGGGAAAATACGACTTAAGTACACGAAGACTGAAACTTCTTACTGTCTATGATTTGAACCATTCCTGTGACACTAGTTATAGATTCCGATGCCTCACTTCAGGTGTACTGTATCCCTTGGACCATCTTATTGACGATGAAACACAGAAATTGCATCGGAATTAAATACAAAAGGCACAATGCCGAATTAATTACAAGAAGACTGACTCTTCTTACTGTCTATGTTTTGAACCATTCCTGTGACACTAGCTATAGATAACGATGCTTCACTTTAGGTTTAGTATATCCCTCTGACTTTCTTATTGACGATGAAACACAGAAATGGCTTCGGAATTAAATACAAAAGGCACAATGCCGACTTAAGTACAACAGGACTGACTCTTATTACTGTCTATGTTTAGAACCATTCCTGTGACACTGGTTATAGATTCCGATGCTTCACTTGAGGTTTACTGTATCCCTTGGACCTTCTTATTGACGATGAAACACAGAAATTGCATCGGAATTAAATACAAAATGCACAATGCCGACTTAAGTACATGAAGACCGACTCTTCCTACTGACTATGTTTTGAACCATTACTGTGACACTAGTTACTGATACCGATGCTTCACTTGAGGTTTACTGTATCCCTTGGACCTTCTTATTGACGATGAAACACAAAAATTGCATCGGAATTAAATACTAAAGGCACAATGCCGACCTAAGTACAAGAAGACTGACTCTTCTTACTGTCTATGTTTTGAACCATTCCTGTGACACTTGTTATAGATTCCGATGCTTCGCACCAGGTTTACTGTATCCCTTGGACCTTCTTATTGACAATGAAACACAGAAATTGCATCGGAATTAAATACAATAGGTACAATGCCGACTTAAGTACAAGAAGACTGACTCTTCTTACTGTCTATGTTTTGAACCATTCCTGTGACACTAGTTACAGATTCCGATGCTACACTCCAGGTTTACTGTATCCCTTGGACCTTCTTATTGACGATGAAACACAGAAATTGCATCGGAATTAAATACAAAAGGCACAATGCCGACTTAAGGACCAGAAGACTGACTAATCCTACTGACTTTGTTTTGAACCATTAGTGTGACACTAGTTATAGATTCCGATGCTTCACTTCAGGTTTACTGTATCCCTTGGACCTTCTTATTGACGATGAAACACAGACATTGCATCGGAATTAAATACAAAAGGCACAATGCCGACTTAAGTACAAGAAGACTGACTCTTCCTACTGCCTATGTTTTGAACCATTCCTGTGACACTAGTTATAGATTCCGATGCTTCACTCCAGGTTTACTGTATCCCATGGACGTTGTTATTGACGATGAAACACAGAAATAGCATCGGAATTAAATAAAAGAGGCACAATGCCGACTTAAATACAAGAAGACTGACTCTTCTTACTGTCTATGATTTGAACCATTCCTGTGACACTAGTTATAGATTCCGATTCTACACTCCATATTTACTGTATCCCTTGGACCATCTTGTTGACGATGAAACACAGAAATTGCATCGGAATTAAATACAAAAGGCACAATGCCGACTTAAGGACAAGAAGACTGACTCTTCCTACTGTGTATGTTTTGAACCATTCCTGTGACACTCGTTATAGATTCCGATGCTTCACTTCAGGTTTACTGTATCCCTTGGACCTTCTTATTGACGCTGAAACACAGAAGTTGAATCGGAATAAAATCAAAAGGCACAATGCCGACTTAAGTACAAGAAGACTGACTCTTCCTACTGTCTATGTTTTGAACCATTTCTGTGACACTCGTTATAGATTACGATGCTTTACTTCAGGTTTACTATATCCCTTGGACTATCTTATTGACGATTAATCACAGAAATTGCATCGGAATTGAATACAAAAGGCATAATGCCGAATTAAGTACAAGAAGACTGACTCTTCATACTATCTATGTTTTGAACCATTCCTGTGACACTAGCTATAGATTCCGATGCTTCACTTCAGGATTAGTGTATCCCTCTGACTTTCTTATTGACGATGAAAAACAGAAATGGCTTCGGAATTAAATACTAAAGGCTCAATGCCGACTTAAGTACAAGAGGACTGACTCTTCTTACTGTCTATGTTTAGAACCATTCCTGTGACACTGGTTATAGATTCCGATGCTTCACTTGAGGTTTACTGAATCCCTTGGACCTTCTTATTGACGATGATACACAGAAATTGCATCGTAATTAAATAAAAAAGGCACAAAGCCGACTTAAGTACATGAAGACCGAATCTTCCTACTGACTATAGTTTGAACCATTCCTGTGACACTAGTTATTGATACCGATGCTTCACTTGAGGTTTACTGTATCCCTTGGACCTTCTTATTGACGATGAAACACAAAAATTGTATCGGTATTAAATACAAAAGGCACAATGCCGACTTAAGTACATGAAGACCGACTCTTCCTACTGACTATGTTTTGAACCATTCCTGTGACACTAGTTATAGATTCCGATGATTCACTTCAGGTTTACTGTACCCCTTGGACCTTTTTATTGACGATGAAACATAGAAATTGCATTGGAATTAAATACAAAAGGAAAAATGCCGACTTAAGTACACGAAGACTGACTCTTCTTACTGTCTATGTTTAGAACCATTCCTGTGACACTAGTTACAGATTCCGATGCTACACTCCAGGTTTACTGTATCCCTTGGACCTTCTTATTGACGATGAAACACAGAAATTGCATCGGAATTAAATACAAAAGGCACAATGCCGACTTAAGGACCAGAAGACTGACTATTCCTACTGACTTTGTTTTGAACCATTAGTGTGACACTAGTTATAGATTCCGATGCTTCACTTCAGGTTTACTGTATCCCTTGGACCTTCTTATTGACGATGAAACACAGACATTGCATCGGAATTAAATACAAAAGGCACAATGCCGACTTAAGTACAAGAAGACTGACTCTTCCTACTGCCTATGTTTTGAACCATTCCTGTGACACTAGTTATAGAATCCGATGCTTCACTCCAGGTTTACTGTATCCCATGGACGTTGTTATTGACGATGAAACACAGAAATAGCATCGGAATTAAATAAAAGAGGCACAATGCCGACTTAAGTACAAGAAGACTGACTCTTCTTACTGACTATAATTTGAACCATTACTGTGACAATAGTTATAGATTCCGATGCTTCACTTCAGGTTTACTGTACCCTTTGGACCTTCTTATTGACGATGAAACACAGAAATTGCATCGGAATTAAATACAAAAGACAAAATGCCGACTTAAGTACACGAAGACTGACTCTTCTTACTGTCCATGATTTGAACCATTCCTGTGACACTAGTTATAGATTCCGATGCTACACTCCATATTTACTGTATCCCTTGGACCATCTTATTGACGATGAAACACAGAAATTGCATCGGAATTAAATACAAAAGGCACAATGCCGACTTAAGGACAAGAAGACTGACTCTTCCTACTGTGTATGTTTTGAACCATTCCTGTGACACTCGTTATAGATTCCGATGCTTCACTTCAGGTTTACTGTATCCCTTGGACCTTCTTATTGACGCTGAAACACAGAAGTTGAATCGGAATAAAATCAAAAGGCACAATGCCGACTTAAGTACAAGAAGACTGACTCTTCCTACTGTCTATGTTTTGAACCATTTCTGTGACACTCGTTATAGATTACGATGCTTTACTTCAGGTTTACTGTATCCCTTGGACTATCTTATTGACGATTAATCACAGAAATTGCATCGGAATTGAATACAAAAGGCACAATGCCGAATTAAGTACAAGAAGACTGACTCTTCATACTATCTATGTTTTGAACCATTCCTGTGACACTAGCTATAGATTCCGATGCTTCACTTCAGGTTTAGTGTATCCCTCTGACTTTCTTATTGACGATGAAAAACAGAAATGGCTTCGGAATTAAATACAAAAGGCACAATGCCGACTTAAGTACAAGAGGACTGACTCTTCTTACTGTCTATGTTTAGAACCATTCCTGTGACACTGGTTATAGATTCCGATGCTTCACTTGAGGTGTACTGTATCCCTTGGACCTTCTTATTGACGATGATACACAGAAATTGCATCGTAATTAAATACAAAAGGCACAATGCCGACTTAAGTACATGAAGACCGACTCTTCCTACTGACTATAGTTTGAACCATTCCTGTGACACTAGTTATTGATACCGATGCTTCACTTGAGGTTTACTGTATCCCTTGGACCTTCTTATTGACGATGAAACACAAAAATTGTATCGGTATTAAATACGAAAGGCACAATGCCGACTTAAGTACATGAAGACCGACTCTTCCTACTGACTATGTTTTGAACCATTCCTGTAACACTAGTTATAGATTCCGATGTTTCACTTGAGGTTAACTATATCCCTTGGACCTTGTTATTGACGATGAAACACAGAAATTGCATCGGAATTAAATACAAAAAGCACAATGCCGTATTACGTACAAGAAGACTGACTCTTCTTACTGACTATGTTTGAACCATTCCTGTGACACTAGCTATAGATTCCGATGCTTCACTTCAGGTTTACTGTATCCCTCTGACCTTCTTGTTGACGATGAAGCACAGAAGTTGCATCGGAATTAAATACAATAGGTACAATGCCGACTTAAGTACAAGAAGACTGACTCTTCTTACTGTCTATGTATTGAACCATTCCTGTGACACTAGTTACAGATTCCGATGCTACACTCCAGCTTTACTGTATCCCTTGGACCTTCTTATTGACGATGAAACACAGAAATTGCATCGGAATTAAATACAAAAGCACAATGCCGACTTAAGGACCAGAAGACTGACTATTCCTACTGACTTTGTTTTGAACCATTAGTGTAACACTAGTTATAGATTCCGATGCTTCACTTCAGGTTTACTGTATCCCTTGGACCTTCTTATTGACGATGAAACACAGACATTGCATCGGAATTAAATACAAAAGGCACAATGCCGACTTAAGTACAAGAAGACTGACTCTTCCTACTGCCTATGTTTTGAACCATTCCTGTGACACTAGTTATAGATTCCGATGCTTCACTCCAGGTTTACTGTATCCCATGGACGTTGTTATTGACGATGAAACACAGAAATAGCATCGGATTTAAATAAAAGAGGCACAGTGCCGACTTAAGTACAAGAAGACTGACTCTTCTTACTGACTATAATTTGAACCATTACTGTGACAATAGTTATAGATTCCGATGCTTCACTTCAGGTTTACTGTACCATTTGGACCTTCTTATTGACGATGAAACACAGAAATTGCATCGGAATTAAATACAAAATGCAAAATGCCGACTTAAGTACACGAAGACTGACTCTTCTTACTGTCTATGATTTGAACCATTCCTGTGACACTAGTAATAGATTCCGATGCTAGACTCCATATTTACTGTATCCCTTGGGCCATCTTATTGACGATGAAACACAGAAATTGCATCGGAATTAAATTCAAAAGGCACAATGCCGACTTAAGGACAAGAAGACTGACTCTTCCTACTGTGTATGTTTTGTACCATTCCTGTGACACTCGTTATAGATTCCGATGCTTCACTTCAGGTTTACTGTATCCCTTGGACCTTCTTATTGACGCTGAAACACAGAAGTTGAATCGGAATAAAATCAAAAGGCACAATGCCGACTTAAGTACAAGAAGACTGACTCTTCCTACTGTCTATGTTTTGAACCAATTCTGTGACACTCGTTATAGATTACGATGCTTTACTTCAGGTTTACTATATCCCTTGGACTATCTTATTGACGATTAATCACAGAAATTGCATCGGAATTGAATACAAAAGGCACAATGCCGAATTAAGTACAAGAAGACTGACTCTTCATACTATCTATGTTTTGAACCATTCCTGTGACACTAGCTATAGATTCCGATGCTTCACTTCAGGTTTAGTGTATCCCTCTGACTTTCTTATTGACGATGACAAACAGAAATGGCTTCGGAATTAAATACAAAAGGCACAATGCCGACTTAAGTACAAGAGGACTGACTCTTCTTACTGTCTATGTTTAGAACCATTCCTGTGACACTGGTTATAGATTCCGATGCTTCACTTGAGGTTTACTGTATCCCTTGGACCTTCTTATTGACGATGATACACAGAAATTGCATCGTAATTAAATACAAAAGGCACAATGCCGACTTAAGTACATGAAGACCGACTCTTCCTACTGACTATAGTTTGAACCATTCCTGTGACACTAGTTATTGATACCGATGCTTCACTTGAGGTTTACTGTATCCCTTGGACCTTCTTATTGACGATGAAACACAAAAATTGTATCGGTATTAAATACAAAAGGCACAATGCCGACTTAAGTACATGAAGACCGACTCTTCCTACTGACTATGTTTTGAACCATTCCTGTGACACTAGTTATAGATTCCGATGTTTCACTTGAGGTTAACTATATCCCTTGGACCTTGTTATTGACGATGAAACACAGAAATTGCATCGGAATTAAATACTAAAGGCACAATGCCGACTTAAGTATAAGAAGACTGACTCTTCTTACTGTCTATGATTTGAACCATTCCTGTGACACTAATTATAAATTCCGATGCTTCGCTCCAGGTTTACTGTATCCCTTGGACCTTCTTATTGATGATGAAACATAGAAATTGCATCGGAATTTAATACAAAAGGCAAAATGCCGACTTAAGTACACGAAGACTGACTCTTCTTACTGTCTATGTTTTGAACCATTCCTGTGACACTAGTTACAGATTCCGATGCTACACTCCAGGTTTACTGTATCCCTTGGACCTTCTTATTGACGATGAAATACAGAAATTGCATCGGAATTAAATAAAAAAGGCACAATGCCGACTTAAGGACAAGAAGATTGACTCTTCTTTCTGACTTTGTTTTGAACCATTCCTGTGACACTAGTTACAGATTCCGATGCTACACTCCAGGTTTACTGTATCCCTTGGACCTTCTTATTGACGATGAAATACAGAAATTGCATCGGAATTAAATACAAAAGGCACAATACCGACTTAAGGACAAGAAGTCTGACTCTTCTTATTGTCTATGTTTTGAACCATTCCTGTGACACTAGTTATAGATTCCGATGCTTCACTTCAGGTTTACTGTACCCCTTGGACCTTTTTATTGACGATGAATCATAGAAATTGCATCGGAATTAAATACAAAAGGAAAAATGCCGACTTAAGTACACGAAGACTGACTCTTCTTACTGTCTATGTTTAGAACCATTCCTGTGACACTAGTTACAGATTCCGATGCTACACTCCATGTTTACTGTATCCCTTGGACCTTCTTATTGACGATGAAACACAGAAATTGCATCGGAATTAAATACAAAAGGCACAATGCCGACTTAAGGACCAGAAGACTGACTATTCCTACTGACTTGGTTTTGAACCATTAGTGTGACACTAGTTATAGATTCCGATGCTTCACTTCAGGTTTACTGTATCCCTTGGACCTTCTTATTGACGATGAAACACAGACATTGCATCGGAATTAAATACAAAAGGCACAATGCCGACTTAAGTACAAGAAGACTGACTCTTCCTACTGCCTATGTTTTGAACCATTCCTGTGACACTAGTTATAGATTCCGATGCTTCACTCCAAATTTACTGTATCCCATGGACGTTGTTATTGACGATGAAACACAGAAATAGCATCGGAATGAAATAAAAGAGGCACAATGCCGACGTAAGTACAAGAAGACTGACTCTTCTTACTGACTATCATTTGAACCATTACTGTGACAATAGTTATAGATTCCGATGCTTCACTTCAGGTTTACTGTACCCTTTGGTTCTTCTTATTGACGATGAAACACAGAAAGTGCATCGGAATTAAATACAAAAGGCAAAATGCCGACTTAAGTACACGAAGACTGACTCTTCTTACTGTCTTTGATTTGAACCATTCCTGTGACACTAGTTATAGATTCCGATGCTACACTCCATATTTACTGTATCCCTTGGACCATCTTATTGACGATGACACACAGAAATTGCATCGGAATTAAATACAAAAGGCACAATGCCGACTTAAGGACAAGAAGACTGACTCTTCCTACTGTGTATGTTTTGAACCACTCCTGTGACACTCGTTATAGATTCCGATGCTTCACTTCAGGTTTACTGTATCCCTTGGACCTTCTTATTGACGCTGAAACACAGAAGTTGAATCGGAATAAAATCAAAAGCACAATGCCGACTTAAGTACAAGAAGACTGACTCTTATTACTGTCTATGTTTTGAACCATTTCTGTGACACTCGTTATAGATTACGATGCTTTACTTCAGGTTTACTGTATCCCTTGGACTATCTTATTGACGATTAATCACAGAAATTGCTTCGGAATTGAATACAAAAGGCACAATGCTGAATTAAGTACAAGAAGACTGCCTCTTCATACTATCTATGTTTTGAACCATTCCTGTGACACTAGCTATAGATTCCGATGCTTCACTTCAGGTTTAGTGTATCCCTCTGACTTTCTTATTGACGATGAAAAACAGAAATGGCTTCGGAATTAAATACAAAAGGCACAATGCCGACTTAAGTACAAGAGGACTGACTCTTCTTACTGT
Organism: Schistocerca serialis cubense; assembly: GCF_023864345.2. Lineage (NCBI taxonomy): Eukaryota > Metazoa > Arthropoda > Insecta > Orthoptera > Acrididae > Schistocerca > Schistocerca serialis. The sequence goes on along the minus strand of NC_064649.1, from coordinate 182,951,793 downwards.
CTATGTTTAGAACCATTCCTGTGACACTGGTTATAGATTCCGATGCTTCACTTGAGGTTTACTGTATCCCTTGGACCTTCTTATTGACGACGATACACAGAAATTGCATCGTAATTAAATACAAAAAGCACAATGCCGACTTAAGTACATGAAGACCGACTCTTCCTACTGACTATAGTTTGAACCATTCCTGTGACACTAGTTATTGATACCGATGCTTCACTTGAGGGTTACTGTATCCCTTGGACCTTCTTATTGACGATGAAACACAAAAATTGTATCGGTATTAAATACGAAAGGCACAATGCCGACTTAAGTACATGAAGACCGACTCTTCCTACTGACTATGTTTTGAACCATTCCTGTGACACTAGTTATAGATTCCGATGTTTCACTTGAGGTTAACTATATCCCTTGGACCTTGTTATTGACGATGAAACACAGAAATTGCATCGGAATTAAATACTAAAGGCACAATGCCGACTTAAGTATAAGAAGACTGACTCTTCTTACTGTCTATGATTTGAACCATTCCTGTGACACTAATTATAAATTCCGATGCTTCGCTCCAGGTTTACTGTATCCCTTGGACCTTCTTATTGATGATGAAACATAGAAATTGCATCGGAATTTAATACAAAAGGCAAAATGCCGACTTAAGTACACGAAGACTGACTCTTCTTACTGTCTATGTTTTGAACCATTCCTGTGACACTAGTTACAGATTCCGATGCTACACTCCAGGTTTACTGTATCCCTTGGACCTTCTTATTGACGATGAAATACAGAAATTGCATCGGAATTAAATACAAAAGGCACAATACCGACTTAAGGACAAGAAGTCTGACTCTTCTTACTGTCTATGTTTTGAACCATTCCTGTGACACTAGTTATACATTCCGATGCTACACTCCAGGTTTACTGTATCCCTTGGACCATCTTATTGACGATGAAACACAGAAATTGCATCGGAATTAAATACAAAAGGCACAATGCCGACTTAAGGACAAGAAGATTGACTCTTCTTTCTGACTTTGTTTTGAACCATTCCTGTGACACTAATTATAGATTCCGATGCTTCACTTCAGGTTTAGTGTATCCCTCTGACTTTCTTATTGACGATGAAAAACAGAAATGGCTTCGAAATTATATACAAAAGGCCCAATGCCGACTTAAGTACAAGAGGACTGACTCATCTTACTGTCTATGTTTAGAACCATTCCTGTGACACTGGTTATAGATTCCGATGCTTCACTTGAAGTTTACTGTATCCCTTGGGCCTTCTTATTGACGATGAAACACAGAAATTGCATCGGAATTAGATACAAAAGGCACAATGCCGACTTAAGTACATGAAGACCGACTCTTCCTACTGATTATGTTTTGAACCATTCCTGTGACATTAGTTACAGTTTCCGATGCTACACTCCAGGTTTACTGTATCCCTTGGACCTTCTTATTGACGCTGAAACACAGAAGTTGAATCGGAATAAAATCAAAAGGCACAATGCCGACTTAAGTATAAGAAGACTGACTCTTCCTACTGTCTATGTTTTGAACCATTCCTGTGACACTCGTTATAGATTACGATGCTTTACTTCAGGTTTACTGTATCCCTTTGACCTTCTTATTGACGATGAAACACAGAAATTGCATCGGAATTAAATACAAAAGGCACAATGCCGACTTAAGTACATGAAGACCTACTCTTCCTACTGATTATGTATTGAACCATTACTGTAACACTAGTTATAGATTCCGATGCCTCACTTCAGGTTTACTGTATCCCTTGGACTATCTTATTGACGATTAATCACAGAAATTGCATCGGAATTAAATACAAAAGGCACAATGCCGAATTAAGTACAAGAAGACTGACTCTTCTTACTGTCTATGTTTTGAACCATTCCTGTGACACTAGCTATAGATTCCGTTGCTTCACTTCAGGTTTAGTGTATCCCTCTGACTTTCTTATTGAAGACGAAAAACAGAAATGGCTTCGGAATTAAATACAAAAGGCACAATGCCGACTTAAGTACAAGAGGACTGACTCTTCTTACTGTCTATGTTTAGAACCATTCCTGTGACACTGGTTATAGATTCCGATGCTTCACTTGAGGCTTACTGTATCCCTTGGACCTTCTTATTGACGATGAAGCACAGAAATTGCATCGTAATTAAATACAAAAGGCACAATGCCGACTTAAGTACATGAAGACCGACTCTTCCTACTGACTATGTTTTGAACCATTCCTGTGACACTAGTTATTGATACCGATGCTTCACTTGAGGTTTACTGTATCCCTTGGACCTTCTTCTTGACGATGAAACACAAAAATTGTATCGGTATTAAATACAAAAGGCACAATGCGACTTAAGTACATGAAGACCGACTCTTCCTACTGACTATGTTTTAAACCATTCCTGTGACACTAGTTATGGATTCCGATGTTTCACTTGAGGTTAACTGTATCCCTTGGACCTTGTTGTTGACGATGAAACACAGAAATAGCATCGGAATTAAATAGAAAAAGCACAATGCCGACTTAAGTACAAGAAGACTGATTCGTCTTAGTGACTATGTTTTTTAACCATTCCTGTGACACTAGTTATAGATTCCGATTCTTTCTCTTCAGGTTTACTGTACCCCTTGGACCTTCTTATTGACGATGAAACATTGAAATTGCATCGGAATTAAATACAAAAGGCAAAATGCCGACTTAAGTACACGAAGACTGAATCTTCTTACTGACTATGTTTTGAACCATTCCTGTGACACTAGTTACAGATTCCGATGCTACACTCCATGTTTACTGTATCCCTTGGACCTTCTTATTGACGATGAAACACAGAAATTGCATCGGAATTAAATAGAAAAGGCACAATGCCGACTTAAGTACAAGAGGACTGACTCTTCTTACTGACTATTATTTGATCCATTCCTGTAACACTAGTTATAGATTCCGATGCTACACTTCAGGTTTACTGTATCAATTGGACCTTCTTATTGACAATGAAACACAGAAATTGCATCGGAATTAAATACAAAAGGGAAAATACGACTTAAGTACACGAAGACTGACACTTCTTACTGTCTATGATTTGAACCATTCCTGTGACACTGGTTATAGATTCCGATGCTACACTCCAGGTTTATTGTATCCCTTGGACCATCTTATTGACGATGAAACACAGAAATTGCATCGGAATTGAATACAAAAGGCACAATGCCGACTTAAGGACAAAAAGACTGACTCTTCCTACTGTGTATGTTTTGAACCATTCCTGTGACACTCGTTATAGATTCCGATGCTTCACTTCAGGTTTACTGTATCCCTTGGACCTTCTTATTGACGCTGAAACACAGAAGTTGAATCGGAATAAAATCAAAAGGCACAATGCCGACTTAAGTACATGAAGACTGACTCTTCCTACTGTCTATGTTTTGAACCATTCCTGTGACACTCGTCATAGATTACCATGCTTTACTTCAGGTTTACTGTATCCCTTGGACCTTCTTATTGACGATGAAACACAGAAATTGCATCGGAATTAAATACAAAAGGCACAATGCTGACTTAAGTACATGAAGACCGACTCTTCCTACTGATTATGTTTTGAACCATTCCTGTGACACTAGTTATAGATTCCGATGCCTCACTTCAGGTTTACTGTATCCCTTGAACTATCTTATTGACGATTAATCACAGAAATTGCATCGGAATTGAATTCAAAGGGCACAATGCCGAATTAAGTACAAGAAGACTGACTCTTCTTACTGTCTATGTTTTGAACCATTCCTGTGACACTAGCTATAGATTCCGATGCTTCACTTCAGGTTTAGTGTATTTCCTCTGACTTTCTTATTGATGATGAAAAACAGAAATGGCTTCAGAATTAAATACAAAAGGCACAATGCCGACTTAAGTACAAGAGGACTGACTCTTCTTACTGTCTATGTTTAGAACCATTCCTGTGACACTGGTTATAGATTCCGATGCTTCACTTGAGGTTTACTGTATCCCTTGACCTTCTTATTGACGATGATACACAGAAATTGCATCGTAATTAAATACAAAAGGCACAATGCCGACTTAAGTACATGAAGACCGACTCTTCCTACTGACTATAGTTTGAACCATTCCTGTGACACTAGTTATTGATACCGATGCTTCACTTGAGGTTTACTGTGTCCCTTGGACCTTCTTATTGACGATGAAACACAAAAATTGTATCGGTATTAAATACAAAAGGCACAATGCCGACTTAAGTACATGAAGACCGACTCTTCCTACTGACTATGTTTTGAACCATTCCTGTGACACTAGTTATAGATTACGATGTTTCACTTGAGGTTAACTTTATCCCTTGGACCTTGTTATTGACGTTGAAACACAGAAATTGCATCGGAATTAAATACTAAAGGCACAATGCCGACTTAAGTATAAGAAGACTGACTCTTCTTACTGTCTATGGTTTGAACCATTCCTGTGACACTAGTTATAAATTCCGATGCTTGCTCCAGGTTTACTGTATCCCTTGTACCTTCTTATTGATGATGAAACATAGAAATTGCATCGGAATTTAATACAAAAGGCAAAATGCCGACTTAAGTACACGAAGACTGACTCTTCTTACTGTCTATGTTTTGAACCATTCCTGTGACACTAGTTACAGATTCCGATGCTACACTCCAGGTTTACTGTATCCCTTGGACCTTCTTACTGACGATGAAATACAGAAATTGCATCGGAATTAAATACAAAAGGCACAATACCGACTTAAGGACAAGAAGACTGACTATTCCTACTGACTTTGTTTTGAACCATTAGTGTGACACTAGTTATAGATTCCGATGCTTCACTTCAGGTTTACTGTATCCCTTGGACCATCTTATTGACGATGAAACACAGAAATTGCATCGGAATTAAATACAAAAGGCACAATGCCGAATTAATTACAAGTAGACTGACTCTTCTTACTGTCTATGCTTTGAACCATTCCTGTGACACTAGTTATAAATTCCGATGCTTCGCTCCAGGTTTACTGTATCCCTCGGACCTTCTTATTGATGATGAAACATAGAAATTGCATCGGAATTTAATACAAAAGGCAAAATGCCGACTTAAGTACACGAAGACTGACTCTTCTTACTGTCTATGTTTTGAACCATTCCTGTGACACTAGTTACAGATTCCGATGCTACACTCCAGGTTTACTGTATCCCTTGGACCTTCTTATTGACGATAAAACACAGAAATTGCATCGGAATTAAATACAAAAGGCACAATGCCGACTTAAGTATATGAAGACCGACTCTTAATACTGATTATGTTTTGAACCACTCCTGTGACACTAGTTATAGATTCCGATGCCTCACTTCAGGTTTACTGTATCCCTTGGACCATCTTATTGACGATGAAACACAGAAATTGCATCGGAATTAAATACAAAAGGCACAATGCCGAATTAATTACATGAGGACTGACTCTTCTTACTGTCTATGTTTTGAACCATTCCTGTGACACTAGTTATAGAAACCAATGCTTCACTTCAGGTTTAGTGTATCCCTCTGACTTTCTTATTGACGATGAAACACAGAAATGGCTTCGGAATTAAATACAAAAGGCACAATGCCGACTTAAGTACAACAGGACTGACTCTTATTACTGTCTATGTTTAGAACCATTCCTGTGACACTGGTTATAGATTCCGATGCTTCACTTGAGGTTTACTGTATCCCTTGGACCTTCTTATTGACGATGAAACACAGAAATTGCATCGGAATTAAATACAAAATGCACAATGCCGACTTAGGTACATGAAGACCGACTCTTCCTACTGACTATGTTTTGAACCATTACTGTGACACTAGTTATTGATACCGATGCTTCACTTGAGGTTTACTGTATCCCTTGGACCTTCTTATTGACGATGAAACACAAAAATTACATCGGAATTAAATACTAAAGGCACAATGCCGACTTAAGTACAAGAAGACTGACTCTTCTTACTGTCTATGTTTTGAACCATTCCTGTGACACTAGTTACAGATTCCGATGCTACACTCCAGGTTTACTGTATCCCTTGGACCTTCTTATTGACGATGATACACAGAAATTGCATCGGAATTAAATACAAAAGGCACAATGCCGACTTAAGGACCAGAAGACTGACTATTCCTACTGACTTTGTTTTGAACCATTAGTGTGACACTAGTTATAGATTCCGATGCTTCACTTCAGGTTTGCTGTATCCCTTGGACCTTCTTATTGACGATGAAACACAAAAATTGTATCGGTATTAAATACAAAAGGCACAATGCCGACTTAAGTACATGAAGACCGACTCTTCCTACTGACTATAGTTTGAACCATTCCTGTGACACTAGTTATTGATACCGATGCTTCACTTGAGATTTACTGTATCCCTTGGACCTTCTTATTGACGATGAAACACAGAAATTGCATCGGAATTAATTACAAAAGGCACAATGCCGACTTAAGGACAAGAAGACTGACTCTTCCTACTGTGTATGGTTTGAACCATTCCTGTGACACTCGTTATAGATTCCGATGCTTCACTTCAGGTTTACTGTATCCCTTGGACCTTCTTATTGACGCTGAAACACAGAAGTTGAATCGGAATAAAATCAAAAGGCACAATGCCAACTTAAGTACAAGAAGACTGACTCTTCCTACTGTCTATGTTTTGAACCATTTCTGTGACACTCGTTATAGATTACGATGCTTTACTTCAGGTTTACTGTATCCCTTGGACTATCTTATTGACGATTAATCTCAGAAATTGCATCGGAATTGAATACAAAAGGCCAATGCCGAATTAAGTACAAGAAGACTGACTCTTCTTACTATCTATGTTTTGAACCATTCCTGTGACACTAGCTATTGATTCCGATGCTTCACTTCAGGTTTAGTGTATCCCTCTGACTTTCTTATTGACGATGAAAAACAGAAATGGCTTCGGAATTAAATACAAAAGGCACAATGCCGACTTTAGTACAAGGGGACTGACTCTTCTTACTGACTATGTTTGGAACCATTCCTGTGACACTGGTTATAGATTCCGATGCTTCACTTGAGGTTTACTGTATCCCTTGGACCTTCTTATTGACGATGATGCACAGAAATTGCATCGTAATTAAATACAAAAGGCACAATGCCGACTTAAGTACATGAAGACCGACTCTTCCTCCTGACTATGTTTTGAACCATTCCTGTGACACTAGTTATAGATTCCGATGTTTCACTTGAGGTTAACTTTATCCCTTGGACCTTGTTATTGACGATGAAACACAGAAATTGCATCGGAAATAAATAGAAAAGGCACAATGCCGACTTAAGTACAAGAGGACTGACTCTTCTTACTGACTATGATTTGAACCATTCCTGTAACACTAGTCATAGATTCCGATGCTTCACTTCAAGTTTACTCAATCGTTTGGACCTTCTTATTGACGATGAAACACAGAAATTGCATCGGAATTAATTACAAAAGGCACAATGCCGACTTAAGGACAAGAAGACTGACTCTTCCTACTGTGTATGGTTTGAACCATTCCTGTGACACTCGTTATAGATTCCGATGCTTCACTTCAGGTTTACTGTATCCCTAGGACCTTCTTATTGACGCTGAAACACAGAAGTTGAATCGGAATAAAATCAAAAGGCACAATGCCAACTTAAGTACATGAAGACTGACTCTTCCTACTGTCTATGTTTTGAACCATTTCTGTGACACTCGTTATAGATTACGATGCTTTACTTCAGGTTTACTGTATCCCTTGGACTATCTTATTGACGATTAATCTCAGAAATTGCATCGGAATTGAATACAAAAGGCCAATGCCGAATTAAGTACAAGAAGACTGACTCTTCTTACTATCTATGTTTTGAACCATTCCTGTGACACTAGCTATTGATTCCGATGCTTCACTTCAGGTTTAGTGTATCCCTCTGACTTTCTTATTGACGATGAAAAACAGAAATGGCTTCGGAATTAAATACAAAAGGCACAATGCCGACTTTAGTACAAGAGGACTGACTCTTCTTACTGTCTATGTTTGGAACCATTCCTGTGACACTGGTTATAGATTCCGATGCTTCACTTGAGGTTTACTGTATCCCTTGGACCTTCTTATTGACGATGATGCACAGAAATTGCATCGTAATTAAATACAAAAGGCACAATGCCGACTTAAGTACATGAAGACCGACTCTTCCTACTGACTATAGTTTGAACCATTCCTGTGACACTAGTTATTGATACCGATGCTTCACTTGAGATTTACTGTATCCCTTGGACCTTCTTATTGACGATGAAACACAAAAATTGTATCGGTATTAAATACAAAAGGCACAATGCCGACTTAAGTACATGAAGACCGACTCTTCCTACTGACTATGTTTTGAACCATTCCTGTGACACTAGTTATAGATTCCGATGTTTCACTTGAGGTTAACTTTATCCCTTGGACCTTGTTATTGACGATGAAACACAGAAATTGCATCGGAATTAAATACTAAAGGCACAATGCCGACTTAAGTATAAGAAGACTGACTCTTCATACTGTCTATGATTTGAACCATTCCTGTGACACTAGTTAGAAATTCCGATGCTTCGCTCCAGGTTTACTGTATCCCTTGGACCTTCTTATTGATGATGAAACATAGAAATTGCATCGGAATTTAATACAAAAGGCAAAATGCCGACTTAAGTGCACGAAGACTGACTCCTCTTACTGTCTATGTTTTGAACCATTCCTGTGACACTAGTTACAGATTCCGATGCTACACTCCAGGTTTACTGTATCCTTTGGACCTTCTTATTGACGATGAAATACAGAAATTGCATCGAAATTAAATACAAAAGGCACTATACCGACTTAAGGACAAGAAGTCTGACTATTCCTACTGTCTTTGTTTTGAACCATTAGTGTGACACTAGTTATAGATTCCGATGCTTCACTTCAGGTTTACTGTATCCCTTGGACCTTCGTATTGACGATGAAACACAGAAATTGCGTCGGAATTAAATACAAAAGGGAAAATACGACTTAAGTACACGAAGACTGACACTTCTTACTGTCTATGATTTGAACCATTCCTGTGACACTGGTTATAGATTCCGATGCTACACTCCAGGTTTATTGTATCCCTTGGACCATCTTATAGACGATGAAACACAGAAATTGCATCGGAATTGAATACAAAAGGCACAATGCCGACTTAAGGACAAAAAGACTGACTCTTCCTACTGTGTATGTTTTGAACCATTCCTGTGACACTCGTTATAGATTCCGATGCTTCACTTCAGGTTTACTGTATCAATTGGACCTTCTTATTGACAATGAAACACAGAAATTGCATCGGAATTAAATACAAAAGGGAAAATACGACTTAAGTACACGAAGACTGACACTTCTTACTGTCTATGATTTGAACCATTCCTGTGACACTGGTTATAGATTCCGATGCTACACTCCAGGTTTATTGTATCCCTTGGACCATCTTATTGACGATGAAACACAGAAATTGCATCGGAATTGAATACAAAAGTTACAATGCCGACTTAAGGACAAAAAGACTGACTCTTCCTACTGTGTATGTTTTGAACCATTCCTGTGACACTCGTTATAGATTCCGATGCTTCACTTCAGGTTTACTGTATCCCTTGGACCTTCTTATTGACGCTGAAACACAGAAGTTGAATCGGAATAAAATCAAAAGGCACAATGCCGACTTAAGTACAAGAAGACTGACTCTTCCTACTGTCTATGTTTTGAACCATTCCTGTGACACTCGTCATAGATTACCATGCTTTACTTCAGGTTTACTGTATCCCTTGGACCTTCTTATTGACGATGAAACACAGAAATTGCATCGGAATTAAATACAAAAGGCACAATGCTGACTTAAGTACATGAAGACCGACTCTTCCTACTGATTATGTTTTGAACCATTCCTGTGACACTAGTTATAGATTCCGATGCCTCACTTCAGGTTTACTGTATCCCTTGAACTATCTTATTGACGATTAATCACAGAAATTGCATCGGAATTGAATTCAAAGGGCACAATGCCGAATTAAGTACAAGAAGACTGACTCTTCTTACTGTCTATGTTTTGAACCATTCCTGTGACACTAGCTATAGATTCCGATGCTTCACTTCAGGTTTAGTGTATTTCTTCTGACTTTCTTATTGATGATGAAAAACAGAAATGGCTTCAGAATTAAATACAAAAGGCACAATGCCGACTTAAGTACAAGAGGACTGACTCTTCTTACTGTCTATGTTTAGAACCATTCCTGTGACACTGGTTATAGATTCCGATGCTTCACTTGAGGTTTACTGTATCCCTTGACCTTCTTATTGACGATGATACACAGAAAATGCATCGTAATTAAATACAAAAGGCACAATGCCGACTTAAGTACATGAAGACCGACTCTTCCTACTGACTATAGTTTGAACCATTCCTGTGACACTAGTTATTGATACCGATGCTTCACTTGAGGTTTACTGTGTCCCTTGGACCTTCTTATTGACGATGAAACACAAAAATTGTATCGGTATTAAATACAAAAGGCACAATGCCGACTTAAGTACATGAAGACCGACTCTTCCTACTGACTATGTTTTGAACCATTCCTGTGACACTAGTTATAGATTACGATGTTTCACTTGAGGTTAACTTTATCCCTTGGACCTTGTTATTGACGTTGAAACACAGAAATTGCATCGGAATTAAATACTAAAGGCACAATGCCGACTTAAGTATAAGAAGACTGACTCTTCTTACTGTCTATGGTTTGAACCATTCCTGTGACACTAGTTATAAATTCCGATGCTTGCTCCAGGTTTACTGTATCCCTTGGACCTTCTTATTGATGATGAAACATAGAAATTGCATCGGAATTTAATACAAAAGGCAAAATGCCGACTTAAGTACACGAAGACTGACTCTTCTTACTGTCTATGTTTTGAACCATTCCTGTGACACTAGTTACAGATTCCGATGCTACACTCCAGGTTTACTGTATCCCTTGGACCTTCTTATTGACGATGAAATACAGAAATTGCATCGGAATTAAATACAAAAGGCACAATACCGACTTAAGGACAAGAAGACTGACTATTCCTACTGACTTTGTTTTGAACCATTAGTGTGACACTAGTTATAGATTCCGATGCTTCACTTCAGGTTTACTGTATCCCTTGGACCATCTTATTGACGATGAAACACAGAAATTGCATCGGAATTAAATACAAAAGGCACAATGCCGAATTAATTACAAGTAGACTGACTCTTCTTACTGTCTATGCTTTGAACCATTCCTGTGACACTAGTTATAAATTCCGATGCTTCGCTCCAGGTTTACTGTATCCCTCGGACCTTCTTATTGATGATGAAACATAGAAATTGCATCGGAATTTAATACAAAAGGCAAAATGCCGACTGAAGTACACGAAGACTGACTCTTCTTACTGTCTATGTTTTGAACCATTCCTGTGACACTAGTTACAGATTCCGATGCTACACTCCAGGTTTACTGTATCCCTTGGACCTTCTTATTGACGATAAAACACAGAAATTGCATCGGAATTAAATACAAAAGGCACAATGCCGACTTAAGTATATGAAGACCGACTCTTAATACTGATTATGTTTTGAACCATTCCTGTGACACTAGTTATAGATTCCGATGCCTCACTTCAGGTTTACTGTATCCCTTGGACCATCTTATTGACGATGAAACACAGAAATTGCATCGGAATTAAATACAAAAGGCACAATGCCGAATTAATTACATGAGGACTGACTCTTCTTACTGTCTATGTTTTGAACCATTCCTGTGACACTAGTTATAGAAACCAATGCTTCACTTCAGGTTTAGTGTATCCCTCTGACTTTCTTATTGACGATGAAACACAGAAATGGCTTCGGAATTAAATACAAAAGGCACAATGCCGACTTAAGTACAACAGGACTGACTCTTATTACTGTCTATGTTTAGAACCATTCCTGTGACACTGGTTATAGATTCCGATGCTTCACTTGAGGTTTACTGTATCCCTTGGACCTTCTTATTGACGATGAAACACAGAAATTGCATCGGAATTAAATACAAAATGCACAATGCCGACTTAGGTACATGAAGACCGACTCTTCCTACTGACTATGTTTTGAACCATTACTGTGACACTAGTTATTGATACCGATGCTTCACTTGAGGTTTACTGTATCCCTTGGACCTTCTTATTGACGATGAAACACAAAAATTACATCGGAATTAAATACTAAAGGCACAATGCCGACTTAAGTACAAGAAGACTGACTCTTCTTACTGTCTATGTTTTGAACCATTCCTGTGACACTAGTTACAGATTCCGATGCTACACTCCAGGTTTACTGTATCCCTTGGACCTTCTTATTGACGATGATACACAGAAATTGCATCGGAATTAAATACAAAAGGCACAATGCCGACTTAAGGACCAGAAGACTGACTATTCCTACTGACTTTGTTTTGAACCATTAGTGTGACACTAGTTATAGATTCCGATGCTTCACTTCAGGTTTACTGTATCCCTTGGACCTTCTTATTGACGATGAAACATAGAAATTGCATCGGAATCAAATACAAAAGACAAAATGCCGACTTAAGTACACTAAGACTGACTCTTCTTACTGTCTATGTTTTGAACCATTCCTGTGACACTAGTTACAGATTCCGGTACTACACTCCAGGTTTACTGTATCCCTTGGACCTTCTTATTGACGATGAAACCTAGAAATTGCATCGGAAATAAATAGAAAAGGCACAATGCCGACTTAAGTACAAGAGGACTGACTCTTCTTACTGACTATGATTTGAACCATTCCTGTAACACTAGTCATAGATTCCGATGCTTCACTTCAAGTTTACTCAATCGTTTGGACCTTCTTATTGACGATGAAACACAGAAATTGCATCGGAATTAAATACAAAAGGCAAAATGCCGACTTAAGTACACGAAGACTGACTCTACTTACTGTCTATGATTTGAACCATTCCTGTGACACTAGTTATAGATTCCGATGCTACACTCCAGGTTTACTGTATCCCTTGGACCATCTTATTGACGATGAAACACAGAAATTGCATCGGAATTAATTACAAAAGGCACAATGCCGACTTAAGGACAAGAAGACTGACTCTCCCTACTGTGTATGGTTTGAACCATTCCTGTGACACTCGTTATAGATTCCGATGCTTCACTTCAGGTTTACTGTATCCCTTGGACCTTCTTATTGACGCTGAAACACAGAAGTTGAATCGGAATAAAATCAAAAGGCACAATGCCAACTTAAGTACAAGAAGACTGACTCTTCCTACTGTCTATGTTTTGAACCATTTCTGTGACACTCGTTATAGATTACGATGCTTTACTTCAGGTTTACTGTATCCCTTGGACTATCTTATTGACGATTAATCTCAGAAATTGCATCGGAATTGAATACAAAAGGCCAATGCCGAATTAAGTACAAGAAGACTGACTCTTCTTACTATCTATGTTTTGAACCATTCCTGTGACACTAGCTATTGATTCCGATGCTTCACTTCAGGTTTAGTGTATCCCTCTGACTTTCTTATTGACGATGAAAAACAGAAATGGCTTCGGAATTAAATACAAAAGGCACAATGCCGACTTTAGTACAAGAGGACTGACTCTTCTTACTGTCTATGTTTGGAACCATTCCTGTGACACTGGTTATAGATTCCGATGCTTCACTTGAGGTTTACTGTATCCCTTGGACCTTCTTATTGACGATGATGCACAGAAATTGCATCGTAATTAAATACAAAAGGCACAATGCCGACTTAAGTACATGAAGACCGACTCTTCCTACTGACTATAGTTTGAACCATTCCTGTGACACTAGTTATTGATGCCGATGCTTCACTTGAGATTTACTGTATCCCTTGGACCTTCTTATTGACGATGAAACACAAAAATTGTATCGGTATTAAATACAAAAGGCACAATGCCGACTTAAGTACATGAAGACCGACTCTTCCTACTGACTATGTTTTGAACCATTCCTGTGACACTAGTTATAGATTCCGATGTTTCACTTGAGGTTAACTTTATCCCTTGGACCTTGTTATTGACGATGAAACACAGAAATTGCATCGGAATTAAATACTAAAGGCACAATGCCGACTTAAGTATAAGAAGACTGACTCTTCATACTCTCTATGATTTGAACCATTCCTGTGACACTAGTTAGAAATTCCGATGCTTCGCTCCAGGTTTACTGTATCCCTGGGACCTTCTTATTGATGATGAAACATAGAAATTGCATCGGAATTTAATACAAAAGGCAAAATGCCGACTTAAGTGCACGAAGACTGACTCCTCTTACTGTCTATGTTTTGAACCATTCCTGTGACACTAGTTACAGATTCCGATGCTACACTCCAGGTTTACTGTATCCTTTGGACCTTCTTATTGACGATGAAATACAGAAATTGCATCGAAATTAAATACAAAAGGCACTATACCGACTTAAGGACAAGAAGTCTGACTATTCCTACTGTCTTTGTTTTGAACCATTAGTGTGACACTAGTTATAGATTCCGATGCTTCACTTCAGGTTTACTGTATCCCTTGGACCTTCGTATTGACGATGAAACACAGAAATTGCGTCGGAATTAAATACAAAATGCACAATGCCGACTTAAGTACAAGAAGGCTGACTCTTCTTACTGTCTATGTTTTGAACCATTCCTGTGACACTAGTTATAGATTCCGATGCTTCGCTCCAGGTTTACTGTATCCCTTGGACTTTCTTATTGACAATGAAACACAGGAATTGCTTCGGAATTAAAAACAAAAAGCACAATGCCGACTTAAGAACAAGAAAACTGACTCTTCTTAATGACTATGTTTGAACCATTCCTGTGACACTAGCTATAGATTCCGATGCTTCACTTCAGGTTTAGTGTATCCCTCTGACTTTCTTATTGACGATGAAAAACAGAAATGGCTTCGGAATTATATACAAAAGGCACAATGCCGACTTAAGTACAAGTGGACTGACTCTTCTTACTGTCTATGTTTAGAACCATTCCTGTGACACTGGTTATAGATTCCGATGCTTCACTTGAAGTTTACTGTATCCCTTGGACCTTCTTATTGACGATGAAACACAGAAATTGCATCGGAATTAGATACAAAAGGCACAATGCCGACTTAAGTACATGAAGACAGACTCTTCCTACTGACTATGTTTTGAACCATTCCTGTGACACTAGTTATTGATACCGATGCTTCACTTGAGGTTTACTGTATCCCTTGGACCTTCTTCTTGACGATGAAACACAAAAATTGTATCGGTATTAAATTCAAAAGGCACAATGCCGTCTTAAGTACATGAAGACCGACTCTTCCTACTGACTATGTTTTGAACCATTCCTGTGACACTAGTTATAGATTCCGATGTTTCACTTGAGGTTAACTGTATCCCTTGGACCTTGTTGTTGACGATGAAACACAGAAATAGCATCGGAATTAAATAGAAAAAGCACAATGCCGACTTAAGTACAAGAAGACTGACTCGTCTTACTGACTATGTTTTGAACCATTCCTGTGACACTAGTTATAGATTCCGATTCTTTCTCTTCAGGTTTACTGTACCCCTTGGACCTTCTTATTGACGATGAAACATTGAAATTGCATCGGAATTAAATACGAAAGGCAAAATGCCGACTTAAGTACACGAAGACTGAATCTTCTTACTGACTATGTTTTGAACCATTCCTGTGACACTAGTTACAGATTCCGATGCTTCACTTCAGGTTTACTGTATCCCTTGGACCTTCTTATTGACGATGAAACACAGAAATTGCATCGGAATTAAATAGAAAAGGCACAATGCCGACTTAAGTACAAGAGGACTGACTCTTCTTACTGACTATTATATGATCCATTCCTGTAACACTAGTTATAGATTCCGATGCTACACTTCAGGTTTACTGTATCCCTTGGACCTTCTTATTGACAATGAAACACAGAAATTGCATCGGAATTAAATACAAAAGGGAAAATACGACTTAAGTACACGAAGACTGACACTTCTTACTGTCTATGATGTGAACCATTCCTGTGACACTAGTTATAGATTCCGATGCTACAATCCAGGTTTATTGTATCCCTTCGACCATCTTATTGACGATGAAACACAGAAATTGCATCGGAATTAAATACAAAAGGCACAATGCCGACTTAAGGACAAAAAGACTGACTCTTCCTACTGTGTATGTTTTGAACCATTCCTGTGACACTCGTTATAGATTCCGATGCTTCACTTCAGGTTTACTGTATCCCTTGGACATTCTTATTGACGCTGAAACACAGAAGTTGAATCGGAATAAAATCAAAAGGCACAATGCCGACTTAAGTACAAGAAGACTGACTCTTCCTACTGTGTATGTTTTGAACCATTCCTGTGACACTCGTTATAGATTACCATGCTTTACTTCAGGTTTACTGTATCCCTTGGACCTTCGTATTGACGATGAAACACAGAAATTGCATCGGAATTAAATACAAAAGGCACAATGCTGACTTAAGTACATTAATACCGACTCTTCCTACTGATTATGTTTTGAACCATTCCTGTGACACTAGTTATAGATTCCGATGCCTCACTTCAGGTTTACTGTATCCCTTGAACTATCTTATTGACGATTAATCACAGAAATTGCATCGGAATTGAATACAAAGGGCACAATGCCGAATTAAGTACAAGAAGACTGACTCTTCTTACTGTCTATGTTTTGAACCATTCCTGTGACACTAGCTATAGATTCCGATGCTTCACTTCAGGTTTAGTGTATCCCTCTGACTTTCTTATTGATGATGAAAAACAGAAATGGCTTCGGAATTAAATACAAAAGGCACAATGCCGACTTAAGTACAAGAGGACTGACTCTTCTTACTGTCTATCTTTAGAACCATTCCTGTGACACTGGTTATAGATTCCGATGCTTCACTTGAGGTTTACTGTATCCCTTGGACCTTCTTATTGACGATGATACACAGAAATTGCATCGTAATTAAATACAAAAGGCACAATGCCGACTTAAGTACATGAAGACCGACTCTTCCTACTGACTATAGTTTGAACCATTCCTGTGACACTAGTTATTGATACCGATGCTTCACTTGAGGTTTACTGTGTCCCTTGGACCTTCTTATTGACGATGAAACACAAAAATTGTATCGGTATTAAATACAAAAGGCACAATGCCGACTTAAGTACATGAAGACCGACTCTTCCTACTGACTATGTTTTGAACCATTCCTGTGACACTAGTTATAGATTCCGATGTTTCACTTGAGGTTAACTTTATCCCTAGGACCTTGTTATTGACGATGAAACACAGAAATTGCATCGGAATTAAATACTAAAGGCACAATGCCGACTTAAGTATAAGAAGACTGACTCTTCTTACTGTCTATGCTTTGAACCATTCCTGTGAGACTAGTTATAAATTCCGATGCTTGCTCCAGGTTTACTGTATCCCTTGGACCTTCTTATTGATGATGAAACACAGAAATTGCATCGGATTTAAATACAAAAGGCACAATGCCGAATTAATTACAAGAAGACTGACTCTTCTTACTGTCTATGCTTTGAACCATTCCTGTGACACTAGTTATAAATTCCGATGCTTCGCTCCAGGTTTACTGTATCCCTTGGACCTTCTTATTGATGATGAAACATAGAAATTGCATCGGAATTTAATACAAAAGGCAAAATGCCGACTTAAGTACACGAAGACTGACTCTTCTTACTGTCTATGTTTTGAACCATTCCTGTGACACTAGTTACAGATTCCGATGCTACACTCCAGGTTTACTGTATCCCTTGGACCTTCTTATTGACGATGAAACACAGAAATTGCATCGGAATTAAATACAAAAGGCACAATGCCGACTTAAGTATATGAAGACCGACTCTTAATACTGATTATGTTTTGAACCATTCCTGTGACACTAGTTATAGATTCCGATGCCTCACTTCAGGTTTACTGTATCCCTTGGACCATCTTATTGACGATGAAACACAGAAATTGCATCGGAATTAAATACAAAAGGCACAATGCCGAATTAATTACAGGAAGACTGACTCTTCTTACTGTCTATGTTTTGAACCATTCCTGTGACACTAGCTATAGAAACCAATGCATCACTTCAGGTTTAGTGTATCCCTCTTACTTTCTTATTGACGATGAAACACAGAAATGGCTTCGGAATTAAATACAAAAGGCACAATGCCGACTTAAGTACAACAGGACTGACTCTTATTACTGTCTATGTTTAGAACCATTCCTGTGACACTGGTTATAGATTCCGATGCTTCACTTGAGGTTTACCGTATCCCTTGGACCTTCTTATTGACGATGAAACACAGAAATTGCATCGGAATTAAATACAAAATGCACAATGCCGACTTAAGTACATGAAGACCGACTCTTCCTACTGACTATGTTTTGAACCATTACTGTGACACTAGTTATTGATACCGATGCTTCACTTGAGGTTTACTGTATCCCTTGGACCTTCTTATTGACGATGAAACACAAAAATTGCATCGGAATTAAATACTAAAGGCACAATGCCGACTTAAGTACAAGAAGACTGACTCTTCTTACTGTCTATGATTTGAACCATTCCTGTGACACTTGTTATAGATTCCGATGCTTCGCTCCAGGTTTACTGTATCCCTTGGACCTTCTTATTGACAATGAAACACAGAAATTGCATCGGAATTAAATACAAAAAAAAAACACAATGCCGACTTAAGTACAAGAAGACTGACTCTTCTTACTGACTATGTTTGAACCATTCCTGTGATACTAGCTATAGATTCCGATGCTTCACTTCAGGTTTACTGTATCCCTCTGACCTTCTTGTTGACGATGAAGCACAGAAATTGCATCGGAATTAAATACTATAGGCACAATGCCGACTTAAGTACAAGAAGACTGACTCTTCTTACTGTCTATGTTTTGAACCATTCCATTGACACTAGTTATAGATTCCGATGCTTCACTCCAGGTTTACTGTATCCCTTGGACCTTGTTATTGACGATGAAACACAGAAATTGCAGCGGAATTAAATAGAAAAGGCACAATGCCGACTTAAGTACAAGAAGACTTATTCTTCTTACTGACTATGTTTTGAACCATTCCTGTGACACTAGTTATAGATTTCGATGCTTCTCTTCAGGTTTACTGTACCCCTTGAACCTTCTAATTGATGATGAAACATTGAAATTGCATCGGAATTAAATACAAAAGGCAAAATGCCGACTTAAGTACACGAAGACTGACCCTTCTTACTGTCTATGCTTTGAACCATTCCTGTGACACTAGTTACAGATTCCGCTGCTACACTCCAGGTTTACTGTATCCCTTGGACCTTCTTATTGACGATGAAAAACAGAAATTGCATCGGAATTAAATACAAAAGGCACAATGCCGACTTAAGGACCAGAAGACTGACTATTCCTACTGACTTTGTTTTGAACCATTAGTGTGACACTAGTTATAGATTCCGATGCTTCACTTCAGGTTTACTGTATCCCTTGCACCTTCTTATTGACGATGAAACACAGAAATTGCATCGGAATTAAATACAAAAGGCACAATGCCGACTTAAGTACAAGAAGACTGACTCTTCCTACTGCCTATGTTTTGAACCATTCCTGTGACACTAGTTATAGATTCCGATGCTTCACTCCAGGTGTACTGTATCCCTTGGACGTTGTTATTGACGATGAAACACAGAAATAGCATCTGAATTAAATAGAAGAGGCACAATGCCGACTTAAGTACAAGAAGACTGACTCTTCTTACTGACTATAATTTTAACCATTACTGTGACAATAGTTATAGATTCCGATGCTTCACTTCAGGTTTACTGTACCCCTTGGACCTTCTTATTGACGATGAAACATAGAAATTGCATCGGAATTAAATACAAAAGACAAAATGCCGACTTAAGTACACTAAGACTGACTCTTCTTACTGTCTATGTTTTGAACCATTCCTGTGACACTAGTTACAGATTCCGGTACTACACTCCAGGTTTACTGTATCCCTTGGACCTTCTTATTGACGATGAAACCCAGAAATTGCATCGGAATTAAATAGAAAAGGCACAATGCCGACTTAAGTACAAGAGGACTGACTCTTCTTACTGACTATGATTTGAACCATTCCTGTAACACTAGTCATAGGTTCCGATGCTTCACTTCAGGTTTACTGTATCCTTTGCACCTTCTTATTGACGATGAAACACAGAAATTGCATCGGAATTAAATACAAAAGGCAAAATGCCGACTTAAGTACACGAAGACTGACTCTTCTTACTGTCTATGATTTGAACCATTCCTGTGACACTAGTTATAGATTCCGATGCTACACTCCAGGTTTACTGTATCCCTTGGACCATCTTATTGACAATGAAACACAGAAATTGCATCGGAATTAAATACAAAAGGCACAATGCCGACTTAAGGACAAGAAGACTGACTCTTCCTACTGTGTATGATTTGACCCATTCCTGTGACACTCGTTATAGATTCCGATGCATCACTTCAGGTTTACTGTATCCCTTGGTCCTTCTTATTGACGCTGAAACACAGAAGTTGAATCGGAATAAAATCAAAAGGCACAATGCCAACTTAAGTACAAGAAGACTGACTCTTCCTACTGTCTATGTTTTGAACCATTTCTGTGACACTCATTATAGATTACGATGCTTTACTTCAGGTTTACTGTATCCCTTGGACTATCTTATTGACGATTAATCACAGAAATTGCATCGGAATTGAATACAAAAGGCACAATGCCGAATTAAGTACAAGAAGACTGACTCTTCTTACTATCTATGTTTTGAACCATTCCTGTGACACTAGCTATTGATTCAGATGCTTCACTTCAGGTTTAGTGTATCCCTCTGACTTTCTTATTGACGATGAAAAACAGAAATGGCTTCGGAATTAAATACAAAAGGCACAATGCCGACGTAAGTACAAGAGGACTGACTCTTCTTACTGTCTATGTTTGGAACCATTCCTGTGACACTGGTTATAGATTCCGATGCTTCACTTGAGGTTTACTGTATCCCTTGGACCTTCTTATTGACGATGATGCACAGAAATTGCATCGTAATTAAATACAAAAGGCACAATGCCGACTTAAGTACATGAAGACCGACTCTTCCTACTGACTATAGTTTGAACCATTCCTGTGACACTAGTTATTGATACCGATGCTTCACTTGAGGTTTACTGTATCCCTTGGACCTTCTTATTGACGATGAAACACAAAAATTGTATCGGTATTAAATACAAAAGGCACAATGCCGACTTAAGTACATGAAGACCGACTCTTCCTACTGACTATGTTTTGAACCATTCCTGTGACACTAGTTATAGATTCCGATGTTTCACTTGAGGTTAACTTTATCCGTTGGACCTTGTTATTGACGATGAAACACAGAAATTGCATCGGAATTAAATACTAAAGGCACAATGCCGACTTAAGTATAAGAAGACTGACTCTTCTTACTGTCTATGATTTGAACCATTCCTGTGACACTAGTTAGAAATTCCGATGCTTCGCTCCAGGTTTACTGTATCCCTTGGACCTTCTTATTGCTGATGGAACATAGAAATTGCATCGGAATTTAATACAAAAGGCAAAATGCCGACTTAAGTACACGAAGACTGACTCCTCTTACTGTCTATGTTTTGAACCATTGCTGTGACACTAGTTACAGATTCCGATGCTACACTCCAGGTTTACTGTATCCCTTGGACCTTCTTATTGACGATGAAATACAGAAATTGCATCGGAATTAAATACAAAAGGCACAATACCGACTTAAGGACAAGAAGTCTGACTATTCCTACTGACTTTGTTTTGAACCATTAGTGTGACACTAGTTATAGATTCCGATGCTTCACTTCAGGTTTACTGTATCCCTTGGACCTTCTTATTGACGATGAAACACAGAAATTGCGTCGGAATTAAATACAAAATGCACAATGCCGACTTAAGTACAAGAAGGCTGACTCTTCTTACTGTCTATGTTTTGAACCTTTCCTGTGACACTAGTTATTGATTCCGATTCTTCACTCCAGGTTTACTGTATCCCTTGGACCTTGTTATTGACGATGAAACACAGAAATAGCATCGGAATATAATAGAAAAGGCACAATGCCGACTTAAGTACAAGAAGACTGACTCTTCTTACTGACTATGTTTTGAACCGTTCCTGTGACACTAGTTATAGATTCCGATGCTTCACTCCAGGTTTACTGTATCCCTTGGACCTTCTTATTGACGCTGAAACACAGAAATTGAATCGGAATTAAATACAAAAGGCACAATGCCGACTTAAGTACAAGAAGACTGACTCTTCCTACTGTCTATGTTTTGAACCATTCCTGTGACAGTCGTTATAGATTACGATGCTTTACTTCAGGTTTACTGTATCCCTTGGACCTTCTTATTGACGATGAAACACAGAAATTGCATCGGAATTAAATACAAAAGGCACAATGCCGACTTAAGTACATGAAGACCGACTCTTAATACTGATTACGTTTTAAACCATTCCTGTGACACTAGTTATAGATTCCGATGCCTCACTTCAGGTTTACTGTATCCCTTGGACCATCTTATTGACGATGAAACACAGAAATTGCATCGGAATTAAATACAAAAGGCACAATGCCGAATTAATTACAAGAAGACTGACTCTTCTTACTGTCTATGTTTTGAACCATTCCTGTGACACTAGCTATTGATTTCGATGCTTCACTTCAGGTTTACTGTATCCCTCTGACTTTCTTATTGACGATGAAACACAGAAATGTCTTCGGAATTAAATACAAAATGCACAATGCCGACTTAAGTACAAGAGGACTGACTCATCTTACTGTCTATGTTTAGAACCATTCCTGTGACACTGGTTATAGATTACGATGCTTCACTTGAGGTTTACTGTATCCCTTGGACCTTCTTATTGACGATGAAACACATAAATTGCATCGGAATTCAATACAAAATGCACAATGCCGACTTAAGTACATGAAGACCGACTCTTCCTACTGACTATGTTTTGAACCATTCCTGTGACACTATTTATTGATACCGATGCTTCACTTGAGGTTTACTGTATCCCTTGGACCTTCATATTGACGATGAAACACAAAAATTGCATCGGAATTAAATACTAAAGGCACAATGCCGACTTAAGTACAAGAAGACTGACTCTTCTTACTGTCTATGTTTTGAACCATTCCTGTGACACTAGTTATAGATTCCGATGCTTCGCTCCAGGTTTACTATAACCCTTGGAACTTCTTATTGACAATGAAACACAGAAATTGCATCGGAATTAAATACAAAAAGCACAATGCCGACTTAAGTACAAGAAGACTGACTCTTCTTACTGACTCTGTTTGAACCATTCCTGTGAAACTAGCTATAGATTCCGATGCTTCACTTCAGGTTTACTGTATCCCTCTGACCAACTTGTTGACGATGAAGCACAGAAATTGCATCGGAATTAAATACAATAGGCACAATGCCGACTTAAGTACAAGAAGACTGACTCTTCTTACTGTCTACGTTTTGAACCATTCCATTGACACTAGTTATAGATTCCGATGCTTCACTCCAGGTTTACTGTATGCCTTGGACCTTGTTATTGACAATGAAACACAGAAATTGCAGCGGAATTAAATAGAAAAGGCACATTGCCGACTTAAGTACAAGAAGACTGACTCTTCTTACTGACTATGTTTTGAACCATTTCTGTGACACTAGTTATAGATTTCGATGCTTCTCTTCAGGTTCACTGTACCCCTTGAACCTTCTTATTGATGATGAAACATAGAAATTGCATCGGAATTAAATACAAAAGGCACAATGCCGACTTAAGGACCAGAAGACTGACTATTCCTACTGACATTGTTTTGAACCATTAGTGTGACACTAGTTATAGATTCCGATGCTTCACTTCAGGTTTACTGTATCCCTTGGACCTTCTTATTGACGATGAAACACAGAAATTGCATCGGAATTAAACACAAAAGGCACAATGCCGACTTAAGTACAAGAAGACTGACTCTTCCTACTGCCTATGTTTTGAACCATTCCTGTGACATTAGTTATAGATTCCGATGCTTAACTTCAGGTTTACTGGATCCCTTGGACTTTCTTATTGACGATGAAACACAGAAATTGCATCGGAATTAAATAGAAAAGGCGCAATGCCGACTTAAGTACAAGAAGACTGACTCTTCTTACTGACTATGATTTGAACCATTCCTGTGACACTAGTTATAGATTCCGATGCTTCACTTCAGGTTTACTGTATTCCTTGGACCTTGTTATTGACGATGAAACACAGAAATTGCAGCGGAATTAAATAGAAAAGGCACAATACCGACTTAAGTACAAGAAGACTAACTCTTCTTACTGACTATGTTTTGAACCATTCCTGTGACACTAGTTATAGATTTCGATGCTTCCCTTCAGGTTTACTGTACCCCTTGAACCTTCTTATTGATGATGAAACATAGAAATTGCATCGGAATTAAATACAAAAGGCAAAATGCCGACTTAAGTACACGAAGACTGACTCTTCTTACTGTCTATGTTTTGAACCATTCCTGTGACACTAGTTACAGATTCCGATGCTACACTCCAGGTTTACTGTATCCCTTAGACCTTCTTATTGACGATGAATCACAGAAATTGAATCGGAATTAAATACAAAAGGCACAATGCCGACTTAAGGACCAGAAGACTGACTATTCCTACTGACTTTGTTTTGAACAATTAGTGTGACACTAGTTATAGATTCCGATGCTTCACTTCAGGTTTACTTGATCCCTCTGACCTTCTTATTGACGATGAAACACAGTAATTGCATCGGAATTAAATACAAAAGGCACAATGCCGACTTAAGAACATAAAGACCTACTCTTCCCACTGACTATGTTTTGAACCATTCCTGTGACACTAGTTATAGATTCTGATGTTTCACTTGGGGTTAACTGTATCTCTTGGACCTTCTTATTGACGATGAAACACAGAAATTGCATCGGAATTAAATACAAAAAGCACAATGCCGACTTAAGAACAAGAAGACTGACTCTTCTTAATGACTACGTTTGAACCATTCCAGTGACAGTAGCTATAGATTCCGATGAATCACTTCAGGTTTACTGTACCCCTTGGACCTTCTTATTGACGATGAAACACAGAAATTGCATCGGAATTAAATACAATAGGCACAATGCCGACTTAAGTACAAGAAGACTGACTCTTCTTACTGACTATGATTTGAACCATTACTGTGACACTAGTTATAGATTCCGATGCTTCACTTCAGGTTTGCTGTACCCCTTGGACCTTCTTATTGACAATGAAACATAGAAATTGCATCGGAATTAAATACAAAAGACAAAATGCCGACTTAAGTACACTAAGACTGACTCTTCTTACTGTCTATGTTTTGAACCATTCCTGTGACACTAGTTACAGATTCCGGTGCTACACTCCAGGTTTACTGTATCCCTTGGACCTTCTTATTGACGATGAAACACAGAAATTGCATCGGAATTAAATAGAAAAGGCAAAATGCCGACTTAAATACAAGAGGACTGACTCTTCTTACTGACTATGATTTGAACCATTCCTGTAACACTAGTTATAGATTCCGATGCTTCACTTCAGGTTTACTGTATCCCTTGGACCTTCTTATTGACGATGAAACACAGAAATTGCATCGGAATTAAATACAAAAGGCAAAATGCCGACTCAAGTACACGAAGACTGACTCTTCTTACTGTCTATGATTTGAACCATTCCTGTGACACTAGTTATTGATTACGATGCTACACTCCAGGTTTACTGTATCCCTTGGACCATCTTATTGACGATGAAACACAGAAATTGCATCGGATGTAAATAAAAAAGGCACAATGCTGACTTAAGGACAGGAAGATTGACTCTTCTTACTGACTTTGTTTTGAACCATTCCTGTGACACTAGTTATAGATTCCGATGCTTCACTTCAGGTTTACTGTATCCCTTGGACCTTCTTATTGACGAAGAAACACAGAAATTGCATCGGAATTAAATACAAAAGGTACAATGCCGACTTAAGGACAAGAAGACTGACTATTCCTTCTGACTTTCTTTTGAACCTTTAGTGTGACACTAGTTATAGATTCCGATGCTTCACTTCAGGTTTACTGTATCCCTTGGACCTTCTTATTGACGATGAAACACAGAAATTGCATCGGAATTAAATACAAAAGGCACAATGCCGACTTAAGTACATGAAGACCGACTCTTAATAGTGATTATGGTTGGTTCAAATGGCTCTGAGCACTATGGGACTCAACTGCTGAGGTCATCAGTCCCCTAGAACTTAGAACTCGTTAAACCGAACTAACTAAAGGACATCACAAACATCCATGCCCGAGGCAGGATTCGAACCTGCGACCATAGCGGTCTCGCGGTTCCAGACTGCAGCGCCTTTAACCGCACGGCCACTTCGGCCGGCTACTGATTATGTTTTGAACCATTCCTGTGACACTAGTTATAGATTCCGATGCCTCACTTCAGGTTTACTGTATCCCTTGGACCATCTTATTGACGATGAAACACAGAAATTGCATTGGAATTAAATACAAAAGGCACAATGCCGAATTAAGTACAAGAAGACTGACTCTTCCTACTGTCTAAGTTTTGAACCATTCCTGTGACACTAGCTATAGATTCCGATGCTTCACTTCAGGTTTAGTGTATCCCTCTGACTTTCTTATTGACGATGAAACACAGAAATGGCTTCGGAATTAAATACAAAAGGCACAATGCCGACTTAAGTACAAGAGGACTGACTCTTCTTACTGTCTATGTTTAGAACCATTCCTGTGACACTGGTTATAGATTCCGATGCTTCACTTGAGGTTTACTATATCCCTTGGACCTTCTTATTGACGATGAAACACAGAAATTGCATTGGAATTAAATACAAAAGGCACAATGCCGACTTATGTACATGAAGACGGACTCTTCCTACTGACTATGTTTTGAACCATTCCTGTGACACTAGTTATTGATACCGATGCTTCACTTGAGGTTTACTGTATCCCTTGGACCTTCTTATTGACGATGAAACACAAAAATTGTATCGGTATTAAATACAAAAGGCACAATGCCGACTTAAGTACATGAAGACCGACTCTTCCTACTGACTGTCCGCCCCAGTAGCTGAGTGGTCAGCGTGACGGATTGCCGTCCTCTGGGCCCGGGTTCGATTCCCGGCTGGGTCGGAGATTTTCTCCGCTCAGGGACTGGGTGATGTGTTGTGTTCATCATCATTTCATCCCCATCCGGCGTGCAGGTCGCCCAATGTGGCGCCGAATGTTATAAGACCTATGATATGGCGGCCGGACCTGCCCCGCGAGGGGCCTCCGGCCAATGACGCCAAACGCTCATCATCATCATCCTACTGACTATGATTTGAACCATTCCTGTGACACTAGTTATAGATTTCGATGTTTCACTTGAGGTTAACTGTATCCCTTGGAACTTCTTATTGACGTTGAAACACAGAAATTGCATCAGAATTAAATACTAAAGGCACAATGCCGACTTAAGTACAAGAAGACTGACTCTTCTTACTGTCTATGTTTTGAACCATTCCATTGACATTAGTTATAGATTCCGACTCTTCACTCCAAGTTTACTGTATCCCTTGGACCTTGTTATTGACGATGAAACACAGAAATTGCATCGGAATTAAATAGAAAAGGCACAATGCCGACTTAAGTACAAGAAGACTGACTCTTCTTACTGACTAGGTTTTGAACCATTCCTGTAACACTAGTTATGGATTCCGATGCTTCACTTCAGGTTTACTGTACCCCTTGGACCTTCTTGTTGATGATGAAACATAGAGATTGCATCGGAATTAAATACAAAAGGCAAAATGCCGACTTAAGTACACGAAGACTGACTCTTCTTACTGTCTATGTTTTGAACCATTCCTGTGACACTAGTTACAGATTTCGATGCTACACTCCAGGTTTACTGTATCCCTTGGACCTTCTTTTTGACGATGAAACACAGAAATTGCATTGGAATTAAATACAAAAGGCAAAATGCCGACTTAAGTACACGAAGATGACTCTTCTTACTGTCTATGATTTGAACCATTCCTGTGACACTAGTTATAGAGTCCGATGCTACACTCCAGGTTTTGATGTATCCCTTGGACCTTCTTATTGACGATGAAACAAAGAAATTGCATCGGAATTAAATACAAAAGGCACAATGCCGACTTAAGGACAAGAAGACTGACCATTCCTACTGACTTTGATTTGAACCATTAGTGTGACGCTAGCTATAGATTCCGATGCTTCACTTCAGGTTCACTGTATCCCTTGGACCTTCTTATTGACGATGAAACACAGAAATTGCATTGGAATTAAATACAAAAGGCACAATGCCGACTTAAGTACAAGAAAGCTGACTCTTCCTGCTGTCTATGTTTTGAACCATTCCTGTGACACCAGTTATAGATTCCGATGCTTCACTTCAGGTTTACTGGATCCCTTGGACCTTCTTATAGACGATGAAACACTGAAATTGCAGCGAAATTAAATACAAAAGGCAAAATGCCGACGTAAGTACACGAAGACTGACTCTTCTTACTGTCTATGATTTGAACCATTCCTGTGACACTAGTTATAGAGTCCGATGCTACACTCCAGGTTTTGATGTATCCCTTGGACCTTCTTATTGACGATGACACACAGAAATTACATCGGAACTAAATACAAAAGGCACAATGCCGACTTAAGGACAAGAAGACTGACTCTTCCTACTGTGTATGTTTTGAACCATTCCTGTGACACACGTTATAGATTCCGATGCTTCACTTCAGGTTTACTGTATCCCTTGGACCTTCTTATTGACGCTGAAACACAGAAATTTATTCGGAATTAAATGCAAAAGGCACAATGCCGACTTAAGTATACGAAGTCTGACTCTTCCTACTGTCTATGTTTTGAACCATTCCTGTGACACACGTTATAGATTCCGATGCTTCACTTCAGGTTTACTGTATCCCTTGGACCTTCTTATTGACAATGAAACACAGAAATTGCATCGGAATTAAATACATAAAGCACAATGCCGACTTAAGTACAAGAAGACTGACTCTTCTTACTGACTATGTTCGAACCATTCCTGTGACACTAGCTATAGATTCCGATGCTTCACTTCAGGTTTACTGTATCCCTCTGACCTTCTTGTTGACGATGAAACACAGAAATTGCATCGGAATTAAATACATTAGGTACAATGCCGACTTAAGTACAAGATGACTGACTCTTGTTACCGTCTATGTTTTGAACCACTCCATTGACACTAGTTATAAATTCCGATGCTTCACTCCAGGTTTACTGTATCCCTTAGACCTTGCTATTGACGATGAAACACAGAAATTGCATAGGAATTAAATAGAAAAGGCACAATGCCGACTTAAGTACAAGAAGACTGACTCTTCTTACTGACTATGTTTTGAACCATTCCTGTGACACTAGTTATAGATTCCGATGCTTCACTTCTGGTTTACTGTACCCCTTGGACCTTCTTATTGATGATGACACAGGTAAATTGCATCGGAATTATATACAAAAGGCAAATTGCCGACTTAAGAACACGAAGACTGACTCTTCTTACTGTCTATGTTTTGGACCATTCCTGTGACACTAGTTACAGATTCCGATGCTACACTACAGTTTTACTGTATCCCTTGGACCTTCTTATTTACGATGAAACACAGAAATTGCATCGGAATTAAATACAAAAGGCACAATGCCGACTTAAGGACCAGAAGACTGACTATTCCTACTGACTTTGTTTTGAACCATTAGTGTGGCACTAGTTATTGATTGCGATGCTTCACTTCTGGTTTACTGTATCCCTTGGACCTTTTTATTGACGATGAAACACAGAAATAGCATCGGAATTAAATACAAAGGCACAATGCCGACTTAAGTACAAGTAGGCTGACTCTTCCTACTGTCTATGTTTGAACCATTCCTGTGACACTAGTTATAGATTCCGATGCTTCACTTCAGGTTTACTGGATCCCTTGGACCGTCTTGTTGACGATGAAACACAGAAATTGCATCGGAATTAAATACAGAAGGCACAATGCCGACTTAAGTGCACGAAGACTGAATCTTCTTACTGTCAGTGATTTGAACCATTCCTGTGACACTAGTTATAGACTCCGATGCTACACTCCAGGTTTACTGTATCCCTTGGACCTTCTTATTGACGATCAAACACAGAAATTCATCGGAATTAAATACAAAAGGCACAATGCCGACTTAAGTACATGAAGACCGACTCTTCCTACTGACTATGTTTTGAACCATTCCTGTGACACTAGTTATAGATTCCATTGCTTCACTTCAGGTTTACTGCATCCCTTGGACCTTCTTATTGACGATGAAACACAGAAATTCATCGGAATTAAATACAAAAGGCAAAATGCCGACTTAAGTGCACGAAGACTGAATCTTCTTACTGTCAGTGATTTGAACCACTCCTGTGACACTAGTTACAGACTCCGATGCTATACTCCAGGTTTACTGTATCCCTTGGACCTTCTTATTGACGATGAAACACAGAAATTCATCGGAATTAAATACAAAAGGCACAATGCCGACTTAAGTACATGAAGACCGACTCTTCCTACTGAGTATGTTTTGAACCATTCCTGTGCCACTAGTTATAGATTCCGAAGCCTCACTTCAGGTTTAGTGTATCCCTCTGACTTTCTTATTGACGATGAAACACAGAAATGGCTTCGGAATTCAAAACAAAAGGCACAATGCCGACTTAAGTACAAGAGGACTGACTCTTCCTACTGTCTATGTTTTGAACCATTCCTGTGACATTAGTTATAGATTCCGATGCTTCACTTGAGGTTTACTGTTTCCCTTGGTCCTTCTTATTGACGATGAAATACAGAAATTGCATCGGAATTAAATACAAAAGGCACAATGCCGACTTAACTACATGATGACTGATTCTTCCTACTGACTATGTTTTGAACCATTCCTGTGACACTAGTTATAGATTCCGATGCTTCACTTGAGGCTTATTGTATCCCTTGGAACCTCTTATTGACGATGAAACACAGAAATTGCATCGGAATTAAATACAAAAGGCACAATGACGACATAAGTACAAGAAGACTGACTCTTATTAGTGCCCATGTTTTGAACCATTCCTGTGACACCAGTTATAGATTCCGATGCTTCACTCCAGGTTTACTGTATCCCTTGGATCTTCTTATTGACGATGAAACACAGAAATTGAATCGGAATTAAATACAAAAGGCAAAATGCCGACTTAAGTACACGAAGACTGACTCGTCTTACTGTCTATGATTTGAACCATTCCTGTGACACTAGTTATAGATTACGATGCTTCACTTCAGGTTTACTGTATTCCTTGGACCTTCTTATTGACGATGAAACACAGAAATTGCATCGGAATTAAATACAAAAGGCACAATGCCGTCTTAAGTACAAGAAGACTGACACTTCTTACTGTCTATGTTTTGAATCATTCCATTGACACTAGTTATAGATTCCGATGCTTCACTCCAGGTTTACTGTTTCCCTTGGACCTTGTTATTGACGATGAAACACAGAAAATGGATCGGAATTAAGTAGAAAAGGCATAATGCCGACTTAAGTACAAGAAGACTGACTCTTCTTACTGACTATGTTTTGTAACATTCCTGAGACACTAGTTATAGATTCCGATGCTTCACTTCAGGTTTACTGCATCCCTTGGACCTTCTTATTGACGATGAAACACAGAAATTGCATCGGAATTAAATACAAAAGGCAAAATACCGAATTAAGTACACGAAGACTGACTCTTCTTACTGTCTATGATTTGAACCATTCCTGTGACACTAGTTACAGATTCCGATGCTACCCCCCAGGTTTACTGTATCCCTTGGACCGTCTTATTGACGATGAAACACAGAAATTGCATCGGAATTACATACAAAAGGCAGAATGCCCACTTAAGGACAAGAAGATTGAGTCTTCTTACTGACTTTGTTTTGAACCATTCGTGTGACACTAGTTATAGATTCCGATGCTTCACTTCAGGTTTAATGTATCCCTTGGACCCTCTTATTGACGCTGAAACACAGAAATTGAATCGGAATTAAATACAAAAGGCACAATGCCGACTTAAGTACATGAAGACCTACTCTTCCTACTGACTATGTTTTGAACCATTCCTGTTGCACTAGTTATAGATTCCGATGTTTCACTTGAGGTTAACTGTATCCCTTGGACCTTATTATTGACGATGAAACACAGAAATGGCATCAGAATTAAATACTAAAGGCACAATGACGACTTAAGTACAAGAAGACTGACTCTTCTTACTGTCTATGTTTTGAACCATTCCATTGACATTAGTTATAGATTCCGATGCTTCACTCCAAGTTTACTGTATCCCTTGGACCTTGTTATTGACGATGAAACACAGAAATTGCATCGGAATTAAATAGAAAAGGCACAATGCCGCCTTAAGTACAAGTAGACTCTCTTCTTACTGACTATGTTTTGAACCATTCCTGTAACACTAGTTATAGATTCCGATGCTTCACTTCACGTTTACTGTACCCCTTGGACCTTCTTAGTGATGATGAAACATAGAAATTGCATCGGAATTAAATACAAAAGGCAAAATGCCGACTTAAGTACACGAAGACTGACTCTTCTTACTGTCTATGTTTTGAACCATTCCTGTGACACTAGTTACAGATTCCGATGCTACACTCCAGGTTTACTGTATTCCTTGGACCTTCGTATTGACGATGAAAAACAGAAATTGCATCGGAATTAAATACAAAAAGCACAATGCCGACTTAAGTACAAGAAGACTGACTCTTCCTACTGACTAGGTTTGAACCATTCCTGTGACACTAGCTATAGATTCCGATGCTTCACTTCAGGTTTACTGTATGCCTCTGACCTTCTTGTTGACGATGAAACACAGAAATTGCATCGGAATTAAATACAATAGGCACAATGCCGGCTTAAGTACAAGAAGACTGACTCTTCTTACTGTCTATGTTTTGAACCATTCCATTGACACTAGTTATAGATTCCGATGCTTCACTCCAGGTGTACTGTATCCCTTGGACCTTGTTATTGACGATGAAACACAGAAATAGCATCGTAATTAAATAGAAAAGGCACAATGCCGACTTAAGTACAAGAAGACTGACTCTTCCTACTGACTATGTTTTGAACCATTCCTGTAACTCTAGTTAAAGATTCCGATGCTTCACTTCAGGTATACTGTATGCCTTGGACCTTCTTATTGACGATGAAACAAAGAAATTGCATCAGAATTAAATACAAAAGGTACAATGCCGACTTAAGGACAAGAAGACTGACCATTCCTACTAACTTTGTTTTGAACCATTAGTGTGACACTAGTTATAGATTCCGATGCTTCACTTCAGGTTTACTGTCTCCCTTGGACCTTCTTATTGACGATGAAACGCAGAAATTGCATTGGAATTAAATACAAAAGGCAAAATGCCGACTTAAGTACACGAAGACTGACTCTTCTTACTGTCAATGATTTGAAACATTCCTGTGACACTAGTTATAAATTCCGTTGCTACACTCCAGGTTTACTGTATCTCTTGGACCTTCTTATTGACGATGAAACGCAGAAATTGCATCGGCATTAAATACAAAAGGCACAATGCCGACTTAAGGACAAGAAGATTGAGTCTTCTTACTGACTTTGTTTTGAACCATTCCTGTGACACTAGTTATAGATTCCGATGCTTCACTTCAGGTTTAATGTATCCCTTGGACCTTCTTATTGACGCTGAAACACAGAAATTGAATCGGAATTAAATACAAAACGCACAATGCCGACTTAAATACAAGAAGAATGACTCTTCCTACTGTCTATGTTTAGAACCATTCCTGTGACACTCGTTATAGATTACGATGCTTTACTTCAGGTTCACTGTATCCCTTGGACCTTCCTATTGACGAGGAAACACAGAAATTGCATCGGAATTAAATACACAAGGCACAATGCCGACTTAACTACATAAAGACTGACTCTTCCTACCTACTATGTTTTGAACCATTCCTGTGACACTAGTTATAGATTCCGAAGCCTCACTTCAGGTTTAGTGTATCCCTCTGACTTTCTTATTGACGATGAAACACAGAAATGGCTTCGGAATTAAAAACAAAAGGCACAATGTCGACTTAAGTACAAGAGGACTGACTCTTCTTACTGTCTATGTTTTGAACCATTCCTGTGACACTAATTATAGATTCCGATGCTTCACTTGAGGTTTACTGTATCCCTTGGTCCTTCTTATTGACGATGAAACACAGAAATTGCATCGGAATTAAATACAAAAGGCACAATGCCGACTTAACTACATGATGACTGACTCTTCCTACTGACTATGTTTTAAACCATTCCTGTGACACTAGTTATAGATTCCGATGCTTCACTTGAGGCTTATTGTATCCCTTGGAACTTCTTATTGACGGTGAAACACAAAATTGCATCGGAATTAAATACAAAAGGCACAATGCCGACTTAAGTACACGAAGACTGACTCTTCTTATTGTCTATGTTTTGAACCATTCCATTGACACTCGTTAAAGATTCCGATGCTTCACTCCAGGTTTACTGTTCCCCTTGGACATTCTTATTGACGATGAAACACAGAAATTGCATCGGAATTAAATACAAAAGGCAAAATGCCGACTTAATTACACGAAGACAGACTCTTCTTACTGTCTATGATTTGAACCATTCCTGTGACACTAGTAATAGATTCCGATGCTACACTCCAGGTTTACTATATCCCTTGGACCTTCTTATTAACGATGAAACACAGAAATTGCATCGGAATTAAATACAAAAGGCACAATGCCGACTTAAGGACAAGAAGACTGACTCTTCCTACTGTCTATGTTTTGAACCATTCCTGTGACACTCGTTATAGATTCGGATGCTTCACTTCAGGTTTACTGTATCCCTTGGACCTTCTTATTGACGCTGAAACACAGAAATTCAATCGGAATTAAATACGAAAGGCACAATGCCGACTTAAGTACAAGAAGACTGACTCTTCCTACTGTCTATGTTTTGAACCATTCCTGTGACACTCGTTATAGATTACGATGCTTCACTTCAGGTTTACTGTATCCCTTGGACCTTCTTATTGACGATGAAACACAGAAATTGCATCGGAATTAAATACAAAAGGCACAATGCCGACTTAAGTACAAGAAGACTGACTCTTCTTACTGTCTATGTTTTCAACCATTCCATTGACACTAGTTATAGATTCCGATGCTTCACTCCAGGTTTGCTGTTTCCCTTGGACCTTGTTATTGACGATGAAACACAGAAATTGGATCGGAATTAAATAGAAAAGGCACAATGCCGACTTAAGTACAAGAAGACTGACTCTTCTTACTGTCTATGTTTAGAGCCATTCCTGTGACACTCGTTATAGATAACGATGCTTTACTTCAGGTTAACTGTATCCCTTGGACCTTCTTATTGACGAAGAAACACAGAAATTGCATCGGAATTAAATACAAAAGGCACAATGCCGACTTAACTACATAAAGACCGACTCTTCCTACTGACTAAGTTTTGAACCATTCCTGTGACACTAGTTATAGATTCCGATGCTTCACTTGAGGCTTATTGTATCCCTTGGAACTTCTTATTGACGAAGAAACACAGAAAATGCATCGGAATTGAATACAAAAGGCACAATGCCAACTTAAGTACATGAAGACCAACTCTTCCTACTGACTAAGTTTTGAACCATTCCTGTGACACTAGTTATAGATTCCGATGCTCACTTCAGATTTACTGTATCCCTTGGACCTTCTTAATGACGATGAAACACAGATATTGATTCGGAATTAAATACAAAAGGCAAAATGCCGACTTAAGTACACGAAGACTGACTCTTCTTACTGTCTATGATTTGAACCATTCCTGTGACACTAGTTATAGATTCCGATGCTACACTCCAGGTTTACTGTATCCCTTGAACCTTCTTATTGACGCTGAAACACAGAAATTGAATCGGAATTAAATACAAAAGACACAATGCCGACATAAGTACAAGAAGACTGACTCTTCCTACTGTCTATGTTTTGTACCATTCCTGTGACACTCGTTATAGATTACGATGCTTCACTTCAGGTTTACTGTATCCCTCTGATCTTCTTATTGACGATGAAACACAGAAATTGCATCGGAAGTAAATACAAAAGACACAATGCCGACTTAAGTACAAGAAGACTGACTCATCTTACTGTCTATGTTTTGAACCATTCCTGTGACACTAGTTATAGATTCCGATGCTTCACTTCAGGTTTACTGCATCCCTTGGACCTTCTTATTGACGATGAAACACAGAAATTGCATCAGAATTAAACACAAAAGGCACAATGCCGACTTAAGTACAAAAAGACTGACTCTTCTTTCTGACTATGTTTTGAACCATTCCTGTGACACTAGTTATGGATTCCGAGGCTTCACTTCAGGTTAACTGTATCCCTCTGACCTTCATATTGACGATGAAACACAGAAATTGCATCGGAATTAAATACAAATGCACAATGCCGACTTAAGTACAAGAAGACTGACTATTTTTACTGACTATGTTTTAAACCATTCCTGTGACACTAGTTATAGATTCCGATGCTTCACCTCAGGTTTACTGTATCCCTTGGACCTTCTTATTGACGATGAAACACAGAAATTGCATCGGAATTAAATACAAAAGGCACAATTCCGACTTAAGTACAAGAAGACTGACTCTTCTTACTGACTATATTTCGAACCATTCCTGTGACACTAGTTATAGATTCCGATTCTTCACATCAGGTTTACTGTATCCCTTGGACCTTCTTATTGACGGTGAAACACAGAAATTGCATCGGAATTAAATACAAAAGGCACAATGCCGACTTAAGTACAAGAAGACTCACTCTTCTTACTGTCTATGATTTGAACCATTCCTGTGACACTAGTTATAGATTCCGATGCTACACTTCAGGTTTACTGTATACCTTGGACCTTCTTATTGACGATGAAACACAGAAATTGCATCAGAATTAAATACAAAGAGCACAATGCCGACTTAAGTACAAGAAGACTGACTCTTCCTACAGTCACTGTTTTGAACCAATCCTGTGACTCTAGTTATGGATTCCGATGCTTCACTTCAGGTTTACTGTATCCCTCTGATCTTCTTATTGACGATGAAACACAGAAATTGCATCGGAATTAAATACAAAAGGCACTATGCCGACTTAAGTACAAGAAATCTGACTCTTCTTACTGTCTATGTTTTGAACCATTCCTGTGACACTAGTTATAGATTTCGATGCTACACTCCAGGTTTTTTGTATCCCTTGGACCTTCTTATTGACGATGAAACACAGAAATTGCATCGGAATTAAATACAAAAGGCACAATGCCGACTTAAGGACTAGAAGACTGACTCTTCTTTCTGACTATGTTTTGAACCATTCCTGTGACACTAGTTATTGATTCGGATGCTTCACTTCAGGTTTACTGTATCCCTGGGGCCTTCTTATTGAAGATGAAACACAGAAATTGCACCGGAATTAAATACAAAAGGCACAATGCCGACTTAAGTACAAGAAGACTGACTCTTCTAACTGACTATGCATTGAACCATTCCTGTGACACTAGTTATAGATTCCGATGCTTCACTTGAGGTTTACTGTATCCCTCTGACCTTCTTATTGACGATGCAACACAGAAATTGCGTCGGAATTAAATACAAAAGGCACAATGCCGAATTAAGTACAAGAAGACTGACTCTTCTTACTGGCTATGTTTTGAACCATTCCTGTGACACTAATTATAGATTCCGATGCTTGACTTCAGATTTACTGTATCCCTTGGACCTTCTTATTGACGACGAAACACAGAAATTGCTTCGGAATTAAATATAAAAGGCACAATGCCGACTTAAGTACAAGAAGACTGACTCTTCTAACTGACTATGCTTTGAACCATTCCTGTGACACTAGTTATAGATTCCGATGCTTCACTTGAGGTTTACTGTATCCCTCTGACCCTCTTATTGACGATGCAACACAGAAATTGCGTCGGAATTAAATACAAAAGGCACAATGCCGAATTAAGTACAAGAAGACTGACTCTTCTTACTGGCTATGTTTCGAACCTTTCCTGTGACACTAGTTATAGATTCCGATTCTTCACTTCAGGTTTACTGTATCCCTTGGACCTTCTTATTGACGATGAAACACAGAAATTGCATCGGAATTAAATACAAAAGGCAAAATGCCGACTTAAGTACAAGAAGAGTGACTCTTCTTACTGTCTATGTTTTGAACCATTCCTGTAATACTAGTTATAGATTACGATGCTTCACTCCAGGTTTACTGGATCCCTTGGACCTTCTTATTGACGATGAAACACAGAAATTGCATCGGAATTAAATACAAAGAGCACAATGCCGACTTAAGTACAAGAAGACTGACTCTTCCTACAGTCACTGTTTTGAATCAATCCTGTGACTCTAGTTATGGATTCCGATGCTTCACTTCAGGTTTACTGTATCCGTCTGATCATCTTATTGACGATGAAACACAGAAATTGCATCGGAATTAAATACAAAAGGCACAATGCAGACTTAAGTACAAGGAGACCGACTCTTCTTACTGACTATGCTTTGAACCACTAGAGTGACACTAGTTATAGATTCCGATGCTTCACTTGAGGTTTACTGTATCCCTCTGACCTTCTTATTGACGATGCAACACAGAAATTGCATCGAAATTAAATACAAAAGGCACGATGCCGAATTAAGTACAAGAAGACTGACTCTTCAAACTGGCTATGTTTTGAACCATTCCTGTGACACTAATTATAGATTCCGATGCTTGACTTCAGTTTTACTGTATCCATTGGACCTTCTTATTGACGACGAAACACAGAAATTGCATCGGAATTAAATAGAAAAGGCACAATGCCGACTTAAGTATAAGAAGACTGACCCTTCTTGCTGTCTATGTTTCGAACCGTTATTGTGACACTAGTTATAGATTCCGATGCTTCACTTCAGGTTTACTGTATACCTTGGACCATCTTATTGACGAAGAAACACAGAAATTGCATCGGAATTAAATACAAAAGGCACATTGCCGACTTAAGTACAAGAAGACTGACTCTTCTTACTGTCTATGTTTGAATCATTCCTGTGACACTAGTTATAGATTCCGATGCTTCACTTCAGGTTTACTGTATCCCTTGGACCTTCTTAACGACGATGAAAGACAGAAATTGCATCGGAATTAAATACAAAGGGCACAATGCCGACTTAAGTACAAGTAGACTGACTCTTCCTACTGTCAATGCTTTGAACCATGCCTGTGACTCTAGTTATAGATTCCGATGCTTCACTTCAGGCTTACTGTATCCCTTGGACTTTCGTATTGACGATGAAACACAGAAATTGCATCGGAATTAAATAGAAAAGGCACAATGCGGACTTAAGTACAAGAAGACTGACACTTCTTACTGTCTATGTTTTGAACCATTCCTGTGACACTAGTTATGGATTCTGATGCTTCACTTCAGGTTTACTGTATTCCTTGGACCTTCTTATTGGCGATGAATCATAGAAATTGCCTCGGAATTAAGTACAAAAGGCACAATACCGCCTTAAGTACAAGAAGACTGACTCTTCCTACTGTCTATGTTTTGAACCATTCCTGTGACACTAGTTATAGATTCCGATGCTTCACTTCAGGTTTACTGTATCCCTTGGACCTTCTTATTGACGATGAAAGACAGAAATTGCATCAGAATTAAACACAAAAGGCACAATCCCGACTTAAGTACAAAAAGACCGACTCTTCTTACTGACTATGTATTGAACCATTCCCGTGACACTAGTTATAGATTCCGATGCTTCACTTCAGGTTTACTGTATCGCTTGGGCCTTCTTATTGAAGATGAAACATAGAAATTGCATCGGAATGAAATACAAATGGCACAATGCCGACTTAAGTACAAGAAGACTGACTCTTCCTATTGTCAATGATTTGAACCATTCCTGTGACACTAGTTATAGATTCCGATGCTTCACTTCTGGTTTACTGTATCCCTTGGTCCTTCTTATTGACGATGAAACACAGAAATTGCATCGGAATTAAATACAAAAGGCAAAATGCCGACTTAATTACAAGAAGTCTGACTCATCTTACTGTCTATGTTATGAACCATTCCTGTGACACTAGTTATAGATTCCGATGCCTCACTTCAGGTTTACTGTATCCCTTGGTCCTTCTTATTGACGATGAAACACAGAAATTGCATCGGAATTAAATACAAAAGGCACAACGCCGACTTAAGTACAAGATGACTGACCCGTCTTACTGTCTATGTTTCGAACCATTCCTGTGACACTA
This sequence comes from Schistocerca serialis cubense, assembly GCF_023864345.2. NCBI lineage: Eukaryota > Metazoa > Arthropoda > Insecta > Orthoptera > Acrididae > Schistocerca > Schistocerca serialis. Next base: position 182,911,074 of record NC_064649.1, on the reverse strand, counting down.
GTTATAGATTCCGATGCTTCACTTCAGGTTCACTGTTTCCCTTGGACCTACTTATTGACGATGAAACACAGAAATTGCATCGGAATTAAATAGAAAAGCCACAATGCTGCCTTAAGTACAAGAAGACTGACTCTTCTTACTGTCTATGTTTTGAACCATTCCTGTGACACTAGTTATGGATTCTGATGCTTCACTTCAGGTTTACTGTATTCCTTGGACCTTCTTATTGACGATGAAACATAGGAATTTAATCGGAATTAAATACAAAAGGCACAATACCGCCTTAAGTACAAGAAGACTGACTCTTCTTACTGTCTATGTTTTGAACCATTCCTGTAACACTAGTTATAGATTCCGATGCTTCACTTCAGGTTTACTGTATCCCTTGGAACTTCTTATTGACGATGAAACACAGAAATTGCATCGGAATTAAATACAAAAGGCACAATGCCGACTTAAGTACAAGTAGACTGACTCTTCCTATTGTCAATGATTTGAACCATTCCTGTGACACTGGTTATAGATTCCGATGCTTCACTTCAGGTTTACTGTATCCCTCTGATCTTCTTATTGACGATGAACACAGAAATTGCATCGGAAGTAAATACAAAAGACACAATGCCGACTTAAGTACAAGAAGACTGACTCATCTTACTGTCTATGTTTTGAACCATTCCTGTGACACTAGTTATAGATTCCGATGCTTCACTTCAGGTTTACTGCATCCCTTGGACCTTCTTATTGACGATGAAACAAAGAAATTGCATCAGAATTAAACACAAAAGGCACAATGCCGACTTAAGTACAAAAAGACTGACTCTTCTTACTGACTATGTTTTGAACCATTCCTGTGACACTAGTTATGGATTCCGATGCTTCACTTCAGGTTTACTGTATCCCTTGGAACTTCTTATTGACGAAGAAACACAGAAATTGCATCGGAATTGAATACAAAAGGCACAATGCCAACTTAAGTACATGAAGACCGACTCTTCCTACAGACTAAGTTTTGAACCATACCTGTGACACTAGTTATAGATTCCGATGCTTCACTTGAGGCTTATTGTATCCCTTGGAACTTCTTATTGACGATGAAACACAGAAATTGCATCGGAATTAAATATAAAAGGCACAATGCTGACTTAAGTACAAGAAGACTGACTCTTCTTACTGTCTATGTTTTGAACCATTCCGATGACACTAGTTATAGATTCCGATGCTCACTTCAGATTTACTGTATCCCTTGGACCATCTTATTGACGATGAAACACAGAAATTGCATAGGAATTAAATACAAAAGGCACAATGCCGACTTAAGTACACGAAGACTGACTCTTCTTACTGTCTATGATTTGAACCATTCCTGTGACACTAGTTATAGATTCCGATGCTACACTCCAGGTTTACTGTATCCCTTGGACCTTCTTATTGACGATGAAACACAGAAATTTCATCGGAACTAAATACAAAAGGCACAATGCCGACTTAAGGACAAGAAGACTGACTCTTCCTACTGTCTATGTTTTGAACCATTCCTGTGACACTCGTTATAGATTCCGATGCTTCACTTAAGGGTTTACTGTATCCCTTGGACCTTCTTATTGACGCTGAAACACAGAAATTGAATCGGAATTAAATACAAAAGACACAATGCCGTTTTAAGTACAAGAAGACTGACTCTTCCTACTGTCTATGTGTTGTACCATTCCTGTGACACTCGTTATAGATTACGATGCTTCACTTCAGGTTTACTGTATCCCTCTGATCTTCTTATTGACGATGAAACACAGAAATTGCATCGGAAGTAAATACAAAAGACACAATGCCGACTTAAGTACAAGAAGACTGACTCTACTTAATGTCTATGTTTTGAACCATTCCTGTGACACTAGTTATAGATTCCGATGCTTCACTTCAGGTTTACTGTATCCCTCTGATCTTCTTATTGACGATGAAATACAGAAATTGCATCGAAAGTAAATACAAAAGACACAATGCCGACTTAAGTACAAGAAGACTGACTCATCTTACTGTCTATGTTTTGAACCATTCCTGTGACACTAGTTATAGATTCCGATGCTTCACTTCAGGTTTACTGCATCCCTTGGACCTTCTTATTGACGACGAAACACAGAAATTGCATCAGAATTAAACACAAAAGGCACAATGCCGACTTAAGTACAAAAAGACTGACTCTTCTTTCTGACTATGTTTTGAACCATTCCTGTGACACTAGTTATGGATTTCGATGCTTCACTTCAGGTTAACTGTATCCCTCTGACCTTCTTATTGACGATGAAACACAGAAATTGCATCGGAATTAAATACAAAAGCACAATGCCGACTTAAGTACAAGAAGACTGACTATTTTTACTGACTATGTTTTAAACCATTCCTGTGACACTAGTTATAGATTCCGATGCTTCACCTCAGGTTTACTGTATCCCTTGGACCTTCTTATTGACGATGAAACACAGAAATTGCATTGGAATTAAATACAAAAGGCACAATTCCGACTTAAGTACAAGAAGACTGACTTTTCTTACTGACTATGTTTTGAACCATTCCTGTGACACTAGTTATAGATTCCGATGCTTGACTTCAGTTTTACTGTATCCCTTGGACCTTCTTATTGGCGACGAAACACAGAAATTGCATCGGAATTAAATACAAAAGGCACAATGCTGACTTAAGTACAAGAAGACTGACCCTTCTTACTGTCTATGTTTCGAACCATTCCTGTGACACTAGTTATAGATTCCGATTCTTCACTTCAGGTTTACTGTATCCCTTGGATTTCTTATTGACGGTGAAATACAGAAATTGCATCGGAATTAAATACAAAAGGCACAATGCCGACTTAAGTACAAGAAGACTCACTCTTCTTACTGTCTATGATTTGAACCATTCCTGTGACACTAGTTATAGATTCCGATGCTTCACTTCAGGTTTACTGTATACCTTGGACCTTCTTATTGACGATGAAACACATAAATTGCATCGGAATTAAATACAAAGAGCACAATGCCGACTTAAGTACAAGAAGACTGACTCTTCCTACAGTCACTGTTTTGAACCAATCCTGTGACTCTAGTTATGGATTCCGATGCTTCACTTCAGGTTTACTGTATCCCTCTGATCTTCTTATTGACGATGAAACACAGAAATTGCATCGGAAATAAATACAAAAGGCACTATGCCGACTTAAGTACAAGAAAACTGACTCTTCTTACTGTCTATGTTTTGAACCATTCCTGTGGCACTAGTTATAGATTTCGATGCTACACTCCAGGTTTACTGTATCCCTTGGACCTTCTTATTGACGATGAAACACAGAAATTGCATCGGAATTAAATACATAAGGCACAATGCCGACTTAACGACTAGAAGACTGACTCTTCTTTCTGACTATGTTTTGAACCATTCCTGTGACACTAGTTATTGATTCGGATGCTTCACTTCAGGTTTACTGTATCCCTGGGGCCTTCTTATTGAAGATGAAACACAGAAATTGCATCGGAATTAAATACAAAAGGCACAATGCCGACTTAAGTACAAGAAGACTGACTCTTCTAACTGACTATGCTTTGAACCATTCCTGTGACACTAGTTATAGATTCCGATGCTTCACTTGAGGTTTACTGTATCCCTCTGACCTTCTTATTGACGATGCAACACAGAAATTGCGTCGGAAATAAATACAAAAGGCACAATGCCGAATTAAGTACAAGAAGACTGACTCTTCTTACTGGCTATGTTTTGAACCATTCCTGTGACACTAATTATAGATTCCGATGCTTGACTTCAGATTTACTGTATCCCTTGGACCTTCTTATTGACGACGAAACACAGAAATTGCTTCGGAATTAAATACAAAAGGCACAATGCCGACTTAAGTATAAGAAGACTGACCTTTCTTGCTGTCTATGTTTCGAACCTTTCCTGTGACACTAGTTATAGATTCCGATTCTTCACTTCAGGTTTACTGTATACCTTGGACCTTCTTATTGACGATGAAACACAGAAATTGCATCGGAATTAAATACAAAAGGCAAAATGCCGACTTAAGTACAAGAAGACTGACTCTTCTTACTGTCTATGTTTTGAACCATTCCTGTAATACTAGTTATAGATTACGATGCTTCACTCCAGGTTTACTGGATCCCTTGGACCTTCTTATTGACGATGAAACACAGAAATTGCATCGGAATTAAATACAAAGAGCACAATGCCGACTTAAGTACAAGAAGACTGACTCTTCCTACAGTCACTGTTTTGAATCAATCCTGTGACTCCAGTTATGGATTCCGATGCTTCACTTCAGGTTTACTGTATCCCTCTGATCTTCTTATTGACGATGAAACACAGAAATTGCATCGGAATTAAATACAAAAGGCACAATGCAGACTTAAGTACAAGGAGACCGACTCTTCTTACTGACTATGCTTTGAACCACTAGAGTGACACTAGTTATAGATTCCGATGCTTCACTTGAGGTTTACTGTATCCCTCTGACCTTCTTATTGACGATGCAACACAGAAATTGCATCGAAATTAAATACAAAAGGCACGATGCCGAATTAAGTACAAGAAGACTGACTCTTCATACTGGCTATGTTTTGAACCATTCCTGTGACACTAATTATAGATTCCGATGCTTGACTTCAGTTTTACTGTATCCCTTTTAAATTCTTATTGACGACGAAACACAGAAATTGCATCGGAATTAAATAGAAAAGGCACAATGCCGACTTAAGTACAAGAAGACTGACTCTTCTTACTGTCTATGTTTGAATCATTCCTGTGACACTAGTTATAGATTCCGATGCTTCACTTCAGGTTTACTGTATCCCTTGGACCTTCTTATCGACGATGAAAGACAGAAATTGCATCGGAATTAAATACAAAGGGCACAATGCCGACTTAAGTACAAGTAGACTGACTCTTCCTACTGTCAATGTTTTGAACCATGCCTGTGACTCTAGTTATAGATTCCAATGCTTCACTTCAGGCTTACTGTATCCCTTGGACTTTCGTATTGACGATGAAACACAGGAATTGATCGGAATTAAATAGAAAAGGCACAATGCTGACTTAAGTACAAGAAGACTGACACTTCTTACTGTCTATGTTTTGAACCATTCCTGTGACACTAGTTATGGATTCTGATGCTTCACGTCAGGTTTACTGTATTCCTTGGACCTTCTTATTGGCGATGAAACATAGAAATTGCCTCGGAATTAAGTACAAAAGGCACAATACCGCCTTAAGTACAAGAAGACTGACTCTTCCTACTGTCTATGTTTTGAACCATTCCTGTGACACTAGTTATAGTTTCCGATGCTTCACTTCACGTTTACTGTATCCCTTGGACATTCTTAATGACGATGAAACACAGAAATTGCATCGGATTTAAATACAAAAGGCACAATGCCGACTTAAGTACATGAAGACCGACTCTTCCTACTGACTAAGTTTAGAACCATTCCTGTGACACTAGTTATAGATTCCGATGCTTCACTTCAGGTTTACTGTATCCCTTGGACCTTCTTATTGACGATGAAACACAGAAATTGCATCAGAAATAAAAACACAAAAGGCACAATCCCGTCTTAAGTACAAAAAGACTGACTCTTCTTACTGACTATGTTTTGAACCATTCCTGTGACACTAGTTATAGATTCCGATGCTTCACTTCAGGTTTACTGTATCCCTTGGGCCTTCTTATTGAAGATGAAACATAGAAATTGCATCTGAATGAAATACAAAAGGCACAATGCCGACTTAAGTACAAGAAGACTGACTCTTCCTATTATCAATGATTTGAACCATTCCTGTGACACTAGTTATAGATTCCGATGCTTCACTTCTGGTTTACTGTATCCCTTGGTCCTTCTTATTGACGATGAAACACAGAAATTGCATCGGAATTAAATACAAAAGGCAAAATGCCGACATAATTATAAGAAGTCTGACTCTTCTTACTGTCTATGTTTTGAACCATTCCTGTGACACTAGTTATAGATTCCGATGCTTCACTTCAGGATTACTGTTTCCCTTGGACCTACTTATTGACGATGAAACACAGAAATTGCATCGGAATTAAATAGAAAAGCCACAATGCTGCCTTAAGTACAAGAAGACTGACTCTTCTTACTGTCTATGTTTTGAACCATTCCTGTGACACTAGTTATGGATTCTGATGCTTCACTTCAGGTTTACTGTATTCCTTGGACCTTCTTATTGACGATGAAACATAGAAATTGCCTCGGAATTAAATACAAAAGGCACAATGCCGCCTTAAGTACAAGAAGACTGACTCTTCTTACTGTCTATATTTTGAACCATTCCTGTAACACTAGTTATAGATTCCGATGCTTCACTTCAGGTTTACTGTATCCCTTGGAACATCTTATTGACGATGAAACCAGAAATTGCATCGGAATTAAATACAAAAGGCGCAATGCCGACCTAAGTACAAGAAGACTGACTCTTCCTATTGTAAATGATTTGAACCAATCGTGTGACACTGGTTATAGATTCCGATGCTTCACTTCAGGTTTACTGTATCCCTCTGATCTTCTTATTGACGATGAACACAGAAATTGCATCGGAAGAAAATACAAAAGACACAATGCCGACTTAAGTACAAGAAGACTGACTCATCTTACTGTCTATGGTTTGAACCATTCCTGTGACACTAGTTATAGATTCCGATGCTTCACTTCAGGTTTACTGCATCCCTCTGACCTTCTTATTGACGATGAAACACAGAAATTGCATCGGAATTAAATAGAAAAGGCACAATGCCGACTTAAGTACAAGAAGACTTACTCTTTTTACTGACTATGCTTTAAACCATTCCTGTGACACTAGTTATAGATGCCGATGCTTCACCTCAGGTTTACTGTATCCCTTAAACCTTCTTATTGACGATGAAACACAGAAATTGCATCGGAATTAAATACAAAAGGCACAATGCCGACTTAAGTACAAAAAGACTGACAGTTCTTACTGACTATGTTTTGAACCATTCCAGTGACACTAGTTATAGATTCCGATGCTTGACTTCAGTTTTACTGTATCCCTTGGACCTTCTTATTGACGACGAAACACAGAAATTGCATCGGAATTAAATACAAAAGGCACAATGCTGACTTAAGTACAAGAAGACTGACCCTTCTTAATGTCTATGTTTCGAACCATTCCTGTGACACTAGTTATAGATTACGATTCTTCACTTCAGGTTTACTGTATCCTTTGGACCTTCATATTGACGATGAAACACAGAAATTGCATCGGAATTAAATACAAAAGGCACAATGCCGACTTAAGTACAAGAAGACTGACTCTTCTTACTGTCTATGTTTTGAACCATTTCTGTGACACTAGTTATAGATTCCGATGCTTCACTTCAGGTTTACTGTATACCTTGGACCTTCTTATTGACGATGAAACACAGAAATTGCATCGGAATTAAATACAAAGAGCACAATGCCGACTTAAGTACAAGAAGACTGACTCTTCTTACAGTCACTGTTTTGAACCAATCCTGTGTCTCTAGTTATGGATTCCGATGCTTCACTTCAGGTTTACTGTATCCCTCTGATCTTCTTATTGACGATGAAACACAGAAATTGCATCGGAATAAATACAAAAGGCACAATGCAGACTTAAGTACAAGAAGACTGACTCATCTTACTGTCTATGTTTTGAACCATTCCTGTGACACTAGTTATGGATTCCGATGCTTCACTTCAGGTTTACTGCATCCCTTGGACCTTCTTATTGACGCTGAATCACAGAAATTGCATCGGAATTAAACGCAAAAGACACAATGCCGACTTAAGCACAAAAAGACTGACACTTCTTACTAACTATGTCTTGAACCAATCCTGTGACACTAGTTATAGGTTGCGATGCTTCACTTCAGGTTTACTGTAACCCTCTGACCATCTTATTGACGATGAAACACAGAAATTACATCGCAATTAAATACAAAAGGCACTATGCCGACTTAAGTACAAGAAAACTGACTCTTCTTACTGTCTATGTTTTGAACCATTCCTGTGACACTAGTTATAGATTCCGATGCTACACTCTAGGTTTACTGTATCACTTGGACCTTCTTATTGACGATGAAACACAGAAATTGCATCGGAATTAAATACAAAAGGCACAATGCCGACTTAAGGACTAGAAGACTGACTCTTCTTACTGAGTATGCTTTGAACCATTCCTGTGACACTAGTTTTTGATGCGGATGCTTCACTTCAGGTTTACTGTATCCCTTGGGCCTTCTTATTGACGATGAAACACAGAAATTGCATTGGAACTAAATACAAAAGGCACAATGCCGACTTAAGTACAAGAAGACTGACTCTTCCTATTGTCAATGATTTAAACCATTCCTGTGGCACTAGTTATAGATTCCGATGTTTCACTTCTGGTTTACTGTATCTCTCTGATCTTCTTATTGACGATGAAACACAGAAACTGCATCGGAATTAAATACAAAAGGCACAATGCCGACTTAGGTACAAGAATACTGACTCATCTTACTGTCTATGTTTTGAACCATCCCTGTGACACTAGTTATAGATTCCGATGCTTCACTCCAGGTTTACTGTCACCCTTGGACCTTCTTATTAACGATGAAACACAGAAATTGCATCGGAATTAAATACAAAAGGCACAATGCCGACTTAAGTACAAGAAGACTGACTCTTCTTACTGACTATGCTTTGAACCATTCCTGTGACACTAGTTATAGATTCCGATGCTTCACTTGAGGTTTACTGTATCCCTCTGACCTTCTTATTGACGATGCAACACAGAAATTGCATCGAAATTAAATACAAAAGGCACGATGCCGAATTAAGTACAAGAAGACTGACTCTTCTTACTGGCTATGTTTTGAACCATTCCTGTGACACTAATTATAGTTCCGATGCTTGACTTCAGTTATACTGTATCCCTTGGACCTTCTTATTGACGACGAAACACAGAAATTGCATCGGAATTAAATACAAAAGGCACAATGCCCACTTAAGTATAAGAAGACTGACCCTTCTTGCTGTCTATGTTTCGAACCATTCCTGTGACACTAGTTATAGATTCCGATTCTTCACTTCAGGTTTACTGTATCTCTTGGACCTTCTTATTGACGATGAAACACAGAAATTGCATCGGAATTAAATACAAAAGGCACAATGCAGACTTAAGTACAAGGAGACCGACTCTTCTTACTGACTATGCTTTGAACCACTAGAGTGACACTAGTTATAGATTCCGATGCTTCACTTCAGGTTTACTGTATCCCTCTGACCTTCTTATTGACGATGCAACACAGAAATTGCGTCGAAATTAAATACAAAAGGCACGATGCCGAATTAAGTACAAGAAGACTGACTCTTCTTACTGGCTATGTTTTGAACCATTCCTGTGACACTAATTATAGATTCCGATGCTTGACTTCAGTTTTACTGTATCCCTTGGAAATTCTTATTGACGACGAAACACAGAAATTGCATCGGAATTAAATAGAAAAGGCACAATGCCGACTTAAGTACAAGAAGACTGACTCTTCTTACTGTCTATGTTTGAATCATTCCTGTGACACTAGTTATAGATTCCGATGCTTCACTTCAGGTTTACTGTATCCCTTGGACCTTCTTATCGACGATGAAAGACAGAAATTGCATCGGAATTAAATACAAAGGGCACAATGCCGACTTAAGTACAAGTAGACTGACTCTTCCTACTGTCAATGTTTTGAACCATGCCTGTGACTCTAGTTATAGATTCCAATGCTTCACTTCAGGCTTACTGTATCCCTTGGACTTTCGTATTGACGATGAAACACAGAAATTGATCGGAATTAAATAGAAAAGGCACAATGCTGACTTAAGTACAAGAAGACTGACACTTCTTACTGTCTATGTTTTGAACCATTCCTGTGACACTAGTTATGGATTCTGATGCTTCACATCAGGTTTACTGTATTCCTTGGACCTTCTTATTGGCGATGAATCATAGAAATTGCCTCGGAATTAAGTACAAAAGGCACAATACCGCCTTAAGTACAAGATGACTGACTCTTCCTACTGTCTATGTTTTGAACCATTCCTGTGACACTAGTTATAGTTTCCGATGCTTCACTTCACGTTTACTGTATCCCTTGGACCTTCTTAATGACGATGAAACACAGAAATTGCATTGGATTTAAATACAAAAGGCACAATGCCGACTTAAGTTCATGAAGACCGACTCTTCCTACTGACTAAGTTTAGAACCATTCCTGTGACACTAGTTGTTGTGTCGGTAGCTGGGCCGACACCGTGAAGTTGAGATTGCTGAAAATGATCTCTAGACTAACGCTGTAGCCGATAGTGCACGCACGGCTAAAGCAGACGGGCGTGAAGTCTGGAACATGAGAACTTATAAATGAATAAGAAGAAAAGTATGTAGATGCTTATTACTTATCTTTTAATTAGTCCTTGGAATACATCTCTCTTGAATACTCGTAAGCTATAGGCACGGATACAAATGGCGCCTTGCTAGTTCGTAGCCATTAACTTAGCTGATGGCTATTCTGTCTCTCGGCTAATGAGAGAGAAAGGCTTCGTACATCTGGTCGGTAGCTAGGTTCTCGTACAACTGGGCGATAGCTAGGTTCGCGTACAACTGGGCGAGTGCTCTCTCGTATCACGAGACCTGCCTTGGTGGTGGCGCTAGGTCTGCGATCACAGTGGCGACACGCGGGTCCGACATGTACTACATGGACCGCGGCCGATTTAAGCTACCACCTAGCAAGTGTGGTGTCTGGCGGTGACACCACATTCCTCCCCCGCAAATCGGCGAACGGTCGTGAGATAAGGCTTCCGCCCGCCGTGGGGAGGACCACATGTTGACGTATGCGATGAGGTGGGGAGCCTAACAACAGGCGAGGCTGTGCCACCCGCACCCGGCCATACGGTCCGAGGGGAGCTAGGAAACGCCTGCAAAACTAGTCCAGGGTGCACGTCAACATGCGGTGTATGCGCCCGTCCGGAGATCACTATATCGTCCAGATAGTTTGCTGCAGTAGGGACCGACGCACAAATAGTTTGTAAATATTGCTGAAACAAGGCAGGGGCGGATGCACACCCGAATGGCAGTCTTTTGAAGCGGTACAATCCAAGATGCGTGTTAACCACCAATACGCGCTGGGATTCGTCGTCCACCGGTATTTGCAAGTACGCATCGGCTAGGTCCAACTTTGAAAAATATTTTCCCGGGCACAGTTTAGCAAAAAGATCTTCCGGGCGGGGCAAAGGAAAAGTAGCAGTCACTAGCTGTGGATTCACTGTGGCCTTGAAGTCCACGCAAAGTCTCAATTTTCCGGAAGGTTTTGGCAAAATTACTAAGGGTGAGGCCCAGAGAGAAGCTTGCACACGTTCAATTACACCCTGTGATTCGAGATCGTGTAACGTTCTTGCGACCTCATCACGCAATGCGTGGGGAACATTGCGCGCCCTGAAAAATTTCGGTTGCGCGTTTACCTTCAGTTCTAAATGTGCTTCATAGTTTTTAGCGCAACCTAAGCCCGGTGCAAAAACGTCTGCAAATTCGTCACACAGCCGAGAAACACTGTCTGTAGGCACAGTCTGATTCACTGATAGGACCTGATTTACAATAGACATGTTAAACAACTTAAACAAATCTAGACCAAACAAATTCACTGCAGAAGAAGAACGAAGAACGTAAAATGACAGAAGTTTTGTTTGTCCCTTGTATGTTGCAAGAAGGCTGCACTGTCCTAACACAGGAATGTTCTGTCCGGAATATGTAGTTAGCTTAACATTTGCGGAACTCAACGGAGGTTTGCCCAGTTGTTTGTACGTGTCATGATTGAGCAATGAAACTGCAGCTCCGGTATCGAGCTGGAATGTTATCACTTTGCCTTCAAAGTCTAAGTCCACAAAAAGTTTATTGTCCTGCTGACGACAAGAGCGACTGTTTTGTGCAATTGGAACAGACACTGGTACAGAATCACTTGCTAATTGACGTGATTTCCGGCGACGTCGACGCACAGTTTTGGTGGGACGATCACAGTCACTGTTAGAGAAAGTGTCACTGGACGAAGTGGAATTAACGACATGAATGTCCATAGGCGAAGGTCCACGAGCCTGAGTGTCCTTGGTTCGATTCCGGCGCGAAGCAAAGGGCCTGGAATGACTGTGATTGTCTGATCTGAGCTTTTTCTGGCAAACACTTTGAACATGTCCTTTCTTATTGCAGAAAAAGCAAATAGCTTGGCGTGACGGGCAATGTTCACGCGAATGTCTAGTAGCACACCGCGGGCATGATTTCACTGCATTTGTGGGCTGGCGCGGCACACCTGGCTTAGCACGCGGCGGCAGCTGCGTTTGTTTGTTCGATGGCAGTTGTGCGGACGTGCGCGAGGCCCGGGGATCGGGCCGCGCAGCGCGTCCAGCGGGCCGGTTAATGTTACACACGGCTGGCGAAGTTTCAAAAGATTCCTGAGCACAGTCAAGTGTGTCCTGTCTATCCAATATGTCTATCACTTGTTGAAGGGAGGGATTAACTAGTTTCAAAAGTTGCTCCCGTATGCGAACATCAGAAACGTTCTGTGCAATTGCATCACGCACCATTGTATCTGAATAAGAAAGACCACAGTCACATTCAAAGGCACAGTCCCTTGTAAGTCCTTGCAATGTTGCTACCCACTCCCTATTAGTTTGACCGGCCGTACGTTTTGTACGAAAGTACGTATACCGTTTTGCAACCACATTAACTGTTTCTTTGACATAGGCATCTAATGCAGACACAATTTCCTCGTAGGACAGAGTTGCTACGTCGCGTCGGGGAAACAATTTCACTATTACACGGTATGTGGACACACCGACACAAGAAAGCAAAAACGGCTGCCGCTCATTACCTTGAATTCTGTAGGCAGCGAGGTGAAAGTTGAACTGGCGCGACCACTCGTGCCAGGTCTCATCGGCGGCCACGTATGGTCGAAAGGGAGGTGCAACAGCGTTTAGTGGCAGCGGTAGCGAAGAAGCGGCGGCGGCCGCATCAGTTTGAATGGTACGTTGAACCTGGACGAGCTGTCCAAGGGCATCCAGTAACGCCTGCGTCTGCTGATTCTGCAAGCGATAAAATTCGGACAGTACATCTGGAGAATGTGGCGAAGCCATGACACAATTAAATGTAAGCAATCAGAACACTTTAAATCGTCGCCAATGTCACAAACGAATTAATACAAACTCTTTTGCTCGTCGCCAATAAATGTTGTGTCGGTAGCTGGGCCGACACCGTGAAGTTGAGATTGCTGAAAATGAACTCTAGACTAACGCTGTAGCCGATAGTGCACGCACGGCTAAAGCAGACGGGCGTGAAGTCTGGAACATGAGAACTTATAAATGAATAAGAAGAAAAGTATGTAGATGCTTATTACTTATCTTTTAATTAGTCCTTGGAATACATCTCTCTTGAATACTCGTAAGCTATAGGCACGGATACAAATGGCGCCTTGCTAGTTCGTAGCCATTAACTTAGCTGATGGCTATTCTGTCTCTCGGCTAATGAGAGAGAAAGGCTTCGTACATCTGGTCGGTAGCTAGGTTCTCGTACAACTGGGCGATAGCTAGGTTCGCGTACAACTGGGCGATAGCTAGGTTCTCGTACAACTGGGCGGTAGCTTGGTTCTCGTACAACTGGGCGGTCCACTCTCGTATCACGAGACCTGCCTTGGTGGTGGCGCTAGGTCTGCGATCACAGTGGCGACACGCGGGTCCGACATGTACTACATGGACCGCGGCCGATTTAAGCTACCACCTCCAAGTGTGGTGTCTGGCGGTGACACCACACTAGTTATAGATTCCGATGCTTCACTTCAGGTTTACTGTATCCCTTGGACCTTCTTATTGACGATGAAACACAGAAATTGCATCAGAATTAAACACAAAAGGCACAATCCCGACTTAAGTACAAAAAGACTGACTCTTCTTACTGACTATGTTTTGAACCATTCCTGTGACACTAGTTATAGATTCCGATGCTTCACTTCAGGTTTACTGTATCCCTTGGGCCTTCTTATTGAAGATGAAACATAGAAATTGCATCGGAATGAAATACAAAAGGCACAATGCCGACTTAAGTACAAGAAGACTGACTCTTCCTATTGTCAATGATTTGAACCATTCCTGTGACACTAGTTATAGATTCCGATGCTTCACTTCTGGTTTACTGTATCCCTTGGTCCTTCTTATTGACGATGAAACACAGAAATTGCATCGGAATTAAATACAAAAGGCAAAATGCCGACTTAATTATAAGAAGTCTGACTCTTCTTACTGTCTATGTTTTGAACCATTCCTGTGACACTAGTTATAGATTCCGATGCTTCACTTCAGGTTTACTGTATCCCTTGGACCTTCTTATTGACGATGAAACACAGAAATTGCATCGGAATTAAATACAAAAGGCACAACGCTGACTTAAGTACAAGATGACTGACCAATCTTACTGTCTATGTTTCGAACCATTCCTGTGACACTAGTTATAGATTCCGATGCTTCACTTCAGGATTACTGTTTCCCTTGGACCTACTTATTGACGATGAAACACAGAAATTGCATCGGAATTAAATAGAAAAGCCACAATGCTGCCTTAAGTACAAGAAGACTGACTCTTCTTACTGTCTATGATTTGAACCATTCCTGTGACACTAGTTATGGATTCTGATGCTTCACTTCAGGTTTAATGTATTCCTTGGACCTTCTTATTGACGATGAAACATAGAAATTGCCTCGGAATTAAATACAAAAGGCACAATACTGCCTTAAGTACAAGAAGACTGACTCTTCTTACTGTCTATGTTTTGAACCATTCCTGTAACACTAGTTATAGATTCCGATGCTTCACTTCAGGTTTACTGTATCCCTTGGAACTTCTTATTGACGATGAAACACAGAAATTGCATCGGAATTAAATACAAAAGGCACAATGCCGACCTAAGTACAAGAAGACTGACTCTTCCTATTGTCAATGATTTGAACCATTCGTGTGACACTGGTTATAGATTCCGATGCTTCACTTCAGGTTTACTGTATACCTTGGACCTTCTTATTGACGATGAAACACAGAAATTGCATCGGAATTAAATACAAAGAGCACAATGCCGACTTAAGTACAAGAAGACTGACTCTTCCTTCAGTCACTGTTTTGAACCAATCCTGTGACTCTAGTTATGGTTTCCGATGCTTCACTTCAGGTTTACTGTATCCCTCTGATCTTCTTATTGACGATGAAACACAGAAATTGCATCGGAATAAATACAAAAGGCACAATGCAGACTTAAGTACAAGAAGACTGACTCATCTTACTGACTATGTTTTGATCCATTCCAGTGACACTAGTTATAGATAGCGATGCTTCACTTCAGGTTTACTGTATCTCTCTGACCATCTTATTGACGTTGAAACACAGAAATTGCATCGGAATTAAATACAAAAGGCACAATGCCGACTTAAGTACAAGAAGACTGACTCTTCCTACTGTCTATGTTTTCAACCATTCCTGTGACATTAGTTATAGATTACGATGCTTCCCTACACGTTTACTGTATGCGTTGGACCTTCTTATTGACGATGAAACACAGAAATTGCATCGGAATTAAATACAAAAGACACAATGTCGACTTAAGTACATGAAGACCGACTCTTCTTACTGACTACGTTATGAACCATTCCTGTAACACTAGTTGTAGATTCCGGTGCTTCACTTCAGGATTACTGTATCCCTTGGACCTTCCTATGACGATGAAACACAGAAATTGCATCGGAATTATATACAAAAGGCACAATGCCGACTTAAGTACAAGAATACTGACTCTTCCTACTGTCTATGTTTTGAACCATCCCTGTGACACTAGTTATAGATTCCGATGCTTCACTCCAGGTTTACTGTATCCCTTGGACCTTCTTATTGACGATGAAACACAGAAATTGCATCGGAATTAAATACAAAAGGCACAATGCCGGCTTAAGTACAAGAAGACTGACTCTTCTTACTGACTATATTTTGAACAATTCCTGTGACACTAATTATAGGGTCCGATGCTTCACTTGAGGTTTACTGTATCTCTCTGACCTTCTTATTGACGATGAAACACAGAAATTGCTTCGGAATTAAATAAAAACGGCACAATGCCGAATTAAGTGCAAGAAGACTGACTCTTCTTACTGGCTATGCTTTGGACCATTCCTGTGACCCTAGTTATAGATTCCGATGCTTGACTTCAGTTTTACTGTATCCCTTGGACCTTCTTATTGACGACGAAACACAGAAATTGCATCGGAATTAAATACAAAAGGCACAATGCCGACTTAAGTCCAAGAAGACTGACCCTTCTTACTGTCTATGTTTCGAACCATTCCTGTGACACTAGTTATAGATTCCGATTCTTCACTTCAGGTTTACTGTATCCCTTGGACCTTCTTATTGACGATGAAACATAGAAATTGCATCGGAATTGAATAGAAAAGGCACAATGCCGACATAAGTACAAGAAGACTGACTCTTCCTACTGTCTGTTTTGAACCATTCCTGTGACACTAGTTATAGATTCCAATGCTTCACTTCACGTTTACTGTATCCCTTGGACCTTCTTACTGACGATGAAACACAGATATTGCATCGGAATTAAAAACAAAAGGCACAATGCCGACTTAAATACATGAAGACCGACACTTCCTATTGACTAAGTTTTGACCCATTCCTGTGACACTAGTTATAGATTCCGATGCTTCACTTCAGGATTACTGTATCCCTTGTGACCTTGTTATTGACGCTGAAACACAGAAATTGCATCGGAATTAAATACAAAAGGCACAATGCTGACTTAAGTACAAGAAGACCGACCCTTCTTAATGTCTATGTTTCGAACCATTCCTGTGACACTAGTTATAGATTCCGATTCTTCACTTCAGGTGTACTGTATCCCTTGGACCTTCATATTGACGATGAAACACAGAAATTGCATCGGAATTAAATACAAAAGGCACAATGCCGACTTAAGTACAAGAAGACTGACTCTTCTTACTGTCTATGTTTTGAACCATTCCTGTGACACTAGTTATAGATTCCGATGCTTCACTTCAGGTTTACTGTATACCTTGGACCTTCTTATTGACGATGAAACACAGAAATTGCATCGGAATTAAATACAAAGAGCACAATGCCGACTTAAGTACAAGAACACTGACTCTTCCTTCAGTCACTGTTTTGAACCAATCCTGTGACTCTAGTTATGGATTCCGATGCTTCACTTCAGGTTTACTGTATCCCTCTGATCTTCTTATTGACGATGAAACACAGAAATTGCATCGGAATAAATACAAAAGGCACAATGCAGACTTAAGTACAAGAAGACTGACTCATCTTACTGTCTATGTTTTGAACCATTCCTGTGACACTAGTTATAGATTCCGAAGCTACACTCTAGGTTTACTGTATCACTTGGACCTTCTTATTGACGATGAAACACAGAAATTGCATCGGAATTAAATACAAAAGGCACAATGCCGACTTAAGGACTAGAAGACTGACTCTTCTTACTGAGTATATTTTGAACCATTCCTGTGACACTAGTTATTGATTCGGATGCTTCACTTCAGGTTTACTGTATCCCTTGGGCCTTCTTATTGACGATGAAACACAGAAATTGCATCGTAATTAAATACAAAAGGCACAATGCCGACTTAAGTACAAGAAGACTGACTCTTCCTATTGTCAATGATTTGAACCATTCCTGTGACAGTAGTTATAGATTCCGATGTTTCACTTCTGGTTTACTGTATCCCTCTGATCTTCTTATTGACGATGAAACACAGAAATTGCATCGGAATTAAATACAAAAGGCACAATGCCGACTTAGGTACAAGAATACTGACTCATCTTATTGTCTATGTTTTGAACCATCCCTGTGACACTAGTTATAGATTACGATGCTTCACTCCAGGTTTACTGTAACCCTTGGACCTTCTTATTAACGATGAAACACAGAAATTGCATCGGAATTAAATACAAAAGACACAATGCCGGCTTAAGTACAAGAAGACTGACTCTTCTTACTGACTATGCTTTGAACCATACCTGTGACACTAGTTATAGATTCCGATGCTTCACTTGAGGTTTACTGTATCCCTCTGACCTTCTTATTGACGAAGAAACACACAAATTGCATCGGAATTAAATAAAAAAGCACAATGCTGACTTAAGTACAAGAAGTCTGACTCTTCTTACTGTCTATGTTTTGAACCATTCCTGTGACACTAATTATAGATTCCGATGCTTGACTTCAGTTTTACTGTATGCCTTGGACCTTCTTATTGACGACGAAACACGGAAATTGCATTGGAATTAAATACAAAAGGCACAATGCCGACTTAAGTATAAGAAGACTGACCCTTCTTGCTGTCTATGTTTCGAACCATTCCTGTGACACTAGTTATAGATTCCGATTCTTCACTTCAGGTTTACTGTATCTCTTGGACCTTCTTATTGAAGATGAAACACAGAAATTGCATCGGAATTAAATACAAAAGGCACAATGCCGACTTAAGTACGAGAAGACTGACTCTTCTTACTGTCTATGTTTTGAACCATTCCTGTGACACTAATTATAGATTCCGATGCTTCACTTCAGGTTTACTGTATCCCTTGGACCATCTTATTGAAGATGAAACACAAAAATTGCATCGGAATTAAATACAAAAGGCACAATGCCGACTTAAGTACGAGAAGACAGACTCTTCTTACTGTCTATGTTTTGAACCATTCCTGTGACACTCGTTATAGATTCCGATGCTTCACTTCAGGTTTACTGTATCCCTTGGACCATCTTATTGACGATGAAACACAGAAATTGTATCGGAATTAAATACAAATATGCACAATGCCGGCTTAAGTACAAGAAGACTGACACTTCTTACTGTCTATGATTTGAATCATTCCTGTGACACTAGTTATAGATTCCGATGCTTCACTTCAGGTTTACTGTATCCCTTGGACCTTCTTATCGACGATGAAACACAGAAATTGCATCGGAATTAAATACAAAGGGCACAATGCCGACTTAAGTACAAGAAGACTGACTCTTCCTACTGTCAATGATTTGAACCATGCCTGTGACTCTAGTTATAGATTCCGATGCTTCACTTCAGGTTTACTGTATTCCTTGGACCTTCTTATTGGCGATGAATCATAGAAAATGCCTCGGAATTAAGTACAAAAGGCACAATACCGCCTTACGTACAAGAAGACTGACTCTTCCTACTGTCTATGTTTTGAACCAATCCTGTGACACTAGTTATAGATCCCGGTGCTTCACTTCAGGTTTGTTGTATCCTTCTGACCGTCTTATTGACGAGGAAGCACAGAAATTGCATCGGAATTAAATTGAAACCCCACAATGCCTACATAAGTACAAGATGACTGACCCTTCTTACTGTCTATGTTTTGAACCATTCCTGTGACAATAGTTATAGATTCCGATGCTTCACTTGAGGTTTACTGTATCTCTCTGACCTTCTTATTGACGATGAAACACAGAAATTGCATCGGAATTTAATAAAAAAGCACAATGCCGAATTAAGTGCAAGAAGACTGACTCTTCTTACTGGCTATGCTTTCAACCATTCCTGTGACACTAGTTATAGATTCCGATGCTTGACTTCAGTTTTACTGTATCCCTTGGACCTTTTTATTGACGACGAAACATAGAAATTGCATCGGAATTAAATAGAAAAGGCACAATGCCGACTTAAGTACAAGACGACTGACTCTTCCTACTGTCTATGTTTTGAACCATTCCTGTGACACTAGTTATAGATTCCAATGCTTCACTTCACGTTTACTGTATCCCTTCGACCTTCTTATTGACGATGAAACACAGATATTGCATCGGAATTAAATACAAAAGGCACAATGCCGACTTAAATACATGAAGACCGACTCTTCCTATTGACTAAGTTTTGAACCATTCCTGTGACACTAGTTATAGAATCCGATGCTTCACTTGAGGTTTGCTGTATCCCTTGGACCTTCTTATTGACGATGAAACACAGAAATTGCATCGGAATTTAATACAAAAGGCACAATGCCGACTTAAGTACAAGTTGACTGACTCTTCTTACTGTCTATGTTTTGAACCATTCCTGTGACACTAGTTATAGATTGCGATGCTTCACTTTAGGTTTACTGTATCCCTCTGACCTTCTTATTGACGATGAAACACAGAAATTGCATCGGAATTTAATACAAAAGGCACAATGCCGACTTAAGTACAAGATGACTGACTCCTCTTACTGTCTATGTTTTGAACCATTCCTGTGACACTAGTTATAGATTACGATGCTACACTCCAGGTTTACTGTATCCCTTGGACCTTATTATTGACGATGAAACACATAAATTGCATCGGAATTAAATAAAAAAGGCAAAATGCCGACTTAAGTACACGAAGACTGACTCTTCTTACTGCCATTGTTTTGAACCATTCCTGTGACACTAGTTATAGATTCCGATGCTACACTCCAGGTTTACTGTATCCTTTGGACCTTCTTATTGACGATGAAACACAGAAATTGCATCGGAATTAAATACAAAAGGCACAATGCCGACTTAAGTACAGGAAGACTGACTCTTCCTACTGTCTATGTTTTGAACCATTCCTGTGACACTAGTTATAGACTCCAATGCTTCACTTCACGTTTACTGTATCCCTTGGACCTTCTTATTGACGATGAAACACAGAAATTGCATCGGAATTAAATACAAAAGGCACAATGCCGACTTAGGGACTAGAAGACTGACTCTTCTTACTGACTGTGTTTTGAACCATTCCTGTGACACTAGTTATTGATTCCGATTCTTCACTTCAGGTTTACTGTATTCCTTGGACCTTCTTATTGGCGGTGAATCATAGAAAATGCCTCGGAATTAAGTACAAAAGGCACAATACCGCCTTACGTACAAGAAGACTGACTCTTCCTACTGTCTATGTTTTGAACCAATCCTGTGACACTAGTTATAGATCCCGGTGCTTCACTTCAGGTTTGCTGTATCCCTCTGACCGTCTTATTGACGAGGAAACACAGAAATTGCATCGGAATTAAATGGAAACCCCACAATGCCTACAAAAGTACAAGATGACTGACCCTTCTTAGTGTCTATGTTTTGAACCCTTCCTGTGACAATAGTTATAGATTCCGATGCTTCACTTCAGGTTAACTGTAACCCTTGGACCTACTTATTGACGATGAAACACAGAAATAGCATCGGAATTAAATAGAAAAGGCACAATGCCGACTTAAGTACAAGAAGACTGACTCATCTTACGGTCTATGTTTTGAACCATTCCTATGACACTAGTTATGGATTCTGATGCTTCACTTCATGTTTACTGTATCCCTCTGACCGTCTTATTGACGAGGAAACACAGAAATTGCTTCGGAATTAAATGGAAACCCCACAATGCCTACATAAGAACAAGATGACTGACCCTTCTTACTGTCTATGTTTTGAACCATTCCTGTGACACTAGTTATAGATTCCGATGCTTCACTTGAGGTTAACTGTAACCCTTGGACCTACGTATAACGATGAAACACAAAAATTGCTTCGGAATTAAATAGAAAAGGCACAATGCTGACTTAAGTACAAGAAGACTGACTCTTCTTACTGTCTATGTTTTGAACCATTCCTGTGAAACTAGTTATGGATTCTGATGCTTCACTTCAGGTTTACTGTATTCCTTGGACCTTCTTGTTGGCTATGAATCATAGAAATTGCCTCGGAATTAAGTACAAAAGGCACAATACCGCCTTAAGTACAAGAAGACTAACTCTTCTTACTGTCTAGGTTTGAACCATTCCTGTGACACAAGTTATAGATTCTGATGCTTCACTTCAGGTTTACTGTATCGCTTGGACCTTCTTATTGACGATGAAACACAGAAATTCCATCGGAATTAAGTACAAAAGGCACCATGCCGACTTAAGTACAAGAAGACTGACTCTTCCTACAGTCAATGATTTGAACCATTCCTGTGACACTAGTTATAGATTCCGATGCTTCACTTCAGGTTTACGGTTTCCCTCTGATCTTCTTCTTTACGATGAAAGACAGAAATTGCATCGGAATTAAATACAAAAGGCACAATGCCGACAAGTACAAGAAGACTGACTCTTCCTACTGTCTATGATTTCAACCATTCCTGTGACATTAGTTATAGATTACGATGCTTCAGTTCACGTTTACTGTATGCCTTGGACCTTGTTATTGACGATGAAACACAAAAATTGCATCGGAATTATATACAAAAGGCACAATGCCGACTTAAGTACAAGAATACTGACTCTTCTTACTGTCTATGTTTTGAACCATCCCTGTGACACTAGTTATAGATTCCGATGCTTCACTCCAGGTTTACTGTATCCCTTGGACCTTCTTATTGACGATGAAACACAGAAATTGCATCGGAATTAAATACAAAAGGCACAATGCCGACTTAAGTACAAGAAGACTGACTCTTCCTACTGACTATGTTTTGAACCATTCCTGTGACACTAATTATTGAGTCCGATGCTTCACTTGAGGTTTACTGTATCTCTCTGACCTTCTTATTGACGATGAAACACAGAAATTGCATCGGAATTTAATAAAAAAGCACAATGCCGACTTAAGTGCAAGAAGACTGACTCTTCTTACTGGCTATGCTTTGAACCATTCCTGTGACACTAGTTATAGATTCCGATGCTTGACTTCAGTTTTACTGTATCCCTTGGACCTTCTTATTGACGACGAAACACAGAAATTGCATCGGAATTAAATACAAAAGGCACAATGCCGACTTAAGTCCAAGAGGACTGACCCTTCTTACTGTCTATGTTTCGAACCATTCCTGTGACACTAGTTATAGATTCCGATTCTTCACTTCATGTTTACTGTATCCCTTGGACCTTCTTATTGACGATGAAACACAGAAATTACATCGGAATTAAATAGAAAAGGCACAATGCCGACTTAAGTACAAGACGACTGACTTTTCCTACTGTCTATGTTTTGAACCATTCCTGTGACACTAGTTATAGATTCCAATGCTTCACTTCACGTTTACTGTATCCCTTCGACCTTCTTATTGACGATGAAACACAGATATTGCATCGGAATTAAATACAAAAGGCACAATGCCGACTTAAATACATGAAGACCGACTCTTCCTATTGACTAAGATTTGAACCATTCCTGTGACACTAGTTATACAATCGGATGCTTCACTTGAGGTTTGCTGTATCCCTTGGACCTTCTTATTGACGATGAAACACAGAAATTGCATCGGAATTTAATACAAAAGGCACAATGCAGACTTAAGTACAAGATGACTGAGTCTTCTTTCTGTCTATGTTTTGAACCATTCCTGTGACACTAGTTATAGATTCCGATGCTACACTCCAGGTTTACTGTATCCCTTGGACCTTATTATTGACGATGAAACACATAAATTGCATCGGAATTAAATAAAAAAGGCAAAATGCCGACTTAAGTACACGAAGACTTACTCTTCTTACTGTCTATGTTTTGAACCATTCCTGTGACACTAGTTATAGATTCCGATGCTACACTCCAGGTTTACTGTATCCCTTGGACCTTATTATTGACGATGAAACACAGAAATTGCATCGGAATTAAATACAATAGGCA
Organism: Schistocerca serialis cubense; assembly: GCF_023864345.2. NCBI lineage: Eukaryota > Metazoa > Arthropoda > Insecta > Orthoptera > Acrididae > Schistocerca > Schistocerca serialis. Next base: position 182,887,299 of record NC_064649.1, on the reverse strand, counting down.
CAATGCCGACTTAAGGACAAGAAGACTGACTCTTCTTACTGACTATATTTTGAACCATTCCTGAGACACTAGTTATAGATTCCGATGCTTCACTTCAGGTATATTGTATCCCTCTGACCTTCTTATTGACGATGAAACACAGTAATTTCATCGGAATTAAATAGAAAAGGCACAATGCCGACTTAAGTACAAGAAGACTGACTCTTCCTACTGTCTATGTTTTCAACCATTCCTGTGACATTAGTTATAGATTACGATGCTTCACTTCACGTTTACTGTATGCGTTGGACCTTCTTATTGACGATGAAACACAGAAATTGCATCGGAATTAAATACAAAAGACACAATACCGACTTAAGTACATTAAGACCGACTCTTCCTACTGACTATGTTATGAACCATTCCTGTAACACTAGTTGTAGATTCCGGTGCTTCACTTCAGGATTACTGTATCCCTTGGACCTTCTTATGAAGATGAAACACAGAAATTGCATCGGAATTATATACAAAAGGCACAATGCCGACTTAAGTACAAGAAGACTGACTCTGCTTACTGTCTATGTTTTGAACCATCCCTGTGACACTAGTTATAGATTCCGATGCTTCACTCCATGTTTACTGTATCCCTTGGACCTTGTTATTGACGCTGAAACACAGAAATTGCATCGGAATTAAACACAAAAGGCACAATGCCAACTTAAGTAGAAAAATACTGACTCTTCTTACTGACTATGTTTTGAACCATTCCTGTGACACTAGTTATAGATTGCGATGCTTCACTTTAGGTTTACTGTATCCCTCTGACCTTCTTATTGACGATGAAACACAGAAATTGCATCGGAATTTAATACAAAAGGCACAATGCCGACTTAAGTACAAGATGACTGACTCTTCTTACTGTCTATGTTTTGAACCATTCCTGTGACACTAGTTACTGATTCCGATGCTACACTCCAGGTGTACTGAACCCCTTGGACCTTCTTATTGACGATGAAACACAGAATTTGCATCGGAATTAAACACAAAAGGCCCAATGCCGACTAAGGGACTAGAAGACTGACTCTTCTTACTGACTGTGTTTTGAACCATTCCTGTGACACTAGTTATTGATTCCGATTCTTCACTTCAGGTTTACTGTATCCCTTGGACCTTATTATTTACGATGAAACACATAAATTGCATCGGAATTACATCTAATAGGCACAATGCCGATTTAAGGACAAGAAGACTGACTCTTCTTACTGACTATATTTTGAACCATTCCTGAGACACTAGTTATAGATTCCGATGCTTCACTTCAGGTATATTGTATCCCTCTGACCTTCTTATTGACGATGAAACACAGAAATTTCATCGGAATTAAATAGAAAAGGCACAATGTCGACTTAAGTACAAGGAGACTGACTCTTCTTACTGTCTATGTTTTGAACCATTCCTGTGACACTAGTTATAGATTCCAATGCTTCACTTCAGGTTTACAGTATCCCTCTGACCGTCTTATTGACGAGGAAACACAGAAATTTCATCGGAATTAAATAGAAAAGGCACAATGTCGACTTAAGTACAAGGAGACTGACTCTTATTACTGTCTATGTTTTGAACCATTCCTGTGACACTAGTTATAGATTCCAATGCTTCACTTCAGGTTTACAGTATCCCTCTGACCGTCTTATTGACGAGGAAACACAGAAATTGCATCGGAATTAAATGGAAACCCCACAATGCCTACATAAGTACAAGATGACTGACCCTTCTTACTGTCTATGTTTTGAAGCATTCCTGTGACACTAGTTATAGATTCCGATGCTTCACTTCAGGTTTACGGTATCCCTCTGATCTTCTTCATGTCGATGAAAGTCAGAAATTGCATCGGAATTAAAAACAAAATGCACAATGCCGACTTAAGTACAAGAAGACTGACTCTTCCTACTGTCTATGTTTTCAACCATTCCTGTGACATTATTTATAGATTACGATGCTTCACTTCACGTTTACCGTATGCCTTGGACCTTCTTATTGACGATGAAACACAGAAATTGCATCGGAATTATATACAAAAGGCACAATGCCGACTTAAGTACAAGAATACTGACTCTTCTTACTGTCTATGTTTTGAACCATCCCTGTGACGCTAGTTATAGATTCCGATGCTTCACTCCAGGTTTACTGTATCCCTTGGACCTTCTTATTGACGATGAAACACAGAAATTGCATCGGAAGTAAATACAAAAGGCACAATGCCGACTTAAGTACAAGAAGACTGACTCTTCTTCCTGACTATGTTTTGAATCATTCCTGTGACACTAATTATAGAGTCCGATGCTTCACTTGAGGTTTACTGTATCTCTCTGACCCTCTTATTGACGATGAAACACATAAATTGCAGCGGAATTAAATAAAAAAGGCACAATGCCGAATTAAGTGCAAGAAGACTGACTCTTCTTACTGGCTATGCTTTAAACCATTCCTGTGACACTAGTTATAGATTCCGATGCTTGACTTCAGTTTTACTGTATCCCTTGGACCTTCTTATTGACGACGAAACACAGAAATTGCATCGGAATTAAATACAAAAGGCACAATGCCGACTTAAGTCCAAGAAGACTGACCCTTCTTACTGTCTATGTTTCGAACCATTCCTGTGACACTAGTTATAGATTCCGATTCTTCACTTCAGGTTTACTGTATCCCTTGGACCTTCTTATTGACGATGAAACACAGAAATTACATCGGAATTAAATAGAAAAGGCACAATGCCGACTTAAGTACAAGAAGACTGACTCCTCCTACTGTCTATGTTTTGAACCATTCCTGTGACACTAGTTATAGATTCCAATGCTTCACTTCACGTTTACTGTATCCCTTCGACCTTCTTATTGACGATGAAACACAGATATTGCATCGGAATTAAATACAAAAGGCACAATGCCGACTTAAATACATGAACACCGACTCTTCCTATTGACTAAGTTTTGAACCATTCCTGTGACACTAGTTACAGATTCCGATGCTTCACTTGAGGTATGCTGTATCCCTTGGACCTTCTTATTGACGATGAAACACAGTAATTGCATCGGAATTTAATACAAAAGGCACAATGCCGACTTAAGTACAAGATGACTGACTCTTCTTACTGTCTATGTTTTGAACCATTCCTGTGACACTAGTTATAGATTCCGATGCTACACTCCAGGTTTACTGTATCCCTTGGACCTTCTTATTGACGATGAAACACAGAAATTGCATCGGAATTAAATAAAAAAGGCACAATGCCGAATTAAGTACAAGAAGACTGACTCTTCCTACTGTCTATGTTTTGAACCATTCCTGTGACACTAGTTATAGATTCCAATGCTTCACTTCACGTTTACTGTATCCCTTGGACCTTCTTATTGACGATGAAACACAGATATTGCATCGGAATTAAATGCAACAGACACAATGCCGACTTAAATACATGAAGACCGACTCTTCCTATTGACTAAGTTTTAAACCATTCCTGTGACACTAGTTATAGATTCGGATGCTTCACTCCATGTTTACTGTATCCCTTGGACCTTGTTATTGACGCTGAAACACAGAAATTGCATCGGAATTAAACACAAAAGGCACAATGCCAACTTAAGTAGAAAAATACTGACTCTTCTTACTGACTATGTTTTGAACCATTCCTGTGACACTAGTTATAGATTGCGATGCTTCACTTCAGGTTTACTGTATCCCTCTGACCTTCTTATTGACGATGAAACACAGAAATTGCATCGGAATTTAATATAAAAGGCACAATGCCGACTAAAGTACAAGATGACTGACTCTTCTTACTGTCTATGTTTTGAACCATTCCTGTGACACTAGGTATAGATTCCGATGCTACACTCCAGGTTTACTGTATCTCTTGGACCTTATTATTGACGATGAAACACATAAATTGCATCGGAATTAAATACAAAAGGCACAATGCCGACTTAAGTACAGGAAGACTGACTCTTCCTACTGTCTATGTTTTGAACCATTCCTGTGACACTAGTTATAGATTCCAATGCTTCACTTCACGTTTACTGTATCCCTTGGACCTTCTTATTGACGATAAAACACATAAATTGCTGCATCGGAATTAAATAAAAAAGCAAAATGCCGACTTAAGTACACGAAGACTTACTCTTCTTACTGTCTATGCTTTGAACCATTCCTGTGACACTAGTTATAGATTCCGATGCTACACTCCAGGTTTACTCAATCCCTTGGACCTTCTTATTGACGATGAAACACAGAAATTGCATCGGAATTTAATACAAAAGGCACAATGCCGACTTAAGTACAAGATGACTGACTCTTCTTACTGTCTATGTTTTGAACCATTCCTGTGACACTAGTTACTGATTCCGATGCTACACTCCAGGTGTACTGAACCCCTTGGACCTTCTTATTGACGATGAAACACAGAATTTGCATCGGAATTAAATACAAAAGGCACAATGCCGTCTTAGGGACTAGAAGACTGACTCTTCTTACTGACTGTGTTTTGAACCATTCCTGTGACACTAGTTATTGATTCCGATTCTTCACTTCAGGTTTACTGTATCCCTTGGACCTTATTATTTACGATGAAACACATAAATTGCATCGGAATTACATACAATAGGCACAATGCCGATTTAAGGACAAGAAGACTGACTCTTCTTACTGACTATATTTTGAACCATTCCTGAGACACTAGTTATAGATTCCGATGCTTCACTTCAGGTATATTGTATCCCTCTGACCTTCTTATTGACGATGAAACACAGAAATTTCATCGGAATTAAATAGAAAAGGCACAATGTCGACTTAAGTACAAGGAGACTGACTCTTCTTACTGTCTATGTTTTGAACCATTCCTGTGACACTAGTTATAGATTCCAATGCTTCACTTCAGGTTTACTGTATCCCTCTGACCGTCTTATTGACGAGGAAACACAGAAATTGCATCGGAATTAAATGGAAACCCCACAATGCCTACATAAGTACATGATGACTGACCCTTCTTACTGTCTATGTTTTGAACCATTCCTGTGACACTAGTTATAGATTCCGATGCTTCACTTCAGGTTAACTGTTACCCTTGGACCTACTTATAACGATGAAACACAAAAATTGCATCGGAATTAAATAGAAAAGGCACAATGCCGACTTAAGTACAAGAAGACTGACTCTTCTTACTGTCTGAGTTTTGAACCATTCCTGTGACACTAGTTATGGATTCTGATGCTTCACTTCAGGTTTACTGTATTCCTTGGACCTTCTTGTTGGCGATGAATCATAGAAATTGCCTCGGAATTAAGTACAAAAGGCACAATACCGCCTTAAGTACAAGAAGACTGACTCTTCTTACTCTCTATGTTTGATCCATTCCTGTGACACAAGTTATAGATTCCGATGCTTCACTTCAGGTTTACTGTATCGCTTGGACCTTCTTATTGACGATGAAACACAGAAATTCCATCGGAATTAAGTACAAAAGGCACCATGCCGACTTAAGTACAAGAAGACTGACACTTCCTACAGTCAATGATTTGAACCATTCCTGTGACACTAGTTATAGATTCCTATGCTTCACTTCAGGTTTACGGTATCCCTCTGATCTTCTTCATGTCGATGAAAGACAGAAATTGCATCGGAATTAAAAACAAAATGCACAATGCCGACTTAAGTACAAGAAGACTGACTCTTCCTACTGTCTATGTTTTCAACCATTCCTGTGACATTATTTATAGATTACGATGCTTCACTTCACGTTTACTGTATGCCTTGGACCTTCTTATTGACGATGAAAGACAGAAATTGCATCGGAATTATATACAAAAGGCACAATGCCGACTTAAGTACAAGAATACTGACTCTTCTTACTGTCTATGTTTTGAACCATCCCAGTGACGCTAGTTATAGATTCCGATGCTTCACTCCAGGTTTACTGTATCCCTTGGACCTTCTTATTGACGATGAAACACAGAAATTGCATCGGAAGTAAATACAAAAGGCACAATGCCGACTTAAGTACAAGAAGACTGACTCTTCTTCCTGACTATGTTTTGAACCATTCCTGTGACACTAATTATAGAGTCCGATGCTTCACTTGAGGTTTACTGTATCTCTCTGACCTTCTTATTGACGATGAAACACATAAATTGCATCGGAATTAAATAAAAAAGGCACAATGCCGAATTAAGTGCAAGAAGACTGACTCTTCTTACTGGCTATGCTTTAGACCATTCCTGTGACACTAGTTATAGATTCCGATGCTTGACTTCAGTTTTACTGTATCCCTTGGACCTTCTTATTGACGACGAAACACAGAAATTGCATAGGAATTAAATACAAAAGGCACAATGCCGACTTAAGTCCAAGAAGACTGACCCTTCTTACTGTCTATGTTTCGAACCATTCCTGTGACACTAGTTATAGATTCCAATGCTTCACTTCACGTTTACTGTATCCCTTCGACCTTCTTATTGACGATGAAACACAGATATTGCATCGGAATTAAACACAAAAGGCACAATGCCGACTTAAATACATGAACACCGACTCTTCCTATTGACTAAGTTTTGAACCATTCCTGTGACACTAGTTATAGATTCCGATGCTTCACTTGAGGTATGCTGTATCTTTTGGACCTTCTTATTGACGATGAAACACAGTAATTGCATCGGAATTTAATACAAAAGGCACAATGCCGACTTAAGTACAAGATGACTGACTCTTCTTACTGTCTATGTTTTGAACCATTCCTGTGACACTAGTTATAGATTCCGATGCTACACTCCAGGTTTACTGTATCCCTTGGACCTTATTATTGACGATGAAACACATAAATTGCATCGGAATTAAATAAAAAAGGCAAAATGCCGACTTAAGTACACGAAGACTGACTCTTCTTACTGCCATTGTTTTGAACCATTCCTGTGACACTAGTTATAGATTCCGATGCTACACTCCAGGTTTACTGTATCCCTTGGACCTTCTTATTGACGATGAAACACAGAAATTGCATCGGAATTAAATACAAAAGGCATAATGCCGACTTAAGTACAGGAAGACTGACTCTTCCTACTGTCTATGTTTTGAACCATTCCTGTGACACTAGTTATAGATTCCAATGCTTCACTTCAGGTTTACTGTATCCCTCTGACCGTCTTATTGACGAGGAAACACAGAAATTGCATCGGAATTAAATGGAAACCCCACAATGCCTACATAAGTACAAGATGACTGACCCTTCTTACTGTCTATGTTTTGAACCATTCCTGTGACACTAGTTATAGATTCCGATGCTTCACTTCAGGTTAACTGTTACCCTTGGACCTACTTATAACGATGAAACACAAAAATTGCATCGGAATTAAATAGAAAAGGCACAATGCCGACTTAAGTACAAGAAGACTGACTCTTCTTACTGTCTGAGTTTTGAACCATTCCTGTGACACTAGTTATGGATTCTGATGCTTCACTTCAGGTTTACTGTATTCCTTGGACCTTCTTGTTGGCGATGAATCATAGAAATGTCCTCGGAATTAAGTACAAAAGGCACAATACCGCCTTAAGTACAAGAAGACTGACTCTTCTTACTCTCTATGTTTGATCCATTCCTGTGACACAAGTTATAGATTCCGATGCTTCACTTCAGGTTTACTGTATCGCTTGGACCTTCTTATTGACGATGAAACACAGAAATTCCATCGGAATTAAGTACAAAAGGCACCATGCCGACTTAAGTACAAGAAGACTGACTCTTCCTACAGTCAATGATTTGAACCATTCCTGTGACACTAGTTATAGATTCCGATGCTTCACTTCAGGTTTACGGTATCCCTCTGATCTTCTTCATGTCGATGAAAGACAGAAATTGCATCGGAATTAAAAACAAAATGCACAATGCCGACTTAAGTACAAGAAGACTGACTCTTCCTACTGTCTATGTTTTCAACCATTCCTGTGACATTATTTATAGATTACGATGCTTCACTTCACGTTTACTGTATGCCTGGACCTTCTTATTGACGATGAAAGACAGAAATTGCATCGGAATTATATACAAAAGGCACAATGCCGACTTAAGTACAAGAATACTGACTCTTCTTACTGTCTATGTTTTGAACCATCCCTGTGACGCTAGTTATAGATTCCGATGCTTCACTCCAGGTTTACTGTATCCCTTGGACCTTCTTATTGACGATGAAACACAGAAATTGCATCGAAAGTAAATACAAAAGGCACAATGCCGACTTAAGTACAAGAAGACTGACTCTTCTTCCTGACTATGTTTTGAACCATTCCTGTGACACTAATTATAGAGTCCGATGCTTCACTTGAGGTTTACTGTATCTCTCTGACCTTCTTATTGACGATGAAACACATAAATTGCATCGGAATTAAATAAAAAAGGCACAATGCCGAATTAAGTGCAAGAAGACTGACTCTTCTTACTGGCTATGCTTTAAACCATTCCTGTGACACTAGTTATAGATTCCGATGCTTGACTTCAGTTTTACTGTATCCCTTGGACCTTCTTATTGACGACGAAACACAGAAATTGCATCGGAATTAAATACAAAAGGCACAATGCCGACTTAAGTCCAAGAAGACTGACCCTTCTTACTGTTTATGTTTCGAACCATTCCTGTGACACTAGTTATAGATTCCAATGCTTCACTTCACGTTTACTGTATCCCTTCGACCTTCTTATTGACGATGAAACACAGATATTGCATCGGAATTAAACACAAAAGGCACAATGCCGACTTAAATACATGAACACCGACTCTTCCTATTGACTAAGTTTTGAACCATTCCTGTGACACTAGTTATAGATTCCGATGCTTCACTTGAGGTATGCTGTATCCCTTGGACCTTCTTATTGACGATGAAACACAGTAATTGCATCGGAATTTAATACAAAAGGCACAATGCCGACTTAAGTACAAGATGACTGACTCTTCTTACTGTCTATGTTTTGAACCATTCCTGTGACACTAGTTATAGATTCCGATGCTACACTCCAGGTTTATTGTATCCCTTGGACCTTATTATTGACGATGAAACACATAAATTGCATCGGAATTAAATAAAAAAGGCAAAATGCCGACTTAAGTACACGAGGACTGACTCTTCTTACTGCCATTGTTTTGAACCATTCCTGTGACACTAGTTATAGATTCCGATGCTACACTCCAGGTTTACTGTATCCCTTGGACCTTCTTATTGACGATGAAACACAGAAATTGCATCGGAATTAAATACAAAAGGCATAATGCCGACTTAAGTACAGGAAGACTGACTCTTCCTACTGTCTATGTTTTGAACCATTCCTGTGACACTAGTTATAGATTCCAATGCTTCACTTCACGTTTACTGTATCCCTTGGACCTTCTTATTGACGATGAAACACAGAAATTGCATCGGAATTAAATACAAAAGGCACAATGCTGACTTAAGTAAATGAGGACCGACTCTTCCTACTGACTAAGTTTCGAACCATTCCTGAGACACTAGTTATAGATTCCGATGCTTCACTTGAGGTTTACTGTATCCCTTGGACCTTCTTATTGACGATGAAACACAGTAATTGCATCGGAATTTAATACAAAAGGCACAATGCCGACTTAAGTACAAGATGACTGACTCTTCTTACTGTCTATGTTTTGAACCATTCCTGTGACACTAGTTATAGATTCCGATGCTACACTCCAGATTTACTGTATCCCTTGGACCTTCTTATTGACGATGAAACACAGAAATTGCATCGGAATTAAATACAATAGGCACAATGCCGACTTAAGGACAAGAAGACTGACTCTTCTTACTGACTATATTTTGAACCATTCCTGAGACACTAGTTATAGATTCCGATGCTTCACTTCAGGTATATTGTATCACTCTGACCTTCTTATTGACGATGAAACACAGAAATTGCATCGGAATTAAATACAAAAGGCACAATGTCACCTTAAGTACAAGGAGACTGACTCTTCTGACTGTCTATGTTTTGAACCATTCCTGTGACACTAGTTATAGATTCCGAAGCTTCACTTCAGGTTTACTGTATCCCATGGACCTTGTTATTGACGCTGAAACACAAAAATTGCATCGGAATTAAACACAAAAGGCACAATGCCGACTTAAGTACAAAACTACTGACTCTTCTTACTGACTATGTTTTGAACCATTCCTGTGACACTAGTTATAGATAGCGATGCTTCACTTCAGGTTTACTGTATCCCTCTGACCATCTTATTGACGTTGAAACACAGAAATTGCATCGGAATTAAATACAAAAGGCACAATGCCGACTTAAGTACAAGAAGACTGACTCTTCCTACTGTCTATGTTTTCAACCATTCCTGTGACATTAGTTATAGATTACGATGCTTCACTTCACGTTTACTGTATGCGTTGGACCTTCTTATTGACGATGAAACACAGAAATTGCATTGGAATTAAATACAAAAGACACAATGTCGACTTAAGTACATGAAGACCGACTCTTCTTACTGACTACGTAATGAACCATTCCTGTAACACTAGTTGTAGATTCCGGTGCTTCACTTCAGGATTTCTGTATCCCTTGGACCTTCCTATGACGATGAAACACAGAAATTGCATCGGAATTATATACAAAAGGCACAATGCCGACTTAAGTACAAGAATACTGACTCTTCCTACTGTCTATGTTTTGAACCATCCCTGTGACACTAGTTATAGATTCCGATGCTTCACTCCAGGTTTACTGTACCCCTTGGACCTTCTTATTGACGATGAAACACAGAAATTGCATCGGAATTAAATACAAAAGGCACAATGCCGACTTAAGTACAAGAAGACTGACTCTTCTTACTGACTATGTTTTGAACCATTCCTGTGACACTAATTATAGGGTCCAATGCTTCACTTGAGGTTTACTGTATCTCTCTGACCTTCTTATTGACGATGAAACACAGAAATTGCGGCGGAATTAAATAAAAACGGCACAATGCCGAATTAAGTGCAAGAAGACTGGCTCTTCTTACTGGCTATGCTTTGGACCATTCCTGTGACCCTAGTTATAGATTCCGATGCTTGACTTCAGTTTTACTGTATCCCTTGGACCTTCTTATTGACGACGAAACACAGAAATTGCATCGGAATTAAATACAAAAGGCACAATGCCGACTTAAGTCCAAGAAGACTGACCCTTCTTACTGTCTATGTTTCGAACCATTCCTGTGACACTAGTTATAGATTCCGATTCTTCACTTCAGGTTTACTGTATCCCTTGGACCTTCTTATTGACGATGAAACATAGAAATTGCATCGGAATTGAATAGAAAAGGCACAATGCCGACATAAGTACAAGAAGACTGACTCTTCCTACTGTTTGTTTTGAACCATTCCTGTGACACTAGTTATAGATTCCAATGCTTTACTTCACGTTTACTGTATCCCTTGGACCTTCTTACTGACGATGAAACACAGATATTGCATCGGAATTAAATACAAAAGGCACAATGCCGACTTAAATACATGAAGACCGACACTTCCTATTGACTAAGTTTTGAACCATTCCTGTGACACTAGTTATAGATTCCGATGCTTCACTTCAGGATTACTGTATCCCTTGGGACCTTGATATTGACGCTGAAACACAGAAATTGCATCGGAATTAAACACAAAAGGCACAATGCCAACATAAGTACAAAAATACTGACTCTTCTTACTGACTATGTTTTGAACCATTCCTGTGACACTAGTTATAGAATGCGATGCTTCAATTTAGGTTTACTGTATCCCTCTGACCTTCTTATTGACGATGAAACACAGAAATTGCATCGGAATTTAATACAAAAGGCACAATGCCGACTTAAGTACAAGATGACTGACTCTTCTTACTGTCTATGTTTTGAACCATTCCTGTGACACTAGTTATAGATTCCGATGCTACACTCCAGGTTTACTGTATCCCTTCGACCTTATTATATGACGATGAAACACATAAATTGCATCGGAATTAAATAAAAAAGGCCAAATGCCGACATAAGTACACGAAGACTGACTCTTCTTACTGCCATTGTTTTGAACCATTCCTGTGACACTAGTTATAGATTCCGATGCTACACTCCAGGTTTACTGTATCCGTTGGACCTTCTTATTGACGATGAAACACAGAAATTGCATCGGAATTAAATACAAAAGGCACAATGCCGACTTAAGTACAGGAAGACTGACTCTTCCTACTGTCTATGTTTTGAACCATTCCTGTGACACTAGTTATAGATTCCAATGCTTCACTTCACGTTTACTGTATCCCTTGGACCTTCTTATTGACGATGAAACACAGAAATTGCATCGGAATTAAATACAAAAGGCACAATGCCGACTTAAGTAAATGAAGACCGACTCTTCCTACTGACTAAGTTTTGAACCATTCCTGTGACACTTGTTATAGATTCCGATGCTTCACTTGAGGTTTGCTGTATACCTAGGACCTTCTTATTGACGATGAAACACAGAAATAGCATCGGAATTTAATACAAAAGGCACAATGCCGACTTAAGTACAAGATGACTGACTCTTCTTACTGTCTATGTTTTGAACCATTCCTGTGACACTAGTTATAGATTCCGATGCTTCACTTCAGGATTACTGTATCCCTTGGGACCTTGTTATTCACGCTGAAACACAGAAATTGCATCGGAATTAAACACAAAAGGCACAATGCCAACTTAAGTACAAAAATACTGACTCTTCTTACTGACTATGTTTTGAACCATTCCTGTGACACTAGTTATAGATTGCGATGCTTCACTTTAGGTTTACTGTATCCCTCTGACCTTCTTATTGACGATGAAACACAGAAATTGCATCGGAATTTAATACAAAAGGCACAATGCCGACTTAAGTACAAGATGACTGACTCTTCTTACTGTCTATGTTTTGAACCATTCCTGTGACACTAGTTATAGATTCCGATGCTACACTCCAGGTTTACTGTATCCCTTGGACCTTATTATTGACGATGAAACACATAAATTGTATCGGAATTAAATAAAAAAGGCCAAATGCCGACTATAGTACACGAAGACTGACTCTTCTTACTGCCATTGTTTTGAACCATTCCTGTGACACTAGTTATAGATTCCGATGCTACACTCCAGGTTTACTGAATTCCTTGGACCTTCTTATTGCCGATGAAACACAGAAATTGCATCTGAATTAAATACAAAAGGCACAATGCCGACTTAAGTACAGGAAGACTGACTCTTCCTACTGTCTATGTTTGAACCATTCCTGTGACACTAGTTATAGATTCCAATGCTTCACTTCACGTTTACTGTATCCCTTGGACCTTCTTATTGACGATGAAACACAGAAATTGCATCGGAATTAAATACAAAAGGCACAATGCCGACTTAAGTAAATGAAGACCGACTCTTCCTACTGACTAAGTTTCGAACCATTCCTGTGACACTAGTTATAGATTCCGATGCTTCACTTGAGGTTTACTGTATCCCTTGGACTTTCATATTGACGATGAAACATAGAAATTGCATCGGAATTAAATACAAAAGGCACAATGCCGACTTAAGTACAAGATGACTGACTCTTCTTACTGTCTATGTTTTGAACCATTCCTGTGACACTAGTTATAGATTCCGATAATACACTCCAGGTGTACTGAACCCCTTAGACCTTCTTATTGACGATGAAACACAGAATTTGCATCGCAATTAAATACAAAAGGCACAATGCCGACTTAGGGACTAGAAGACTGACTCTTCTTACTGACTGTGTTTTGAACCATTCCTGTGACACTAGTTATTGATTCCGATTCTTCACTTCCGGTTTACTTTATCCCTTGTAGCTTATTATTTACGATGAAACACATAAATTGCATCGGAATTAAATAAAAAAGGCAAAATGCCGACTTAAGTACACGCAGACTTACTCTTCTTACTGTCTATGTTTTGGACCATTCCTGTGACACTAGTTATAGATTCCGATGCTACACTCCAGGTTTACTGTATCCCTTGGACCTTCTTATTGACGATGAAACACATAAATTGCATCGGAATTAAATAAAAAAGGCAAAATGCCGACTTAAGTACACGCAGACTTACTCTTCTTACTGTCTATGTTTTGAACCATTCCTGAGACACTAGTTATAGATACCGATGCTTCACATCAGGTATATTGTATCCCTCTGACCTTCTTATTGACGATGAAACACAGAAATTGCATCGGAATTAAATAGAAAAGGCACAATGTCGACTTAAGTACAAGGTGACTGACTCTTCTTACTGTCTATGTTTTGAACCATTCTTGTGACACTAGTTATAGATTCCGATGCTTCACTTCAGGTTTACTGTATCCCATGGACCTTGTTATTGACGCTGAAACACAAAAATTGCATCGGAATTAAACACAAAAGGCACAATGCCGACTTAAGTACAAAAATACTGACTCTTCTTACTGACTATGTTTTGAACCATTCCTGTGACACTAGTTATAGATAGCGATGCTTCACTTCAGGTTTACTGTATCCCTATGTCCATCTTATTGACGATGAAACACAGAAATTGCATCGGAATTAAATACAAAAGGCACTATGCCGACTTAAGTACAAGAAGACTGACTCTTCTTACTGTCTATGTTTTGAACCATTCCTGTGACACTAGTTATAGATTCCGATGCTTCACTTCAGATATACTGTATCCCTCGGACCTTTTTATTAACGATGAAACACTGAAATTGCATCGGAATTAAATACAAAAGGCACAATGCCGACTTAAGTACAAGAAGACAGACTCTTCCTACTGTTTATGTTTTCAACCATTCCTGTGACACTAGTTATAGATTACGATGCTTCACTTCACGTTCACTGTATGCCTTGGACCTTCTTATTGACGATGAAACACAGAAATTGCATCGGAATTAAATACAAAAGACACAATGCCGACTTAAGTACATGAAGACCGACTCTTCCTAATGACTATGTTATGAATCATTCCTGTGACACTAGTTATAGATTCCGATGCTTCACTTGAGGTTTACTGTATCCCTTGGAGATTCTTATTGACAATGAAACACACAAATTGCATCGGAATTTAATACAAAAGGCACAATGCCGACTTAAGTACAAGATGACTGACTCTTCTTACTGTCTATGTTTTGAACCAATCCTGTGACACTAGTTATAGATTCTGATGCTACACTCCAGGTTTACTGTATCCCTTGGACCTTCTTATTGACGATGAAACACAGAAATTGAATCGGAATTAAATACAAAAGCCACAATGCCGACTTAAGGACTAGAAGACTGACTCTTCTTACTGACTATGTTTTGAACCACTCCTGTGACACTAGTTATTGATTCCGATGCTTCACTTCAGGTTTACTGTATCCCTTGGACCTTATTATTCACGATGAAACACAGAAATTGCATCGGAATAAAATAAAAAAGGCAAAATGCTGACTTAAGTACACGAAGACTGACTCTTCTTACTGTCTATGTTTTGTACCATTCCTGTGACACTAGTTATAGATTCCGATGCTATACTCCAGGTTTACTGTATCCCTTGGACCTTCTTATTGACGATGAAACACAGAAATTGCATCGGAATTAAATACAAAAGGCACTATGCCGACTTAAGTACAAGAAGACTGACTCTTCTTACTGTCTATGTTTTCAACCATTCCTGTGACACTAGTTATAGATTCCGATGCTTCACTTCACATTTACTGTATCCCTCGGACCTTTTTATTGACGATGAAACATAGAAATTGCATCGGAATTAAATACAAAAGGCACAATGCCGACTTAAGTACAAGAAGACTGACTCTTCCTACTGTCTATGTTTTCAACCATTCCTGTGACACTAGTTATAGATTACGATGCTTCACTTCACGTTTACAGTATGCCTTGGACGTTCTTATTGACGATGAAACACAGAAATTGCATCGGAATTAAATACAAAAGACACAATGCCGACTTAAGTACATGAAGACCGACTCTTCCTAATGACTATGTTATGAACCATTCCTGTGACACTAGTTATTGATTCCGATGCTTCACTTCAGGTTTACTGTATCCCTTGGACCTTATTATTCACGATGAAACACAGAAATTGCATCGGAATAAAATAAAAAAGGCAAAATGCCGACTTAAGTACATGAAGACTGACTCTTCTTACTGTCTATGTTTTGAACCATTCCTGTGACACTAGTTATAGATTCCGATGCTATACTCCAGGTTTACTGTATCCCTTGGACCTTCTTATTGACGATGAAACATAGAAATTGCATCGGAATTAAATACAATAGGCACAATGCCGACTTAAGGACAAGAAGACTGACTGTTCTTACTGTCTATGTTTTGAACCATTCCAGTGACACTAGTTATAGATTCCGATGCTACACTCCAGGTTTACTGTATCCCTTGGACCTTATTATTGACGATGAAACACATAAATTGCATCGGAATTAAATAAAAAAGGCCAAATGCCGACTTAAGTACACGAAGACTGACTCTTCTTACTGCCATTGTTTTGAACCATTCCTGTGACTCTAGTTATAGATTCCGATGCTACACTCCAGGTTTACTGTATTCCTTGGACCATCTTATTGACGATGAAACACAGAAATTGCATCGGAATTAAATACAAAAGGCACAATGCCGACTTAAGTACAGGAAGACTGACTCTTCCTACTGTCTATGTTTTGAACCATTCCTGTGACACTAGTTACAGATTCCAATGCTTCACTTCACGGTTACTGTATCCCTTGGACCTTCTTATTGACGATGAAACACAGAAATTGCATCGGAATTAAATACAAAAGGCACAATGCCGAATTAAGTAAATGAAGACCGACTCTTCCTACTGACTAAGTTTCGAACCATTCCTGTGACACTAGTTACAGATTCCGATGCTTCACTTGAGGTTTACTGTATCCCTTGGACCTTCATATTGACGAAGAAACACAGAAATTGCATCGGAATTAAATACAAAAGTCACAATGCCGACTTAAGTACAAGATGACTGACTCTTCTTACTGTCTATGTTTTGAACCATTCCTGTGACACTAGTTATAGATTCCGATGCTACACTCCAGGTGTACTGAACCCCTTGGACCTTCTTATTGACGATGAAACACAGAATTTGCATCGGAATTAAATACAAAAGGCACAATGCCGACTTAGGGACTAGAAGACTGACTCTTCTTACTGACTGTGTTTTGAACCATTCCTGTGACACTAGTTATAGATTCCGATTCTTCACTTCAGGTTTACTGTATCCCTTGGACCTTATTATTTACGATGAAACACATAAATTGCATCGGAATTAAATAAAAAAGGCAAAATGCCGACTTAAGTGCACGCAGACTTACTCTTCTTACTGTCTATGTTTTGAACCATTCCTGTGACACTAGTTATAGATTCCGATGCTACACTCCAGGTTTACTGTATCCCTTGGACCTTCTTATTGACGATGAAACACAGAAATTGCATCGGAATTAAATACAATAGGCACAATGCCGACTTAAGGACAAGAAGACTGACTCTTCTTACTTATTATATTTTGAACCATTCCTGAGACACTAGTTATAGATTCCGATGCTTCACTTCAGGTATATTGTATCCCTCTGACCTTCTTATTGACGATGAAACACAGAAATTGCATCGGAATTAAATAGAAAAGGCACAATGTCGACTTAAGTACAAGGAGACTGACTCTTATTACAGTCTATGTTTTGAACCATTCTTGTGACACTAGTTATAGATTCCGATGCTTCACTCTAGGTTTACTGGATCCCTTGGACCTTCTTATTGACGATGAAACACAGAAATTGCATCGGAATTAAATACAAAAGGCACAATGCCGACTTAAGTACACGAAGACTTACTCTTCTTACTGTCTATGTTTTGAACCATTCCTGTGACAATAGATATAGATTCCGATGCTTCACTTCAGGTTTACTGTATCCTTTGGAGATTATTATTGACGATGAAACAAAGAATTTGCATCGGAATTAAATTAAAACGGCAAAATGTGGGCTTAAGTACACGAAGACTGACACTTCTTACTGTCTATGTTTTGAACCATTCCTGTGACACTAGTTATAGGTTCCGATGCTGCACTCCAGGTTTACTGTATCCCTTGGACATTCTTATTGACGATGAAACACAGAAATTGCATCGGAATTAAATACAATAGGCACAATGCCGTCTGAAGGACAAGAAGACTGACTCCACTTACTGACTATGTTTTGAACCATTCCTGTGACACTAGTTATAGATTGCGATGCTTCACTTCAGGTTTACTGTATCCCTCTGACCATCTTATTGACGATGAAACACAGAAATTGCATCGGAATTAAATACAAAAGGCACTATGCCGACTTAAGTACAAGACGACTGCCTCTTCCTACTGTCTATGTTTTGAACCATTCCTGTGACACTAGTTTTGGATTCCGATGCTTCACTTCAGGTTTACTGTATCCCTCTGACCTTCTTATTGACGATGAAACACAGAAATTGCATCGGAATTAAATACAAAAGGCACAATGCCGACTAAAGTACAAGACGACTGCCTCTTCCTACTGTCTATGTTTTGAACCATTCTTGTGACACTAGTTTTGGATTCCGATGCTTCACTTCAGGTTTACTGTATCCCTCTGACCTTCTTATTGACGATGAAACACAGAAATTGCATCGGAATCAAATACAAAATGCTCAATGCCGACATAGGTACAAGAAGACTGACCCTTCCTACTGTCTATGTTTTGAACCATTCCTGTGACACTAGATGTAGATTCCGATGCTTAACTTCAGGTTTACTGTATCCCTCTGACCTTCTTATTGACGATGAAACACAGAAATTGCATCGGAATCAAATACAAAATGCTCAATGCCGACATAGGTACAAGAAGACTGACTCTTCCTACTGTCTATGTTTTGAACCATTCCTGAGACACTAGTTATAGATTCCGATGCTACACTCCAGGTTTACTGTATCCCTTGGACCTTCTTATTGACGATGAAACACAGAAATTGCATCGGAATTAAATACAAAAGGCGCATTACCGACTTAAGGACAAGAAGACTGACTGTTCTTACTGACTATGTTTTGAACCATTCCTGTGACACTAGTTATAGATTGCGATGCTTCACTTCAGGTTTATTGTATCCCTCTGACCTTCTTATTGACGATGAAACACAGAAATTGCATCGGAATTAAATAGAAAAGGCACAATGTCGACTTAAGTACAAGAAGACTGACTCTTCTTACTGTCTATGTTATGAACCATTCCTGTGACACTAGTTACAGATTCCGATGCTTCACTCCAGGTTTACTGGATCCCTTGGAACTTCTTATTGACGAAGAAACACAGAAATTGCACCGGAATTAAATACAAAAAGCACAATGCCGACTTAAGTACACGAAGACTGACTCTTCTTATTGTCTATGTTTTGAACCATTCCTGTGACAATAGATATAGATTCCGATGCTTCACTTCAGGTTTACTGTATCCCTTGGACCTTATTATTGACGATGAAACACAGAAATTGCATCGGAATTAAATAAAAAAGCAAAATGCGGGCTTAAGTACACGAAGACTGACTCTTCTTACTGTCTATGTTTTGAACAATTCCTGTGACACTAGTTATAGGTTCCGATGCTACACTCCAGGTTTACTGTATTCCTTGGACATTCTTATTGACGATGAAACACAGAAATTGCATCGGAATTAAATACAATAGGCACAATGCCGACTGAAGGACAAGAAGACTGACTCTTCTTACTGACTATGTTTTGAACCATTCCTGTGACACTAGTTATAGATTGCGATACTTCACTTCAGGTTTACTGTATCCCTCTGTCCATCTTATTGACGATGAAACACAGAAATTGCATCGGAATTAAATACAAAAGGCACTATGCCGACTTAAGTACAAGAAGACTGACTCTTCTTACTGTCTATGTTTTGAACCATTCCTGTGACACTAGTTATAGATTCCGATGCTTCACTTCAGATTTACTGTATCCCTCTGACCATCTTATCGACGATGAAACACAGAAATTGCATCGGAATTAAATACAAAAGGCACTATGCCGACTTAAGTACAAGGAGACTGACTCTTCTTACTGTCTATGTTATGAACCATTCCTGTGACACTAGTTATAGATTCCGATGCTTCACTCTAGGTTTACTGGATCCCTTGGACCTTCTTATTGACGATGAAACACTGAAATTGCATCGGAATTAAATACAAAAGGCACATTGCCGACAAAGTACAAGAAGACTGACTCTTCCTACTGTCTATGTTATGAACCATTCCTGTGACACTAGTTTTGGATTCCGATGCTTCACTTCAGGTTTACTGTATCCCTCTGACCTTCTTATTGACGATGAAACACAGAAATTGCATCGGAATTAAATACAAAAGGCACATTGCCGACAAAGTACAAGAAGACTGACTCTTCCTACTGTCTATGTTATGAACCATTCCTGTGACACTAGTTTTGGATTCCAATGCTTCACTTCAGGTTTACTGTATCCCTCTGACCTTCTTATTGACGATGAAACACAGAAATTGCATCGGAAACAAATACAAAATGCTCAATGCCGACATAGGTACAATAAGACTGACTCTTCCTACTGTCTATGTTTTGAACCATTCCTGTGACACTAGATATAGATTCCGATGCTTCACTTCAGGTTTACTGTATCCCTTGTACCTTATTATTGACGATGAAACACAGAAATTGTATCGGAATTAAATAAAAAAGGCAAAATGCCGACTTAAGTACACGAAGACTGACTCTTCTAACTGTCTATGTTTTGAACCATTCCTGTGACTCTAGATATAGATTCCGATGCTTCACTTCAGGTTTACTGTATCCCTTGGACCTTATTATTGACGATGAAACACAGAAATTGCATCGGAATTAAATAAAAAAGGCAAAATGCGGACTTAAGTACATGAAGACCGACTCTTCCTACTGACTATGTTTTGAACCATTCCTGTGACACTAGTTATAGATTCCGATGCTTCACTTGAGGTTTTTCTGTATCCCTTGGACCTTCTTATTGACGATGAAACACAGAACTTGCATCGGAATTCAATACAAATGGCACAATGCTGACTTAAGTACAAGATGACTGGCTCTTCATACTGTCTATGTTTTGAACCATTCCTGAGACACTAGTTATAGATTCCGATGCTACACTCCAGGTTTACTGTATCTCTTGAGCTTCTTATTGACGATGAAACACAGAAATTGCATCGGAATTAAATACAAAAGGCACAATGCCGACTTAAGGACTAGAAGACTGACTCTTCTTACTGACTATGTTTTGAACCACTCCTGTGACACTAGTTATTGATTCCGATGCTTCACTTCAGGTTTACTGTATCCCTTGGACCTTATTATTGACGATGAAACACAGAAATTGCATCGGAATTAAATAAAAAAGGCAAAATGCCGACTAAAGTACACAAAGACTGACTCTTCTTACTGTCTATGTTTTGAACCATTCCTGTGACACTAGTTATAGATTTCGATGCTACACTCCAGGTTTACTGTATCCCTTGGACCTTCTTATTGACGATGAAACACAGAAATTGCATCGGAATTAAATACAAAAGGCGCAATGCCGACTTAAGGACAAGAAGACTGACTGTTCTTACTGACTATGTTTTGAACCATTCCTGTGACACTAGTTATAGATTGCGATGCTTCACTTCAGGTTTATTGTATCCCTCTGACCTTCTTATTGACGATGAAACACAGAAATTGCATCGGAATTAAATAGAAAAGGCACAATGTCGACTTAAGTACAAGAAGACTGACTCTTCTTACTGTCTATGTTATGAACCATTCCTGTGACACTAGTTATAGATTCCGATGCTTCACTCCAGGTTTACTGGATCCCTTGGAACTTCTTATTGACGAAGAAACACAGAAATTGCATCGGAATTAAATACAAAAAGCACAATGCCGACTTAAGTACACGAAGACTGACTCTTCTTACTGTCTATGTTTTGAACCATTCCTGTGACAATAGATATAGATTCCGATGCTTCACTTCAGGTTTACTGTATCCCTTGGACCTTATTATTGACGATGAAACACAGAAATTGCATCGGAATTAAATAAAAAAGGCAAAATGCGGGCTTAAGTACACGAAAACTGACACTTCTTACTGTCTATGTTTTGAACAATTCCTGTGACACTAGTTATAGGTTCCGATGCTACACTCCAGGTTTACTGTATCCCTTGGACATTTTTATTGACGATGAAACACAGAAATTGCATCGGAATTAAATACAATAGGCACAATGCCTACTGAAGGACAAGAAGACTGACTCTTCTTACTGACTATGTTTTGAACCATTCCTGTGACACTAGTTATAGATTGCGATGCTTCACTTCAGGTTTACTGTATCCCTCTGACCATCTTATTGACGATGAAACACAGAAATTGCATCGGAATTAAGTACAAAAGGCACTATGCCGACTTAAGTACAAGAAGACTGACTCTTCTTACTGTCTATGTTTTGAACCATTCCTGTGACACTAGTTATAGATTCCGATGCTTCACTTCAGATTTACTGTATCCCTTTGATCTTCTTATTGACGATGAAACACAGAAATTGCATCGGAATTTAATACAAAAGGCACAATTCCGACTTAAGTACAAGATGACTGGCCCTTCTTACTGTCTATGTTTTGAACCATTCCTGTGACACTAGTTATAGATTCCGATGCTACACTCCAGGTTTACTGTATCCCTTGGACCTTCTTATTGACGATGAAACACAGAAATTGCATCGGAATTAAATACAAAAGGCACAATGCCGACTTAAGGACTGAAAGACTGACTCTTCTTACTGACTATGCTTTGAACCATCCCTGTGACACAAGTTATAGATTCCGATGCTTCAATCCAAGTTTACTGGATCCCTTGGACCTTCTTATTGACGATGAAACAGAGAAATTGCACCGGAATTAAATAGAAAAGGCACAATGCCGACTTAAGTACAAGAAAACTGACTCTTCTCACTGACTATGTTTTGAACCATTCCTGTGACACTAGTTATAGATTCCGATGCTTCACTTCAGGTTTACTGTATACCTTGGACCTTCTTATTGACGATGAAACACAGAAATTGCATCGGAGTTAAATACAAAAGGCACAATGCCGACTTAAGTACAAGAAGACTGACTCTTCCTACTGTCTATGTTTTGAACCATTCCTGTGACACTAGTTTTGGATTCCGATGCTTCACTTCAGGTTTACTGTATCCCTCTGACCTTCTTATTGACGATGAAACACAGAAATTGCATCGGAATTAAATACAAAAGGCACAATGCCGACTTAAGTACAAGACGACTCTTTCTTCCTACTGTCTATGTTTTGAACCATTCCTGTGACACTAGTTATAGATTGCGATACTTCACTTCAGGTTTACTGTATCCCTCTGACCTTATTGCCGATGAAACACAGAAATTGCATCGGAATTAAATACAAAAGGCACAATGCCGACTTAAGAACAAGAAGATTGACTCTTCTTACTGACTATGTTTTGAACCATTCCTGTTACACTAGTTATAGATTCCGATGCTTCACTTCAGTATTACTGTTTCCCTTGGACCTTCTTATTGACGATGAAACAGAGAAATTGCATCGGAATTAAATACAAAAGGCACAATGCCGACTTAAGGACAAGAAGACTGACTCATCCTACTGTCTATGTTTTGAACCATTTCTGTGAAACTAGTTATAGAGTCCGATGCTTCACTTCAGGTTTACTGTATCCCTTGGGCCTTCTTATTGACGATGAATCACAGTAATTGCATCGGAATTAAATACAAAAGGCACAATGCAGACTTACGTACAAGAAGACTGACTCTTCTTACTGTCTATACTTTGAACCATTCCTGTGACACTAGTTATAGATTCCGATGCTTCACTTCAGGTTTGCTGTATCCGTTGGACCATCTTGTTGCCGATGAAACACAGAAATTGCATCGGGATTAAATACAAAAGGTACAATGCCGACTTAAGTACAAGACGTCTGATTCTTCCTACTGTATATGTTTGAACCATTACTGTGACACTAGTTATAGATTCCGATGCTTCACTCCAGGTTTACTGTATCCCTTGGACTTTCTTATTGACGATGAAACTCTGAAATTGCATCGGAATGAAATACAAAAGGCACAATGCCAACTTAAGTAAAAGGAACCTGACTCATCTTACTGTCTATGATTTAAACCATTCCTGTGACACTAGTTATAGATTCCGATGCTTCACTTCAGATTTACTGAATCCCTTGGACCTTCGTATTGACGATGAAACACAGAAATTGCATCGGAATCAAATACAAAAGGCACAATGCCGACTTAAGTACAAGAAGACTGATGCTTCCGACTGTCTATGTTTTCCACCATTCCTGTGACACTAGTTATAGATTACGATGCTTCACTTCACGTTTACTGTATCCCTTGGACCTTCTTATTGACGATGAAACACAGAAATTGCATCGGAATTAAATACAAAGGGCACAATGCCGACTTAAGTACATGAAGACCGACTCTTCCTACTGACTATGTTTTGAACCATTCCTGTGACTCTAGTTATAGATTCCGATGCTTCACTTGAGGGTTACTGTATCCCCTGGACCTTCTTATTGACGATGAAACACAGAAATAGCATCGGAATTTAATACAAAAGGCACAATGCCGATTTATGTACAAGATGACTGACTCTTCTTACTGTCTATGTTTTGAACCATTCCTCTGACACTAGTTATAGATTCCGATGCTACACTCCAGGTTTACTGTATCCCTTGGACCTTCTTATTGACGATGAAACACAGAAATTGCATCGGAATTAAATACAAAAGGCACAATGCCGACTTAAGGACTAGAAGACTGACTCTTCTTACTGAATATGTTTTGAACCATCATTGTGACTCTAGTTATTGATGCCGATGCTTCACTTCAGGTTTACTGTATCCATTGGACCTTATTATTGACGATGAAACACAGAAATTGCATCGGAATTAAATAAAAAAGGCAAAATGCCGACTTAAGTACACGAAGACTGACTCTTCTTACTGTCTATGATTTGAACCATTCCTGTGACACTAGTTATAAATTCCGATGTTGCACTCCAGGTTTACTGTATCCATTGGACCTTCTTATTGACGATGAAACGCAGAAATTGCATCGGAATTAAATACAAAAGGCACAATGCCGACTTAAGTACAAGAAGACTGACTCTTCCTACTGTCTATGTTTTGAACCATTCCTGTGCCACTAGTTATAGATTCCGATACTTCACTTCAGGTTTACTGTATCCCTGTGACCTTATTGCCGATGAAACACAGAAATTGCATCGGAATTAAATACAAAAGGCACAATGCCGACTTAAGCACAAGAAGACTGACTCTTCTTACTGATAATGTTTTGAACCATTCCTGTGACACTAGTTATAGATTCCGATTCTTCACTTCAGGATTACTGTATCCCTCTGACCTTCTTAGTGACGATGAAACACAGAAATTGCATCGGAATTAAATACAAGAGACACAACGCCGACTTAAGTACCAGAAGACTGACTGTTCCAACTGTCTATGTTTGAATCATTCCGGTGACACCAGTTATAGATTCCGATGCTTCACTTCAGTATTACTGTTTCCCTTGGACCTTCTTATTGACGATGAAACAGAGAAAATTCATCGGAATTAAATACAAAAGGCACAATGCCGACTTAAGTACAAGAAGACTGACTCTTCCTACTGTCTATGTTTTGAACCATTTCTGTGAAACTAGTTGTAGAGTCCGATGCTTCACTGCAGGTTTACTGTATCCCTTGGGCTTTCTTATTGACGATGAATCACAGAAATTGCATCGGAATTAAATACAAAAGGCATAATGCAGACTTAAGTACAAGAAAACTGGCTCTTCTTACTGTCTATACTTGGAACCATTCCTGTGACACTAGTTATAGATTCCGATGCTTCACTTCAGGTTTACTGTATCCCTTGGACCTTCTTGTTGCCGATGAAACACAGAAATTGCATCGGAATTCAATACAAAAGGCACAATGCCGACATAAGGCAAAGAAGACTGACTCTTCTTACTGACTACGGATTTAACCATTACTGTGACACTAGCTAAAGAATTCCGATGCTTCACTTCAGGTTTACTGTATACCTCGGACCTTCTTATTGACGATGAAACACAGAAATTGCATCGGAATTAAATACAAGAGACACAACGCCGACTTAAGTACCAGAAGACTGACTGTTCCAACTGTCTATGTTTGAATCATTCCGGTGACACCAGTTATAGATTCCGATGCTTCACTTCAGGTTTACTGTATCCATCTGACCGTCTTATTGACGATGAAACACAGAAATTGCATCGGAATCAAATAGAAAAGGCACAATGCCGACTTAAGTACTAGAAGTCTGACTCTTCCTACTGTCTATATTTTGAACCATTCCTGTGACACTAGTTATAGATTCCGATGCTTCACTTCAGGTTTACTGTATCGCTTGGACCATCTTATTGACGATGAAACGCAGAATTTGCATTGGAATTCAGTACAAAAGGCACAATGCCGACTAAACTACAAGAAGACTGGCTCTTCGTACTGACTATGCTTTGAACCATTCCTGTGACACTAGTTATAGATTCCGATTCTTCACTTCAGGATTACTGTATCCCTCTGACCTTCTTAGTGACGGAGAAACACAGAATTTGCACCGGAATTAAATACAAAAAGCACAATGCCGACTTAAGTACAAGAATACTGACTCATCTTACTGTCTATGTTTTGAACCGTCCCTGTGACACTAGTTATAGATTCCGATGCTTCACACCAGGTTTACTGTATCCCTTGGACCTTCTTATTGACGATGAAACACAGAAATTGCATCGGAATGTAATACAAAAGGCACAATGCCGACTTAAGTACAAGAATACAGACCTATCTTACTGTCTATGTTTGAACCGTCCCTGTGACACTAGTTATAGATTCCGATGCTTCACACCAGGTTTACTGTATCCCTTGGACCTTCTTATTGACGATGAAACACAGAAATTGCATCCGAATTAAATAGAAAATGCACAACGATGACTTAAGTACAAGAACACTGACTATTCTTACTGACTATGCTTTGAACCATTCCTGTGACACTAGTTATAGATTCCGATGCTCCACTTTAGGATTACTGTATCCCTCTGACCTTCTTATTGACGATGAAACACAGATATTGTATCGGAATTAAATTAAAAAGGCACAATGCCGACTTAAGTACAAGAAGACTGACTCTGCTTACTGTCTATGTTATGAACCATTCCTGTGACACTAGTTATAGATTCCGATGCTTCACTCCAGGTTTACTGGATCCCTTGGACCTTCTTATTGACGATGAAACACAGGAATTGCATCGGAATTAAATACAAAAGGCACAATGCCGACTTAAGTACAAGAAGACTGACTCTTCCTACTGTCTATGTTTTGAACCATTCCTGTGACACTAGTTTTGGACTCCGATGCTACACTTCAGGTTTACTGTATCCCTCTGACCTTCTTGTTGACGATGAAACACAGAAATTGCATCGGAATTAAATACAAAAGGCACAATGCCGACTTAAGTACAAGACGACTGACTCTTCCTTTTGTCTATGATTTGAACCATTCCTGTGACACTAGTTATAGATTCCGATACTTCACTTCAGGTTTACTGTATCCCTCTGACCTAATTGCCGATGAAACACAGATATTGCATCGGAATCAAATACAAAAGGCTCAATGCCGACTCAAGTACAAGAAGACTGACTTTTCCTACTGTCTATGTTTTGAACCATTCCTGCGACACTAGATATAGATTCCGATGCTTCACTTCAGGTTTACTGTATCCCTTGGAGCTTATTATTGACGATGAAACACAGAAATTGCATCGGAATTAAATAAAAAAGGCAAAATGCCGACTTAAGTACACGAAGACTGACTCTTCTTACTGTCTATGTTTTGAACCATTCCTGTGACACTAGATATAGATTCCGTTGCTTCAATTCAGGCTTACTGTATCCCTCTGACCATCTTTTTGACGATGAAACACAGAAATTGCATCGGAATTAAATACAAAAGGCACTATGCCGACATAAGTACAAGAAGACTGACTCTTCTTACTGTCTATGTTTTGAACCATTCCTGTGACACTAGTTATAGATGCCGATGCTCCACTTCAGATTTACTGTATCCCTTGGACCTTCTTATTGACGATGAAACACAGAAATTGCATCGGAATTAAATACAAAAGGCACAATGCTGACTTAAGTACAAGAAGACTGACGCTTCCTACCGTCTATGTTTTCAAATATTCCTGTGACACTAGTTATAGATTACGATGCTTCACTTCACGTTTACTGTATCCCTTGGACCTTCTTATTGACGATGAAACACAGAAATTGCATCGGAATTAAATACAAAAGGCACAATGCCAACTTAAGTACATGAAGACCGACTCTTCCTACTGACTATGTTTTGAACCATTCCTGTGACTCTAGTTATAGATTCCGATGCTTCACTTGAGGTTTACTGTATCCCTTGGACCTTCTTATTGACGATGAAACACAGAAATTGCATCGGAATTTAATACAAAAGGCACAATGCCGACTTATGTACAAGATGACTGACTCTTCTTACTGTCTATGTTTTGAACCATTCCTGTGACACTAGTTATAGATTCCGATGCTACACTCCAGGTTTACTGTATCCCTTGGACCTTCTTATTGACGATGAAACACAGAAATTGCATCGGAATTAAATACAAAAGGCACAATGCCAACTTAAGGACTAGAAGACTGACTCTTCTTACTGACAATGTTTTGAACCATCCCTGTGACTCTAGTTATTGATGCCGATGCTTCACTTCAGGTTTACTGTATCCATTGGACCTTATTATTGACGATGAAACACAGAAATTGCATCGGAATAAAATAAAAAGGCAAAATGCCGACTTAAGTACACGAAGACTGACTCTTCTTACTGTCTATGATTTGAACCATTCCTGTGACACTACTTATAAATTCCGATGTTACACTCCAGGTTTACTGTATCCATTGGACCTTATTATTGACGATGAAACACAGAAATTGCATCGGAATTAAATACAAAAGGCAGAATGCCGACTTAAGTACAAGAAGACTGACTCTTCCTACTGTCTATGTTTTGAACCATTCCTGTGACACTAGTTTTGGACTCCGATGCTTCACTTCAGGTTTACTGTATCCCTCTGTCCTTCTTGTTGACGATGAAACACAGAAATTGCATCGGAATTAAATACAAAAGGCACAATGCCGACTTAAGTACAAGACGACTGACTCTTCCCCTTTGTCTATGATTTGAACCATTCCTGTGACACTAGTTATAGATTCCGATACTTCACTTCTGGTTTACTGTATCCCTCTGACCTTATTGCCGATGAAACACAGATATTGCATCGGAATCAAATTCAAAAGGCTCAATGCCGACTCAAGTACAAGAAGACTGACTTTTCCTACTGTCTATGTTTTGAACCATTCCTGCGACACTAGATATAGATTCCGATGCTTCACTTCAGGTTTACTGTATCCCTTGGAGCTTATTATTGACGATGAAACACAGAAATTGCATCGGAATTAAATAAAAAAGGCAAAATGCCGACTTAAGTACACGAAGACTGACTCTTCTTACTGTCTATGTTTTGAACCATTCCTGTGACACTAGATATAGATTCCGTTGCTTCAATTCAGGCTTACTGTATCCCTCTGACCATCTTATTGACGATGAAACACAGAAATTGCATCGGAATTAAATACAAAAGGCACTATGCCAACATAAGTACAAGAAGACTGACTCTTCTTACTGTCTATGTTTTGAACCATTCCTGTGACACTAGTTATAGATGCCGATGCTTCACTTCAGATTTACTGTATCCCTTGGACCTTCTTATTGACGATGAAACACAGAAATTGCATCGGAAATAAATACAAAAGGCACAATGCTGACTTAAGTACAAGAAGACTGACGCTTCCTACCGTCTATGTTTCAACCATTCCTGTGACACTAGTTATAGATTACGATGCTTCACTTCACGTTTACTGTATCCCTTGGGCCTTCTTATTGACGATGAAACACAGAAATTGCATCGGAATTAAATACAAAAGGCACAATGCGAAAGTAAGTACATGAAGACCGACTCTTCCTACTGACTATGTTTTGAACCATTCCTGTGACTCTAGTTATAGATTCCGATGCTTCACTTGAGGTTTACTGTATCCCTTGGACCTTCTTATTGACGATGAAACACAGAAATTGCATCGGAATTAAATACAAATGGCACAATGCCGACTTATGTACAAGATGACTGACTCTTCTTACTGTCTATGTTTTGAACCATTCCTGTGACACTAGTTATAGATTCCGATGCTACACTCCAGGTTTACTGTATCCCTTGGACCTTCTTATTGACGATGAAACACAGAAATTGCATCGGAATTAAATACAAAAGGCACAATGCCAACTTAAGGACTAGAAGACTGACTCTTCTTACTGACTATGTTTTGAACCATCCCTGTGACTCTAGTTATTGATGCCGATGCTTCACTTCAGGTTTACCGTATCCATTGGACCTTATTATTGACGATGAAACACAGAAATTGCATCGGAATAAAATAAAAAGGCAAAATGCCGACTTAAGTACACGAAGACTGACTCTTCTTACTGTCTATGATTTGAACCATTCCTGTGACACTACTTATAAATTCCGATGTTACACTCCAGGTTTACTGTATCCATTGGACCTTCTTATTGACGATGAAACACAGAAATTGCATCGGAATTAAATACAAAAGGCACAATGCCGACTTAAGTACAAGAAGACTGACTCTTCCTACTGTCTATGTTTTGAACCATTCCTATGACACTAGTTTTGGATTCCGATGCTTCACTTCAGGTTTACTGTATCCATCTGACCTTCTTATTGACGATGAAACACAGAAATTGCATCGGAATTAAATAGAAAAGGCACAAGGTCGACTTAAGTACAAGAAGACTGACTCTTCTTACTGTCTATGTTATGAACCATTCCTGTGACACTAGTTATAGATTCCGATGCTTCACTCCAGGTTTACTGGATCCCTTGGAACTTCATATTGACGAAGAAACACAGAAATTGCTTCGGAATTAAATACAAAAAGCACAATGCCGACTTAAGTACACGAAGACTGACTCTTCTTACTGTCTATGTTTTGAACCATTCCTGTGACAATAGATATAGATTCCGATGCTTCACTTCAGGTTTACTGTATCCCTTGGACCTTATTATTGACGATGAAACACACAAATTGCATCGGAATTAAATAAAAAAGGCAAAATGCGGGCTTAAGTACACGAAGACTGACACTTCTAACTGTCTATGTTTTGAACAATTCCTGTGACACTAGTTATAGGTTCCGATGCTACACTCCAGGTTTACTGTATCCCTTGGACATTTTTATTGACGATGAAACACAGAAATTGCATCGGAATTAAATACAATAGGCACAATGCCGACTGAAGGACAAGAAGACTGACTCTTCTTACTGACTATGTTTTGAACCATTCCTGTGACACTAGTTATAGATTGCGATGCTTCACTTCAGGTTTACTGTATCCCTCTGACCATCTTATTGACGATGAAACACAGAAATTGCATCGGAATTAAGTACAAAAGGCACTATGCCGACTTAAGTACAAGAAGACTGACTCTTCTTACTGTCTATGTTTTGAACCATTCCTGTGACACTAGTTATAGATTCCGATGCTTCACTTCAGATTTACTGTATCCCTTTGATCTTCTTATTGACGATGAAACACAGAAATTGCATCGGAATTAAATACAAAAGGCACAATGCCGACTTAAGTACAAGAAGACTGACGCTTCCTACAGTCTATGTTTCAACCATTCCTGTGACACTAGTTATAGATTACGATGCTTCACTTTAAGTTTACTGTATCCCTTGGACCTTCTTATTGACGAAGAAACACAGAAATTGCATCGGAATTAAATACAAAAGGCACAATGCCGACTTAAGTACATGAAGACCGACTCTTCCTACTGACTATGTTTTGAACCATTCCTGTGACACTAGTTACAGATTCCGATGCTTCACTTGAGGTTCACTGTATCCCTTGGACCTTCTTATTGACGAAAAAACACAGAAATTGCATCGGAATTTAATACAAAAGGCACAATGCCGACTTAAGTACAAGATGACTGGCTCTTCTTACTGTCTATGTTTTGAACCATTCCTGTGACACTAGTTATAGATTCCGATGCTACACTCCAGGTTTACTGTATCCCTTGGACCTTCTTATTGACGACGAAACACAGAAATTGCATCGGAATTAAATACAAAAGGCACATTGCCGACTTAAGGACTGAAAGACTGACTCTTCTTACTGACTATGCTTTGAACCATCCCTGTGACACTAGTTATAGATTCCGATGCTTCACTCCAAGTTTACTGATCCCTTGGACCTTCTTATTGACGATGAAACAGAGAAATTGCACCGGAATTAAATAGAAAAGGCACAATGCCGACTTAAGTACAAGAAAACAGACTCTTCTCACTGACTATGTTTTGAACCATTCCTGTGACACTAGTTATAGATTCCGATGCTTCACTTCAGGTTTACTGTATACCTTGGACCTTCTTATTGACGATGAAACACAGAAATTGCATCGGAGTTAAATACAAAAGGCACAATGCCGACTTAAGTACAAGAAGACTGACTCTTCCTACTGTCTATGTTTTGAACCATTCCTGTGACACTAGTTTTGGATTCCGATGCTTCACTTCAGGTTACCTGTATCCCTCTGACCTTCTTATTGACGATGAAACACAGAAATTGCATCGGAATTAAATACAAAAGGCACAATGCCGACTTAAGTTCAAGACGACTCTTTCTTCCTACTGTCTATGTTTTGAACCATTCCTGTGACACTAGTTATAGATTGCGATACTTCACTTCAGGTTTACTGTATCCCTCTGACCTTATTGCCGATGAAACACAGAAATTGCATCGGAATTAAATACAAAAGGCACAATGCCGACTTAAGGACAAGAAGATTGACTCTTCTTACTGACTATGTTTTGAACCATTCCTGTTACACTAGTTATAGATTCCGATGCTTCACCTCAGTATTACTGTTTCCCTTGGACCTTCTTATTGACGATGAAACAGAGAAATTTCATCGGAATTAAATACAAAAGGCACAATGCCGACTTAAGGACAAGAAGACTGACTCATCCTACTGTCTATGTTTTGAACCATTTCTGTGAAACTAGTTATAGAGTCCGATGCTTCACTTCAGGTTTACTGTATCCCTTGGGCCTTCTTATTGACGATGAATCACAGTAATTGCATCGGAATTAAATACAAAAGGCACAATGCAGACTTACGTACAAGAAGACTGACTCTTCTTACTGTCTATACTTTGAACCATTCCTGTGACACTAGTTGTAGATTCCGATGGTTCACTTGAGGTTTACTGTATCCATCTGACCGTCTTATTGACGATGAAACTCAGAAATTGCATCGGAATCAAATAGAAAAGGCACAATGCCGACTTAAGTACTAGAAGCCTGACTCTTCCTACTGTCTATGTTTTAACCATTCCTGTGACACTAGTTATAGATTCCGATGGTTCACTTCATTTTTACTGTATCCCTTGGACCATCTTATTGACGATGAAACACAGAAATTGCATTGGAATTCATTACAAAAGGCACAATGCCGACTTAACTACACGAAGACTGACTCCTCTTACTGTCTATGTTTTGAACCATTCCTGTGACACTAGATATAGATTCCGTTGCTTCAATTCAGGCTTACTGTATCCCTCTGACCATCTTATTGACGATGAAACACAGAAATTGCATCGGAATTAAATACAAAAGGCACTATGCCAACATAAGTACAAGAAGACTGACTCTTCTTACTGTCTATGTTTTGAACCATTCCTGTGACACTAGTTATAGATGCCGATGCTTCACTTCAGATTTACTGTATCCCTTGGACCTTCTTATTGACGATGAAACACAGAAATTGCATCGGAATTAAATACAAAAGGCACAATGCTGACTTAAGTACAAGAAGACTGACGCTTCCTACCGTCTATGTTTTCAACCATTCCTGTGACACTAGTTATAGATTACGATGCTTCACTTCACGTTTACTGTATCCCTTGGGCCTTCTTATTGACGATGAAACACAGAAATTGCATCGGAATTAAATACAAAAGGCACAATGCCAACTTAAGTACATGAAGACCGACTCTTCGTACTGACTATGTTTTGAACCATTCCTGTGACTCTAGTTATAGATTCCGATGCTTCACTTGAGGTTTACTGTATCCCTTGGACCTTCTTATTGACGATGAAACACAGAAATTGCATCGGAATTAAATACAAATGGCACAATGCCGACTTATGTACAAGATGACTGACTCTTCTTACTGTCTATTTTTGAACCATTCCTGTGACACTAGTTATAGATTCCGATGCTACACTCCAGGTTTACTGTATCCCTTGGACCTTCTTATTGACGATGAAACACAGAAATTGCATCGGAATTAAATACAAAAGGCACAATGCCAACTTAAGGACTAGAAGACTGACTCTTCTTTCTGACTATGTTTTGAACCATCCCTGTGACTCTAGTTATTGATGCCGATGCTTCACTTCAGGTTTACCGTATCCATTGGACCTTATTATTGACGATGAAACACAGAAATTGCATCGGAATAAAATAAAAAGGCAAAATGCCGACTTAAGTACACGAAGACTGACTCTTCTTACTGTCTATGATTTGAACCATTCCTGTGACACTACTTATAAATTCCGATGTTACACTCCAGGTTTACTGTATCCATTGGACCTTCTTATTGACGATGAAACACAGAAATTGCATCGGAATTAAATACAAAAGGCACAATGCCGACTTAAGTACAAGAAGACTGACTCTTCCTACTGTCTATGTTTTGAACCATTCCTATGACACTAGTTTTGGATTCCGATGCTTCACTTCAGGTTTACTGTATCCCTCTGACCTTCTTATTGACGATGAAACACAGAAATTGCATCGGAATTAAATAGAAAAGGCACAAGGTCGACTTAAGTACAAGAAGACTGACTCTTCTTACTGTCTATGTTATGAACCATTCCTGTGACACTAGTTATAGATTCCGATGCTTCACTCCAGGTTTACTGGATCCCTTGGAACTTCATATTGACGAAGAAACACAGAAATTGCTTCGGAATTAAATACAAAAAGCACAATGCCGACTTAAGTACACGAAGACTGACTCTTCTTACTGTCTATGTTTTGAACCATTCCTGTGACAATAGATATAGATTCCGATGCTTCACTTCAGGTTTACTGTATCCCTTGGACCTTATTATTGACGATGAAACACACAAATTGCATCGGAATTAAATAAAAAAGGCAAAATGCGGGCTTAAGTACACGAAGACTGACACTTCTAACTGTCTATGTTTTGAACAATTCCTGTGACACTAGTTATAGGTTCCGATGCTACACTCCAGGTTTACTGTATCCCTTGGACATTTTTATTGACGATGAAACACAGAAATTGCATCGGACTTAAATACAATAGGCACAATGCCGGCTGAAGGACAAGAAGACTGACTCTTCTTACTGACTATGTTTTGAACCATTCCTGTGACACTAGTTACAGATTGCGATGCTTCACTTCAGGTTTACTGTATCCCTCTGACCATCTTATTGACGATGAAACACAGAAATTGCATCGGAATTAAGTACAAAAGGCACTATGCCGACTTAAGTACAAGAAGACTGACTCTTCTTACTGTCTATGTTTTGAACCATTCCTGTGACACTAGTTATAGATTCCGATGCTTCACTTCAGATTTACTGTATCCCTTTGATCTTCTTATTGACGATGAAACACAGAAATTGCATCGAAATTAAATACAAAAGGCACAATGCCGACTTAAGTACAAGAAGACTGACGCTTCCTACAGTCTATGTTTCAACCATTCCTGTGACACTAGTTATAGATTCCGATGCTTCACTCCAGGTTTACTGTATCCCTTGGACCTTCTTATTGACGATGAAACACAGAAATTGCATCGGAATGAAATACAAAAGGCACAATGCCAACTTGAGTAAAAGGAACCTGACTCATCTTACTGTCTATGATTTAAACCATTCCTGTGACACTAGTTATAGATTCCGATTCTTCACTTTAGGATTACTGTATCCCTCTGACTTTCTTATTGACGATGAAACACAGATATTGTATCGGAATTAAATAAAAAAGTCAAAATGCTGACTTAAGTACATGAATACTGACTCTTCTTACGGTCTATGATTTGAACCATTCCTGTGACACAAGTTATAAATTCCGATGTTACACTCTAGGTTTACTGTATCCATTGGACATTCTTATTGACGATGAAACACAGAAATTGCATCGGACTTAAATACAAAATCACAATACCGACTTAAGTACATGATGACCGACTCTTCTTACTGTCTATGTTTTGAACCATTCCTGTGATACTAGTTATGGATTCCGATGCTTCACTTCAGATTTACTGTATCCCTTGGACCTTCGTATTGACGATGAAACACAGAAATTGCATCGGAATCAAATACAAAAGGCACAATGCCGACTTAAGTACAAGAAGACTGATGCTTCCTACTGTCTATGTTTTCCACCATTCCTGTGACACTAGTTATAGATTACGATGCTTCACTTCACGTTTACTGTATCCCTTGGACCTTCTTATTGACGATGAAACACAGAAATTGCATCGGAATTAAATACAAAAGGCACAATGCCGACTTAAGTACATGAAGACCGACTCTTCCTACTGACTATGTTTTGAACCATTCCTGTGACTCTAGTTATAGATTCCGATGCTTCACTTGAGGTTTACTGTATCCCCTGGACCTTCTTATTGACGATGAAACACAGAAATTGCATCGGAATTTAATACAAAAGGCACAATGCCGATTTATGTACAAGATGACTGACTCTTCTTACTGTCAATGTTTTGAACCATTCCTGTGACACTAGTTATAGATTCCGATGCTACACTCCAGGTTTACTGTATCCCTTGGACCTTCTTATTGACGATGAAACACAGAAATTGCATCGGAATTAAATACAAAAGGCACAATGCCGACTTAAGGACTAGAAGACTGACTCTTCTTACTGAATATGTTTTGAACCATCCCTGTGACTCTAGTTATTGATGCCGATGCTTCACTTCAGGTTTACTGTATCCATTGGACTTTACTATTGACGATGAGACACAGAAAGTGCATCGGAATTAAATAAAAAAGGCAAAATGCCGACTTAAGTACACGAAGTCTGACTCTTCTTACTGTCTATGATTTGAACCATTCCTGTGACACTAGTTATAAATTCCGATGTTACACTCCAGGTTTACTGTATCCATTGGACCTTATTATTGACGATGAAACGCAGAAATTGCATCGGAATGAAATTCAAAAGGCACAATGCCGACTTAAGTACAAGAAGACTGACTCTTCCTACTGTCTATGTTTTGAACCATTCCTGTGACACTAGTTTTGGATTCCGATGCTTCACTTCAGGTTTACTGTATCCCTCTGACTTTCTTATTGACGATGAAACACAGAAATTGCATCGGAATTAAATACAAAAGGCACAATGCCGACTTAAGTACAAGACGACTGACTCTTCCTACTGTCTATGTTTTGAACCATTCCTGTGACACTAGTTATAGATTCCGATACTTCACTTCAGGTTTACTGTATCCCTGTGACCTTATTGCCGATGAAACACAGTTATTGCATCGGAATTAAATACAAAATGCACAATGCCGACTTAAGCACAAGAAGACTGACTCTTCTTACTGATTATGTTTTGAACCACTCCTGTGACACTAGTTATAGATTCCGATGCGTCACTTCAGTATTACTGTTTCCCTTGGACCTTCTTATTGACGATGAAACAGAGAAATTGCATCGGAATTAAATACAAAAGGCACAATGCCGACTTAAGTACAAGTAGACTGACTCTTCCTACTGTCTATGTTTTGAACCATTTCTGTGAAACTAGTTGTAGAGTCCGATGCTTCACTGCAGGTTTACTGTATCCCTAGGGCTTTCTTATTGACGATGAATCACAGAAATTGATTCGGAATTAAATACAAAAGGCATAATGCAGACTTAAGTACAAGAAAACTGACCCCTCTTACTGTCTATACTTTGAACCATTCCTGTGACTCTAGTGATAGATTCCGATGCTTCACTTCAGGTTTACTGTATCCCTTGGACCTTCTTGTTGCCGATGAAACACAGAAATTGCATCGGAATTAAATACAAAAGGCACAATGCCGACTTAGGGCAAAGAAGACTGACTCTTCTTACTGACCACGGATTTAACCATTACTGTGACACTAGCTAAAGAATTCCGATGCTTCACTTCAGGTTTACTGTATACCTCGGACCTTCTTATTGACGATGAAACACAGAAATTGCATCGGAATTAAATACAAGAGACACAACGCCGACTTAAGTACCAGAAGACTGACTGATCCAACTGTCTATGTTTGAACCATTCCGGTGACACCAGTTATAGATTCCGATTCTTCACTTCAGGTTTACTGTATCCATCTGACCGTCTTATTGACGATGAAACACAGAAATTGCATCGGAATCAAATAGAAAAGGCACAATGCCGACTTAAGTACTAGAAGTCTGACTCTTCCTACTGTCTATATTTTGAACCATTCCTGTGACACTAGTTATAGATTCCGATGCTTCACTTCAGGATTACTGTATCGCTTGGACCATCTTATTGACGATGAAACATAGAAATTGCATTGGAATTCAGTACAAAAGGCACAATGCCGACTTAACTACAAGAAGACTGGCTCTTCGTACTGACTATGCTTTGAACCATTCCTGTGACACTAGTTATAGATTCCGATTCTTCACTTCAGGATTACTGTATCCCTCTGACCGTCTTAGTGACGATGAAACACAGAAATTGCATCGGAATTAAATACAAAAAGCACAATGCCGACTTAAGTACAAGAATACTGACTCATCTTACTGTCTATGTTTTGAACCGTCCCTGTGACACTAGTTATAGATTCCGATGCTTCACACCAGGTTTACTGTATCCCTTGGACCTTCTTATTGACGATGAAACACAGAAATTGCATCGGAATGAAATACAAAAGGCACAATGCCGACTTAAGTACAAGAATACTAACCTATCTTACTGTCAATGTTTTGAACCGTCCCTGTGACACTAGTTATAGATTCCGATGCTTCACACCAGGTTTACTGTATCCCTTGGACCTTCTTATTGACGATGAAACACAGAAATTGCATCCGAATTAAATAGAAAATGCACAACGATGACTTAAGTACAAGAACACTGACTATTCTTACTGACTATGCTTTGAACCATTCCTGTGACACTAGTTATAGATTCCGATGCTTCACTTTAGGATTACTGTATCCCACTGACCTTCTAATTGACGATGAAACACAGATATTGTATCGGAATTAAATAAAAAAGGCACAATGCAGATTTAAGTACAAGAAGACTGACTCTTCTTACTGTCTATGTTATGAACCATTCCTGTGACACTAGTTATAGATTCCGATGCTTCACTCCAGGTTTACTGGTCCCTTGGACCTTCATATTGACGATGAAACACAGAAATTGCATCGGAATTAAACACAAAAGGCACAATGCCGACTTAAGTACAAGAAGACTGACTCTTCCTACTGTCTATGTTTCGAACCATTCCTGTGACACTAGTTTTGGACTCCGATGCTTCACTTCAGGTTTACTGTATCCCTCTGACCTTCTTGTTGACGATGAAACACAGAAATTGCATCGGAATTAAATACAAAAGGCACATTGCCGACTTAAGCACAAGAAGACTGACTCTTCTTACTGACTATGTTTTGAACCATTCCTGTGACACTAGTTATAGATTCCGATGCTTCACTTCAGTATTACTGTTTCCCTTGGACCTTCTTATTGACGATGAAACAGAGAAATTGCATCGGAATTAAACACAAAAGGCACAATGCCGACTTAAGTACAAGAAGACTGACTCTTCCTACTGTCTATGATTTGAACCATTCCTGTGACACTAGTTATAGATTCCGATACTTCACTTCAGGTTTACTGTATCCCTCTGACCTTACTGCCGATGAAACACAGAAATTGCATCGGAATTAAATACAAAAGCCACAATGCCGACTGAAGTACAAGACGACTGACTCTTCCTACTGTCTATGTTTTGAACCATTCCTGTGACACTAGTTATAGATTCCGATACTTCACTTCAGGTTTACTGTATCCCTGTGACCTTATTGCCGATGAAACACAGAAATTGCATCGGAATTAAATACAAAAGGCACATTGCCGACTTAAGCACAAGAAGACTGACTCTTCTTACTGACTATGTTTTGAACCATTCCTGTGACACTAGTTATAGATTCCGATGCTTCACTTCAGTATTACTGTTTCCCTTGGACCTTCTTATTGACGATGAAACAGAGAAATTGCATCGGAATTAAATACAAAAGGCACAATGCCGACTTAAGGACAAGAAGACTGACTCATCCTACTGTCTATGTTTTGAACCATTTCTGTGTAACTAGTTATAGAGTCCGATGCTTCACTGCAGGTTTACTGTATCCCTTGGGCCTTCTTATTGACGATGAATCACAGAAATTGCATCGGAATTAAATACAAAAGGCATAATGCAGACCTAAGTACAAGAAGACTGACTCTTCTTACGGTCTATATTTTGAACCATTCCTGTGACACTAGTTATAGATTACGATGCTTCACTTAAGGTTTGCTGAATCCCTTGGACCTTCTTGTTGCCGATGAAGCACAGAAATTGCATCGGGATTAAATACAAAAGGCACAATGCCTGCTTAAGTACAAGACGTCTGATTCTTCCTACTGTCTATGTTTTGAACCATTACTGTGATACTAGTTATAGATTCCGATGCTTCACTTCAGGTTTACTGTATCCCTTGGACCTTCTTGTTGACGATGAAACACAGAAATTGCATCGGAATTAAATACAAAAGGCACAATGCCGACATAAGGCAAAGAAGCCTGACTCTTCTTACTGACTATGGATTTAACCATTACTGTGACACTAGCTAAAGAATTCCGATGCTTCACTTCAGGTTTACTGTATACCTCGGACCTTCTTATTGACGATGAAACACAGAACTTGCATCGGAATTAAATACAAGAGACACAACGCCGACATAAGTACCAGATGACTGACTGTTCCAACTGTCTATGTTTGAACAATTCCGGAGACACCAGTTATAGATTCCGATGCTTCACTTCAGGTTTACTGTATCCATCTGACCGTCTTATTGACGATGAAACACAGAAATTGCATCGGAATCAAATAGAAAAGGCACAATGCCGACTTAAGTACTAGAAGCCTGACTCTTCCTACTGTCTATATTTTGAACC
The DNA here is from genome assembly GCF_023864345.2 of Schistocerca serialis cubense. Classification (NCBI taxonomy): domain Eukaryota; kingdom Metazoa; phylum Arthropoda; class Insecta; order Orthoptera; family Acrididae; genus Schistocerca; species Schistocerca serialis. Next base: position 182,845,664 of record NC_064649.1, on the reverse strand, counting down.
ATTCCTGTGACACTAGTTATAGATTCCGATGCTTCACTTCAGGTTTACTGTATCGCTTGGACCATCTTATTGACGATGAAACACAGAAATTGCATCAGAATGAAATACAAAAGGCACAATGCCGACTTAAGTACAAGAATACTGACTCATCTTACTGTATATGTTTTGAACCGTCCCTGTGACACTAGTTATAGATTCCGATGCTTCACAACAGGTTTACTGTATCCCTTGGACCTTCTTATTGACGATGAAACACAGAAATTGCATCCGAATTAAATGGAAAATGCACAATGATGCCTTAAGTACAAGAACACTGACTATGCTTTGAACAATTCCTGTGACACTAGTTATAGATTCCGATGCTTCACTTTAGGATTACTGTATCCCTCTGACCTTCTTATTGACGATGAAACACAGATATAGTATCGGAATTAAATAGAAAAGGCACAATGCCGACTTAAGTACAAGATGACTGACTCTTCTTACTGTCTATGTTGTGAACCATTCCTGTGACACTAGTTATAGATTCAGATGCTTCACTCCAGGTTTACTGGATCCCTTGGACCTTCTTATTGACGATGAAACACAGAAATTGCATGTGAATTAAATACAAAAGGCACAATGCCGACTTAAGTACAAGAAGACTGACTCTTCCTACTGTCTATGTTTTGAACCATTCCTGTGACACTAGTTTTGGACTCCGATGCTTCACTTCAGGTTTACTGTATTCCTCTGACCTTCTTGTTGACGATGAAACACAGAAATTGCATCGGAATTAAATACAAAAGGCACAATGCCGACTTAAGTACAAAACGACTGACTCTTCCTACTGTCTATGTTTTGAACCATTCCTGTGACACTAGTTATAGATTCCGATACTTCACTTCAGGTTTACTGTATCCCTCTGACCTTATTGCCGATGAAACACAGATATTGCATCGGAATCAAATACAAAAGGCTCAATGCCGGCTTAAGTACAAGAAGACTGACTTTTCCTACTGTCTATGTTTTGAACCATTCCTGCGACACTAGATATAGATTCCGATGCTTCACTTCAGGTTTACTGTATCCCTCTGACCATCTTTTTGACGATGAAACACAGAAATTGCATCGGAATTAAATACAAAAGGCACTATGCCGACATAAGTACAAAAAGACTGACTCTTCTTACTGTCTATGTTTTGAACCATTCCTGTGACACTAGTTATAGATGCCGATGCTTCACATCAGATTTACTGTATCCCTTGGACCTTCTTATTGACGATGAAACACAGAAATTGCATCGGAATTAAATACAAAAGGCACAATGCCGTTTTAAGTACAAGAAGACTGACGCTTCCTAACATCTATGTTTTCAACCATTCCTGTGACACTAGTTATAGATTACGATGCTTCACATCACGTTTACTGTATCCCTTGGACCTTCTTATTGACGATGAAACACAGAAATTGCATCGGAATTAAATACAAAAGGCACATTGCCGACTTAAGTACTTGAAGACCGACTCTTCATACTGACTATGTTTTGAACCATTCCTGTGATACTAGTTATAGATTCCGATGCTTCACTTGATGTTTACTGTATCCCTTGGACCTTCTTATTGACAATGAAACACAGAAATTGCATCGGAATTTAATACAAAAGGCACAATGCCGACTTATGTACAGATGACTGACTCTTCTTACTGTCTATGTTTTGAACCATTCCTGTGACACTAGTTATAGATTCCGATGCTACACTCCAGGTTTACTGTATCCCTTGGACCTTCTTATTGACGATGAAACACAGAGATTGCATCGGAATTAAATACAAAAGGCACAATGCCGACTTAAGGACTTGAAGACTGACTCTTCTTACTGACTATGTTTTGAACCATCCCTGTGACAGTAGTTATTGATTCCGATGCTTCACTTCAGGTTTACTGTATCCCTTGGACCTTGTTATTGACGATGAAACACACAAATTGCATCGGAATTAAATAAAAAAGGCAAAATGCCGACATAAGTACACGCAGACTGACTCTTCTTACTGTCTATGTTTTGAACCATTCCTGTGACACTAGATATAGATTCCGGTGTTACACTCCAGGTTTACTGTATCCCTTGGACCTTCTTATTGACGATGAAACACAGAAATTGCATCGGAATTAAATACAAAAGGCACAATGCCGACTTAAGGACAAGAAGACACACTGTTCTTACTGACTATGTTTTGAACCATTCCTGTGACACTAGTTATAGAACCGATGCTTCACTTCAGGTTTATTGTATCCCTCTAACCTTCGTATTGACGATGAAGCACTGAAATTGCATCGGAATTAAATAGAAAAGGCACAATGTCGACTTAAGTACAAGAAGACTGACTCTTCCTACTGTCTATGTCTTGAACCATTCCTGTGACACTAGTTTTGGATTCCGATGCTTCACTTCAGGTTTACTGTATCCCTCTGACCTTCTTATTGACAATGAAACACAGAAATTGCATCGGAATTAAATACAAAAGGCACAATGCCGACTTATGTACAAGACGACTGAGTCTTCCTACTGACTATGTTTTGAACCATTCCTGTGACACTAGTTATAGATTCCGATGCTTCACTTCAGTATTACTGTTTCCCTTGGACTTTCTTATTGACGATGAAATAGAGAAATTGCATCGGAATTAAATACAAAAGGCACAATGCCGACTTATGTACAAGACGACTGACTCTTCCTACTGACTATGTTTTGAACCATTCCTGTGACACTAGTTATAGAGTCCGATGCTTCACTGCAGGTTTACTATATCCCTTGGGCCTTCTTATTGTCGATGAATCACAGAAATTGCATCGGAATTAAATACAAAATGCATAATGCAGACTTAAGTACAAGAAGACTGACTCTTCTTACTGTCTATACTTTGAACCATGCCTGTGACACTAGTTATAGATTACGATGCTTCACTTCAGGTTTACTGAATCCCTTGGACCTTCTTGTTGCCGATGAAGCACAGAAATTGCATCGGGATTAAATACAAAAGGCACAATGCCGACTTAAGTACAAGAAGACTGACTCTTCCTACTGTCTATGTTTTGAGCCATTCCTGTGACACTAGTTTTGGATTCTGATGCTTCACTTCAGGTTTACTGTATCCCTCTGACCTTCTTATTGACGATGAAACACAAAAATTGCATCGGAATTTAATACAAAAGGCACAATGCCCACTTATGTACAGATGACTGACTCTTCTTACTGTCTATGTTTTGAACCATTCCTGTGACACTAGTTATAGATTCCGATGCTTTACTCCAGGTTTACTGTATCCCTTGGACCTTCTTATTGACGATGAAACACAGAAAATGCATCCGAATTAAATAGAAAATGCACAATGATGTCTTAAGTACAAGAACACTGACTAATCTTACTGACTAAGCTTTGAACCATTCCTGCGACACTAGTTATAGATTCCGAAGCTTCACTTTAGGATTACTGTATCCCTCTGACCTTCTTATTGACGATGAAACACAGATATTGTATCGGAATTAAATACAAAAGGCACAATGCCGACTTAAGTACAAGAAGACTGACTCTTCTTGATGTCTATGTTATGAACCATTCCTGTGACACTAGTTATAGATTCCGATGCTTCACTCCAGGTTTACTGGATCCCTTGGACCTTCTTATTGACGATGAAGTACAGAAATTGCATCGGAAGTAAATACAAAAGGCACAATGCCGACTTAAGTACAAGAAGACTGACTCTTCCTACTGTCTATGTTTTGAACCATTCCTGTGATACTTGTTATAGATTCAGATACTTCACTTCAGGTTTACTGTATCCCTCTGATCTTATTGCCGATGAAACACAGAAATTGCATCGGAATTAAATACAAAAAGCACAATGCCGACTTAAGTACAAGACGTCTGATTCTTCCTACTGTCTATGTTTTGAACCATTACTGTGACACTAGTTATAGATTCCGATGCTTCACTCCCGGATTACTGTATCCCTTGGACCTTCTTATTGACGATGAAACACAGATATTGCATCGGAATTAAATACAAAAGGCACAATGCCGACATAAGCAAAGAAGACTGACTCTTCTTACTGACTACGGTTTTAACCATTCCTGTCACACTAGCTAAAGAATTCCGATGCTTCACTTCAGGTTTACTGTATACCTCGGACCTTCTTATTGACGATGAAACACAGAAATTGCATCGGAATTAAATACAAAAGACACAACGCCGACTTAAGTACCAGAAGACTGACTGTTCCAACTGTCTATGTTTTGAACCATTCCTGTGACACTAGTTATAGATTTCGATGCTTCACTTCAGGTTTACTGTATCCATCTGACCGTCTTATTGACTATGAAACACAGAAATTGCATCGGAATCCAATAGAAAAGGCACAATGCCGACTTAAGTACCAGAAGCCTGACTCTTCCTACTGTCTATGTTTTGAACCATTCCTGTGACACTAGTTATAGATTCCGATGCTTCACTTCAGGTTTACTGTATCCCTTGGACCATCTTATTGACGATGAAACACAGATATTGCGTTGGAATTCAGTACAAAAGGCACAATGCCGACTTAACTACAAGAAGACTGACTCTTCGTACTGACTATGCTTTGAACCAATCCTGTGACACTAGTTATAGATTCCGATTCTTCACTTCAGGATTACTGTACCCCCCTGACCTTCTTAGTGACGATGAAACACAGATATTGCATCGGAATTAAATACAAAAAGCACAATGCCGACTTAAGTACAAGTATACTGACTCATCTTACTGTCTATGTTTTGAACCGTCTCTGTGACACTAGTTATAGATTCCGATGCTTCACTCCAGGTTTACTGTGTCCCTTGGACCTTCTTATTGACGATGAAACACAGAAATTGCATCGGTATTAAATAAAAAAGGCAAAATGTCGACGTAAGTACAGGAAGACTGACTCTTCTTACTGTCTATGTTTTGAAACATTCCTGTGACACTAGATATAGATTCCGATGCTTCACTTCAGGTTTACTGTATCCCGTGGACATTCTTATTGACGATGAAACACAGATATTGCATCGGAATTAAATAAAAAAGCAAAATGCCGACTTAAGTACACGAAGACTGACTCTTCTTACTGTCTATGTCTTGAACCATTAATGTAACACTAGTTATAGATTCCGATGCTACACTCGAGGTTTACTGTATCCCTTGGTCCTTCTTATTGACGATGAAACACAGAAATTGCATCGGAATTATATACAATAGACACAATGCCGACTTAAGGACAAGAAGAATGACTCTTCTTACTGACTATGTTATGAACCATTCCTGTGACACTAGTTATAGATTTAGATGCTTGACTTCTGGTTTATTGTATCCCTCTGACCTTCTTATTGACGATGAAACACAGAAATTGCATCGGAATTAAATACAAAAGGCACTATGCCGACTTAAGTACAAGAAGACTGACTCTTCTTACTGTCTATGTTTTGAACCATTCTTGTGACACTAGTTATAGATTCCGATGCTTCACTTCAGATTTACTGTATCCCTTCGACCTTCATATTGACGATGAAACACAGAAATTGCATCGGAATTAAATACCAAAGGCACAATGCCGACTTAAGTACAAGAAGAATGACGCTTCCTACTGTCTATGTTTTCAACCATTCCTGTGACACTAGTTATAGATTACGATGCTTCACTTCACGTTTACTGTATCCCTTGGACCTTCTTATTGCCGATGAAACACAGATATTGCATCGGAATCAAATACAAAAGGCTTAATGCGGACTTAAGTACAAGAAGACTGAGTCTTCCTACTGTCTATGTTTTGAACCATTCCTGTGACACTAGATATAGATTCCGATGCTACAATCCAGGTTTACTGTATCCCTTGGACCTTCTTATTGACGATGAAACACAGAAATTGCATCGGAATTAAATACAATAGACACAATGCCGACTTAAGGACAAGAAGACTGACCCTTCTTACTGACTATGTTATGAACCATTCCTGTGACACTACTTATAGATTCCGATGCTTCACTTCAGGCTTATTGTATCCCTCTGACCTTCTTATTGACGATGAAACACAGAAATTGCATCGGAATTAAATAGAAAAGGCACAATGTCGACTTAAGTACAAGGAGACTGACTCATCTTACTGTCTATGTTTTGAACCATTCCTGTGACACTAGTTATAGATTCCAATGCTTCACTTCAGATTTACTGTATCCCTTGGACCTTCTTATTGACGATGAAACACAGAAATTGCATCGGAATTAAAAACAAAAGGCACAATGCCGACTTAAGTACAAGAAGACTGACGCTTCCTACTGTCTATGTTATCAACCATTCCTGTGACACTAGTTATAGATGACAATGCTTCACTTCACGTTTACTGTATCCCTTGGACCTTCTTATTGACGATGAAACACAGAAATATCATCGGAATTAAATACAAAAGGCACAATGCCGACTTAAGTAGTTGAAGACCGGCTCTTCCTACTGACTATGTTTTGAACCATTCCTGTGATACTAGTTATAGATTCCGATGCTTCACTTGATGTTTACTGTATCCCTTGGACCTTCTTATTGACGATGAAACACAGAAATTGCATCGGAATTTAATACAAAAGGCACAATGCCGACTTAAGGACTAGAAGACTGTCTCTTCTTACTGACTATGTTTTGAACCATCCCTGTGACACTAGTTATTGATTCCGATGCTTCCCTTCATGTTTACTGTATCCCTTGGACCTTATTATGGACGATGAAACACAGAAATTGCATCGGAATTAAATTAAAAAGGCAAAATGCCGACTTAAGTACACGAAGACTGACTCTTCTTGCTGTCTATGTTTTCAACCATTCCTGTGACACTAGTTATAGATTCCGATGTTACACTCCAGGTTTACTGTATCCCTTGGACCTTCTTATTGATTATGAAACACAGAAATTGCATCGGAATTAAATACAAAAGGCACAATGCCGACTTAAGAACAAGAAGACTGACTGTTCTTACTGACTATGTTTTGAACCATTCCTGTGACACTAGTTATGGAATCCGATGCTTCACTTCAGGTTTATTGTATCCCTCTAACCTTCGTATTGACGATGAAACACAGAAATTGCATCGGAATTAAATAGAAAAGCACAATGTCGACTTAAGTACAAGGAGACTGACTCTTCTTACTGTCTATGTTATGAACCATTCCTGTGACACTAGTTATAGATTCCGATGCTTCACTCCAGGTTTACTGTATACTTTGACCTTCTTGTTGCCGATGAAACACAGACATTGCATCGGGATTAAATACAAAACGCACAATGCCGACTTAATTACAAGATGTCTGATTCTTCCTACTGTCTTTGTTTTGAACCATTACTGTGACTCTAGTTATAGATTCCGATGCTTCACTCCAGAATTACTGTATCCCTTGGACCTTCATATTGACGATGAAACACAGAAATTGCATTGGAATTCAGTACAAAAGGCACAGTGCCGACATAAGGCAAAGAAGACTGACTCTTCTTACTGACTACGGTTTTAAGCATTCCTGTGACACTAGCTAAAGAATTCCGATGCTTCACTTCAGGTTTACTGTATACCTCGGACCTTCTTATTGACGATGAAACACAGAAATTGCATAGGAATTAACTACAAAAGACACAACGCCGACCTAAGTACCAGAGGACTGACTGTTCCAACTGTCTATGTTTTGAACCATTCCTGTGACACTAGTTATAGATTCCAATGCTTCACTTCAGGTTTACTGTATCCATCTGACCGTCTTATTGACGATGAAACACAGAAATTGCATCGGAATCAAATAGAAAAGGCACAATGCCGACTTAAGTACTAGAAGCCTGACTCTTCCTACTGTCTATGTTTTGAACCATTCCTGTGACACTAGTTAAAGATTCCGATGCTTCACTTCAGGTTTACTGTATCCCTTGGACCATCTTATTGACGATGAAACACAGAAATTGCATTGGAATTCAGTACAAAAGGCACAATGCCGACTTAAGTACAAGAAGACTGACTCTTCGTACTGACTATGCTTTGAACCATTCCTGTGACACTAGTTATAGATTCCGATGCTTCACTCCGGGTTTACTGTATCCCTTGGACCTTCTTATTGACGATGAAACACAGAAATTGCATCCGAATTAAATAGAAAATGCACAATGATGACTTAAGTACAAGAAGACTGACTATTCTAACTGACTATGCTTTGAACCATTCCTGTGACACTAGTTATAGATTCCGATGCTTCACTTTAGGATTACTGTATCCCTCTGACCTTCTTATTGACGATGAAACACAGATATTGTATCGGAATTAAATACAAAAGGCACAATGCCGACTTAAGTACAAGAAGACTTACTCTTATTACTGTCTATGTTTTGAACCATTTTTGTGACACTAGTTATAGATTGCGGTGTTACACTCCAGAATTACTGTATCCCTTGGACCTTCTTATTGACGATAAAACACAGAAATTGCATCGGAATTAAATACAAAAGGCACAATGCCGACTTAAGTACACGAAGACTGACTCTTCTTACTGTCTATGTTTTGAACCATTTTTGTGACACTAGTTATAGATTGCGGTGTTACACTCCAGAATTACTGTATCCCTTGGACCTTCTTATTGACGATAAAACACAGAAATTGCATCGGAATTAAATACAAAAGGCACAATGCCGACTTAAGTACAAGAAAACTGACTGTTCTTACTGACTATGTTTTGAACCATACCTGTGACACTAGTTATAGATTCCGATGCTTCACTCCAGGTTTACTGGATCCCTTGGACCTTCTTATTGACGATGAAACACAGAAATTGCATCGGAATTAAATAGAAAAGGCACAATGCCGACGTACGTACAACAAGACTGACTCTTCTTACTGACTATGTTTTGAACCATTCGTGTGACACTAGTTATAGATTCCGATGATTCACTTCAGGTTTACTCTATACCTTGGACCTTCTTATTGACGATGAAACACAGAAATTGCATCGGAATTAAATACAAAAGGCACAATGCCGACTTAAGGACAAGAAGATTGACTCTTCTCACTGACTATGTTTTGAACCATTCCTGTGACACTAGTTATAGATTCCGATGCTTCACTTCAGTATTACTGTTTCCCTTGGACCTTCTTATTGACGATGAAACAGAGAAATTGCATCGGAATTAAATACAAAAGGCACAATGCCGACTTAAGTACAAGAAGACTGACTCTTCCTACTGTCTATGTTTTGAACCATTTCTGTGAAACTAGTTATAGAGTCCGATGCTTCACTTCAGGTTTACTGTCTCCCTTGGGCCTTCTTGTTGCCGATGAAACACAGACATTGCATTGGGATTAAATACAAAACTCACAATGCCGACTTAAGTACAAGACGTCTGATTCTTCCTACTGTCTATGTTTTGAACCATTCCTGTGACACTAGTTATAGATTCCGATTCTTCACTTCAGGATTACTGTATCCAGCTGACCTTCTTAGTGACGATGAAACACAGATATTGCATCGGAATTAAATACAAAAAGCACAATGCCGACTTAAGTACAAGTATACTGACTCATCTTACTGTCTATGTTTTGAACCGTCCCTGTGACACTAGTTATAGATTCCGATGCTTCACTCCAGGTTTACTGTATCCCTTGGACCTTCTTATTGACGATGAAACACAGAAATTGCATCGGAATTAAATACAAAAGTCACAATGCAGACTTAAGTACAAGAAGACTGACTCTTCTTACTGTCTATACTTTGAACCATTCCTTTGACACTAGTTATAGATTCCGATGCTTCACTTCAGGTTTACTGTATCCCTTGGACCTTCTTGTTGCCGATGAAACACAGACATTGCATTGGGATTAAATACAAAACTCACAATGCCGACTTAAGTACAAGACGTCTGATTCTTCCTACTGTCTATGTTTTGAACCATTCCTGTGACACTAGTTATAGATTCCGATTCTTCACTTCAGGATTACTGTATCCAGCTGACCTTCTTAGTGACGATGAAACACAGATATTGCATCGGAATTAAATACAAAAAGCACAATGCCGACTTAAGTACAAGTATACTGACTCATCTTACTGTCTATGTTTTGAACCGTCCCTGTGACACTAGTTATAGATTCCGATGCTTCACTCCAGGTTTACTGTATGCCTTGGACCTTCTTATTGACGATGAAACACAGAAATTGCATCGGAATGTAATACAAAAGGCACAATGCCGACTTAAGTAAAAGGAGGCTGACTCTTCTTACTGTGTATGATTGAACCATTCCTGTAACACTAGTTATGGATTCCGATGCTTCACTAAAAGTTTACTGTATCCCTTGGACCTTCTTATTGACGATGAAACACAGAAATTGCATCCGAATTAAATAGAAAATGCACAATGATGACTTAAGTACAAGAAGACTGACTATTCTTACTGACTATGCTTTGAACATTCCTGTGACACTAGTTATAGATTCCGATGCTTCACTTTAGGATTACTGTATCCCTCTGACCTTCTTATTGACGATGAAACACAGATATTGTATCGGAATTAAATACAAAAGTCACAATGCCGACTTAAGTACAAGAAGACTGACTCTTCTTACTGTCTATGTTATGAACCATTCGTGTGACACTAGTAATAGATTCCGATGCTTCACTCCAGGTTTACTGGATCCCTTGGTCCTTCTTATTGACGATGAAACACAGAAATTGCATCGGAATTAAATCCAAAGGGCACAATGCCGACTGAAGTACAAGAAGACTGACTCTTCCTACTGTCTATGTTTTGAACCATTCCTGTGACACTAGTTTTGGATTCCGACGCTTCACTTCAGGTTTACTGTATCCCTCTGACTTTCCTATTGACGATGAAACACAGAAATTACATCGGAATTAAATACAAAAGGCACAATGCCGACTTAAGTACAAGACGACTGACTCTTCCTACTGTCTATGTTTTGAACCATTCCTGTGACAATAGTTATAGATTCCGATACTTCACTTCAGGTTTACTGTATCCCTCTGACCTTATTGCCGATGAAACACAGATATTGCATCGGAATCAAATACAAAAGGCTCAATACCGACATAAGTACAAGAAGACTGACTCTTCCTACTGTCTATGTTTTGAACCATTCCTGTGACAGTAGATATAGATTCCGATAATTCACTCCAGGTTTACTGTATCTCTTGGACCTTCTTATTGACGATGAAACACAGAAATTGCATCGGAATTAAATAAAAAAGCAAAATGCCGACTTAAGTACAAGAAGACTGACTCTTCTTACTGTCTATACTTTGAACCATTCCTTTGACACTAGTTATAGATTCCGATGCTTCACTTCAGGTTTACTGTATCCCTTGGACCTTCTTGTTGCCGATGAAACACAGACATTGCATTGGGATTAAATACAAAACTCACAATGCCGACTTAAGTACAAGACGTCTGATTCTTCCTACTGTCTATGTTTTGAACCATTCCTGTGACACTAGTTATAGATTCCGATTCTTCACTTCAGGATTACTGTATCCAGCTGACCTTCTTAGTGACGATGAAACACAGATATTGCATCGGAATTAAATACAAAAAGCACAATGCCGACTTAAGTACAAGTATACTGACTCATCTTACTGTCTATGTTTTGAACCGTCCCTGTGACACTAGTTATAGATTCCGATGCTTCACTCCAGGTTTACTGTATCCCTTGGACCTTCTTATTGACGATGAAACACAGAAATTGCATCGGAATGTAATACAAAAGGCACAATGCCGACTTAAGTAAAAGGAGGCTGACTCTTCTTACTGTGTATGATTGAACCATTCCTGTAACACTAGTTATGGATTCCGATGCTCCACTAAAAGTTTACTGTATCCCTTGGACCTTCCTATTGACGATGAAACACAGAAATTGCATCCGAATTAAATAGAAAATGCACAATGATGACTTAAGTACAAGAAGACTGACTATTCTTACTGACTATGCTTTGAACATTCCTGTGACACTAGTTATAGATTCCGATGCTTCACTTTAGGATTACTGTATCCCTCTGACCTTCTTATTGACGATGAAACACAGATATTGTATCGGAATTAAATACAAAAGTCACAATGCCGACTTAAGTACAAGAAGACTGACTCTTCTTACTGTCTATGTTATGAACCATTCGTGTGACACTAGTAATAGATTCCGATGCTTCACTCCAGGTTTACTGGATCCCTTGGTCCTTCTTATTGACGATGAAACACAGAAATTGCATCGGAATTAAATCCAAAGAGCACAATGCCGACTGAAGTACAAGAAGACTGACTCTTCCTACTGTCTATGTTTTGAACCATTCCTGTGACACTAGTTTTGGATTCCGACGCTTCACTTCAGGTTTACTGTATCCCTCTGACTTTCCTATTGACGATGAAACACAGAAATTACATCGGAATTAAATACAAAAGGCACAATGCCGACTTAAGTACAAGACGACTGACTCTTCCTACTGTCTATGTTTTGAACCATTCCTGTGACACTAGTTATAGCTTCCGATACTTCACTTCAGGTTTACTGTATCCCTCTGACCTTATTGCCGATGAAACACAGATATTGCATCGGAATCAAATACAAAAGGCTCAATACCGACATAAGTACAAGAAGACTGACTCTTCCTACTGTCTATGTTTTGAACCATTCCTGTGACAGTAGATATAGATTCCGATGCTTCACTTCAGAATTACTGTATCCCTTGGACCTTATTATTGACGATGAAACACAGAAATTGCATCGGAATTAAATAAAAAAGCAAAATGCCGACTTAAGTCCACGAAGACTGACTCTTCTTACTGTCTATGTTTTGAACCATTCCTGTGACACTAGTCATAGATTCCGATGCTACACTCGAGGTTTACTGTATCCCTTGGTCCTTCTTATTGAGGATGAAACACAGAAATTGCATTGGAATTAAACACAATAGACACAATGCCGACTAAAGGACAAGAAGACTGACTCTTCTTACTGACTATGTATTGAACCATTCCTGTGACACTAGTTATAGGTTTAGATGCTTGACTTCAGGTTTATTGTATCCCTCTGACCTTCTTATTGACGATGAAACACAGAAATTGCATCGGAATTAAATACAAAAGGCACTATGCCGACTTAAGTACAAGAAGACTAACTCTTCTTACTGTCTATGTTTTGAACCATTTCTGTGACACTAGTTATAGATTCCGATGCTTCACTTCAGATTTGCTGTATCCCTTGGACCTTCTTATTGACGATGAAACACAGAAATTGCATCGGAATTAAATACAAAAGGCACAATGCCGACTTAAGTACAAGAAGACTGACGCTTCCTACTGTCTATGTTTTCAACCATTCCTGTGACGCTAGTTATAGATTACGATGCTTCACTTCACGTTTACTGTATCCCTTGGACCTTCTTATTGCCGATGAAACACAGATATTGCATCGGAATCAAATACAAAAGGCTCAATGCCGACTTAAGTACAAGAAGACTGACTCTTCCTACTGTCTATGATTTGAACCATTCCTGTGACACTAGATATAGATTCCGATGCTTCACTTCAGGTTTACTGTATCCCTTGGACGTTATTATTGACGATGAAACACAGAAATCGCATCGGAATTAAATAAAAAAGGCAAAATGCCGACATAAGTACACGAAGACTGACTCTTCTTACTGTCTATGTTTTGAACCATTCCTGTGACACTAGTTATAGATTCCGATGCTACACTCCAGGTTTACTGTATCCCTTGGACCTTCTTATTGACGATGAAACACAGAAATAGTATCGGAATTAAATACAATAGACACAATGCCGACTTAAGGACAAGAAGACTGACCCTTCTTACTGACTATGTTATGAACCATTCCTGTGACACTAGTTATAGATTCCGATGCTTCACTTCAGGTTTATTGTATCCCTCTGACCTTCTTATTGACGATGAAACACAGAAATAGCATCGGAATTAAATACAAAAGGCACAATGTCGACTTATGTACAAGGAGACTGACTCATCTTACTGTCTATGTTTTGAACCATTCCTGTGACACTAGTTATAGATTCCAATGCTTCACTTCAGATTTACTGTATCCCTTGGACCTTCTTATTGACGATGAAACACAGAAATTGCATCGGAATTAAAAACAAAAGGCACAATGCCGACTTAAGTACAAGAAGACTGACGCTTCCTACTGTCTATGTTATCAACCATTCCTGTGACACTAGTTATAGATTACAATGCTTCATTTCACGTTTACTGTATCCCTTGGACCTTCTTATTGACGATGAAACACAGAAATTGCATCGGAATTAAATACAAAAGGCACAATGCCGACTTAAGTACTTGAAGACCGACTCTTCCTACTGACTATGTTTTGAACCATTCCTGTGATACTAGTTATAGATTCCGATGCTTCACTTGATGTTTACTGTATCCCTTGGACCTTCTTATTGACGATGAAACACAGAAATTGCATCGGAATTTAATACAAAAGGCACAATGCCGACTTATGTACAAGATGACTGACTCTTCTTACTGTCTATGTTTGAACCATTCCTGTGACTCAAGTTATAGATTCCGATGCTACACTCCAGGTTTACTGTATCCCTTGGACCTTATTATTGACGATGAAACATAGAAATTGCATCGGAATTAAATACAAAAGGCACAATGCCAACTTAAGGACTAGAAGACTGACTCTTCTTACTGACTATGTTTTGAACCATCCCTGTGACACTAGTTATTGATTCCGATGCTTCACTTCAGGTTTACTGTATCCCTTGGACCTTATTATTGACGATGAAACACAGAAATGGCATCGGAATTAAATAAAAAAGGCAAAATGCCGACTTAAGTACACGAAGACTGACTCTTCTTACTGTCTATGTTTCGAACCATTCCTGTGACACTAGTTATAGATTCCGATGTTACACTCCAGGTTTACTGTATCCCTTGGACCTTCTTATTGATAATGAAACACAGAAATTGCATCGGAATTATATACAAAAGGCACAATGCCGACTTAAGAACAAGAAGACTGACTGTTCTTACTGACTATGATTTGAACTATTCCTGTGACACTAGTTATAGAATCCGATGCTTCACTTCAGAATTATTGTATCCCTCTAACCTTCGTATTGACGATGAAACACAGAAATTGCATCGGAATTAAATAGAGAAGCACAATGTCGGCTTAAGTACAAGGAGACTGACTCTTCTTACTGTCTATGTTATGAACCATTCCTGTGACACTAGTTATAGATTCCGATGCTTCACTCCAGGTTTACTGTATACTTTGGACCTTCTTGTTGCCGATGAAACACAGACATTGCATCGGGATTAAATACAAAACGCACAATGCCGACTTAATTACAAGATATCTGATTCTTCCTACTGTCTTTGTTTTGAACCATTACTGTGACTCTAGTTATAGATTCCGATGCTTCACTCCAGGATTACTGTATCCCTTGGACCTTCATATTGACGATGAAACACAAAAATTGCATCGGAATTAAATACAAAAGGCACAATGCCGACATAAGGCAAAGAAGACTGACTCTTGTTACTGACTACGGTTTTAACCATTCCTGTGACACTAGCTAAAGAATTCCGATGCTTCACTTCAGGTTTACTGTATACCTCGGACCTTCTTATTGACGATGAAACACAGAAATTGCATCGGAATTAAATACAAAAGACACAACGCCGACTTAAGTACCAGAAGACTGACTGTTCCAACTGTCTATGTTTTGAACCATTCCTGTGACACTAGTTATAGATTCCAATGCTTCACTTCAGGTTTACTGTATCCATCTGACCGTCTTATTGACGATGAAACACAGAAATTGCATCGGAATCAAATAGAAAAGGCACAATGCCGACTTAAGTACTAGAAGCCTGACTCTTCCTACTGTCTATGTTTTGAACCATTCCTGTGACACTAGTTATAGATTCCGATGCTTCACTTCAGGTTTACTGTATCCCTTGGACCATCTTATTGACGATGAAACGCAGAAATTGCATTGGAATTCAGTACAAAAGGCACAATGCCGACTTAAGTACAAGAAGACTGACTCTTCGTACTGACTATGCTTTGAACCATTCCTGTGACACTAGTTATAGATTCCGATTCTTCACTTCAGGATTACCGTATCCCGCTGACCTTCTTAGTGACGATGAAACACAGAAATTGCATCGGAATTAAATACAAAAAGCACAATGCCGACTTAAGTACCAGTATACTGACTCATCTCACTGTCTATGTTTTGAACCGTCCCTGTGACACTAGTTATAGATTCCGATTCTTCACTCCAGGTTTACTGTATCCCTTGGACCTTCTTATTGACGATGAAACACAGAAATTGCATCGGAATGAAATACAAAAGGCACAATGCCGACTTAAGTAAAAGGAGGCTGACTCTTCTTACTGTCTATGATTTCAACCATTCCTGTAACACTAGTTATGGATTCCGATGCTTCACTCCAGGTTTACTGTATCCCTTGGACCTTCTTATTGACGATGAAACACAGAAATTGCATCCGAATTAAATAGAAAATGCTCAATGATGACTTAAGTACTTGAAGACCGACTCTTCCTACTGACTATGTTTTGAACCATTCCTGTGATACTAGTTATAGATTCCGATGCTTCACTTGATGTTTACTATATCCCTTGGACCTTCTTATTGACGATGAAACACAGAAATTGCATCGGAATTTAATACAAAAGGCACAATGCCGACTTATGTACAAGATGACTGACTCTTCTTACTGTCTATGTTTTGAACCATTCCTGTGACACTAGTTATAGATTCCGATGCTACACTCCAGGTTTACTGTATCCCTTGGACCTTCTTATTGACGATGAAACACAGAAATTGCATCGGAATTAAATACAAAAGGCACAATGCCGACTTAAGGACTAGAAGACTGACTCTTCTTACTGACTATGTTTTGAACCATCCCTGTGACACTAGTTATAGATTCCGATGCTTCACTTCAGGTTTACTGTATCCCTTGGACCTTATTATTGACGATGAAACACACAAATTGCATCGGAATTAAATAAAAAATGCAAAATGCCGACTTAAGTACACGAAGACTGACTCTTCTTACTGTCTATGTTTTGAACCATTCCTGTGACACTAGTTATAGATTGCGGTGTTACACTCCAGAATTACTGTATCCCTTGGACCTTCTTATTGACGATGAAACACAGAAATTGCATCGGAATTAAATACAAAAGGCACAATGCCGACTTAAGTACAAGAAGACTGACTGTTCTTACTGACTATGTTTTGAACCATTCCTGTGACACTAGTTATAGAATCCGATGCTTCACTTCAGGTTTATTGTATCCCTCTAACCTTCGTATTGACGATGAAGCACAGAAATTGCATCGGAATTAAATAGAAAAGGCACAATGTCGACTTAAGTACAAGGAGACTGACTATTCTTACTGTCTATGTTATGAACCATACCTGTGACACTAGTTATAGATTCCGATGCTTCACTCCAGGTTTACTGGATCCCTTGGACCTTCTTATTGACGATGAAACACAGAAATTGCATCGGAATTAAATAGAAAAGGCACAATGCCGACGTAAGTACAACGAGACTGACTCTTCTTACTGACTATGTTTTGAACCATTCGTGTGACACTAGTTATAGATTCGGATGATTCACTTCAGGTTTACTCTATACCTTGGACCTTCTTATTGACGATGAAACACAGAAATTGCAACGGAATTAAATACAAAAGACACAATGCCGACTTAAGTTCAAGAAGACTGACTCTTCCTACTGTCTATGTTTTGAGCCATTCGTGTGACACTAGTTTTGGATTCCGATGCTTCACTTCAGGTTTACTGTATCCCTGTGACCTTCTTATTGACGATGAAACACAGAAATTGCATCGGAATTAAATGCAAAAGGCACAACGCCGACTTAAGTACAAGACGACTGACTCTTCCTACTGTCTATGTTTTGAACCATTCCTGTGACACTAGTTATAGATTCAGATACTTCGCTTCAGGTTTACTGTATCCCTCTGACCTTATTGCCGATGAAACACAGAAATTGCATCGGAATTAAATACAAAAGGCACAATGCCGACTTAAGGACAAGAAGACTGACTCTTCTTACTGACTATGTTTTGAACCATTCCTGTGACACTAGTTATAGATTCCGATGCTTCACTTCAGTATTACTGTTTCCCTTGGACCTTCTTATTGACGATGAAACAGAGAAATTGCATCGGAATTAAATACAAAAGGCACAATGCCGAGTTAAGTACAAGAAGACTGACTCTTCTTACTGTCTATGTTTTGAACCATTTCTGTGAAACTAGTTATAGAGTCCGATGCTTCACTTCAGGTTTACTGTATCCCTTGGGCCTTCTTATTGACGATGAATCACAGAATTTGCATCGGAATTAAATACAAAAGGCACAATGCAGACTTAAGTACGAGAAGACTGACTCTTCTTACTGTCTATACTTTGAACCATTCCTTTGACACTAGTTACAGATTCCGATGCTTCACTTCAGGTTTACTGTATCCCTTGGACCTTCTTGTTGCCGATGAAACACAGACATTGCATAGGGATTAAATACAAAACACACAATGCCGACTTAAGTACAAGACGTCTGATTCTTCCTACTGTCTATGTTTTGAACCATTCCTGTGACACTAGTTATAGATTCCGATTCTTCACTTCAGGATTACTGTATCCAGCTGACCTTCTTATTGACGATGAAACACAGATATTGCATCGGAATTAAATACAAAAAGCACAATGCCGACTTAAGTACAAGTATACTGACTCATCTTACTGTCTATGTTTTGAACCGTCCCTGTGACACTAGTTATAGATTCCGATGCTTCACTACAGGTTTACTGTATCCCTTGGACCTTCTTATTGACGATGAAACACAGAAATTGCATCGGAATGTAATACAAAAGGCACAATGCCGACTTAAGTAAAAGGAGGCTGACTCTTCTTTCTGTGTATGATTGAACCATTCCTGTAACACTAGTTATGGATTCCGATGCTTCACTAAAAGTTTACTGTATCCCTTGGACCTTCTTATTGACGATGAAACACAGAAATTGCATCCGAATTAAATAGAAAATGCACAATGATGACTTAAGTACAAGAAGACTGACTATTCTTACTGACTATGCTTTGAACATTCCTGTGACACTAGTTATAGATTCCGATGCTTCACTTCAGGTTTACTGTATCCCTCTGACTTTCTTATTGACGATGAAACACAGAAATTACATCGGAATTAAATACAAAAGGCACAATGCCGACTTAAGTACAAGACGACTGACTCTTCCTACTGTCTATGTTTTGAACCATTCCTGTGACACTAGTTATAGATTCCGATACTTCACTTCAGGTTTACTGTATCCCTCTGACCTTCTTATTGACGATGAAAGACAGAAATTGCATCGGAATTAAATACAAAAGGCACAATGCCGACTTAAGTACAAGGAGACTGACTCATCTTACTGTCTATTTTTTGAACCATTCCTGTGACACTAGTTATAGATTCCGATGTTTCACTTCAGGTTTACTGTATCCCTTGGACCTTGTTATTGACGCTGAAACATAGAAATTGCATTGGAATTAAACACAAAAAGCACAATGCCGACTTAAGTACAAAAATACTGACTCTTCTTACTGACAATGTTTTGACCCATTCCTGTGACACTAGTTATGGATTCCGATGCTTCACTTCAGGTTTACTGTATACCTTGGACCTTCTTATTCACGATGAAACACAGAAATTGCATCGGGATTAAATACAAAAGGCACAATGCCGACTTAAGTACAAGAAGACTGATTCTTCCTACTGTCTATGATTTGAGCCATTCCTGTGACACTAGTTTTGGATTCCGATGCTTCACTTCAGGTTTACTGTATCCCTTGGACCTTCATGTTGCCGATGAAACACAGACATTGCATCGGGATTAAATACAAAACGCACAATGCCGACTTAAGTACAAGACGTCTGATTCTTCCTACTGTCTATGTTTTGAACCATTACTGTGACACTAGTTATAGATTCCGATGCTTCACTCCAGGATTACTGTATCCCTTGGACCTTCTTATTGACGATGAAACACAGAAATTGCATCGGAATTAAATACAAAAGGCACAATGCCGACATAAGGCAAAGAAGACTGACTCTTCTTACTGACTACGGCTTTAACCATTCCTGTGACACTAGCTAAAGAATTCCGATGCTTCACTTCAGGTTTACTGTGTACCTCGGACCTTCTTATTGACGATGAAACACAGAAATTGCATCGGAATTAAATACAAAAGGCACAACGCCGACTTAAGTACCAGAAGACTGACTGTTCCAACTGTCTATGTTTTGAACCATTCCTGTTATTCCTGTAACACTAGTTATAGATTCCAATGCTTCACTTCAGGTTTACTGTATCCATCTGACCGTCTTATTGACGATGAAACACAGAAATTGCATCGGAATCAAATAGAAAAGGCACAATGCCGACTTAAGTACTAGAAGCCTGACTCTTCCTACTGTCTATGTTTTGAACCATTCCTGTAACACTAGTTATGGATTCCGATGCTTCACTCCAGGTTTACTGTATCCCTTGGACCTTCTTATTGACGATCAAACACAGAAATTGCATTGGAATTAAATAGAAAATGCACAATGATGACTTAAGTACAAGAAGACTGACTATTCTAACTGACTATGCTTTGAACCATTCCTGTGACACTAGTTATGGATTCCGATGCTTCACTTTAGGATTATTGTATCCCTCTGACCTTCTTATTGACGATGAAACACAGATATTGTATCGGAATTAAATACAAAAGGCACAATGCCGACTTAAGTACAAGAAGACTTACTCTTCTTAATGTCTATGTTATGAACCATTCCTGTGACACTAGTTATAGATTCCGATGCTTCACTCCAGGTTTACTGGATCCCTTGGACCTTCTTATTGACGATGAAACACAGAAATTGCATCGGAATTAAATACAAAAGGCACAATGCCGACATAAGGCAAAGAAGACTGACTCTTCTTACTGACTACGGTTTTAACCATTCCTGTGACACTAGCTAAAGAATTCCGATGCTTCACTTCAGGTTTACTGTGTACCTCTTACCTTCTTATTGACGATGAAACACAGAAATTGCATCGGAACTAAATACAAAAGACACAACGCCGACTTAAGTACCAGAAGACTGACTGTTCCAACTGTCTATGTTTTGAACCATTCCTGTTATTTCTGTAACACTAGTTATAGATTCCAATGCTTCACTTCAGGTTTACTGTATCCATCTGACCGTCTTATTGACGATGAAACACAGAAATTGCATCGGAATCAAATAGAAAAGGCACAATGCCGACTTAAGTACTAGAAGCCTGACTCTTCCTACTGTCTATGTTTTGAACCATTCCTGTAAAACTAGTTATGGATTCCGATGCTTCACTCCAGGTTTACTGTATCCCTTGGACCTTCTTATTGACGATGAAACACAGAAATTGCATTGGAATTAAATAGAAAATGCACAATGATGACTTAAGTACAAGAAGACTGACTATTCTAACTGACTATGCTTTGAACCATTCCTGTGACACTAGTTATAGATTCCGATGCTTCACTTTAGGATTATTGTATCCCTCTGACCTTCTTATTGAC
The DNA here is from genome assembly GCF_023864345.2 of Schistocerca serialis cubense. Classification (NCBI taxonomy): domain Eukaryota; kingdom Metazoa; phylum Arthropoda; class Insecta; order Orthoptera; family Acrididae; genus Schistocerca; species Schistocerca serialis. The sequence goes on along the minus strand of NC_064649.1, from coordinate 182,823,940 downwards.
GATGAAACACAGATATTGTATCGGAATTAAATACAAAAGGCACAATGCCGACTTAAGTACAAGAAGACTTACTCTTCTTAATGTCTATGTTATGAACCATTCCTGTGACACTAGTTATAGATTCCGATGCTTCACTCCAGGTTTACTGGATCCCTTGGACCTTCTTATTGACGATGAAACACAGAAATTGCATCGGAATTAAATACAAAAGGCACAATGCCGACTGAAGTACAAGAAGACTGACTCTTCCTACTGTCTATGTTTTGAACCATTCCTGTGACACTAGATATAGATTCCGATGCTTCACCTCAGGTTTACTGTATCCCTCGGACCTTATTATTGACGATGAAACACAGAAATGGCATCGGAATTAAATAAAAATGGCAAAAGGCCGACTTAAGTACACGAAGACTGACTCTTCTTACTGTCTATGTTTTGAACCATTCCTGTGACACTAGTTATAGATTCTGATGCTACACTCGAGGTTTACTGTATCCCTTGGTCCTTCTTATTGACGATGAAACACAGAAATTGCATATGAATTATATACAGTAGGCACAATGCCGACTTAAGGACATGGAGACTGACTCTTCTTACTGACTATGTTTTGAACCATTCCTGTGACACTAGTTATAGATTCCGATGCTTCACTTCAGGTTTAATGTATCCCTCTGACATTCTTATTGACGATGAAACACAGAAATTGCATCGGAATTAAATACAAAAGGCACCATGCCGAATTAACTACAAGAAGACTGACTCTTCTTACTGTCTATGTTTTGAACCATTCCTGTGACACTAGTTATAGATTCCGATGCTTCACTTCAGATTTACTGTATCCCTTGGACGTTCTTATTGACGATGAAACACAGAAATTGCATCGGAATTAAATACAAAAGGCACAATGCCGACTTAAGTACAAGAAGACTGACGCTTCCTACTGTCTATGTATTCAACCATTCCTGTGACACTAGTTATATATTACGATGCTTTACTTCACGTTTACTGTATCCCTTGGACCTTCTTATTGACGATGAAACACAGAAATTGCATCGGAATTAAATACAAAAGGCACAATGCCGACTTAAGTACATGAAGACCGACTCTTCCTACTGACTATGTTTTGAACCGTCCCTGTGACACTAGTTATAGATTCCGATTCTTCACTCCAGGTTTACTGGATCCCTTGGTCCTTCTTATTGACGATGAAACACAGAAATTGCATCGGAATTTAATACAAAAGGCACAATGCCGACTTATGTACAAGATGACTGACTCTTCTTACTGTCTCGGTTTTGAACCATTCCTGTGACACTAGTTATAGATTCCGATGCTACACTCCAGGTTTACTGTATCCCTTGGACCTTCTTATTGACGATGAAACACAGAAATTGCATCGGAATTAAATACAAAAGGCACAATGCCGACTTAAGGACTAGAAGACTGACTGTTCTTACTGACTATGATTTGAACCATCCCTGTGAAACTAGTTATTGATTCCGATGCTTCACTTCAGGTTTACTGTATCCCTTGGACCTTATTATTGACGATGAAACACAGAAATTGCATCGGAATTAAATGCAAAAGGCACAATGCCGACTTAAGTACAAGACGACTGACTCTTCGTACTGTCTATGTTTTGAACCATTCCTGTGACACTAGTTATAGATGCAGATACTTCGCTTCAGGTTTACTGTATCCGTCTGACCTTATTGCCGATGAAACACAGAAATTGCATCGGAATTAAATAGAAAAGGCACAATGCCGACGTAAGTACAACGAGACTGACTCTTCTTACTGACTATGTTTTGAACCAATCGTGTGACACTAGTTATAGATTCCGATGATTCACTTCAGGTTTACTCTATACCTTGGACCTTCTTATTGACGATGAAACACAGAAATTGCAACGGAATTAAATACAAAAGACACAATGCCGACTTAAGTACAAGAAGACTGACTCTTCCTACTGTCTATGCTTTGAGCCATTCCTGTGACACTAGTTTTGGATTCCGATGCTTCACTTCAGGTTTACTGTATCCCTCTGACCTTCTTATTGACGATGAAACACAGAAATTGCATCGGAATTAAATGCAAAAGGCACAATGCCGACTTAAGTACAAGACGACTGACTCTTCCTACTGTCTATGTTTTGAACCATTCCTGTGACACTAGTTATAGATTCAGATACTTCCCTTCAGGTTTACTGTATCCCTCTGACCTTATTGCCGATGAAACACAGAAATTGCATCGGAATTAAATACAAAAGGCAGAATGCCGACTTAAGGACAAGAAGACTGACTCTTCTTACTGACTATGTTTTGAACCATTCCTGTGACACTAGTTATAGATTCCGATGCTTCACTTCAGTATTACTGTTTCCCTTGGACCTTCTTATTGACGATGAAACAGAGAAATTGCATCGGAATTAAATACAAAAGGCACAGTGCCGACTTAAATACAAGAAGACTGACTCTTCCTACTGTCTATGTTTTGAACCATTTCTGTGAAACTAGTTATAGAGTCCGATGCTTCACTTCAGGTTTACTGTATCCCTTGGGCCTTCTTATTGACGACGAATCACAGAAATTGCATCGGAATTAAATACAAAAGGCACAATGCAGACTTAAGTACAAGAAGACTGACTCTTCTTACTGTCTATACTTTGAACCATTCCTTTGACACTAGTTATAGATTCCGATGCTTCACTTCAGGTTTACTGTATCCCTTGGACCTTCTTGTTGCCGATGAAACACAGACATTGCATAGGGATTAAATACAAAACTCACAATGCCGACTTAAGTACAAGACGTCTGATTCTTCCTACTGTCTATGTTTTGAACCATTCCTGTGACACTAGTTATAGATCCCGATTCTTCACTTCTGGATTACTGTATCCAGCTGACCTTCTTAGTGACGATGAAACACTGATATTGCATCGGAATTAAATACAAAAAGCACAATGCCGACTTAAGTACAAGTATACTGACTCATCTTACTGTCTATGTTTTGAACCGTCCCTGTGACACTAGTTATAGATTCCGATGCTTCACTACAGGTTTACTGTATCCCTTGGACCTTCTTATTGACGATGAAACACAGAAATTGCATCGGAATGTAATACAAAAGGCACAATGCCGACTTAAGTAAAAGGAGGCTGACTCTTCTTACTGTGTATGATTGAACCATTCCTGTAACACTAGTTATGGATTCCGATGCTTCACTAAAAGTTTACTGTATCCCTTGGACCTTCTTATAGACGATGAAACACAGAAATTGCATCCGAATTAAATAGAAAATGCACAATGATGACTTAAGTACAAGAAGACTGACTATTCTTACTGACTATGCTTTGAACATTCCTGTGACACTAGTTATAGATTCCGATGCTTCACTTTAGGATTACTGTATCCCTCTGACCTTCTTATTGACGATGAAACACAGATATTGTATCGGAATTAAATACAAAAGGCACAATGCCGACTTAAGTACAAGAAGACTGACTCTTCTTACTGTCTATGTTATGAACCATTCCTGTGACACTAGTTATAGATTCCGATGCTTCACTCCAGGTTTACTGATCCCTGGGTCCTTCTTATTGACGATGAAACACAGAAATTGCATCGGAATTAAATACAAAAGGCACAATGCCAACTCAAGTACAAGAAGACTGACTCTTCCTACTGTCTATGTTTTGAACCATTCCTGTGACACTAGTTTTGGATTCCGACGCTTCACTTCATGTTTACTGTATCCCTCTGACTTTCTTATTGACGATGAAACACAGAAATTACATCGGAATTAAACACAAAAGGCACATTGCCGACTTGAGTACAAGACGACTGACTCTTCCTACTGTCTATGTTTTGAACCATTCCTGTGACACTAGTTATAGATTCCGATACTTCACTTCAGGTTTACTGTATCCCTCTGACCTTATTGCCGATGAAACACAGATATTGCATCGGAATCAAATACAAAAGGCTCAATACCGACTTAAGTACAAGAAGACTGACTCTTCCTACTGTCTATGTTTTGAACCATTCCTGTGACACTAGATATAGATTCCGATGCTTCACTTCAGAATTACTGTATCCCTTGGACCTTATTATTGACGATGAAACACAGAAATTGCATCGGAATTAAATAAAAAAGGCAAAATGCCGACTTAAGTACACGAAGACTGACTCTTCTTACTGAATATGTTTTGAACCATTCCTGTGACACTAGTCATAGATTCCGATGCTACACTCGAGGTTTACTGAATCCCTTGGTCCTTCTTATTGACGATGAAACACAGAAATTGCATTGGAATTAAACACAATAGACACAATGCCGACTAAAGGACAAGAAGACTGACTCTTCTTACTGACTATGTATTGAACCATTCCTGTGACACTAGTTATAGGTTTAGATGCTTGACTTCAGGTTTATTGTATCCCTCTGACCTTCTTATTGACGATGAAACACAGAAATTGCATCGGAATTAAATACAAAAGGCACTATGCCGACTTAAGTACAAGAAGACTGACTCTTCTTACTGTCTATGTTTTGAACCATTCCTGTGACACTAGTTATAGATTCCGATGCTTCACTTCAGATTTACTGTATTCCTTGGACCTTCTTATTGACGATGAAACACAGAAATTGCATCGGAATTAAATACAAAAGGCACAATGCCGACCTAAGTACAAGAAGACTGACGCTTCCTACTGTCTATGTTTTCAACCATTCCTGTGACACTAGTTATAGATTACGATGCTTCACTTCACGTTTACTGTATCCCTTGGACCTTCTTATTGCCGATGAAACACAGATATTGCATCGGAATCAAATACAAAAGGCTCAATGCCGACTTAAGTACAAGAAGACTGACTCTTCCTACTGTCTATGTTTTGAACCATTCCTTTGACACTAGATATAGATCCCGATGCTTCACTTCAGGTTTACTGTATCCCTTGGACGTTATTATTGACGATGAAACACAGAAATTGCATCGGAATTAAATAAAAAAGGCTAAATGCCGACTTAAGTACACGAAGACTGACTCTTCTTACTGTCTATGTTTTGAACCATTCCTGTGACACTAGTTATAGATTCCGATGCTACACTCCAGGTCTACTGTATCCCTTGGACCTTCTTATTGACGATGAAACACAGAAATTGCATCGGAATTAATTACAATAGATACAATGCCGACTTAAGGACAAGAAGACTGACCCTTCTTACTGACTATGTTTTGAACCATTCCTGTGACTCTAGTTATAGATTCCGATGCTTCACTTCAGGTTTATTGTATCCCTCTGACCTTCTTATTGACGATGAAACACAGAAATTGCATCGGAATTAAATAGAAAAGGCACAATGTCGACTTAAGTACAAGGAGACTGACTCATCTTACTGTCTATTTTTTGAACCATTCCTGTGACACTAGTTATAGATTCCGATGTTTCACTTCAGGTTTACTGTATCCCTTGGACCTTGTTATTGACGCTGAAACATAGAAATTGTATTGGAATTAAACACAAAAGGCACAATGCCGACTTCAGTACAAAAATACTGACTCTTCTTACTGACAATGTTTTGAACCATTCCTGTGACACTAGTTATAGATTCCGATGCTTCACTTCAGATTTACTGTATCCCTTGGACCTTCTTATTGACGATGAAACACAGAAATTGCATCGGAAATAATACAAAAGGCACAATGCCGACTTAAGTAAAAGGAGGCTGACTCTTCTTCATGTCTATGATTTGAACCATTCCTGTAACACTAGTTATGGATTCCGATGCTTCACTCCAGGTTTACTGTATCCCTTGGACCTTCTTATTGACGATGAAACACAGAAATTGCATCCGAATTAAATAGAAAATGCACAATGATGACTTAAGTACAAGAAGACTGACTATTCTAACTGACTATGCTTTGAAAAATTCCTGTGACACTAGTTATAGATTCCGATGCTTCACTTTAGGATTACTGTATCCCTCTGACCTTCTTATTGACGATGAAACACAGATATTGTATCGGAATTAAATACAAAAGGCACAATGCCGACTTAAGTACAAGAAGACTGACTCTTCTTACTGTCTATGTTATGAACCATTCCTGTGACACTAGTTATAGATTCCGATGCTTCACTCCAGGTTTACTGGATCCCTTGGTCCTTCTTATTGACGATGTAACACAGAAATTGCATCGGAATTTAATACAAAAGGCACAATGCCGACTTATGTACAAGATGACTGACTCTTCTTACTGTCTATGTTTTGAACCATTCCTGTGACACTAGTTATAGATTCCGATGCTACACTCCAGGTTTACTGTATCCCTTGGACCTTGTTATTGACGCTGAAACACAGAAATTGCATCGGAATTAAATACAAAAGGCACAATGCCGACTTAAGGACTAGAAGACTGACTCTTCTTACTGACTATGTTTTGAACCATCCCTGTGACACTAGTTATTGATTCCGATGCTTCACTTCAGGTTTACTGTATCCCTTGGACCTTATTATTGACGATGAAACACAGAAATTGCATCGGAATGAAATGTAAAAGGCACAATGCCGACTTAAGTACAAGACGACTGACTCTTCCTACTGTCTATGTTTTGAACCATTCCTGTGACACTAGTAATAGATTCAGATACTTCGCTTCAGGTTTACTGTATCCATCTGACCTTATTGCCGATGAAACACAGAAATTGCATCGGAATTAAATAGAAAAGGCACAATGCCGACGTAAGTACAACGAGACTGACTCTTCTTACTGACTATGTTTTGAACCATTCGTGTGACACTAGTTACAGATTCCGATGTTTCACTTCAGGTTTACTCTATACCTTGGACCTTCTTATTGACGATGAAACACAGAAATTGCAACGGAATTAAATACAAAAGACACAATGCCGACTTAAGTACAAGAAGACTGACTCTTCCTACTGTCTATGTTTTGAGCCATTCCTGTGGCACTAGTTTAGGATTCCGATGCTTCACTTCAGGTTTACTGTATCCCTCTGCCCTTCTTATTGACGATGAAACACAGAAATTGCATCGGAATTAAATGCAAAAGGCACAATGCCGACTTAAGTACAAGACGACTGACTCTTCCTACTGTCTATGTTTTGAACCATTCCTGTGACACTAGTTATAGATTCAGATACTTCGCTTCAGGTTTACTGTATCCCTCTGACCTTATTGCCGATGAAACACAGAAATTGCATCGGAATTAAATACAAAAGGCACAATGCCGACTTAAGGACAAGAAGACTGACTCTTCTTACTGACTATGTTTTGAACCATTCCTGTGACACTAGTTATAGATTCCGATGCTTCACTTCAGTATTACGGTTTCCCTTGGACCTTCTTATTGACGATGAAACAGAGAAATTGCATCGGAATTAAATACAAAAGGCACAATGCTGACTTAAGTACAAGAAGACTGACTCTTCCTACTGTCTATGTTTTGAACCATTTCTGTGAAACTAGTTATAGAGTCCGATGCTTCACTTCAGGTTTACTGTACCCCTTGGGCCTCCTTATTGACGATGAATCACAGAAATTGCATCGGAATTAAATACAAAAGGCACAATGCAGACTTAAGTACAAGAAGACTGACTCTTCTTACTGTCTATACTTTGAACCATTCCTTTGACACTAGTTATAGATTCCGATGCTTCACTTCAGGTTTACTGTATCCCTTGGACCTTCTTGTTGCCGATTAAACACAGACATTGCATAGGGATAAAATACAAAACTCACAATGCCGACTTAAGTACAAGACGTCTGATTCTTCCTACTGTCTATGTTTTGAACCATTCCTGTGACACTAGTTATAGATTCCGATTCTTCACTTCAGGATTACTGTATCCAGCTGGCCTTCTTAGTGACGATGAAACACAGATATTGCATCGGAATTAAATACAAAAAGCACAATGCCGACTTAAGTACAAGTATACTGACTCATCTTACTGTCTATGTTTTGAACCGTCCCTGTGACACTAGTTATAGATTCCGATGCTTCACTACAGGTTTGCTGTATCCCTTGGACCTTCTTATGACGATGAAACACAGAAATTGCATCGGAATGTAATACAAAAGGCACAATGCCGACTTAAGTAAAAGGAGGCTGACTCTTCTTACTGTGTATGATTGAACCATTCCTGTAACACTAGTTATGGATTCCGATGCTTCACTATAAGTTTACTGTATCCCTTGGACCTTCTTATTGACGATGAAACACAGAAATTGCATCCGAATTAAATAGAAAATGCACAATGATGACTTACGTACAAGAAGACTGACTATTCTTACTGACTATGTTTTGAACATTCCTGTGACACTAGTTATAGATTCCGATGCTTCACTTTAGGATTACTGTATCCCTCTGACCTTCTTATTGACGATGAAACACAGATATTGTATCGGAATTAAATACAAAAGGCACAATGCCGACTTAAGTACAAGAAGACTGACTCTTCTTACTGTCTATGTTATGAACCATTCCTGTGACACTAGTTATAGATTCCGATGCTTCACTCCAGGTTTTCTGGATCCCTTGGTCCTTCTTATTGACGATGAAACACAGAAATTGTATCGGAATTAAATACAAAAGGCACAATGCCGACTGAAGTACAAGAAGACTGACTCTTCCTACTGTCTATGTTTTGAACCATTCCCGTGACACTAGTTTTTGATTCCGACGCTTCACTGCAGGTTTACTGTATCCCTCTGACTTTCTTATTGACGATGAAACACAGAAATTACATCGGAATTAAATACAAAAGGCACAATGCCGACTTAAGTACAAGACGACTGACTCTTCCAACTGTCTATGCTTTCAACCATTCCTGTGACACTAGTTATAGATTCCGATACTTCACTTCAGGTTTACTGTATCCCTCTGACCTTATTGCCGATGAAACACAGATATTGCATCGGAATCAAATACAAAAGGCTCAATACCGACTTAAGTACAAGAAGACTGACTCTTCCTACTGTCTATGTTTTGAACCATTCCTGTGACACTAGATATAGATTCCGATGCTTCACTTCAGAATTACTGTATCCCTTGGACCTTATTATTGACGATGAAACACAGAAATTGCATCGGAATTAAATAAAAAAGGCAAAATGCCGACTTAAGTACACGAAGACTGACTCTTCTTACTGTCTATGTTTTGAACCATTCCTGTGACACTAGTCATAGATTCCGATGCTACACTCGAGGTTTACTGTATCCCTTGGTCCTTCTTATTGACGATGAAACACAGAAATTGCATTGGAATTAAACACAATAGACACAATGCCGACTAAAGGACAAGAAGACTGACTCTTCTTACTGACTATGTATTGAACCATTCCTGTGACACTAGTTATAGATTCCGATGCTTCACTTCAGATTTACTGTATCCCTTGGACCTTCTTATTGACGATGAAACACAGAAATTGCATCGGAATTAAATACAAAAGGCACAATGCCGACCTAAGTACAAGAAGACTGACGCTTCCTACTATCTATGTTTTCAACCATTCCTGTGACACTAGTTATAGATTACGATGCTTCACTTCACGTTTACTGTATCCCTTGGACCTTCTTATTGCCGATGAAACACAGATATTGCATCGGAATCAAATACAAAAGGCCCAATGCCGACTTAAGTACAAGAAGACTGACTCTTCCTACTGTCTATGTTTTGAACCATTCCTGTGACACTAGATATAGATTCCGATGCTTCACATCAGGTTTACTGTATCCCTTGGACGTTATTATTGACGATGAAACACAGAAATTGCATCGGAATTAAATAAAAAAGGCAAAATGCCGACTTAAGTACACGGAGACTGACTCTTCTTACTGTCTATGTTTTGAACCATTCCTGTGACACTAGTTATAGATTCCGATGCTACACTCCAGGTCTACTGTATCCCTTGGACCTTCTTATTGACGATGAAACACAGAAATTGCATCGGAATTAATTACAATAGACACAATGCCGACTTAAGGACAAGAAGACTGACCCTTCTTACTGACTATGCTTTGAACCATTCCTGTGACTCTAGTTATAGATTCCGATGCTTCACTTCAGGTTTATTGTATCCCTCTGACCTTCTTATTGACGATGAAACACAGAAATTGCATCGGAATTAAATAGAAAAGGCACAATGTCGACTTAAGTACAAGGAGACTGACTCCTCTTACTGTCTATTTTTTGAACCATTCCTGTGACACTAGTTATAGATTCCGATGTTTCACTTCAGGTTTACTGTATCCCTTGGACCTTGTTATTGACGCTGAAACATAGAAATTGCATTGGAATTAAACACAAAAGGCACAATGCCGACTTAAGTACAAAAATACTGACTCTTCTTACTGACAATGTTTTGAACCATTCCTGTGACACTAGTTATGGATTCCGATGCTTCACTTCAGGTTTACTGTATACCTTGGACCATCTTATTCACGATGAAACACAGAAATTGCATCGGAATTAAATACAAAAGGAACAATGCCGACTTAAGTACAAGAAGACTGACTCTTCCTACTGTCTATGTTTTGAGCCATTCCTGTGACACTAGTTTTGGATTCCGATGCTTCACTTCAGGTTTACTGTATCCCTTGGACCTTCTTGTTGCCGATGAAACACAGACATTGCATCGGGATTAAATACAAAACGCACAATGCCGACTTAAGTACAAGACGTCTGATTCTTCCTACTGTCTATGTTTGAACTATTACTGTGACACTAGTTATAGATTCCGATGCTTCACTCCAGGATTACTGTATCCCTTGGACCTTCTCAATGACGATGAAACACAGAAATTGCATCGGAATTAAATACAAAAGCCACAATGCAGACTTAAGTACAAGTAGACTAACTCTTCTTACCGTCTATACTTTGAACCATTCCTTTGACACTAGTTATAGATTCCGATGCTTCACTGCAGGTTTACTGTATCCCTTGGACCTTCTTGTTGCCGATGAAACACAGACATTGCATCGGGATTAAATACAAAACGCACAATGCCGACTTAAGTACAAGACGTCTGATTCTTCCTACTGTCTATGTTTTGAACCATTACTGTGACACTAGTTATAGATTCCGTTGCTTCACTCCAGGATTACTGTATCCCTTGGACCTTCTTATTGACGATGAAACACAGAAATTGCATCGGAATTAAATACAAAAGGCACAATGCCGACATAAGGCAAAGAAGACTGACTCTTCTTACTGACTACGGTTTTAACCATTCCTGTGACACTAGCTAAAGAATTCCGATGCTTCACTTCAGGTTTACTGTGTACCTCGGACCTTCTTATTGACCATGAAACACAGAGATTGCATCGGAATTAAATACAAAAGACACAACGCTGACTTAAGTACCAGAAGTCTGACTGTTCCAACTGTCTATGTTTTGAACCATTCCTGTCATTCCTGTAACACTAGTTATAGATTCCAATGCTTCACTTCAGGTTTACTGTATCCATCTGACCGTCTTGTTCACGATGAAACACAGAAATTGCATCGGAATCAAATAGAAAAGGCACAATGCCGACTTAAGTACTAGAAGCCTGACTCTTCCCACTGTCTATGTTTTGAACCATTCCTGTGACACTAGTTATAGATTCCGATGCTTCACTTCAGGTTTACTGTATCCCTTGGTCCATCTTATTGACGATGAAAGACAGAAATTGCATTGGAATTCAGCACAAAAGGCACAATGCCGACTTAACTACAAGAAGACTGACTCTTCGTACTGACTATGCTTTGAACCATTCCTGTGACACTAGTTATAGATTCCGATTCTTCACTTCAGGATTACTGTATCCCGCTGACCTTCTTAGTGACGATGAAACACAGAAATTGCATCGGAATTAAATACAAAAAGCACAATGCCGACTTAAGTACAAGTATACTGACTCATCTTACTGTCTATGTTTTGAACCGTCCCTGTGACACTAGTTATAGGTTCCGATGCTTCACTCCAGGTTTACTGTATTCCTTGGACCTTCTTATTGACGATGAAACACAGAAATTGCTTCGGAAAGAAATACAAAAGGCACAATGCCGGCTTAAGTAAAAGGAGGCTGACTCTCCTTACTGTCTATGATTTGAACCATTCCTGTAACACTAGTTATGGATTCCGATGCTTCACTCCAGGTTTACTGTATCCCTTGGACCTTCTTATTGACGATGAAACACAGAAATTGCATTGGAATTAAATAGAAAATGCACAATGATGACTTAAGTACAAGAAGACTGACTATTCTAACTGACTATGATTTGAACCATTCCTGTGACACTAGTTATAGATTCCGATGCTTCACTTTAGGATTACTGTATCCCTCTGACCTTCTTATTGACGATGAAACACAGATATTGTATCGGAATTAAATACAAAAGGCACAATGCCGACTTAAGTACAAGAAGACTTACTCTTCTTAATGTCTATGTTATGAACCATTCCTGTGACACTAGTTATAGATTCCGATACTTCACTTCAGGTTTACTGTATCCCTCTGACCTTATTGCCGATGAAAAACAGATATTGCATCGGAATCAAATACAAAAGGCTCAATGCCGACTTAAGTACAAGAAGACTGACTCTTCCTACTGTCTATGTTTTGAACCATTCCTGTGACACTAGTTATAGATTCCGATGCTACACTCGAGGTTTACTGTATCATTTGGTCCTTCTTATTGACGATGAAACACAGAAATTGCATCGGAATTAAATACAGTAGGCACAATGCCGACTTAAGGACATGGAGACTGACTCTTCTTACTGACTATGTTTTGAACCATTCCTGTGACACTAGTTATAGATTCCGATGCTTCACTTCAGGTTTATTGTATCACTCTGACCTTCTTATTGACGATGAAACACAGAAATTGCATCGGAATTAAATACAAAAGGCACTATGCCGACTAAAGTACAAGAAGACTGACTCTTCTTACTGTCTATGTTTAGAACCACTCCTGTGACACTAGTTATAGATTCCGATGCTTCACTTCAGATTTACTGTATCCCTTGGACCTTCTTATTGACGATGAAACACAGAAATTGTATCGGAATTAAATACAAAAGACAATGTGCCGACTTAAGTACAAGAATACTGACGCTTCCTACTGTCTATGTATTCAACCATTCCTGTGACACTAGTTATATATTACGATGCGTCACTTCACGTTTACTGTATCCCTTGGACCTTCTTATTGACGATGAAACACAGATATTGCATCCGAATTAAATACAAAAGGCACAATGCCGACTTAAGTACATGAAGACCGACTCTTCCTACTGACTATGTTTTGAGCCAATCCTGTGACACTAGTTATAGATTCCGATGCTTCACTTGAGGTTTACTGTATCCCTTGGACCTTCTTATTGACGATGAAACACAGAAATTGCATCGGAATTTAATACAAAACGTACAATGTCGACTTAAGTACAAGATGACTGACTCTTCTTACTGTCTATGATTTGAACCATTCCTGTGACACTAGTTATAGATTCCGATGCTACACTCCAGGTTTACTGTATCCCTTGGACCTTGTTATTGACGATGAAACACAGAAATTGCATCGGAATTAAATACAAAAGGCACAATGCCGACTTAAGTACAAGAAGACTGACTCTTCCTACTGTCTATGTTTTGAGCCATTCCTTTGACACTAGTTTTGGATTCCGATGCTTCACTTCAGGTTTACTGTATCCCTTGGACCTTCTTGTTGCCGATGAAACACAGACATTGCATCGGGATTAAATACAAAACGCACAATGCCGACTTAAGTACAAGACGTCTGATTCTTCCTACTGTCTATGTTTTGAACCATTACTGTGACACTAGTTATAGATTCCGATGCTTCACTCCAGGATTACTGTATCCCTTGGACCTTCTCAATGACGATGAAACACAGAAATTGCATCGGAATTAAATACAAAAGGCACAATGCAGACTTAAGTACAAGTAGACTAACTCTTCTTACTGTCTATACTTTGAACCATTCCTTTGACACTAGTTATAGATTCCGATGCTTCACTGCAGGTTTACTGTATCCCTTGGACCTTCTTGTTGCCGATGAAACACAGACATTGCATCGGGATTAAATACAAAACGCACAATGCCGACTTAAGTACAAGAAGACTGACTCTTCCTCTTGTCTATGTTTTGAGCCATTCCTGTGACACTAGTTTTGGATTCCGATGCTTCACTCCAGGTTTACTGGATCCCTTGGACCTTCTTATTGACGATGAAACACAGAAATTGCATCGGAATTAAATACAAAAGACACAATGCCGACTGAAGTACAAGAAGACTGACTCTTCCTACTGTCTATGATTTGAACCATACCTGTGACACTAGTTTTGGATTCCGATGCTTCACTTCAGGTTTACTGTATCCCTCTGACCTTCTTATTGACGATGAAACACAGAAATTGCATCGGAATTAAATACAAAAGGCACAATCCCGACATGAGTACAAGAGGACTGACTCTTCCTACTGTCTATGTTTTGAACCATTCCTGTGACACTAGTTATAGATTCCGATACTTCACTTCAGGTTTACTGTATCCCTCTGACCTTATTGCCGATGAAACACAGATATTGCATCGGAATCAAATACAAAAGGCTCAATGACGACTTAAGTACAAGAAGACTGACTCTTCCTACTGTCCATGTTTTGAACCATTCCTGTGACACTAGATATAGATTCCGATGCTTCACTTCAGAATTACTGAATCCCTTGGACCTTATTATTGACGATGAAACACAGAAATTGCATCGGAATTAAAAAAAAAGGCAAAATGCCGACTTAAGTACACGAAGACTGACTCTTCTTACTGTGTATGTTTTGAACCATTCCTGTGACACTAGATATAGATTCCGATGCTTCTCCTCAGGTCTACTGTATCGCTTGGACTTTATTATTGACGATGAAACACAGAAATTGCATCGGAATTAAATAAAAAAGGCAAAATGCCGACTTAAGTACACGAAGACTGACTCTTCTTATTGTCTATGTTTTGAACCATTCCTGTGACACTAGTTATAGATTCCGATGCTACACTCGAGGTTTACTGTATCCCTTGGTCCTTCTTATTGACGATGAAACACAGAAATTGCATAGGAATTAAATACAGTAGGCACAATGCCGACTTAAGGACATGAAGACTGACTCTTCTTACTGACTATGTTTTGAACCATTCCTGTGACACTAGTTATAGATTACGATGCTTCACTTCAGGTTTATTGTATCCCTCTGACCTTCTTATTGACGATGAAACACAGAAACTGCATCGGAATTAAATACAAAAGGCACTATGCCGACTTAAGTACAAGAAGACTGACTCTTCTTACTGTCTATGCTTTGGACCATTCCTGTGACACTAGTTATAGATTCCGATGCTTCACTTCAGATTTACTGTATCCCTTGGACCTTCTTATTGACGATGAAACACAGAAATTGCATCGGAATTAAATACAAAAGGCACAATGCCGACTTAAGTACAAGAAGACTGACGCTTCCTACTGTCTATGTTTTCAACCATTCCTGTGACACTAGTTATAGATTATGATGCTTCACTTCACGTTTACTGTATCCCTTGGACCTCCTTATTGACGATGAAACACAGAAATTGCATCGGAATTAAATACAAAAGGCACAATGCCGACTTAAGTACATGAAGACCGACTCTTCCTACCGACTATGTTTTGAACCATTCCTGTGACACTAGTTACAGTTTCCGATGCTTCACTTGAGGTTTACTGTATCCCTCGGACCTTCTTATTGACGATGAAACACAGAAATTGCATCGGAATTTAATACAAAAGGCACAATGCCGACTTAAGTAAAAGATGACTGACTCTTCTTACTGTCTATGTTTTGAACCATTCCTGTGACACTAGTTATAGATTCCGATGCTACACTCCAGGTTTACTGTATCCCATGGACCTTGTTATTGACGATGAAACACAGAAATTGCATCGGAATTAAATACAAAGGGCACAATGCCGACTTAAGTACAAGAAGACTGACTCTCCCTACTGTCTATGTTTTGAGCCATTCCTGTGACACTAGTTTTGGATTCCGATGCTTTACTTCAGGTTTACTGTATCCCTTGGACCTTCTTGTTGCCGGTGAAACACAGACATTGCATCGGGATTAAATACAAAACGCACAATGCCGACTTAAGTACAAGACGTCTGATTCTTCCTATTGTCTATATTTTGCACCATTACTGTGACACTAGTTATAGATTCCGATGCTTCACTCCAGGATTACTGTATCCCTTGGACCTTCTCAATGACGATGAAACACAGAAATTGCATCGGAATTAAATACAAAAGGCACAATGCAGACTTAAGTACAAGTAGACTAACTCTTCTTACTGTCTATACTTTGAACCATTCCTTTGACACTAGTTATAGATTCCTATGCTTCACTGCAGGTTTACTGTATCCCTTGGACCTTCTTGTTGCCGATGAAACACAGACATTGCATCGGGATTAAATACAAAACGCACAATGCCGACTTAAGTACAAGACGTCTGATTCTTCCTACTGTCTATGTTTTGAACCATTACTGTGACACTAGTTATAGATTCCGATGCTTCACTCCAGGATTACTGTATCCCTTGGACCGTCTTATTGACGATGAAACACAGAAATTGCATCGGAATTAAATACAAAAGGCACAATGCCGACATAAGGCATAGAAGACTGACTCTTCTTACTGACTACGGTTTTAACCATTCCTGTGACACTAGCTAAAGAATTCCGATGCTTCCCTTCAGGTTTACTGTATACCTCGGACCTTCTTATTGACGATGAAACACAGAAATTGCATCGGAATTAAATACAAAAGACACAACGCAGACTTAAGTACCAGAAGACTGACTGTTCCAAATGTCTATGTTTTGAACCATTCCTGTGACACTAGTTATAGATTCCAATGCTTCACTTCAGGTTTACTGTATCCATCTGACCGTCTTATTGACGATGAAACACAGAAATGGCATCGGAATTAAATACAAAAGGCACAATGCCGACTTAAGTACATGATGACCGACTCTTCCTACTGTCTATGTTTTGAGCCATTACTGTGACACTAGTTATAGATTCCGATGCTTCACTCCAGGTTTACTGTATCCCACTGACCTTCTTATTGACGATCAAACACAGAAAATTGATCGGAATTAAATACAAAAGGCACAATGCCGACTCAAGTACAAGAAGACTGGCTGTTCTTATTGTCTATGATTTGAACCGTTCCTGTGACACTAGTTATAGATTCCGATGCTTCACTTAAGGTTTACTGTATCCATCTGACCGTCTTATTGACGATGAAACACAGAAATTGCATCGGAATCAAATAGAAAAGGCACAATGCCTACTTAAGTACTAGAAGCCTGACTCTTCCTACTGTCTATGTTTTGAACCATTCCTGTGACACTAGTAATAGATTCCGATGCTTCAGTTCAGGTTTACTGTATCCCTTGGACCATCTTATTGACGATGTAACACAGAAATTGCATTGGAATTCAGTACAAAAGGCACAATGCCGACGTAACTACAAGAAGACTGACTCTTCGTACTGACTATGCTTTGAACCATTCCTGTGACACTAGTTATAGATTCCGATTCTTCACTTCAGGATTACTGTATCCCTCTGACCTTCTTAGTGACGATGAGACACAGAAATTGCATCGGAATTAAATACAAAAAGCACAATGCCGACTTAAGTACAAGAATACTGACTCATCTTACTGTCTATGTTTTGAACCGTCCCTGTGACACTAGTTATAGATTCCGATGCTTCACTTTAGGATGACTGTATCCCTCTGAACTTCTTATTGACGATGAAACACAGATATTGTATCGGAATTAAAGACTAAAGGCACAATGCCGACTTAAGTACAAGAAGACTGACTCTTCTTACTGACTATGTTTTGATCCATTCCTGTGACACTAGTTAAAAAATATCGATGCTTCACTTCAGGTTTACTGTATCCCTTGGATCTTCTTATTGACGATGAAACACATAGATTGCATCGGAATTAAATACAAAAGGCACAATGCAGAATTAAGTACAAGAAGACTGACTCTTCTTACTGTCAATGTTTTGATCCATTCCTGTGACACTACTTATAGATTCCGATTCTTCACTCCAGGTTTACTGTATTCCTTGGACCTTCTTATTGACGATGAAACACAGAAATTGCATCGGAATTAAATACAAAAGGCACAATGCCGACTAAAGTACAAGAAGACTGACTCTTCTATCAGTCTATGTTTTGAACCATTCCTGTGACACTAGTTATAGATTCCGGTGCTTCACTCCAGGTTTACTGTTTCCCTGGGACCTTCTTTTTGACAATGAAACACTGGAATTGCATCATAATTAAATAGAAAAGGCACAATGCCGATTTAAGTACAAGAAGACTGACGTTTCTTATTTACTATGTTTTGAACCATTTCTGTGACACTAGTTAAAGATTCCGATGCTTCACTTGAGGTTTACTGTATCCCTTGGACCTTCTTATTGACGATGATACACAGAAATTGCATCGGAATTAAATACAAAAGGCACAATGCCGACATAAGTACAAGAAGACTGACTCTTCTTACTGTCTATGTTTTGAACCATTCCCTTGACACTAGTAATAGATTCCGAAGCTTCACTCCAGGTTTACTGTATCCCTTGGACCTTCTTATTGACGATGAAACACAGAAATTGCATCGGAATTAAATAGGAAAGGCACAATGAGGACTTAAGTACAAGAAGACTGACTCTTCTTACTGACTATGTTTTGAACCATTCATGTGACACTAGTTATAGATTCTGATGCTTCACTCCAGGTTTACTGTATCCCTTGGGCCTTCTTATTGACGATGAAACACAGAAATTGCATCGGAATTAAATACAAAAGGCACAAAGCCGACTGAAGTACAAGAAGACTGACTCTTCTTACTGACTATGTTCTGAACCATTCCTGTGACACTAGTTATAGATTCCGATGCTTCAGTTGAGGTTTACTGTATCCCTTGGACCTTCTTATTGACGATGATACACAGAAATTGCATCGGAATTAAATACAAAAGGCACAATGCCGACTTAAGTACAAGAAGACTGATTCTTCTTACTGTCTATGTTTTGAACCATTCCATTG
The DNA here is from genome assembly GCF_023864345.2 of Schistocerca serialis cubense. Classification (NCBI taxonomy): domain Eukaryota; kingdom Metazoa; phylum Arthropoda; class Insecta; order Orthoptera; family Acrididae; genus Schistocerca; species Schistocerca serialis. The sequence goes on along the minus strand of NC_064649.1, from coordinate 182,804,762 downwards.
ACACTAGTAATATATTCCGATGCTTCACTCCAGGTTTACTGTATCCCTTGGACCTTCTTATTGACGATGAAACACAGAAATTGCATCGGAATTAAATAGGAAAGGCACAATGTCGACTTAAGTACAAGAAGACTGACTCTTGTTATTGTCTATGTTTGAACCATTCCTGTGACACTAGTTATAGATTCCGATGCTTCACTCCAGGTTTACTGTATCCCTTGGGCCTTCTTATTGACGATGAAACACAGAAATTGCATCGGAAATAAATAGAAAAGGCACAATGCCGACTTAAGTACTAGAAGACTGACTCTTCTTACTGACTATGTTTTGAACCATTCCTGTGACACTAGTTATAGATTCCGATGCTTCACTTCAGGTTTACTGTTTCTTTTGGACCTTCTTATTGACGATGAAACACAGAGATTGCATCGTAATTAAATACAAAAGGCACAATGCCGACTTAAGTACAAGAAGACTGACTCTTCCTACTGTCTATGTTTGAACCATTTCTGTGACACCAGTTATAGATTCCGATGCTTGACATCAGCTTTACTGTATCCCGCTGACCTTCTTATTGCCGGTGAAACACAGAAATTGCATCGGATTTAAATACGAAAGGCACAATGCCAACTTAAGTACAAGAAGACTGACTCTCCTTACTGACTATGTTTTGAACCTTTCCTGTGACACTAGTTATAGATTCCGATGCTTCACCCCAGGTTTACTGTATCCCTTGGACCTTCGTATTGACGATGAACCACAGAAATTGCATCAGAATTAAATAGAAAATGCACAATGATGACTTAAGTACTAGAAGACTGACTCTTCTTACTGACTATACTTTGAATCATTCCTGTGACACTAGTTATAGATTCCGATGCTTCACTTCAGGATTACTGTATCCCTATGACCTTCTTATTGACGATGAAACACAGAAATTGCATCGGAATTAAATACAAAAGGCACAATGCCGACTAAAGTACAAGAAGTCTGACTCTTCTTACTGTCTATGATTTGAACCATCCCTGTGACACTAGTTATAGATTCCGATGCTTCACTCCAGGTTTACTGTATCCCTTGGTCCTTCTTATTGACGATGAAACACAGAAATTGCATCGGAATTAAATACAAAAGGCGCAATGCCGACTTAAGGACCAGAAGATTGACTCTTCTTACTGTCTATGATTTGAACCATTCCTGTGACACTATTTATAGATTCCGATGCTTCACTTCAGGTTTACTGTTTCTTTTGGACCTACTTATTGACGATGAAACACAGAGATTGCATCGGAATTAAATACAAAATGCACAATGCCGACTTAAGTACAAGAAGACTGACTGTTCCAACTGTCTATGTTTTGAACCATTCCTGTGACACTAGTTATAGATTCCCTGGCCTCATTTCAGGTTTACTATATCCCTCTGACCGTCTTATTGACGATTAAACACAGAAATTGCATTGGATCAAATAGAAAGGGCACAATGCCGACTTAATTTCTAGAAGCCTGACTCTTCCTACTGTCTATGTTTTGAACCATTCCTGTGACACTAGTTATAGATTCCGATGCTTCACTTCAGGTTTACTGTATCCCTTGGACCTTCTTATTGACGATGAAACACAGAAATTGCATTGGAATTCAGTTCAAAAGGCACAATGCCGACTTAACTACAAGAAGATTGACTCTTCTTACTGACTATGCTTTGAACCATTCCTGTGACACTAGTTATAGATTCCGATGCTTAACTTCAGGATTACTGTATCCCTCTGGCCTTCTTAGTGACGATGAAACACAGAAACTGCATCGGAATTAAATACAAAAAGCACAATGCCGACTTAAGTACAAGAATACTGACACATCTTGCTGTCTATGTTTTGAACCGTTCCTATGACACTAGTTATAGATTCCGATGCTTCACTCCAGGTTTACTGTATCCCTTGGACATTCGTATTGACGATGAAACACAGAAATTGCATCGGAATTAAATATAAAAGGCACAATGCCGACTTAAGTACAAGAAGACTGACTCTTCTTACTGACTATGTTTTGAACCATTCCTGTGACACTAGTTATGGATTCCGATGCTTCACTTCAGGTTTACTGTATCCCTCTGACCTTCGTATTGACGATGAAACACAGAAATTGCATCGCAATTAAATACAAAATACACAATGCCGAATTAAGTACAAGAAGACTGACTCTTCTTACTGTCTATTTTAGAACCAATCCAGTGATACTAGTTATAGACTCCGATGCTTCACTCCAGGTTTACTGTATCCCTTGGACCCTCTTATTGTCGATGAAACACAGAAATTGCATCGGAGTTAAATACAAAAGGCACAATGCCGACTTAAGTGAAAGAAGTCTGACTCTTCTTACTGTCTATGATTTGAACCATTCCTGTGACACTAGTTATAGGTTCCAATGCTTCTCTCCAGGTTTACTGTATTCCTTGGACCTTCTTATTGACGATGAAACACAGAACTTGCATCCGAAATAAATAGAAAATGCACAATGATGACTTAAGTTCAAGAAGACTGACTATTCTTACTGACTATGCTTTGAACCATTCCTGTGACACTAGTTATAGATTCCGATGCTTCACTCCAGGTTTACTGTATCCCTTGGGCCTTCTTATTGACGATGAAACACAGAAATTGCATCGGAATTAAATACAAAAGGCACAATGCCGACTGAAGTACAAGAAGACTGACTCTTCTTACTGACTATGCTTTGAACCATTCCTGTGACACTAGTTATAGATTCCGATGCTTCACTTGAGGTTTACTGTATCCCTTGGACCTTCTTATTGACGATGAAACACAGAAATTGCATCGGAATTAAAGACAAAAGGCACAATGCCGACTTAAGTACACGAAGACTGACTCTTCTTACTGTCTATGTTTTGAACCATTCCATTGACACTAGTAATAGATTCCGATGCTGCACTCCAGGTTTACTGTATCCCTTGGACCTTCTTATTGACGATGAAACACAGAAATTGCATCGGAATTAAATAGGAAAGGCACAATGTCGACTTAAGTACAAGAAGACTGACTCTTGTTATTGTCTATATTTGAACCATTCCTGTGACACTAGTTATAGATTCCGATGCTTCACTCCAGGTTTACTGTATCCCTTGGGCCTTCTTATTGACGATGAAACACAGAAATTGCATCGGAAATAAATAGAAAAGGCACAATGCCGACTTAAGTATTAGAAGACTGACTCTTCTTACTGACTATGTTTTGAACCATTCCTGTGACACTAGTTATAGATTCCGATGCTTCACTTCAGGTTTACTGTTTCTTTTGGACCTTCTTATTGACGATGAAACACAGAGATTGCATCGTAATTAAATACAAAAGGCACAATTCCGACTTAAGTACAAGAAGACTGACTCTTCCTACTGTCTATGTTTGAACCATTCCTGTGACACCAGTTATAGATTCCGATGCTTGACTTCAGCTTTACTGTATCCCGCTGACCTTCTTATTGCCGGTGAAACACAGAAATTGCATCGGATTTAAATACGAAAGGCACAATGCCAACTTAAGTACAAGAAGACTGACTCTTCTTACTGACTATGTTTTGAACCTTTCCTGTGACACTAGTTATAGATTCCGATGCTTCACCCCAGGTTTACTGTATCCCTTGGACCTTCGTATTGACGATGAAACACAGAAATTGCATCAGAATTAAATAGAAAATGCACAATGATGACTTAAGTACTAGAAGACTGACTCTTCTTACTGACTATGCTTTGAACCATTCCTGTGACACTAGTTATAGATTCCGATGCTTCACTTCAGGATTACTGTATCCCTATGACCTTCTTATTGACGATGAAACACAGAAATTGCATCGGAATTAAATACAAAAGGCACAATGCCGACTAAAGTACAAGAAGTCTGACTCTTCTTACTGTCTATGATTTGAACCATCCCTGTGACACTAGTTATAGATTCCGATGCTTCACTCCAGGTTTACTGTATCCCTTGGTCCTTCTTATTGACGATGAAACACAGAAATTGCATCGGAATTAAATACAAAAGGCACAATGCCGACTTAAGTACAAGAAGACTGACTCTTCCTACTGTCAATGTTTTGAATCATTCCTGTGACACTAGTTATAGATTCCGATGCTTCACTTCAGGTTTACTGTATCCCTCTGACCTTATTGCCGATGAAACACAGAAATTGCATCGGAATTAAATACAAAAGGCACAATGCCGACTTAAGGACCAGAAGACTGACTCTTCTTACTGTCTGTGTTTTGAACCATTCCTGTGACACTATTTATAGATCCCGATGCTTCACTTCAGGTTTACTGTTTCTTTTGGACCTACTTATTGACGATGAAACACAGTGATTGCATCGGAATTAAATACAAAATGCACAATGCCGACTTAAGTACAAGAAGACTGACTGTTCCAACTGTCTATGTTTTGAACCATTCCTGTGACACTAGTTATAGATTCCCTTGCCTCATTTCAGGTTTACTATATCCCTCTGACCGTCTTATTAACGATTAAACACAGAAATTGCATTTGATCAAATAGAAAGGGCACAATGCCGACTTAATTTCTAGAAGCCTGACTCTTCCTACTGTCTATGTTTTGAACCATTCCTGTGACACTAGTTATAGATTCCGATGCTTCACTTCAGGTTTACTGTATCCCTTGGACCTTCTTATTGACGATGAAACACAGAAATTTCATTGGAATTCAGTTCAAAAGGCACAATGCCGACTTAACTACAAGAAGATTGACTCTTCTTACTGACTATGCTTTGAACAATTCCTGTGACTCTAGTTATAGATTCCGATGCTTAACTTCAGGATTACTGTATCCCTCTGGCCTTCTTAGTGACGATGAAACACAGAAACTGCATCGGAATTAAATACAAAAAGCACAATGCCGACTTAAGTACAAGAATACTGACACATCTTGCTGTCTATGTTTTGAACCGTTCCTGTGACACTAGTTATAGATTCCGATGCTTCACTCCAGGTTTACTGTATCCCTTGGACATTCGTATTGACGATGAAACACAGAAATTGCATCGGAATTAAATACAAAAGGCACAATGCCGACTTAAGTACAAGAAGACTGACTCTTCTTACTGACTATGTTTTGAACCATTCCTGTGACACTAGTTATGAATTCCGATGCTTCACTTCAGGTTTACTGTATCCCTCTTACCTTCGTATTGACGATGAAACACAGAAATTGCATCGCAATTAAATACAAAATACACAATGCCGAATTAAGTACAAGAAGACTGACTCTTCTTACTGTCTATTTTAGAACCAATCCAGTGACACTAGTTTTAGACTCCGATGCTTCACTCCAGGTTTACTGTATCCCTTGGACCCTCTTATTGTCGATGAAACACAGAAATTGCATCGGAGTTAAATACAAAAGGCACAATGCCGACTTAAGTGAAAGAAGTCTGACTCTTCTTACTGTCTATGATTTGAGCCATTCCTGTGACACTAGTTATAGGTTCCAATGCTTCTCTCCAGTTTTACTGTATTCCTTGGACCTTCTTATTGACGATGAAACACAGAACCTGCATCCGAAATAAATAGAAAATGCACAATGATGACTTAAGTTCAAGAAGACTGACTATTCTTACTGACTATGCTTTGAACCATTCCTGTGACACTAGTTATAGATTCCGATGCTTCACTCCAGGTTTACTGTATCCCTTGGGCCTTCTTATTGACGATGAAACACAGAAATTGCTTCGGAATTAAATACAAAAGGCACAATGCCGACTAAAGTACAAGAAGACTGACTCTTCTTACTGACTATGCTTTGAACCATTCCTGTGACACTAGTTATAAATTCCGATGCTTCACTTGAGGTTTACTGTATCCCTTGGACCTTCTTATTGACGATGATACACAGAAATTGCATCGGAATTAAATACAAAAGGCACAATGCCGACTTAAGTACAAGAAGACTGACTCTTCTTACTGTCTATGTTTTGAACCATTCCATTGACACTAGTGATAGACTCCGATGCTTCACTCCAGGTTTACTGTATCCCTTGGACCTTCTTATTGACGATGAAACACAGAAATTGCATCGGAATTAAATAGGAAAGGCACAATGTCGACTTAAGTACAAGAAGACTGACGCTTCTTATTGTCTATGTTTGAACCATTCCTGTGACACTAGTTATAGATTCCGATGCTTCACTCCAGGTTTACTGTATCCCTTGGGCCTTCTTATTGACGATGAAACACAGAAATTGCATCGGAAATAAATAGAAAAGGCACAATGCCGACTTAAGTACAAGAAGACTGACTCTTCTTACTGACTATGTTTTGAACCATTCCTGTGACACTAGTTATAGATTCCGATGCTTCACTTCAGGTTTACTGTTTCTTTTGGACCTTCTTATTGACGATGAAACACAGAGATTGCATCGTAATTAAATACAAAAGGTACAATGCCGACTTAAGTACAAGAAGACTGACTCTTCCTACTGTCTATGTTTGAACCATTCCTGTGACACCAGTTATAGATTCCGATGCTTGACTTCAGCTTTACTGTATCCCGCTGACCTTCTTATTGCCGGTGAAACACAGAAATTGCATCGGATTTAAATACGAAAGGCACAATGCCAAATTAAGTACAAGAAGACTGACTCTTCTTACTGACTATGTTTTGAACCTTTCCTGTGACACTAGTTATAGATTCCGATGCTTCACCCCAGGTTTACTGTATCCCTTGGACCTTCGTATTGACGATGAAACACAGAAATTGCATCAGAATTAAATAGAAAATGCACAATGATGACTTAAGTACTAGAAGACTGACTCTTCATACTGACTATGCTTTGAACCATTCCTGTGACACTAGTTATAGATTCCGATGCTTCACTTCAGGATTACTGTATCCCTATGACCTTCTTATTGACGATGAAACACAGAAATTGCGTCGGAATTAAATACAAAAGGCACAATGCCGACTAAAGTACAAGAAGTCTGAGTCTTCTTAGTGTCTATGATTTGAACCATCCCTGTGACACTAGTTATAGATTCCGATGCTTCACTCCAGGTTTACTGTATCCCTTGGTCCTTCTTCTTGACGATGAAACACAGAAATTGCATCTGAATTAAATACAAAAGGCACAATGCCGACTTAAGTACAAGAAGACTGACTCTTCCTACTGTCAATGTTTTGAATCATTCCTGTGACACTAGTTATAGATTCCGATGCTTCACTTCAGGTTTACTGTATCCCTCTGACCTTATTGCCGATGAAACACAGAAATTGCATCGGAATTAAATACAAAAGGCACAATGCCGACTTAAGGACCAGAAGACTGACTCTTCTTACTGTCTATGTTTTGAACCATTCCTGTGACACTATTTATAGATCCCGATGCTTCACTTCAGGTTTACTGTTTCTTTTGGACCTACTTATTGACGATGAAACACAGAGATTGCATCGGAATTAAATACAAAATGCACAATGCCGACTTAAGTACAAGAAGACTGACTGTTCCAACTGTCTATGTTTTGAACCATTCCTGTGACACTAGTTATAGATTCCCTTGCCTCATTTCAGGTTTACTATATCCCTCTGACCGTCTTATTAACGATTAAACACAGAAATTGCATTTGATCAAATAGAAAGGGCACAATGCCGACTTAATTTCTAGAAGCCTGACTCTTCCTACTGTCTATGTTTTGAACCATTCCTGTGACACTAGTTATAGATTCCGATGCTTCACTTCAGGTTTACTGTATCCCTTGGACCTTCTTATTGAAGATGAAACACAGAAATTGCATTGGAATTCAGTTCAAAAGGCACAATGCCGACTTAACTACAAGAAGATTGACTCTTCTTACTGACTATGCTTTGAACAATTCCTGTGACTCTAGTTATAGATTCCGATGCTTAACTTCAGGATTACTGTATCCCTCTGGCCTTCTTAGTGACGATGAAACACAGAAACTGCATCGGAATTAAATACAAAAAGCACAATGCCGACTTAAGTACAAGAATACTGACACATCTTGCTGTCTATGTTTTGAACCGTTCCTGTGACACTAGTTATAGATTCCGATGCTTCACTCCAGGTTTACTGTATCCCTTGGACATTCGTATTGACGATGAAACACAGAAATTGCATCGGAATTAAATACAAAAGGCACAATGCCGACTTAAGTACAAGAAGACTGACTCTTCTTACTGACTATGTTTTGAACCATTCCTGTGACACTAGTTATGAATTCCGATGCTTCACTTCAGGTTTACTGTATCCCTCTCACCTTCGTATTGACGATGAAACACAGAAATTGCATCGCAATTAAATACAAAATACACAATGCCGAATTAAGTACAAGAAGACTGACTCTTCTTACTGTCTATTTTAGAACCAATCCAGTGACACTAGTTATAGACTCCGATGCTTCACTCCAGGTTTACTGTATCCCTTGGACCCTCTTATTGTCGATGAAACACAGAAATTGCATCGGAGTTAAATACAAAAGGCACAATGCCGACTTAAGTGAAAGAAGTCTGACTCTTCTTACTGTCTATGATTTGAACCATTCCTTTGACACTAGTTATAGGTTCCAATGCTTCTCTCCAGGTTTACTGTATTCCTTGGACCTTCTTATTGACGATGAAACACAGAACCTGCATCCGAAATAAATAGAAAATGCACAATGATGACTTAAGTTCAAGAAGACTGACTATTCTTACTGACTATGCTTTGAACCATTCCTGTGACACTAGTTATAGATTCCGATGCTTCACTCCAGGTTTACTGTATCCCTTGGGCCTTCTTATTGACGATGAAACACAGAAATTGCTTCGGAATTAAATACAAAAGGCACAATGCCGACTAAAGTACAAGAAGACTGACTCTTCTTACTGACTATGCTTTGAACCATTCCTGTGACACTAGTTATAAATTCCGATGCTTCACTTGAGGTTTACTGTATCCCTTGGACCTTCTTATTGACGATGATACACAGAAATTGCATCGGAATTAAATACAAAAGGCACAATGCCGACTTAAGTACAAGAAGACTGACTCTTCTTACTGTCTATGTTTTGAACCATTCCATTGACACTAGTAATAGATTCCGATGCTTCACTCCAGGTTTACTGTATCCCTTGGACCTTCTTATTGACGATGAAACACAGAAATTGCATCGGAATTAAATAGGAAAGGCACAATGTCGACTTAAGTACAAGAAGACTGACGCTTCTTATTGTCTATGTTTGAACCATTCCTGTGACACTAGTTATAGATTCCGATGCTTCACTCCAGGTTTACTGTATCCCTTGGGCCTTCTTATTGACGATGAAACACAGAAATTGCATCGGAAATAAATAGAAAAGGCACAATGCCGACTTAAGTACAAGAAGACTGACTCTTCTTACTGACTATGTTTTGAACCATTCCTGTGACACTAGTTATAGATTCCGATGCTTCACTTCAGGTTTACTGTTTCTTTTGGACCTTCTTATTGACGATGAAACACAGAGATTGCATCGTAATTAAATACAAAAGGTACAATGCCGACTTAAGTACAAGAAGACTGACTCTTCCTACTGTCTATGTTTGAACCATTCCTGTGACACCAGTTATAGATTCCGATGCTTGACTTCAGCTTTACTGTATCCCTCTGACCTTCTTATTGACGGTGAAACACAGAAATTGCATCGGATATAAATACGAAAGGCACAATGCCAACTTAAGTACAAGAAGACTGACTCTTCTTACTGACTATGTTTTGAACCTTTCCTGTGACACTAGTTATAGATTCCGATGCTTCACCCCAGGTTTACTGTATACCTTGGACCTTCGTATTGACGATGAAAAACAGAAATTGCATCAGAATTAAATAGAAAATGCACAATGATGACTTTAGTACTAGAAGACTGACTCTTCTTACTGACTATGCTTTGAACCATTCCTGTGACACTAGTTATAGATTCCGATGCTTCACTTCAGAATTACTGTATCCCTCTGACCTTCTTATTGACGATGAAACACAGAAATTGCATCGGAATTAAATACAAAAGGCACAATGCCGACTAAAGTACAAGAAGTCTGACTCTTCTTACTGTCTATGATTTGAACCATCCCTGTGACACTAGTTATAGATTCCGATGCTTCACTCCAGGTTTACTGTATCCCTTGGTCCTTCTTATTGACGATGAAACACAGAAATTGCATCGGAATTTTATACAAAAGGCACAATGCCGACTTAAGTACAAGAAGACTGACTCTTCCTACTGTCTATGTTTTGAACCATTCCTTTGACACTAGTTATAGATTCCGATGCTTCACTTCAGGTTTACTGTATCCCTCTGTCCTTATTGCCGATGAAACACAGAAATTGCATCGGAATTAAATACAAAAGGCACAATGCCGACTGAAGGACCAGAAGACTGACTCTTCTTACTGTCTATGTTTTGAACCATTCCTGTGACACTATTTATAGATTCCGATGCTTCACTTCAGGTTTACTGTATCCCTTGGACCTTCTTATTGACGATGAAACACAGAAATTGCATTGGAATTCAGTTCAAAAGGCACAATGCCGACTTAACTACAAGAAGATTGACTCTTCTTACTGACTATGCTTTGAACCATTCCTGTGACTCTAGTTATAGATTCCGATGCTTAACTTCAGGATTACTGTATCCCTCTGGCCTTCTTAGTGACGATGAAACACAGAAACTGCATCGGAATTAAATACAAAAAGCACAATGCCGACTTAAGTACAAGAATACTGACACATCTTACTGTCTATGTTTTAAACCGTTCCTGTGACACTAGTTATAGATTCCGATGCTTCACTCCAGGCTTACTGTATCCCTTGGACATTCGTATTGACGATGAAACACAGAAATTGCATCGGAATTAAATACAAAAGGCACAATGCCGACTTAAGTACAAGAAGACTGACACTTCTTACTGACTATGTTTTGAACCATTCCTGTGACACTAGTTATGGATTCCGATGCTTCACTTCAGGTTTACTGTATCCCTCTGACCTTCGTATTGACGATGAAACACAGAAATTGCATCGCAATTAAATACAAAATACACAATGCCGAATTAAGTACAAGAAGACTGACTCTTCTTACTGTCTATTTTAGAACCAATCCAGTGACACTAGTTATAGACTCCGATGCTTCACTCCAGGTTTACTGTATCCCTTGGACCTTCTTATTGTCGATGAAACACAGAAATTGCATCGGAATTAAATACAAAAGGCACAATGCCGATTTAAGTGAAAGAAGTCTGACTCTTCTTACTGTCTATGATTTGAACCATTCCTGTGACACTAGTTATAGGTTCCAATGCTTCTCTCCAGGTTTACTGTATCCCTTGGACCTTCTTATTGACGATGAAACACAGAACTTGCATCCGAACTAAATAGAAAATGCACAATATTGACTTAAGTTCAAGAAGACTGACTATTCTTACTGACTATGATTGGAACCATTCCTGTGACACTTGTTATATATTCCGATGCTTCACTTTAGGATTACTGTACACCTCTGACCTTCTTACTGACGATGAAACACAGATATTGCATCGGAATTAAATACAAAAGGCACAATGCCGACTTAAGTACAAGAAGACTGACTCTTATTACTGTCTATGTTTTGAACCATCCCTGTGACACTAGTTATAGATTCCGATGCTACACACCAGGTTTACTGTATCCCTTGGTCCTTCTTATTGACGATGAAACACAGAAATTGCATCGGAATTAAATTCAAAATCTAAATTCCGACTTAAGTACAAGAAGACTGACTCTTCTTACTGACTATGTTTTGAACCATTCCTGTGACACTAGTTATAAATTCCGATGCTTCACTTCAGGTTTGCTGTATCCCTTGGATCTTCTTATTGACGATGAAACACAGAAATTGCATCGGAATTAAATACAAATGGCACAATGCAGAATTAAGTATAAGAAGACTGACTCTTCTTACTGTCTATGTTTTGATCCATTCCTGTGACACTAGTTATAGATTCCGATGCTTCATTCCAGGTTTACTGAATCCCTTGGACCTTCTTATTGACGATGAAACACAGAAATTGCTCGGAATTAATACAAAAGGCACAATGCCGACTAAAGTACAAGAAGACTGACTCTTCTAACAGTCAATGTTTTGAACCATTCCTCTGACACTAGTTATAGATTCCGTTGCTTGTCTCCAGGTTTACTGTTTCCCTTGGACCTTCTTATTGACGATGAAACACAGGAATTGCATCATAATTAAATAGAAAAGGCACAATTCCGACTTAAGTATAGGAAAACTGACGCTTCTTACTGAATATGTTTTGAACCATTCCTGTGACACTAGTTATAGGTTCCGGTGCTTCACTCCAGGTTTACTGTTTCCCTGGGACCTTCTTATTGACGATGAAACACTGGAATTGCATCATAATTAAATAGAAAAGGCACAATGTCGATTCAAGTACAAGAAGACTGACGTTTCTTATTTACTATGTTTTGAACCATTTCTGTGACACTAGTTAAAGATTCCGATGCTTCACTTGAGGTTTACTGAATCCCTTGGATCTTCTTCCTGACGATGATACACAGAAATTGCATCGGAAATAAATACAAAAGGCACAATGACGACTTAAGTACATGAAGACTGACTCTTCTTACTGTCTATGTTTTGAACCATTCCATTGACACTAGTAATAGATTCCGATGCTTCACTCCAGGTTTACTGTATCCCTTGGACCTTCTTATTGACGATGAAACACAGAAATTGCATCGGAATTAAATAGGAAAGGCACAATGAGGACTTAAGTACAAGAATACTGACTCCTCTTACTGACTATGTTTTGAACCATTCATGTGACACTAGTTATAGATTCCGATGCTTCACTTCAGGTTTACTGTTTCTTTTGGACCTTCTTATTGACGATGAAACCCAGAAATTGCATCGGAAATAAGTAGAAAAGGCACAATGTCGACTTAAGTACAAGAAGACTGACTCTTCTTATTGTCTATGTTTGAACCATTCCTGTGACACTAGTTATAGATTCCGATGCTTCACTCCAGGTTTACTGTAACCCTTGGGCCTTCTTATTGACGATGAAACAAAGAAATTGCATCGGAAATAAATAGAAAAGACACAATGCCGACTTAAGTACAAGAAGACTGACTCTTCTTACTGACTATGTTTTGAACCATTCCTGTGACACTAGTTATAGATTCCGATGCTTCACTTCAGGTTTACTGTTTCTTTTGGACCTTCTTATTGGCGATGAAACACAGAGATTGCATCGTAATTAAATACAAAAGGCACAATGCCGACTTAAGTACAAGAAGACTGGCTCTTCCTACAGTCTATGTTTGAACCATTCCTGTGACACCAGTTATAGATTCCGATGCTTGACTTCAGTTTTACTGTATCCCTCTGACCTTCTTATTGCCGGTGAAACACAGAAATTGCATCGGATTTAAATACGAAATGCACAATGCCAACTTAAGTACAAGAAGACTGACTCTTCTTACTGACTATGCTTTGAACCTTTCCTGTGACACTAGTTATAGATTCCGATGCTTCACCCCAGGTTTACTGTATCCCTTGGACCTTCGTATTGACGATGAAACACAGAAATTGCATCAGAATTAAATAGAAAATGCACAATGATGACTTAAGTACTAGAAGACTGACTCTTCTTACTGACTATGCTTTGAACCATTCCTATGACACTAGTTATAGATTCCGATGCTTCACTTCAGGATTACTGTATCCCTCTGACCTTCTTATTGACGATGAAACACAGAAATTGCATCGGAATTAAATACAAAAGGCACAATGCCGACTGAAGTACAAGAAGTCTGACTCTTCTTACTGTCTATGATTTGAACCATCCCTGTGATACTAGTTATAGATTCCGATGCTTCACTCCAGGTTTACTGTATCCCTTGGTTCTTTCTTATTGACGATGAAACACAGAAATTGCATCGGAATTAAATACAAAAGGCACAATGCCGACTTAACTACAAGAAGACTGACTCTTCTTACTGACTATGCTTTGAATCATTCCTGTGACACTAGTTATAGATTACGATGCTTCACTTTCGGATTACTGTATCCCTCTGACCTTCTTATTGACGATGAAACACAGATATTGTATCGGAATTAAATACAAAAGGCACAATGCCAACTTAAGTACAAGAAGACTGACTCTTCTCACTGTCTATGTTTTGATCCAGTCCTGTGACACTAGTTATAGATTCCGATTCTTCACCCCAGGTTTACTGTATCCCTTGGACCTTCTTATTGGCGATGAAACACAGAAATTGCATCGGAATTAAATACAAAAGGCACGATGCCGACTAAAGTAAAAGAAGACTGACGCTTCTAACAGTCTATGTTTTGAACCATTCCTGTGCCACTAGTTATAGGTACCGGTGCTTCACTCCAGGTTTACTGTATCTCTTGGACCTTCTTATTGACGATGAAACACAGAAATTGCATCAGAATTAAATAGAAAAGGCACAATGCGGTCTTAAGTACAAGAAGACTGACGCTTCTTACTGACTGTTTTGAACCATTCCTGTGACACTAGTTATAGATTCCGATGCTTCACTTCAGGTTTACTGTAACCCTCTGACCTTCTTATTGCCGGTGAAACACAGAAATTGCATCGGATTTAAATACGAAAGGCACAATGCCAACTTAAGTACAAGAAGTCTGACTCTTCTTACTGACTATGTTTTGAACCATTCCTGTGACACTAGTTATAGATTCCGATGCTGCACTCCAGGTTTACTGTATCCCTTGGACCTTCTTATTGACGATGAAACACAGAAATTGCATCAGAATTAAGTAGAAAATGCACAATGATTACTTATGTACTAGAAGATTGCCTCTTCTTAGTGACTATGATTTGAACCATTCCTGTGACACTAGTTATAGATTCCGATGCTTCACTTCAGGATTACTGTATCCCTCTGACCTTCTTATTGACGATGAAACACAGATATTGCATCGGAATTAAATACAAAAGGCACAATACCGACTAAAGTACTAGAAGACTGACTCTTCTTACTGTCTATGTTTTGAACCATCCCTGTGACACTAGTAACAGATTCCGATGCTTCACTCCAGGTTTACTGTATCCCTTGGTCCTTCTTATTGACGATGAAACACAGAAATTGCATCGGAATTAAATACAAAAGGTACAATGCCGACTTAAGTACAAGAAGATTGACTCTTCTTACTGACTATGTTTTGAACCGTTCCTGTGACACTAGTTATAAATTCCGATGCTTCACTTCAAGTTTACTGTATCCCTTGGACCTTCTTATTGACGATGAAACACAGATATTGCATCGGAATTAAATAGAAAAGGCACAATGCCGACTTAAGTACAAGAAGACTGACTCTTCTTACTGTTTATGTTTTGAACCATTCCTGTGAAACTAGTTATCGATTCCGATGCTTCACTCCACGTTTACTGTATCCCTTGGACCTTCTTATTGACGATGAAACACAGAAATTGCATCGGAATTAAATACAAAAGGCACAATGCCGACTACAGTACAAGAAGACTGACTCTTGTTACAGTCTATGTTTTGAACCATCCTTGTGACACTAGTTATAGGTACCGGTGTTTCACTCCAGGTTTAGTGTATCTCTTGGACCTTCTTATTGACGATGAAACACAGAAATTGCATCAGAATTAAATAGAAAAGGCACAATGCTGACTTAAGTACAAGAAGACTGACGCTTCTTACTGACTGTTTGAACCATTCCTGTGACACTAGTTAGAGATTCCGATGCTTCACTTCAGGTGTACTGTATCCCTTGGACCTTCTTGTTGACGATGAAACATAGAAATTGCATCGGAATTAAATAGAAAAGGCACAATGCCGAAATGAGTACAAGAAGACTGACACTTCTCACTAACTATGTTTTGAACCATTCCTGTGACACTAGTTAAAGATTCCGTTGCTTCACTTCAGGTTTACTGTATATATTCGGAACTTCTTATTGACGATGATACACAGAAATTGCATCGGAATTAAATAGAAAAGGCACAACGCCGACTTAAGTCCCAGAAGACTGACTGTTCCAACTGTCTATGTTTTGAACCATTCCTGTGTCACTAGTTATAGATTCCGATGCTTCACTCCAGGTTTACTGTATCCCTTGGACATTCTTATTGACGATGAAACACAGAAATTGCATCGGAATGAAATACCAAAGGCACAATGCCGACTCAAGTACAAGAAGACTGACTCTTCTTACTGTCTATGATTTGAATGATTACTGTGACACTAGTTATGGATTCCGATGCTTCACTCCAGGTTTACCGTTTCCCTTGGACCTTTTTATTGACGATGAAACACAAAAATTGCATCCGAATTAAATAGAAAATGCACAATGATGACTTAAGTACAATAAGACTGACTATTCTTACTGACTATGCTTTGAACCAATCCTGTGACACTAGTTATAGATTTCGATGATTCACTTTAGGATTACTGTATCCCTCTGACCTTCTTCTTGACGATGAAACACAGATATTGTATCGGAATTAAATACAAAAGGCACAATGCCGATTAAAGTACAAGAAGACTGACTCTTCTTACTGACTATGTTTAGATCCAGTCCTGTTACACTAGTTATAGATTCCGATTCTTCACCCCAGGTTTACTGTATCCCTTGAACCTTCTTATTGACGATGAAACACAGAAATTGCATCGGAATTAAATACAAAAGGCACAATGCCGACTAAAGTACAAGAAGACTGACTCTTCTAACAGTATATGTTTTGAACCATTCCTGTGACACTAGTTATAGATTCCGGTGCTTCACTCCAGGTTTACTGTTTCCCTTGGACCTTCTTATTGACGATGAAACACAGGAATTGCATCATAATTAAATACAAAAGGCACAATGCAGAATTAAGTACAAGAAGACTGACTCTTCTTACTGTCTATGTTTGGATCCAGTCCTGTGACACTAGTTATAGATTCCGATTCTTCACCCCAGGTTTACTGTGTCCCTTGAACCTTCTTATTGACGATGAACCACAGAAATTGCATCGGAATTAAATACAAAAGGCACAATGCCGACTAAAGTACATGAAGACTGACTCTTCTAACAGTCTATGTTTTGAACCATTCCTGTGACACTAGTTATAGATTCCGGTGCTTCACTCCAGGTTTACTGTGTCCCTTGGACCTTCTTATTGACGATGAAACACAGGAATTGCAACATAATTAAATACAAAACGCACAATGCTGATTTAAGTACAAGAAGACTGACGCTTCTTATTGACTATGATTTGAACAATTCCTGTGACACTAGTTAAAGTTTCCGATGCTTCACTTGAGGTTTACTGTATCCCTTGGACCATCTTATTGACGATGAAACACAGAAATTGCATCGGAATTAAATACAAAAGGCACAATGCCGACTTCAGTACAAGAAGACTGACTCTTCTTACTGTCTATGTTTTGAACCATTCCTGCGACACTAGTTATAGATTCCTTTGCTTCACTCCAGGTTTACTGTTCCCTTGGACCTTCTTGTTGACTATGAAACACAGAAATTGCATCGGAATTAAATACAAAAGGCACAATGCCGACTTAAGGACAAGAAAACTGACTCTTCTTACTGACTATGCTTTGAACCATTCCAGTGACACTAGTTATAGATTCCGATGCTTCACTTCAGGTTTACTGTGTCACTCTGACCTTCTTATTGACGATGAAACACAGAAATAGCATCGGAATTAAATACAAAAGGCACAATGCCGACTTAAGTACAAGAAGACTGACTCTTCTTACTGTCTGTGTTTTGAACCATACCATTGACACTAGTTATAGATTCTGATGCTTCACTCCAGGTTTACTGTATCCCTTGGACTTTCTTATTGACGGTGAAACACAGAAATTGCATCGTAATTAAATAGGAAAGGCACAATGGGTACTTAAGTACAAGAAGACTGACTCTTCTTACTGACTATATTTGAACCACTCCTGTGACACTAGTTATAGATTCCGATACTTCACTTCAGGTTTATTGTATCCCTTTGACCTTCTTATTGACGACGAAACATAGAAATTGCATCGGAATTATGTAGAAAAGGCACAATGTCGACTTAAGTACAAGAAGACTGACTCTTCTTATTGTCTATGTTTTGAACCATTCCTGTGACACTAGTTATAGATTCCGATGCTTCACTCCAGGTTTACTGTATCCCTTGGGCCTTATTAATGACGATGATACACAGAAATTGCATCGGAATTAAATACAAAAGGCACAATGCCGACTTAAGTACAAGAAGACTGACTCTTCTAACTGACTATGTTTTGAACCATTCCTGTGACACTAGTTATAGATTACGATGCTTCACTTCATGTTTACTGTATACCTTGGACCTTCTTATTGACGATGAAACACAGAAATTGCATCGGAATTAAATACAAAAGGCACAATGCCGACTTAAGTACAACAAGACTGACTCTTCCTACTGTCTATGTTTTGAACCATTCCTGTGACACTAGTTATAGATTCCGATGCTTCACTTCAGGTTTACTGTATCCCTCTGACCTTATTGCCGATGAAACACAGAAATTGCATGGGAATTAAATTCAAAAGGCACAATGCCGACTTAAGGACCAGAAGACTGACTCTTCTTACTGTCTATGTTTTGAACCATTCCTGTGACACTAGTTATAGATTGCGATGCTTCACTTCAGGATTACTGTTTCTTTTAGACCTTCTTATTGACGATGAAACACAGAGATTGCATCGTAATTAAATACAAATGGCACAATGCCGACTTAAGTACAAGAAGACTGACTCTTCCTACTGTCTATGTTTGAACCATTCGTGTAACACTAGTTTTAGATTCCGATGCTTCACTTCAGGATTACTGTATCCCTCTGACCTTCTTATTGACGATGAAACACAGAAATTGCATCGGAATTAAATACAAAAGGCACAATGCCGACTAAAGTACAAGAAGTCTGACTCTTCTTACTGTCTATGTTTTGAACCATCCCTGTGACACTAGTTATAGATTCCGATGCTTCACTCCAGGTTTACTGTATGCCTTGGTCCTTCTTATTGACGATGAAACACAGAAATTGCATCGGAATTAAATACAAAAGGCACAATGCCGACTTAAGTACAAGAAGACTGACTCTTTTTACAGACTAAGATTTGAACCTTTCCTGTGACACTAGTTATAAATTCCGATGCTTCACTTCAGGTTTACTGTATCCCTTGGACCTTCTTATTGACAATGAAACACAGAAATTGCATCGGAATTAAATAGAAAAAGCACAATGCCGACTTAAGTACAAGAAGACTGACTCTTCTTACTGACTATGTTTAGATCCAGTCCTGTTACACTAGTTATAGATTCCGATTCTTCACCCCAGGTTTACTGTATCCCTTGAACCTTCTTATTGACGATGAAACACAGAAATTGCATCGGAATTAAATACAAAAGGCACAATGCCGACTAAAGTACAAGAAGACTGACTCTTCTAACAGTATATGTTTTGAACCATTCCTGTGACACTAGTTATAGATTCCGGTGCTTCACTCCAGGTTTACTGTTTCCCTTGGACCTTCTTATTGACGATGAAACACAGGAATTGCATCATAATTAAATACAAAAGGCACAATGCAGAATTAAGTACAAGAAGACTGACTCTTCTTACTGTCTATGTTTGGATCCAGTCCTGTGACACTAGTTATAGATTCCGATTCTTCACCCCAGGTTTACTGTGTCCCTTGAACCTTCTTATTGACGATGAACCACAGAAATTGCATCGGAATTAAATACAAAAGGCACAATGCCGACTAAAGTACATGAAGACTGACTCTTCTAACAGTCTATGTTTTGAACCATTCCTGTGACACTAGTTATAGATTCCGGTGCTTCACTCCAGGTTTACTGTGTCCCTTGGACCTTCTTATTGACGATGAAACACAGGAATTGCAACATAATTAAATACAAAACGCACAATGCTGATTTAAGTACAAGAAGACTGACGCTTCTTATTGACTATGATTTGAACAATTCCTGTGACACTAGTTAAAGTTTCCGATGCTTCACTTGAGGTTTACTGTATCCCTTGGACCATCTTATTGACGATGAAACACAGATATTGCATCGGAATTAAATACAAAAGGCACAATGCCGACTTCAGTACAAGAAGACTGACTCTTCTTACTGTCTATGTTTTGAACCATTCCTGCGACACTAGTTATAGATTCCTTTGCTTCACTCCAGGTTTACTGTTCCCTTGGACCTTCTTGTTGACTATGAAACACAGAAATTGCATCGGAATTAAATACAAAAGGCACAATGCCGACTTAAGGACAAGAAAACTGACTCTTCTTACTGACTATGCTTTGAACCATTCCAGTGACACTAGTTATAGATTCCGATGCTTCACTTCAGGTTTACTGTGTCACTCTGACCTTCTTATTGACGATGAAACACAGAAATAGCATCGGAATTAAATACAAAAGGCACAATGCCGACTTAAGTACAAGAAGACTGACTCTTCTTACTGTCTGTGTTTTGAACCATACCATTGACACTAGTTATAGATTCTGATGCTTCACTCCAGGTTTACTGTATCCCTTGGACTTTCTTATTGACGGTGAAACACAGAAATTGCATCGTAATTAAATAGGAAAGGCACAATGGGTACTTAAGTACAAGAAGACTGACTCTTCTTACTGACTATATTTGAACCACTCCTGTGACACTAGTTATAGATTCCGATACTTCACTTCAGGTTTATTGTATCCCTTTGACCTTCTTATTGACGACGAAACATAGAAATTGCATCGGAATTATGTAGAAAAGGCACAATGTCGACTTAAGTCCAAGAAGACTGACTCTTCTTATTGTCTATGTTTTGAACCATTCCTGTGACACTAGTTATAGATTCCGATGCTTCACTTTAGGTTTACTGTATCCCTTGAGCCTTATTAATGACGATGATACACAGAAATTGCATCGGAATTAAATACAAAAGGCACAATGCCGACTTAAGTACAAGAAGACTGACTCTTCTAACTGACTATGTTTTGAACCATTCCTGTGACGCTAGTTATAGATTACGATGCTTCACTTCATGTTTACTGTATACCTTGGACCTTCTTATTGACGATGAAACACAGAAATTGCATCGGAATTAATTACAAAAGGCACAATGCCGAATCAAGTACAAGAAGACTGACTCTTCTTACTGTCTAATTTAGAACCAATATTGTGACACTAGTTATAGACGCCGATGCTTCACTCCAGGTTTACTGTATCCCTTGGACCTTCTTATTGTCGATGAAACACAGAAATTGCATCGGAATTAAATACAAAAGGCACAATGCCGACTATAGTGAAAGAAGTCTGACTCTTCTTACTGTCTATGATTTGAACCATTCCTGTGACACTAGTTAAAGATTCCGATGCTTCACTCCAGGTTTACTGTATCAATTGGACCTTCTTATTGACGATGAAACACAGAAATTGCATCCGAATTAAATAGAAAATGCACAATGATGACTTAAGTACAAGAAGACTGACTATTCTTACTGACTATGCTTTGAACCATTCCTGCGACACTCGTTATAGATTCCGATGCTTCACTTTAGGATTACTGTATCCCTCTGACCTTCTTACTGACGATGAAACACAGATATTGCATCGGAATTAAATACAAAAGGCACAATGCCGACTTAAGTACAAGAAGACTGACTCTTATTACTGTCTATGTTTTGAACCATCCCTGTGACTCTAGTTATAGATTCCGATGCTACACTCCAGGTTTACTGTATCCATTGGACCTTCTTATTGACGATGAAACACAGAAATTGCATCGGAATTAAATACAAAAGGCACAATGCCGACATCAGGACAAGAAGACTGACTCTTCTGTCTGACTTTGTATTGATTTATTCCTGTGACACTAGTTATAGATTCCGATGCTTCACTTCAGGTTTACTGTATCCCTTGGACCTTCTTATTGACGATGAAACACAGAAATTGCATCGGAATTAAATACAAAAGGCACAATGCCGACTTAAGTACAAGAAGACTGCCTGTTCCTACTGTCTATGTTTTGAACCATTCATGTGACACTAGTTATGGATTCCGATGCTTCACTTCAGGTTTACTGTATCCCTTGGATCTTCTTATTGACGATGATACACAGAAAATGTATTGGAATTAAATACAAAAGACACAATGCCGACTTAATAACATGAAGACCGACTCTCCCTACTGACTATGTTTTGAACCATTCCTGTGACACTAGTTATAGTTTCCGATGCTCACTTCAGGTATACTGTATCCCTTGGACCTTCTTATTGACGATGAAACACCGAAATAGTATCGGAATTAAATACAAAAGGCACAATGCCGAATTAAGTACAAGAAGACTAACTCTTCTTACTGTCTATGTTTTGAATCATTCCTGCAACACTAATTATAGATTCCGATGCTTCACTCCAGGTTTACTGTATCCCTTGGACCTTCTTATTGACGATGAAACACAGAAATTGCATCGGAATCAGGTACAAAATGCACAATGCCGACTTAAGGACATGAAGACTGACTCTTCGTACTGACTATGTTCAGAACCATTCCTGTGACACTAGCTATAGATTCCGATGCTTCACTTCAGGTTTACTGTAACCCTCTGACCTTCCTATTGACGATGAAACACAGAAATTGCATCGGAATTAGATACAAATGGCATAATGCCGACTTAAGTACAAGAAGACTGACTCTTCTTACTGTCTATGATTTGAACCATTTCATTGACACTAGTTATAGATTCCGATGCTTCACTCCAGGATTACTGCATCCCTTGGACCTTGTTATTGACGATGAAATACAGAAATTGCATCCTAATTAAATACAAAAGGCGCAATGCCGACTTAAGTACAAGAAGACTGACACTTCTTACTGACTATGGTTTGAACCATTCCTGTGACATTAGTTATAGATTCCGATGCTTCACCTCAGGTTTACTGTATCCCTTGGACATTCTTATTGACGATGAAACACAGATATTGCATCGGAATTAAATACAAAAGGCAAAATGCCGACTTAAGTACACGAAGACTGACTCTTCTTACTGTCTATGTTTTGAACCATTCCTGTGACACTAGTTATAGATTCCGATGCTTCACTTCAGGTGTACTGTATCCCTTGGATCTTCTTATTGAGGATGAACACAGAAATTGCGTCGGAATTAAATACAAATGCACAATGCCGACTTAAGTTCATGAAGACCGACTCTCCCTACTGACTATGTTTTGAACCATTCCTGTGACACTAGTTATAGTTTCCGATGCTCACTTCAGGTATACTGTATCCCTTGGACCTTCTTATTGACGATGAAACACAGAAATAGTATCGGAATTAAATACAAAAGGCACAATGCCGAATTAAGTACAAGAAGACTAACTCTTCTTACTGTCTATGTTTTGAATCATTCCTGCAACACTAATTATAGATTCCGATGCTTCACTCCAGGTTTACTGTATCCCTTGGAACTTCGTATTGACAATGAAACACAGAAATTGCATCGGAATTAAATACAAAACCACAATGCCGACTTAAGTACAAGAAGACTGACTCTTCTTACTGACTATGTTTTGAACCATTCCTGTGACACTAGTTATGGATTCTGATGCTTCACTTCAGGTTTACTGTATCCCTCTGACCTTCGTATTGACGATGAAACACAGAAATTGCATCGGAATTAATTACAAAAGGCACAATGCCGAATCAAGTACAAGAAGACTGACTCTTCTTACTTTCTATTTTAGAACCAATATTGTGACACTAGTTATAGACTCCGATGCTTCACTCCAGGTTTACTGTATCCCTTGGACCTTCTTATTGTCGATGAAACACAGAAATTGCATCGGAATTAAATACAAAAGGCACAATGCCGACTATAGTGAAAGAAGTCTGACTCTTCTTACTGTCTATGATTTGAACCATTCCTGTGACACTAGTTAAAGATTCCGATGCTTCACTCCAGGTTTACTGTATCAATTGGACCTTCTTATTGACGATGAAACACAGAAATTGCATCCGAATTAAATAGAAAATGCACAATGATGACTTAAGTACAAGAAGACTGACTATTCTTACTGACTATGCTTTGAACCATTCCTGCGACACTCGTTATAGATTCCGATGCTTCACTTTAGGATTACTGTATCCCTCTGACCTTCTTACTGACGATGAAACACAGATATTGCATCGGAATTAAATACAAAAGGCACAATGCCGACTTAAGTACAAGAAGACTGACTCTTATTACTGTCTATGTTTTGAACCATCCCTGTGACTCTAGTTATAGATTCCGATGCTACACTCCAGGTTTACTGTATCCCTTGGACCTTCTTATTGACGATGAAACACAGAAATTGCATCGGAATTAAATACAAAAGGCACAATGCCGACATCAGGACAAGAAGACTGACTCTTCTGTCTGACTTTGTATTGATTTATTCCTGTGACACTAGTTATAGATTCCGATGCTTCACTTCAGGTTTACTGTATCCCTTGGACCATCTTATTGACGATGAAACACAGAAATTGCATCGGATTTAAATACGAAAGGCACAATGCCAACTTAAGTACAAGAAGTCTGACTCTTCTTACTGACTATGCTTTGAACCATTCCTGTGACACTAGTTATAGATTCCGTTGCTTGTCTCCAGGTTTACTGTTTCCCTTGGACCTTCTTATTGACGATGAAACACAGGAATTGCATCATAATTAAATAGAAAAGGCACAATTCCGACTTAAGTATAGGAAAACTGACGCTTCTTACTGAATATGTTTTGAACCATTCCTGTGACACTAGTTATAGGTTCCGGTGCTTCACTCCAGGTTTACTGTTTCCCTGGGACCTTCTTATTGACGATGAAACACTGGAATTGCATCATAATTAAATAGAAAAGGCACAATGTCGATTCAAGTACAAGAAGACTGACGTTTCTTATTTACTATGTTTTGAACCATTTCTGTGACACTAGTTAAAGATTCCGATGCTTCACTTGAGGTTTACTGAATCCCTTGGATCTTCTTCCTGACGATGATACACAGAAATTGCATCGGAAATAAATACAAAAGGCACAATGACGACTTAAGTACATGAAGACTGACTCTTCTTACTGTCTATGTTTTGAACCATTCCATTGACACTAGTAATAGATTCCGATGCTTCACTCCAGGTTTACTGTATCCCTTGGACCTTCTTATTGACGATGAAACACAGAAATTGCATCGGAATTAAATAGGAAAGGCACAATGAGGACTTAAGTACAAGAATACTGACTCCTCTTACTGACTATGTTTTGAACCATTCATGTGACACTAGTTATAGATTCCGATGCTTCACTTCAGGTTTACTGTTTCTTTTGGACCTTCTTATTGACGATGAAACCCAGAAATTGCATCGGAAATAAGTAGAAAAGGCACAATGTCGACTTAAGTACAAGAAGACTGACTCTTCTTATTGTCTATGTTTGAACCATTCCTGTGACACTAGTTATAGATTCCGATGCTTCACTCCAGGTTTACTGTAACCCTTGGGCCTTCTTATTGACGATGAAACAAAGAAATTG
The DNA here is from genome assembly GCF_023864345.2 of Schistocerca serialis cubense. Taxonomy (NCBI): domain Eukaryota; kingdom Metazoa; phylum Arthropoda; class Insecta; order Orthoptera; family Acrididae; genus Schistocerca; species Schistocerca serialis. Next base: position 182,779,099 of record NC_064649.1, on the reverse strand, counting down.
CATCGGAAATAAATAGAAAAGACACAATGCCGACTTAAGTACAAGAAGACTGACTCTTCTTACTGACTATGTTTTGAACCATTCCTGTGACACTAGTTATAGATTCCGATGCTTCACTTCAGGTTTACTGTTTCTTTTGGACCTTCTTATTGGCGATGAAACACAGAGATTGCATCGTAATTAAATACAAAAGGCACAATGCCGACTTAAGTACAAGAAGACTGACTCTTCCTACAGTCTATGTTTGAACCATTCCTGTGACACCAGTTATAGATTCCGATGCTTGACTTCAGTTTTACTGTATCCCTCTGACCTTCTTATTGCCGGTGAAACACAGAAATTGCATCGGATTTAAATACGAAATGCACAATGCCAACTTAAGTACAAGAAGACTGACTCTTCTTACTGACTATGCTTTGAACCTTTCCTGTGACACTAGTTATAGATTCCGATGGTTCACCCCAGGTTTACTGTATCCCTTGGACCTTCGTATTGACGATGAAACACAGAAATTGCATCAGAATTAAATAGAAAATGCACAATGATGACTTAAGTACTAGAAGACTGACTCTTCTTACTGACTATGCTTTGAACCATTCCTATGACACTAGTTATAGATTCCGATGCTTCACTTCAGGATTACTGTATCCCTCTGACCTTCTTATTGACGATGAAACACAGAAATTGCATCGGAATTAAATACAAAAGGCACAATGCCGACTGAAGTACAAGAAGTCTGACTCTTCTTACTGTCTATGATTTGAACCATCCCTGTGATACTAGTTATAGATTCCGATGCTTCACTCCAGGTTTACTGTATCCCTTGGTTCTTTCTTATTGACGATGAAACACAGAAATTGCATCGGAATTAAATACAAAAGGCACAATGCCGACTTAACTACAAGAAGACTGACTCTTCTTACTGACTATGCTTTGAATCATTCCTGTGACACTAGTTATAGATTACGATGCTTCACTTTCGGATTACTGTATCCCTCTGACCTTCTTATTGACGATGAAACACAGATATTGTATCGGAATTAAATACAAAAGGCACAATGCCAACTTAAGTACAAGAAGACTGACTCTTCTCACTGTCTATGTTTTGATCCAGTCCTGTGACACTAGTTATAGATTCCGATTCTTCACCCCAGGTTTACTGTATCCCTTGGACCTTCTTATTGGCGATGAAACACAGAAATTGCATCGGAATTAAATACAAAAGGCACGATGCCGACTAAAGTAAAAGAAGACTGACGCTTCTAACAGTCTATGTTTTGAACCATTCCTGTGACACTAGTTATAGGTACCGGTGCTTCACTCCAGGTTTACTGTATCTCTTGGACCTTCTTATTGACGATGAAACACAGAAATTGCATCAGAATTAAATAGAAAAGGCACAATGCGGTCTTAAGTACAAGAAGACTGACGCTTCTTACTGACTGTTTTGAACCATTCCTGTGACACTAGTTATAGATTCCGATGCTTCACTTCAGGTTTACTGTAACCCTCTGACCTTCTTATTGCCGGTGAAACACAGAAATTGCATCGGATTTAAATACGAAAGGCACAATGCCAACTTAAGTACAAGAAGTCTGACTCTTCTTACTGACTATGTTTTGAACCATTCCTGTGACACTAGTTATAGATTCCGATGCTGCACTCCAGGTTTACTGTATCCCTTGGACCTTCTTATTGACGATGAAACACAGAAATTGCATCAGAATTAAGTAGAAAATGCACAATGATTACTTATGTACTAGAAGATTGCCTCTTCTTAGTGACTATGATTTGAACCATTCCTGTGACACTAGTTATAGATTCCGATGCTTCACTTCAGGATTACTGTATCCCTCTGACCTTCTTATTGACGATGAAACACAGATATTGCATCGGAATTAAATACAAAAGGCACAATACCGACTAAAGTACTAGAAGACTGACTCTTCTTACTGTCTATGTTTTGAACCATCCCTGTGACACTAGTAACAGATTCCGATGCTTCACTCCAGGTTTACTGTATCCCTTGGTCCTTCTTATTGACGATGAAACACAGAAATTGCATCGGAATTAAATACAAAAGGTACAATGCCGACTTAAGTACAAGAAGATTGACTCTTCTTACTGACTATGTTTTGAACCGTTCCTGTGACACTAGTTATAAATTCCGATGCTTCACTTCAAGTTTACTGTATCCCTTGGACCTTCTTATTGACGATGAAACACAGATATTGCATCGGAATTAAATAGAAAAGGCACAATGCCGACTTAAGTACAAGAAGACTGACTCTTCTTACTGTTTATGTTTTGAACCATTCCTGTGAAACTAGTTATCGATTCCGATGCTTCACTCCACGTTTACTGTATCCCTTGGACCTTCTTATTGACGATGAAACACAGAAATTGCATCGGAATTAAATACAAAAGGCACAATGCCGACTACAGTACAAGAAGACTGACTCTTGTTACAGTCTATGTTTTGAACCATCCTTGTGACACTAGTTATAGATACCGGTGTTTCACTCCAGGTTTAGTGTATCTCTTGGACCTTCTTATTGACGATGAAACACAGAAATTGCATCAGAATTAAATAGAAAAGGCACAATGCTGACTTAAGTACAAGAAGACTGACGCTTCTTACTGACTGTTTGAACCATTCCTGTGACACTAGTTAGAGATTCCGATGCTTCACTTCAGGTGTACTGTATCCCTTGGACCTTCTTGTTGACGATGAAACATAGAAATTGCATCGGAATTAAATAGAAAAGGCACAATGCCGAAATGAGTACAAGAAGACTGACACTTCTCACTAACTATGTTTTGAACCATTCCTGTGACACTAGTTAAAGATTCCGTTGCTTCACTTCAGGTTTACTGTATATATTCGGAACTTCTTATTGACGATGATACACAGAAATTGCATCGGAATTAAATAGAAAAGGCACAACGCCGACTTAAGTCCCAGAAGACTGACTGTTCCAACTGTCTATGTTTTGAACCATTCCTGTGTCACTAGTTATAGATTCCGATGCTTCACTCCAGGTTTACTGTATCCCTTGGACATTCTTATTGACGATGAAACACAGAAATTGCATCGGAATGAAATACCAAAGGCACAATGCCGACTCAAGTACAAGAAGACTGACTCTTCTTACTGTCTATGATTTGAATGATTACTGTGACACTAGTTATGGATTCCGATGCTTCACTCCAGGTTTACCGTTTCCCTTGGACCTTTTTATTGACGATGAAACACAAAAATTGCATCCGAATTAAATAGAAAATGCACAATGATGACTTAAGTACAATAAGACTGACTATTCTTACTGACTATGCTTTGAACCAATCCTGTGACACTAGTTATAGATTTCGATGATTCACTTTAGGATTACTGTATCCCTCTGACCTTCTTCTTGACGATGAAACACAGATATTGTATCGGAATTAAATACAAAAGGCACAATGCCGATTAAAGTACAAGAAGACTGACTCTTCTTACTGACTATGTTTAGATCCAGTCCTGTTACACTAGTTATAGATTCCGATTCTTCACCCCAGGTTTACTGTATCCCTTGAACCTTCTTATTGACGATGAAACACAGAAATTGCATCGGAATTAAATACAAAAGGCACAATGCCGACTAAAGTACAAGAAGACTGACTCTTCTAACAGTATATGTTTTGAACCATTCCTGTGACACTAGTTATAGATTCCGGTGCTTCACTCCAGGTTTACTGTTTCCCTTGGACCTTCTTATTGACGATGAAACACAGGAATTGCATCATAATTAAATACAAAAGGCACAATGCAGAATTAAGTACAAGAAGACTGACTCTTCTTACTGTCTATGTTTGGATCCAGTCCTGTGACACTAGTTATAGATTCCGATTCTTCACCCCAGGTTTACTGTGTCCCTTGAACCTTCTTATTGACGATGAACCACAGAAATTGCATCGGAATTAAATACAAAAGGCACAATGCCGACTAAAGTACATGAAGACTGACTCTTCTAACAGTCTATGTTTTGAACCATTCCTGTGACACTAGTTATAGATTCCGGTGCTTCACTCCAGGTTTACTGTGTCCCTTGGACCTTCTTATTGACGATGAAACACAGGAATTGCAACATAATTAAATACAAAACGCACAATGCTGATTTAAGTACAAGAAGACTGACGCTTCTTATTGACTATGATTTGAACAATTCCTGTGACACTAGTTAAAGTTTCCGATGCTTCACTTGAGGTTTACTGTATCCCTTGGACCATCTTATTGACGATGAAACACAGAAATTGCATCGGAATTAAATACAAAAGGCACAATGCCGACTTCAGTACAAGAAGACTGACTCTTCTTACTGTCTATGTTTTGAACCATTCCTGCGACACTAGTTATAGATTCCTTTGCTTCACTCCAGGTTTACTGTTCCCTTGGACCTTCTTGTTGACTATGAAACACAGAAATTGCATCGGAATTAAATACAAAAGGCACAATGCCGACTTAAGGACAAGAAAACTGACTCTTCTTACTGACTATGCTTTGAACCATTCCAGTGACACTAGTTATAGATTCCGATGCTTCACTTCAGGTTTACTGTGTCACTCTGACCTTCTTATTGACGATGAAACACAGAAATAGCATCGGAATTAAATACAAAAGGCACAATGCCGACTTAAGTACAAGAAGACTGACTCTTCTTACTGTCTGTGTTTTGAACCATACCATTGACACTAGTTATAGATTCTGATGCTTCACTCCAGGTTTACTGTATCCCTTGGACTTTCTTATTGACGGTGAAACACAGAAATTGCATCGTAATTAAATAGGAAAGGCACAATGGGTACTTAAGTACAAGAAGACTGACTCTTCTTACTGACTATATTTGAACCACTCCTGTGACACTAGTTATAGATTCCGATACTTCACTTCAGGTTTATTGTATCCCTTTGACCTTCTTATTGACGACGAAACATAGAAATTGCATCGGAATTATGTAGAAAAGGCACAATGTCGACTTAAGTACAAGAAGACTGACTCTTCTTATTGTCTATGTTTTGAACCATTCCTGTGACACTAGTTATAGATTCCGATGCTTCACTCCAGGTTTACTGTATCCCTTGGGCCTTATTAATGACGATGATACACAGAAATTGCATCGGAATTAAATACAAAAGGCACAATGCCGACTTAAGTACAAGAAGACTGACTCTTCTAACTGACTATGTTTTGAACCATTCCTGTGACACTAGTTATAGATTACGATGCTTCACTTCATGTTTACTGTATACCTTGGACCTTCTTATTGACGATGAAACACAGAAATTGCATCGGAATTAAATACAAAATGCACAATGCCGACTTAAGTACAACAAGACTGACTCTTCCTACTGTCTATGTTTTGAACCATTCCTGTGACACTAGTTATAGATTCCGATGCTTCACTTCAGGTTTACTGTATCCCTCTGACCTTATTGCCGATGAAACACAGAAATTGCATGGGAATTAAATTCAAAAGGCACAATGCCGACTTAAGGACCAGAAGACTGACTCTTCTTACTGTCTATGTTTTGAACCATTCCTGTGACACTAGTTATAGATTGCGATGCTTCACTTCAGGATTACTGTTTCTTTTAGACCTTCTTATTGACGATGAAACACAGAGATTGCATCGTAATTAAATACAAATGGCACAATGCCGACTTAAGTACAAGAAGACTGACTCTTCCTACTGTCTATGTTTGAACCATTCGTGTAACACTAGTTTTAGATTCCGATGCTTCACTTCAGGATTACTGTATCCCTCTGACCTTCTTATTGACGATGAAACACAGAAATTGCATCGGAATTAAATACAAAAGGCACAATGCCGACTAAAGTACAAGAAGTCTGACTCTTCTTACTGTCTATGTTTTGAACCATCCCTGTGACACTAGTTATAGATTCCGATGCTTCACTCCAGGTTTACTGTATGCCTTGGTCCTTCTTATTGACGATGAAACACAGAAATTGCATCGGAATTAAATACAAAAGGCACAATGCCGACTTAAGTACAAGAAGACTGACTCTTTTTACAGACTAAGATTTGAACCTTTCCTGTGACACTAGTTATAAATTCCGATGCTTCACTTCAGGTTTACTGTATCCCTTGGACCTTCTTATTGACAATGAAACACAGAAATTGCATCGGAATTAAATAGAAAAAGCACAATGCCGACTTAAGTACAAGAAGACTGACTCTTCTTACTGACTATGTTTTCAACCATCCCTGTGACACTAGTTATAGATTCCGATGCTTCACTCCAGGTTTACTGTATCCCTTGGAACTTCGTATTGACAATGAAACACAGAAATTGCATCGGAATTAAATACAAAAGGCACAATGCCGACTTAAGTACAAGAAGACTGACTCTTCTTACTGACTATGTTTTGAACCATTCCTGTGACACTAGTTATGGATTCCGATGCTTCACTTCAGGTTTACTGTATCCCTCTGACCTTCGTATTGACGATGAAACACAAAAATTGCATCCGAATTAAATAGAAAATGCACAATGATGACTTAAGTACAATAAGACTGACTATTCTTACTGACTATGCTTTGAACCAATCCTGTGACACTAGTTATAGATTTCGATGATTCACTTTAGGATTACTGTATCCCTCTGACCTTCTTCTTGACGATGAAACACAGATATTGTATCGGAATTAAATACAAAAGGCACAATGCCGACTAAAGTACAAGAAGACTGACTCTTCTTACTGACTATGTTTAGATCCAGTCCTGTTACACTAGTTATAGATTCCGATTCTTCACCCCAGGTTTACTGTATCCCTTGAACCTTCTTATTGACGATGAAACACAGAAATTGCATCGGAATTAAATACAAAAGGCACAATGCCGACTAAAGTACAAGAAGACTGACTCTTCTAACAGTATATGTTTTGAACCATTCCTGTGACACTAGTTATAGATTCCGGTGCTTCACTCCAGGTTTACTGTTTCCCTTGGACCTTCTTATTGACGATGAAACACAGGAATTGCATCATAATTAAATACAAAAGGCACAATGCAGAATTAAGTACAAGAAGACTGACTCTTCTTACTGTCTATGTTTGGATCCAGTCCTGTGACACTAGTTATAGATTCCGATTCTTCACCCCAGGTTTACTGTGTCCCTTGAACCTTCTTATTGACGATGAACCACAGAAATTGCATCGGAATTAAATACAAAAGGCACAATGCCGACTAAAGTACATGAAGACTGACTCTTCTAACAGTCTATGTTTTGAACCATTCCTGTGACACTAGTTATAGATTCCGGTGCTTCACTCCAGGTTTACTGTGTCCCTTGGACCTTCTTATTGACGATGAAACACAGGAATTGCAACATAATTAATTACAAAACGCACAATGCTGATTTAAGTACAAGAAGACTGACGCTTCTTATTGACTATGATTTGAACAATTCCTGTGACACTAGTTAAAGTTTCCGATGCTTCACTTGAGGTTTACTGTATCCCTTGGACCATCTTATTGACGATGAAACACAGAAATTGCATCGGAATTAAATACAAAAGGCACAATGCCGACTTCAGTACAAGAAGACTGACTCTTCTTACTGTCTATGTTTTGAACCATTCCTGCGACACTAGTTATAGATTCCTTTGCTTCACTCCAGGTTTACTGTTCCCTTGGACCTTCTTGTTGACTATGAAACACAGAAATTGCATCGGAATTAAATACAAAAGGCACAATGCCGACTTAAGGACAAGAAAACTGACTCTTCTTACTGACTATGCTTTGAACCATTCCAGTGACACTAGTTATAGATTCCGATGCTTCACTTCAGGTTTACTGTGTCACTCTGACCTTCTTATTGACGATGAAACACAGAAATAGCATCGGAATTAAATACAAAAGGCACAATGCCGACTTAAGTACAAGAAGACTGACTCTTCTTACTGTCTGTGTTTTGAACCATACCATTGACACTAGTTATAGATTCTGATGCTTCACTCCAGGTTTACTGTATCCCTTGGACTTTCTTATTGACGGTGAAACACAGAAATTGCATCGTAATTAAATAGGAAAGGCACAATGGGTACTTAAGTACAAGAAGACTGACTCTTCTTACTGACTATATTTGAACCACTCCTGTGACACTAGTTATAGATTCCGATACTTCACTTCAGGTTTATTGTATCCCTTTGACCTTCTTATTGACGACGAAACATAGAAATTGCATCGGAATTATGTAGAAAAGGCACAATGTCGACTTAAGTCCAAGAAGACTGACTCTTCTTATTGTCTATGTTTTGAACCATTCCTGTGACACTAGTTATAGATTCCGATGCTTCACTCCAGGTTTACTGTATCCCTTGAGCCTTATTAATGACGATGATACACAGAAATTGCATCGGAATTAAATACAAAAGGCACAATGCCGACTTAAGTACAAGAAGACTGACTCTTCTAACTGACTATGTTTTGAACCATTCCTGTGACACTAGTTATAGATTACGATGCTTCACTTCATGTTTACTGTATACCTTGGACCTTCTTATTGACGATGAAACACAGAAATTGCATCGGAATTAATTACAAAAGGCACAATGCCGAATCAAGTACAAGAAGACTGACTCTTCTTACTGTCTAATTTAGAACCAATATTGTGACACTAGTTATAGACTCCGATGCTTCACTCCAGGTTTACTGTATCCCTTGGACCTTCTTATTGTCGATGAAACACAGAAATTGCATCGGAATTAAATACAAAAGGCACAATGCCGACTATAGTGAAAGAAGTCTGACTCTTCTTACTGTCTATGATTTGAACCATTCCTGTGACACTAGTTAAAGATTCCGATGCTTCACTCCAGGTTTACTGTATCAATTGGACCTTCTTATTGACGATGAAACACAGAAATTGCATCCGAATTAAATAGAAAATGCACAATGATGACTTAAGTACAAGAAGACTGACTATTCTTACTGACTATGCTTTGAACCATTCCTGCGACACTCGTTATAGATTCCGATGCTTCACTTTAGGATTACTGTATCCCTCTGACCTTCTTACTGACGATGAAACACAGATATTGCATCGGAATTAAATACAAAAGGCACAATGCCGACTTAAGTACAAGAAGACTGACTCTTATTACTGTCTATGTTTTGAACCATCCCTGTGACTCTAGTTATAGATTCCGATGCTACACTCCAGGTTTACTGTATCCCTTGGACCTTCTTATTGACGATGAAACACAGAAATTGCATCGGAATTAAATACAAAAGGCACAATGCCGACATCAGGACAAGAAGACTGACTCTTCTGTCTGACTTTGTATTGATTTATTCCTGTGACACTAGTTATAGATTCCGATGCTTCACTTCAGGTTTACTGTATCCCTTGGACCTTCTTATTGACGATGAAACACAGAAATTGCATCGGAATTAAATACAAAAGGCACAATGCCGACTTAAGTACAAGAAGACTGCCTGTTCCTACTGTCTATGTTTTGAACCATTCATGTGACACTAGTTATGGATTCCGATGCTTCACTTCAGGTTTACTGTATCCCTTGGATCTTCTTATTGACGATGATACACAGAAAATGTATTGGAATTAAATACAAAAGACACAATGCCGACTTAATAACATGAAGACCGACTCTCCCTACTGACTATGTTTTGAACCATTCCTGTGACACTAGTTATAGTTTCCGATGCTCACTTCAGGTATACTGTATCCCTTGGACCTTCTTATTGACGATGAAACACCGAAATAGTATCGGAATTAAATACAAAAGGCACAATGCCGAATTAAGTACAAGAAGACTAACTCTTCTTACTGTCTATGTTTTGAATCATTCCTGCAACACTAATTATAGATTCCGATGCTTCACTCCAGGTTTACTGTATCCCTTGGACCTTCTTATTGACGATGAAACACAGAAATTGCATCGGAATCAGGTACAAAATGCACAATGCCGACTTAAGGACATGAAGACTGACTCTTCGTACTGACTATGTTCAGAACCATTCCTGTGACACTAGCTATAGATTCCGATGCTTCACTTCAGGTTTACTGTAACCCTCTGACCTTCCTATTGACGATGAAACACAGAAATTGCATCGGAATTAGATACAAATGGCACAATACCGACTTAAGTACAAGAAGACTGACTCTTCTTACTGTCTATGATTTGAACCATTTCATTGACACTAGTTATAGATTCCGATGCTTCACTCCAGGATTACTGCATCCCTTGGACCTTGTTATTGACGATGAAATACAGAAATTGCATCCTAATTAAATACAAAAGGCGCAATGCCGACTTAAGTACAAGAAGACTGACACTTCTTACTGACTATGGTTTGAACCATTCCTGTGACATTAGTTATAGATTCCGATGCTTCACCTCAGGTTTACTGTATCCCTTGGACATTCTTATTGACGATGAAACACAGATATTGCATCGGAATTAAATACAAAAGGCAAAATGCCGACTTAAGTACACGAAGACTGACTCTTCTTACTGTCTATGTTTTGAACCATTCCTGTGACACTAGTTATAGATTCCGATGCTTCACTTCAGGTGTACTGTATCCCTTGGATCTTCTTATTGAGGATGAACACAGAAATTGCGTCGGAATTAAATACAAATGCACAATGCCGACTTAAGTTCATGAAGACCGACTCTCCCTACTGACTATGTTTTGAACCATTCCTGTGACACTAGTTATAGTTTCCGATGCTCACTTCAGGTATACTGTATCCCTTGGACCTTCTTATTGACGATGAAACACAGAAATAGTATCGGAATTAAATACAAAAGGCACAATGCCGAATTAAGTACAAGAAGACTAACTCTTCTTACTGTCTATGTTTTGAATCATTCCTGCAACACTAATTATAGATTCCGATGCTTCACTCCAGGTTTACTGTATCCCTTGGAACTTCGTATTGACAATGAAACACAGAAATTGCATCGGAATTAAATACAAAAGGCACAATGCCGACTTAAGTACAAGAAGACTGACTCTTCTTACTGACTATGTTTTGAACCATTCCTGTGACACTAGTTATGGATTCTGATGCTTCACTTCAGGTTTACTGTATCCCTCTGACCTTCGTATTGACGATGAAACACAGAAATTGCATCGGAATTAATTACAAAAGGCACAATGCCGAATCAAGTACAAGAAGACTGACTCTTCTTACTTTCTATTTTAGAACCAATATTGTGACACTAGTTATAGACTCCGATGCTTCACTCCAGGTTTACTGTATCCCTTGGACCTTCTTATTGTCGATGAAACACAGAAATTGCATCGGAATTAAATACAAAAGGCACAATGCCGACTATAGTGAAAGAAGTCTGACTCTTCTTACTGTCTATGATTTGAACCATTCCTGTGACACTAGTTAAAGATTCCGATGCTTCACTCCAGGTTTACTGTATCAATTGGATCTTCTTATTGACGATGAAACACAGAAATTGCATCCGAATTAAATAGAAAATGCACAATGATGACTTAAGTACAAGAAGACTGACTATTCTTACTGACTATGCTTTGAACCATTCCTGCGACACTCGTTATAGATTCCGATGCTTCACTTTAGGATTACTGTATCCCTCTGACCTTCTTACTGACGATGAAACACAGATATTGCATCGGAATTAAATACAAAAGGCACAATGCCGACTTAAGTACAAGAAGACTGACTCTTATTACTGTCTATGTTTTGAACCATCCCTGTGACTCTAGTTATAGATTCCGATGCTACACTCCAGGTTTACTGTATCCCTTGGACCTTCTTATTGACGATGAAACACAGAAATTGCATCGGAATTAAATACAAAAGGCACAATGCCGACATCAGGACAAGAAGACTGACTCTTCTGTCTGACTTTGTATTGATTTATTCCTGTGACACTAGTTATAGATTCCGATGCTTCACTTCAGGTTTACTGTATCCCTTGGACCATCTTATTGACGATGAAACACAGAAATTGCATCGGAATTAAATACAAAAGGCACAATGCCGACTTAAGTACAAGAAGACTGCCTGTTCCTACTGTCATTGTTTTGAACCATTCATGTGACACTAGTTATGGATTCCGATGCTTCACTTCAGGTTTACTGTATCCCTTGGATCTTCTTATTGACGATGAAACACAGAAAATGTATTGGAATTAAATACAAAAGACACAATGCCGACTTAATAACATGAGGACCGACTCTCCCTACTGACTATGTTTTGAACCATTCCTGTGACACTAGTTATAGTTTCCGATGCTCACTTCAGGTATACTGTATCCCTTGGACCTTCTTATTGACGATGAAACACAGAAATAGTATCGGAATTAAATACAAAAGGCACAATGCCGAATTAAGTACAAGAAGACTAACTCTTCTTACTGTCTATGTTTTGAATCATTCCTGCAACACTAATTATAGATTCCGATGCTTCACTCCAGGTTTACTGTATCCCTTGGACCTTCTTATTGACGATGAAACACAGAAATTGCATCGGAATCAGGTACAAAATGCACAATGCCGACTTAAGGACATGAAGACTGACTCTTCGTACTGACTATGTTCAGAACCATTCCTGTGACACTAGCTATAGATTCCGATGCTTCACTTCAGGTTTACTGTAACCCTCTGACCTTCCTATTGACGATGAAACACAGAAATTGCATCGGAATTAGATACAAATGGCACAATGCCGACTTAAGTACAAGAAGACTGACTCTTCTTACTGTCTATGATTTGAACCATTTCATTGACACTAGTTATAGATTCCGATGCTTCACTCCAGGATTACTGCATCCCTTGGACCTTGTTATTGACGATGAAATACAGAAATTGCATCCTAATTAAATACAAAAGGCACAATGCCGACTTAAGTACAAGAAGACTGCCTGTTCCTACTGTCTATGTTTTGAACCATTCATGTGACACTAGTTATGGATTCCGATGCTTCACTCCAGGTTTACTGTATCCCTTGGACCTTCTTACTGACGATGAAACACAGAAATTGGATCGGAATTAATTACAAAAGGCACAATGCCGACTTCAGGACAAGAAGACTGACTCTTCTTACTGACTTTGTTTTGAACCTTTTTTGTGACACTAGTTATAGATTCCGATGCTTCACTTCAGGTTTATTGTATCCCTCTGACCTTCTTATTGACGATGAAACACAGAAATTGCATCGGAATTAAATAGAAAAGGCACAGTATCGACTTAAGTACAAGAAGACTGACTCTTCTTACGGTCTATTTTTCGGACCATTCCTGCGACACTAGTTACAGATTCCGATGCTTCACTCCCGGTTTACTGTATCCCTTGGACCTTCTTATTGACGATGAAACACAGAAATTGCATCAAAATTAAATACAAAAGGCACAATGCCGACTTAAGTACAAGATGACTGACTCTTCCTACTGTCTATGTTTTGAACCACTCATGTGACACTAGTTATAGATTCCGATGCTTCACTTCAGGTGTAGTGTATCCCTTGGATCTTCTTATTGAGGATGAACACAGAAATTGCATCGGAATTAAATACAAATGCACAATGCCGACTTAAGTTCATGAAGACCGACTCTCCCTACTGACTATGTTTTGAACCATTCCTGTGGCACTAGTTATAGATTCCGATGCTTCACTTGAGGTTTACTGTATCCCTTGGACCTTCTTATTGACGATGAAACACGGAAATTGCATCGGAATTATATACAAAAGGCAAAATGCCGACATAAGTACACGAAGACTGACTCTTCTTACTGTCTATGTTTTGAACCATTATTGTGACACTAGTTATAGATTCCGATGCTACACTCCAGGTTTACTGTATTCCTTGGACCGTCTTATTAACGATGAAACACACAAATTGCATTGGAATTAAATACAAAATGCACAATGCCGACTTAAGTACATGAAGACTGTCCCTTCTTACTGACTATGTTTTGAACCATTCCTGTGACACTAGTTATAGATTCCGATGCTTCACTTCAGGTTTACTGTATCCCTTGGACATGCTTATTGACGATGAATCACATAAAATTGCATCGGAATCAATTACAAAAGGCACAATGCCAACTTAAGTACAAGAAGACTGACTTTTCTTACTCCCTATGTTTTGAACCATTTCTGTGACACTAGTTATAGAGTCCGATGCCTTACTCCAGGTTTACTGTATCCCTTGGACCTTTTTATTGACGATGAGACACAGAAATTGCATCGGAATTAAATACAAAAGGCACAATGCCGACTTAAGTACAAGAAGACTGACTCTTCCTACTGTCTATGTTTTGAACCATTTCTGTGACACTAGTTATAGAGTCCGATGCTTCACTTCAGGTTTACTGTATCCCTTGGACATGCTTATTGACGATGAATCACATAAAATTGCATCGGAATTAATTACAAAAGGCACAATGCCAACTTAAGTACAAGAAGACTGACTTTTCTTACTGCCTATGTTTTGAACCATTACTGTGACACTAGTTATAGATTCCGATGCTTCACTTCAGGTTTACTGTATCCCTTTGACCTTCTTATTGACGATGAGACACAGAAATTGCATCGGAATTAAATAGAAAGTGCACAATGCCGACTTAAGTACAAGAAGACTGACTCTTCTTACTGACCATGTTTTGAACCATTCCTGTGACACTAGTTATAGATTCTGTTGCCTCACTTCAGGTTTACTGTATCTCTTGGACCTTGTTATTAACGATGAAACACACAAATTGCATTGGAATTAAATACAAAAGGCACAATGCCGACTTAAGGACAAGAAGACTGACTCTTCTTACTGACTTTGTTTTGAACCATTCCTGTGACACTGGTTATAGTATCCGATGCTTCGCTTCAGAATAATTGTATCCCTCTGACCTTCTTATTGACGATGAAACACAGAAATTGCATCGGAATTAAATACAAAAGGCACAATGTCGACTTAAGTACAAGAAGACTGACTCTTCTTACTGTCTATGTTTGAACCATTCCTGTGACACTAGTTATAGATTCCGATGCTTCACTCCCGGTTTACTGTATCCCTTTTAGCTTCTTATTGACGATGAAACACAGAAATTGCATCGGAATTAAATAGAAAATGCACAATGCCGACTTAAGTACAAGAAGACTGACTCTTCTTACTGACTATGTTTTGAACCATTCCAGTGACACTAGTTTTGGATTCTGATGCTTCACTTCAGGTTTACTGTATCCCTCTGACCTTCGTATTGACGATGAAACACAGAAATTGCATCGGAATTAAATACAAAAGGCACAATGACGACTTAAGTACAAGATGACTGACTCTTCCTACTGTCTACGTTTTGAACCATTCCTGTGACACTAGTTATAGATTCCGATGCTTCACTCCAGGTTTACTGTAACCCTTGTGCCTTCTTATTGACGATGAAACACAGAAATTGCATCGGAATTAAATACAAAAGGCACAATGCTGACTTAGTACAAGAAGACTGAATCTTCTTACTGATAATGTTTTGAACCATTCCTGTGACACTAGTTATAGATTCCGATGCATCACTTCAGGTTTACTGTATCCCTTGGACCTTCTTATTGACGATGAAACACAGAAATTGCATCGGAATTAAATAGAAAAGGCACAATGCCGACTTAAGTACAAGAAGACTGACTCTTCTTACTGTCCATGTTTTGAACCATTCATGTGACACTAGTTATAGATTCCGATGCTTCACTTCAGGTGTACTGTATCCCTTGGATCTTCTTATTGACGATGAAACACAGATATTGCATCGGAATTAAATACAAAAGGCACAATGCCGACTTAATAACATGAAGACCGACTCTCTCGACTGACTATGTTTTGAACTATTCCTGTGACACTAGTTATAGATTCCGATGCTTCACTTGAGGTTTACTGTATCCCGTGGACATTCTTATTGACGATGAAACACAGAAATTGCATCGGAATTAAATACAAAAGGCACAATGCCGACTTAAGTACAAGACGACTGACTCTTCTTACTGACTATGTTTTGAACCATTCCTGTGACACTAGTTATAGATTCCGATGCCTCACTTCAGGTTTACTGTATCTCTTGGACCTGGTTATTGACGATGAAACACAGAAATTGCATCGGAATTAAATACAAAAGGCACAATGCGACATAGGTACAAGAAGACTGACTCTTCCTACTGTCTATGTTTTGAACCATTACTGTGACACTAGTTTCGGATTCCGATGCTTCGCTTGAGGTTAACTGTATCCCTCTGACCTTCTTATTGACGATGAAACACAGAAATTGCATCGGAATTAAATACAAAAGGCACAATGCCGACTTAAGTACAAGAAGACTGACTCTTCCCACTGCTTATTTGAACCATTCCCGTGACACTAGTTATAGTTTCCGATGCTTCACTTCAGGTTTACTGTTTCCCTTGGCCCTTCTTATTGACGATGAACCACTGAAATTGCATCAGAATTAAATACAAAAGGCACAATGCCGACTTAAGTACTAGAAGACTGACTCTTCCTACTGCCTATGTTTTGAACCATTTCTGTGACACTAGTTATAGAGTCCGATGCTTCACTTCAGGTTTACTGTATATCTTGGACATTCTTATTGACGATGAATCACAGAAATAGCATCGGAATTAAATGCAAAAGGCACAATGCCGACTTAAGTACAAGAAGACTGACTCTTCTTACTGTCTACGTTTTGAACCATTTTGTGACACTAGTTATAGATTCCGATGCTTCACTTCTGGTTTACTGTATACCTCTGACCTTCGTATTGACGATGAGACACAGAAATTGCATCGGAATTAAATACAAAAGGCACAATGCCAACTTAAGTACACGAAGACTGTCTCTTCCTACTGACTATGTTTTGAACCATTCCTGTGACACTAGTTATAGATTCCGATGCTACACTCCAGGTTTACTGTATCCCTTGGACCATCTTTTGACGATGAAACACACAAATTGCATTGGAATTAAATACAAAAGGCACAATGCCGACTTAAGGACAAGAAGACTGACTCTTCTTACTGACTTTGTTTTGAACCATTCCTGTGACACTAGTTATAGATTCCGATGCTTCACTTGAGGTTTACTGTATCCCTTGGACCATCTTATTGACGATGAAACACAGAAATTGCATCGGAATTAAATACAAAAGGCACAATGCGACATAGGTACAAAACGACTGACTCTTCCTACTGTCTATGTTTTGAACCATTACTGTGACACTAGTTTCGGATTCCGATGCTTCGCTTCAGGTTAACTGTATCCCTCTGACCTTCTTATTGACGATGAAACACAGAAATTGCATCGGAATTAAATACAAAAGGCACAATGCCGACTTAAGTACAAGAAGACTGTCTCTTCCCACTGCTTATTTGAACCATTCCCGTGACACTAGTTATAGATTCCGATGCTTCACTTCAGGTTTTCTGTTTCCCTTGGCCCTTCTTATTGACGATGAAACACAGAAATTGGATCGGAATTAATTACAAAAGGCACAATGCCGACTTCAGGACAAGAAGACTGACTCTTCTTACTGTCTATGTTTTGAACCATTTTGTGACACTCGTTATAGATTCCGATGCTTCACTCCATGTTTACTGTATCCCTTGGACATTCTTATTGACGATGAGACACAGAAATTGCATCGGAATTAAATACAAAAGGCACAATGCCGACTTAAGTACAAGAAGACTGACTCTTCTTACTGTCTATGTTTTGAACCATTTTGTGACACTCGTTATAGATTCCGATGCTTCACTCCATGTTTACTGTATCCCTTGGACATTCTTATTGACGATGAGACACAGAAATTGCATCGGAATTAAATACAAAAGGCACAATGCCGACTTAAGTACAATAAGACTGACTCTTCCTACTGTCTATGTTTTGAACCATTTCTGTGACACTAGTTATAGAGTCCGATGCTTCACTTCAGGTTTACTGTATCCCTTGGACATTCTTATTGACGATGAATCTCAGAAATAGCATCGGAATTAAATACAAAAGGCACAATGCCGACTTAAGTACAAGAAGACTGACTCTTCTTACTGTCTATGTTTTGAACCATTTTGTGACACTCGTTATAGATTCCGATGCTTCACTCCATGTTTACTGTATCCCTTGGACATTCTTATTGACGATGAGACACAGAAATTGCATCGGAATTAAATACAAAAGGCACAATGCCGACTTAAGTACACGAAGACTGTCTCTTCTTACTGACTAAGTTTTGAACCATTCCTGTGACACTAGTTATAGATTCCGATGTTTCACTTCAGGTTTATTGTATCCCTCTGACCTTCTTGTTGACGATGAAACACAGAAATTGCATCGGAATTAAATAGAATAGGCACAATGTCGTCTTAAGTACAAGAAGACTGACTCTTCTTACTGTCTATGTTTTGAACTATTCCTGTGACACTAGTTATAGATTCCGATGCTTCACTCCAGGTTTAGTGTATCCCATGGACCTTCTTATTGACGAAAAAACACAGATATTGCATCGGAATTAAATAGAAAATGCACAATGCCGACTTAAGTACAAGAAGACTGACTCTTCTTACTGACTATGTTTTGAATCATTCCAGTGACACTAGTTATAGATTCCGATGCTTCACTTCAGGTTTACTGTATACCTTGGACCTTCTTATTGACGATGAAACACAGAAATTGCATCGGAATTAAATACAAAGGGCACAATGGCGACTTAAGGACAAGAAGACTGACTCTTCCTACTGTCTATGTTTTGAACCATTCCTGTGACACTAGTTTTGGATTCCGATGCTTCACTTCTGGTTTACTGTAACCTCTGACCTTCGTATTGACGATGAATCACAGAAATTGCATCGGAATTAAATAGAAAAGGCACAATGACGACTTAAGTACAAGATGACTTACTCTTCCTACTGTCTATGTTTTTAACCATTCCTGTGACTCTAGTTATAGATTCCGATGTTTCACTCCAGGTTTACTGTATCCCTTGGGCCTTCTTATTGACGATGAAACACAGAAATTGCATCGGAATTAAATACAAAAGGCACAATGCCGACTTAGTACAAGAAGACTGACTCTTCTTACTGACAATGATTTGAACCATTCCTGTGACACTAGTTATAGATTCCGATGCTTCACTTCAGATTTACTGTATCCCTTGGACCTTCTTATTGACGATGAAACACAGATATTGTATCGGAATTAAATGCAAAAGGCACAATGCCGAATTAAGTACAAGAAGACTGACTCTTCCTACTGTCTATGTTTTGAACCATTCCTGTGACACTAGTTATAGATTCTGATGCTTCACTTGAGGTTTCCTGTATCCCTTGGACCTTCTTATTGACGATGAAACACAGAAATTGCATCGGAATTAAATACAAAAGGCACAATGCCGACTTAAGTACAAGAAGACTGACTCTTCTTACTGACAATGATTTGAATCATTCCTGTGACACTAGTTATAGATTCCGATGCTTCACTTCAGGTTTACTGTATCCCTTGGACCTTCTTATTGACGATGAAACACAGAAATTGCATCGGAAGAATAGAAAAGGCACAATGCCGACTTAAGTACAAGAAGAATGACTCTTCTTACTGTCCATGATTTTAACCATTCATGTGACACTAGTTATAGATTCCGATGCATCACTTCAGGTTTACTGTATCCCTTGGATCTTCTTATTGACGATGAAACACAGAAATTGCATCGGAATTAAATACAAAAGGCACAATGCCGACTTAATAACATGAAGACCGACTCTCCCGACTGACTATGTATTGAACCTTTCCTGTGACACTAGTTATAGATTCCGATGCTTCATTTGAGGTTTACTATATCCCTTGGACCTTCTTATTGACGATGAAACACAGAAATTGCATCGGAATTAAATACAAGAGGCACAATGCCGACTTAAGTACAAAAAGACTGACTCTTCTTACTGAGTATGTTTTGAACCATTCCTGTGACACTAGTTATAGATTCCGATGCCTCACTTCAGGTTTACTGTATCTCTTGGACCTTGTTATTGACGATGAAACACAGAAATTGCATCGGAATCAAATACAAAAGGCACAATGCGACTTAGGTACAAGAAGACTGACTCTTCCTACTGTCTATGTTTTGAACCATTCCTGTGACACTAGTTTCGGATTCTGATGCTTCACTTCAGGTTAACTGTATCCCTCTGACCTTCATGTTGACGATGAAACATAGAAATTGCATCGGAATTAAATACAAAAGGCACAATGCCGACTTAAATACAAGAAGACTGAATCCTCCCACTGTCTATTTGAACCATTCCTGTGACACTAGTAATAGATTCCGATGCTTCACTTCGGGTTTAATGTTTCCCTTGGCCCTTCTTATTGACAATGAAACACAGAAATTGCATCAGAAATAAATACAAATGCACAATGCCGACTTAAGTACAAGAAGTTTTGAACTATTCCTGTGACACTAGTTATAGATTCCGATGCTTCACTCCAGGTTTAGTGTATCCCATGGACCTTCTTATTGACGAAAAAGCACAGAAATTGCATCGGAATTAAATAGAAAATGCACAATGCCGACTTAAGTACAAGAAGACTGACTCTTCTTACTGACTATGTTTTGAACCATTCCTGTGACACTAGTTTTCGATTCCGATGCTTCACTTCTGGTTTACTGTATACCTCTGACCTTCGTATTGACGATGAATCACAGAAATTGCATCGGAATTAAATAGAAAAGGCACAATGACGACTTAAGTACAAGATGACTTACTCTTCCTACTGTCTATGTTTTTAACCATTCCTGTGACTCTAGTTATAGATTCCGATGTTTCACTCCAGGTTTACTGTATCCCTTGGGCCTTCTTATTGACGATGAAACACAGAAATTGCATCGGAATTAAATACAAAAGGCACAATGACGACTTAGTACAAGAAGACTGACTCTTCTTACTGACAATGATTTGAACCATTCCTGTGACACTAGTTATAGATTCCGATGCTTCACTTCAGATTTACTGTATCCCTTGGACCTTCTTATTGACGATGAAACACAGATATTGTATCGGAATTAAATGCAAAAGGCACAATGCCGAATTAAGTACAAGAAGACTGACTCTTCCTACTGTCTATGTTTTGAACCATTCCTGTGACACAAGTTATAGATTCTGATGCTTCACTTGAGGTTTACTGTATACCTTGGACCTTCTTATTGACGATGAAACACAGAAATTGCATCGGAATTAAATACAAAAGGCACAATGCCGACTTAAGTACAAGAAGACTGACTCTTCTTACTGACAATGATTTGAATCATTCCTGTGACACTAGTTATAGATTCCGATGCTTCACTTCAGGTTTACTGTATCCCTTGGACCTTCTTATTGACGATGAAAAACAGAAATTGCATCGGAAGAATAGAAAAGGCACAATGCCGACTTAAGTACAAGAAGAATGACTCTTCTTACTGTCCATGATTTTAACCATTCATGTGACACTAGTTATAGATTCCGATGCATCACTTCAGGTTTACCGTATCTCTTGGACCTTGTTATTGACGATGAAACACAGAAATTGCATCGGAATCAAATACAAAAGGCACAATGCGACTTAAGTACAAGAAGACTGACTCTTCCTACTGTCTATGTTTTGAACCATTTCTGTGACACTAGTTATAGAGTCCGATGCTTCACTTCAGGTATACTGTATCCCTTGGACATTCTTATTGACGATGAATCACAGAAATAGCATCGGAATTAAACACAAAAAGCACAATGCCGACTTAAGTACAAGAAGACTGACTCTTCTTACTGTCTATGTTTTGAACCATTACTGTGACACTAGTTATAGATTCCGATGCTTCACTCCAGGTTTACTGTATCCCTTGGACCTTCGTATTGACGATGAGACACAGAAACTGCATCGGAATTAAATACAAAAAGCACTATGCCGACTTAAGTACATGAAGACTGTCACTTCTTACTGACTACGTTTTGAACCATTCCTGTGACACTAGTTATAGATTCCGATGCTTCACTTCAGGTTTACTGTATCCCTTGGACCTTCTTATTGACGATGAAAAACAGAAATTGCATCGGAGTTAAATACAAAATGCAAAATGCTGACTTAAGTACATGAAGACTGACTCTTCTTACTGTCTATATTTTGAACCATTCCTGTGACACTAGTTATAGATTCTGATGCTACACTCCAGGTGTACTGTATCCCTTGGACCATCTTATTGACGATGAAACACACAAATTGCATTGGAATAAAATACAAAAGGCACAATGCCGACTTAAGGTCAAGAAGACTGACTCTTCTTACTGACTTTGTTTTGAACCATTTCTGTGACACTAGTTATAGTTTCCGATGCTTCACTTCAGGTTTATTGTATCCCTCTGACCTTCTTATTGACGATGAAACACAGAAATTGTATCCGAATTAAATACAAAAGGCACAATGACGAATTAAGTACAAGATGACTGACTCTTCCTACTGTCTATGTTTTGAACCATTCCTGTGACACTAGTTATAGATTCCGATGCTTCACTTGAGGTTTACTGTATCCCTTGGACGTTGTTATTGACGATGAAACTCAGAAATTGCATCGGAATTAAATACAAAAGGCACAATGCCAACTTAAGTACAAGAAGGCTGACTCTTCCCACTGTCTATTTGAACCATTCCTGTGACACTAGTTATAGATTCCGATGCCTCACTTCAGGATTATTGTTTCCCTTAGACCTTCTTATTGACGATGAAACACAGAAATTGCATCAGAATTAAATACAAAAGGCACAATGCCGAATTAAGTACAAGAAGACTGACTCTTCCTACTGGCTATGTTTTGAACCATTTCTGTGACACTAGTTATAGAGTCCGATGCTTCACTTCAGGTTTACTGTATCCCTTGGACATTCTTATTGACGATGAATCACAGAAATTGCATCGGAATTAAATACAAAAGGCACAATGCCGACTTAAGTACAAGAAGACTGACTCTTCTTACTGTCTAAGTTTTGAACCATTACTGTGACACTAGTTATAGATTCCGATGCTTCACTCCAGGTTTACTGTATCCCTTGGACCTTCTTATTGACGATGAGACACTGAAATTGCATCGGAATTAAATACAAAAGGCACAATGCCGACTTAAGTACATGAAGACTTTCTCTTCTTACTGACTATGATTTGAACCATTCCTGTGACACTAGTTATAGATTCCGATGCTTCACTTCAGGTTTACTGTATACCTTGGACCTTCTTATTGACGCTGAAACACAGAAATTGCATCGGAATTAAATAGAAAAGGCACAATGCCGACATTAGTACAAGAAGACTGACTCTACTTACTGTCTATGTTTTGAACCATTCATGTGACACTAGTTAAAGATTCCGATGCTTCACTTCAGGTTTACTGTATCCCTTGGATCTTCTTATTGACGATGAAACACAGAAATTGCATCGGAATTAAATACATAAGGCACAATGCCGACTTGATAACATGAAGACCGACTCTCCCGACTGACTATGTTTTGAACCATTCCTGTGACACTACTTATAGATTCCGATGCTTCACTTGAGGTTTACTGTATCCCTTGGACCTTCTTATTGACGATGAAAAACAGAAATTGCATCGGAATTAAATATAAAAGGCAAAATGCCGAATTAAGTACAAGAAGACTAAGTCTTCTTACTGTCTACGTTTTGAACCATTCCTGCGACACTAGTTATAGATTCCGATGCTTCACTCCAGTTTTACTGTATCCCTTGTACCGTCCTATTGACGATGAAACACAGAAATTGCATCGGAATTAAATACAAAAGGCACAATGCCGACTTAAGTACAAGAAGACTAACTCTTCTTACTGTCTATGTTTTGAACCATTCCTGCGACACTAGTTATAGATTCCGATGCTTCACTCCAGGTTTACCGTATGCCTTGGACCTTCGTATTGACGATGAAACACAGCAATTGCATCGGAATCAATTACAAAATGCTCAATGCCGACTTAAAGTCATGAAGACTGATTCTTCGTACTGACTATGTTTAGAACCATTCCTGTGACACTAGTTATAGATTCTGATTATTCACCTCAGGTTTACTGTATCCCTTGGACATTCTTATTGACGATGAAACACAGAAATTGCATCGGAATTAAATGCAAAAGGCAAAATGCCTACTTAAGTACACGAAGATTGACTCTTCTTACTGTCTATGTTATGAACCATTCCTGTGACACTAGTTATATATTCCGATGCTACACTCCAGGTTTACTGTATCACTTGAACCTTCTTATTGACGATGAAACAGAGAAATTGGATCGGAATTAATTACAAAAGCACAATGCCGACTTAAGGACAAGAAGACTGACTCTTCTTACTGACTTTGTTTGAACCATTCCTGTGACACTAGTTATAGATTCCGATGCTTCACTACAGGTTTATTGTATCCCTCTGACCTTCTTATAGACGATAAAACACAGAAATTGCATCGGAATTAAATAGAAAAGGGCCAAAGTGTCGACTTAAGTACAAGAAGACTGACTCTTCTTACTGTCTATGTTTAGACCATTCCTGCGACACTAGTTATAGATTCCGATGCTTCACTCCAGGTTTACTGTATCCCTTGGACCTTCTTATTGACGATGAAACACAGAAATTGCATTGGAATTAAATACAAAAGGCACAATGCCGACTTAAGTACAAGAAGACTGACTCTTCCTACTGTCTATGTTTTGAACCATTCATGTGACACTAGTTATAGATTGCGATGCTTCACTTCAGGTTTACTGTATCCCTTGGATTTTCTTATTGACGATGAAACACGGAAATTGCATCGAAATTAAATACAAAAGGCACAATGCCGACTTAAGTACATGACGACAGATTCTACCTACTGACTATGTTTTGAACCATTCCTGTGACACTAGTTATAGATTCCGATGCTTCACTTGAGGTTTACTGTATCCCTCGGACCTTCTTATTGACGATGAAACACAGAAATTGCATCGGAATTAATTACAAAAGGCACAATGCCGAATTAAGTACAAGATGACTGACTCTTCCTACTGTCTATGTTTTGAACCATTCCTGTGACACTAGTTATAGATTCCGATGCTTCACTTGAGGTTTACTGTATCCCTTGGACCTTGTTATTGACGATGAAACACAGAAATTGCATCGGAATTAAATACAAAAGGCACAATGCCAACTTAAGTACAAGAAGGCTGACTCTCCCCACTGTCTATTTGAACCAGTCCTGTGACACTAGTTATAGATTCCGATGCCTCACTTCAGGTTTATTGTTTCCCTTAGACCTTCTTATTGACGATGAAACACAGAAATTGCATCAGAATTAAATACAAAAGGCACAATGCCGAATTAAGTACAAGAAGACTGACTCTTCCTACTGGCTATGTTTTGAACCATTTCTGTGACACTAGTTATAGAGTCCGATGCTTCACTTCAGGTTTACTGTATCCCTTGGACATTCTTATTGACGATGAATCACAGAAATTGCATCGGAATTAAATACAAAAGGCACAATGCCGACTTAAGTACAAGAAGACTGACTCTTCTTACTGTCTAAGTTTTGAACCATTACTGTGACACTAGTTATAGATTCCGATGCTTCACTCCAGGTTTACTGTATCCCTTGGACCTTCTTATTGACGATGAGACACTGAAATTGCATCGGAATTAAATACAAAAGGCACAATGCCGACTTAAGTACATGAAGACTTTCTCTTCTTACTGACTATGATTTGAACCATTCCTGTGACACTAGTTATAGATTCCGATGCTTCACTTCAGGTTTACTGTATACCTTGGACCTTCTTATTGACGCTGAAACACAGAAATTGCATCGGAATTAAATAGAAAAGGCACAATGCCGACATTAGTACAAGAAGACTGACTCTACTTACTGTCTATGTTTTGAACCATTCATGTGACACTAGTTAAAGATTCCGATGCTTCACTTCAGGTTTACTGTATCCCTTGGATCTTCTTATTGACGATGAAACACAGAAATTGCATCGGAATTAAATACAAAAGGCACAATGCCGACTTGATAACATGAAGACCGACTCTCCCGACTGACTATGTTTTGAACCATTCCTGTGACACTACTTATAGATTCCGATGCTTCACTTGAGGTTTACTGTATCCCTTGGACCTTCTTATTGACGATGAAAAACAGAAATTGCATCGGAATTAAATACAAAAGGCAAAATGCCGAATTAAGTACAAGAAGACTAAGTCTTCTTACTGTCTACGTTTTGAACCAGTCCTGCGACACTAGTTATAGATTCCGATGCTTCACTCCAGGTTTACTGTATCCCTTGTACCTTCCTATTGACGATGAAACACAGAAATTGCATCGGAATTAAATACAAAAGGCACAATGCCGACTTAAGTACAAGAAGACTAACTCTTCTTACTGTCTATGTTTTGAACCATTCCTGCGACACTAGTTATAGATTCCGATGCTTCACTCCAGGTTTACCGTATGCCTTGGACCTTCGTATTGACGATGAAACACAGCAATTGCATCGGAATCAATTACAAAATGCTCAATGCCGACTTAAAGTCATGAAGACTGACTCTTCGTACTGAGTATGTTTAGAACCATTCCTGTGACACTAGTTATATATTCCGATGCTACACTCCAGGTTTACTGTATCACTTGAACCTTCTTATTGACGATGAAACAGAGAAATTGGATCGGAATTAATTACAAAAGCACAATGCCGACTTAAGGACAAGAAGACTGACTCTTCTTACTGACTTTGTTTGAACCATTCCTGTGACACTAGTTATAGATTCCGATGCTTCACTACAGGTTTATTGTATCCCTCTGACCTTCTTATAGACGATGAAACACAGAAATTGCATCGGAATTAAATAGAAAAGGGCCAAAGTGTCGACTTAAGTACAAGAAGACTGACTCTTCTTACTGTCTATGTTTAGACCATTCCTGCGACACTAGTTATAGATTCCGATGCTTCACTCCAGGTTTACTGTATCCCTTGGACCTTCTTATTGACGATGAAACACAGAAATTGCATCGGAATTAAATACAAAAGGCACAATGCCGACTTAAGTAAAAGAAGACTGACTCTTCCTACTGTCTATGTTTTGAACCATTTCTGTGACACTAGTTATAGAGTCCGAAGCTTCACATCAGGTTTACTGTATCCCTTGGACATTCTCATTGACGATGATTCACAGAAATTCCATTGGAATTAAATACAAAAGGCACAATGCCGACTTAAGTACAAGAAGACTGACTCTTCCTACTGTCTATGTTTTGAACCATTCATGTGACACTAGTTATAGATTGCGATGCTTCACTTCAGGTTTACTGTATCCCTTGGATTTTCTTATTGACGATGAAACACGGAAATTGCATCGAAATTAAATACAAAAGGCACAATGCCGACTTAAGTACATGACGACAGATTCTACCTACTGACTATGTTTTGAACCATTCTTGTGACACTAGTTATTGATTCCGATGCTTCACTTGAGGTTTACTGTATCCCTCGGACCTTCTTATTGACGATGAAACACAGAAATTGCATCGGAATTAAATACAAAAGGCACAATGCCGACTTAAGTACAAGAGGACTAACTCTTCTTACTGTCTATGATTTGAACCATTCCTGCGACACTAGTTATAGATTCCGATGCTTCACTCCAGGTTTACTGTATCCTTTGGACCTTCGTATTGACGATGAAACACAGAAATTACATTGGAATCAAATACAAAAGGTACAATTCCGACTTAAGGACATGAAGACTGACTCTTCGAACTGACTATGTTTAGAACCATTCCTGAGACACCAGCTATAGATTCCGATGCTTCACTTCAGGTTTACTGTATCCCTTGGACATTCTTATTGACGATGAAACACAGAATTTGCATCGGAATTAAATACAAAAGGCAAAATGCCGACTTAAGTACATGAAGACTGACTCTTCTTACTGTCTATGTTTTAAACCATTCCTGTGACACTAGATAAAAATTCCGATGCTTCACTTCAGGTTTATTGTATCCCTCAGACCTACTTATTGACGATAAATCACAGAAATTGCATCGGAATTAAATAGAAAAGGCACAATGTCGACTTAAGTACATGAAGACTGTCTCTTCTTACTGACTATGTTTTGCACCATTCCTGTGACACTAGTTATAGATTCCGATGCTTCACTTCAGGTTTATTGTTTCCGTTTGACCTTCTTATTGACGATGAAACACAGAAATTGAATCGGAATTAAATACAAAAGGCACAATGCCGACTTAAGTACAAGAAGACTGACTCTTCTTACTGTCTAAGTTTTGAACCATTACTGTGACACGATTTATAGATTCCGATGCTTCACTCCAGGTTTACTGTATCCCTTGGACCTTCTTATTGACGATGAGACACTGAAATTGCATCGGAATTAAATACAAAATGCACAATGCCGACTTAAGTACATGAAGACTTTCTCTTCTTACTGACTATGTCTTGAACCATTCCTGTGACACTAGTAATAGATTCCGATACTTCACTTCAGGTTTACTGTATACCTTGGACATTCTTATTGACGCTGAAACACAGAAATTGCATCGGAATTAAATAAAAAAGGCACAATGCCGACTTTAGTACAAGAAGACTGACTCTACTTACTGTCTATGTTTTGAACCATTCATGTGACACTAGTTAAAGATTCCGATGTTTCACTTCAGGTTCACTGTATCCCTTGGATCTTCTTATTGACGATGAAACACAGAAATTGCATCGGAATGAAATACAAAAGGCACAATGCCGACTTAATAACATGAAGACCGACTCTCCCGACTGACTATGTTTTGAACCATTCCTGTGACACTAGTTATAGTTTCCGATGCCTCACTTCAGGTTTACTGTATCTCTTGGACCTTGTTATTGACGATGAAACACTGAAATAGCATCGGAATTAAATACAAAAGGCACAATGCGACATAGGTACAAGAAGACTGACTCTTCCTACTGTCTATGTTTTGAACCATTAGTGTGACACTAGTTTCGGATTCCGATGCTTCGCTTCAGGTTAACTGTATCCCTCTGACCTTCTTATTGACGATGAAACACAGAAATTGCATCGGAATTGAATACAAAACGCACAATGCCGACTTAAGTACAAGAAGACTGACACTTCCCACTGCTTATTTGAACCATTCCCGTGACACTAGTTATAGATTCCGATGCTTCACTTCAGGTTTTCTGTTTCCCATGGCCCTTCTTATTGACGATGAAACACTGAAATTGCATCAGAATTAAATACAAAAGGCACAATGCCGACTTAAGTACAAGAAGACTGACTCTTCTTACTGTCCATGTTTTGAACCATTTTGTGACACTAGTTATAGATTCCGATGCTTCACTCCATGTTTACTGTATCCCTTGGACCTTCTAATTGACGATGAGACACAGAAATTGCATCGGAATTAAATACAAAAGGCACAATGCCGGCTTACGTACATGAAGACTGTCACTTCTTACTGACTACGTTTTGAACCATTCCTGTGACACTAGTTATAGATTCCGATGCTTCACTTCAGGTTTACTGTATCCCTTGGGCCTTCTTATTGACGATGAAAAACAGAAATTGCATCGGAGTTAAATACAAAATGCAAAATGCTGACTTAAGTACATGAAGACTGACTCTACTTACTGTCTATGTTTTGAACCATTTCTGTGACACTAGTTATAGAGTCCGATGCATCACTTCAGGTTCACTGTATCCCTTGGACATTCTTATTGACGATGAGACACTGAAATTGCATCGGAATTAAATACAAAAGGCACAATGCCGACTTAAGTACATGAAGACTTCTCTTCTTACTGACTATGTTTTGAACCATTCCTGTGACACTAGTTATAGATTCCGATGCTTCACTTCAGGTTTACTGTTTACCTTGGACCTTCTTATTGACGCTGAAACCCAGAAATTGCATCGGAATTAAATAGCAAAGGCACAATGCCGACTTTAGTACAAGAAGACTGACTCTACTTACTGTCTATGTTTTGAACCATTCATGTGACACTAGTTAAAGATTCCTTGATTCACTTCAGGTTTACTGTATCCCTTGGATCTTCTTATTGAGGATGAAACACAGAAATTGCATCGGAATTAAATACAAAAGGCACAATGCCGAGTTAATAACATGAAGACCGACTCTCACGACTGACTATGTTTTGAACCATTCCTGTGACACTACTTATGGATACCGATGCTTCACTTGAGGTTTACTGTATCCCTTGGACCTTCTTATTGACGATGAAACACAGAAATTGCATCGGAATTAAATACAAAAGGCAAAATGCCGAATTAAGTACAAGAAGACTAAGTCTTCTTACTGTCTACGTTTTGAACCATTCCTGCGACACTAGTTATAGATTCCGATGCTTCACTCCAGGTTTACTGTATCCCTTGTACCTTCCTATTGACGATGAAACACAGAAATTGCATCGGAATTAAATACAAAAGGCACAATGCCGACTTAAGTACAAGAAGACTAACTCTTCTTACTGTCTATGTTTTGAACCATTCCTGCGACACTAGTTATAGATTCCGATGCTTCACTTTAGGTTTACCGTATGCCTTGGACCTTCGTAATGACGATGAAACACAGAAATTGCATCGGAATCAAATACAAAATGCACAATGCCGACTTAAGGACATGAAGACTGACTCTTCGTACTGACTATGTTTAGAACCATTCCTGTGACACTAGTTATAGATTCCGATGCTTCACCTCAGGTTTACTGTATCCCTTGGACATTCTTATTGACGATGAAACACAGAAATTGCATCGGAATTAAATGCAAAAGGCAAAATGCCTACTTAAGTACACGAAGACTGACTCTTCTTACTGTCTATGTTATGAACCATTCCTGTGACACTAGTTATATATTCCGATGCTACACTCCAGGTTTACTGTATCACTTGAACCTTCTTATTGACGATGAACCAGAGAAATTGGATAGGAATTAATTACAAAAGCACAATGCCGACTTAAGGACAAGAAGACTGACTCTTCTTACTGACTTTGTTTTCAACCATTTCTGTGACACTAGTTATAGATTCCGATGCTTCACTACAGGTTTATTGTATCCCTCTGACCTTCTTATAGACGATGAAACACAGAAATTGCATCGGAATTAAATAGAAAAGGGCCAAAGTGTCGACTTAAGTACAAGAAGACTGACTCTTCTTACTGTCTATGTTTTAGACCATTCCTGCGACACTAGTTATAGATTCCGATGCTTCACTCCAGGTTTACTGTATCCCTTGGATTTTCTTATTGACGATGAAACACGGAAATTGCATCGAAATTAAATACAAAAGGCACAATGCCGACTTAAGTACATGACGACAGATTCTCCAAACTGACTATGTTTTGAACCATTCCTGTGACACTAGTTATAGATTCCGATGCTTCACTTGAGGTTTACTGTATCCCTCGGACCTTCTTATTGACGATGAAACACAGAAATTGCATCGGAATTAAATACAAAAGGCACAATGCCGACTTAAGTACAAGAGGACTAACTCTTCTTACTGTCTATGATTTGAACCATTCCTGCGACACTAGTTATAGAGTCCGATGCTTCACTCCATGTTTACTGTATCCCTTGGACCTTCGTATTGACAATGAAACACAGAAATTACATTGGAATCAAATACAAAAGGTACAATTCCGACTTAAGGACATGAAGACTGACTCTTCGAACTGACTATGTTTAGAACCTTTCCTGAGACACCAGCTATAGATTCCGATGCTTCACTTCAGGTTTACTGTATCCCTTGGACATTCTTATTGACGATGAAACACAGAATTTGCATCGGAATTAAATACAAAAGGCAAAATGCCGACTTAAGTACATGAAGACTGACTCTTCTTACTGTCTATGTTTTAAACCATTCCTGTGACACTAGTTATAGATTCCGATGCTACACTCCAGGTTTACTGTATCCCTTGAACCTTCTTATTGACGACGAAACACTGAAATTGGATCGGAATTAATTACATAAGGCACAATGCTGACTTAAGGACAAGAAGACTGACTCTTCTTACTGACTTCATTTGAACGATTCCTGTGACACTAGTTATAGATTCCGATGCTTCACTTCAGGTTTATTGTATCCCTCAGACCTTCTTATTGACGATAAAACACAGAAATTGCATCGGAATTAAATAGAAAAGGCACAATGTCGACTTAAGTACATGAAGACTGTCTCTTCTTACTGACTATGTTTTGAACCATTCCTGTGACACTAGTTATAGATTCCGACGCTTCCCTTCAGGTTTACTGTATCCCTTGGACCTTGTTATTGACGATGAACTACAGAAATTTCATCGGAATTAAATACAAAAGGCACAATGCCGACTTAAGTACAAGAAGACTGACTCTTCCCACTGTCTATTTGAACCATTCCTGTGACACTAGTTATAGATTCCGATGCCTCACTTCAGGTTTATTGTTTCCGTTAGACCTTCTTATTGACGATGAAACACAGAAATTGCATTGGAATTAAATACAAAAGGCACAATGCCGACTTAAGTAAAAGGAGACTGACTCTTCCTACTGTCTATGTTTTGAACCATTTCTGTGACACTAGTTATAGAGTCCGAAGCTTCACTTCAGGTTTACTGTATCCCTTGGATATTCTCATTGACGATGATTCACAGAAATTCCATTGGAATTAAATACAAAAGGCACAATGCTGACTTAAGTACAAGAAGACTGACTCTTCCTACTGTCTATGTTTTGAACCATTCATGTGACACTAGTTATAGATTGCGATGCTTCACTTCAGGTTTACTGTATCCCTTGGATTTTCTTATTGACGATGAAACACGGAAATTGCATCGAAATTAAATACAAAAGGCACAATGCCGACTTAAGTACATGACGACAGATTCTCCCTACTGACTATGTTTTGAACCATTCCTGTGACACTAGTTATAGATTCCGATGCTTCACTTGAGGTTTACTGTATCGCTCGGACCTTCTTATTGACGATGAAACACAGAAATTGCATCGGAATTAAATACAAAAGGCACAATGCCGACTTAAGTACAAGAGGACTAACTCTTCTTACTGTCTATGATTTGAACCATTCCTGCGACACTAGTTATAGATTCCGATGCTTCACTCCAAGTTTACTGTATCCCTTGGACCTTCGTATTGACAATGAAACACAGCAATTACATTGGAATCAAATACAAAAGGTACAATTCCGACTTAAGGGCATGAAGACTGACTCTTCGAACTGACTATGTTTAGAACCATTCCTGAGACACCAGCTATAGATTCCGATGCTTCACTTCAGGTTTACTGTATCCCTTGGACATTCTTATTGACGATGAAACACAGAATTTGCATCGGAATTAAATACAAAAGGCAAAATGCCGACTTAAGGACATGAAGACTGACTCTTCGTACTGACTATGTTTAGAACCATTCCTGTGACACTAGTTATAGATTCCGATGCTTCACCTCAGGTTTACTGTATCCCTTGGACATTCTTATTGACGATGAAACACAGAAATTGCATCGGAATTAAATGCAAAAGGCAAAATGCCTACTTAAGTACACGAAGACTGACTCTTCTTACTGTCTATGTTATGAACCATTCCTGTGACACTAGTTATATATTCCGATGCTACACTCCAGGTTTACTGTATCACTTGAACCTTCTTATTGACGATGAACCAGAGAAATTGGATAGGAATTAATTACAAAAGCACAATGCCGACTTAAGGACAAGAAGACTGACTCTTCTTACTGACTTTGTTTTCAACCATTTCTGTGACACTAGTTATAGATTCCGATGCTTCACTACAGGTTTATTGTATCCCTCTGACCTTCTTATAGACGATGAAACACAGAAATTGCATCGGAATTAAATAGAAAGGGGCCAAAGTGTCGACTTAAGTACAAGAAGACTGACTCTTCTTACTGTCTATGTTTTAGACCATTCCTGCGACACTAGTTATAGATTCCGATGCTTCACTCCAGGTTTACTGTATCCCTTGGATTTTCTTATTGACGATGAAACACGGAAATTGCATCGAAATTAAATACAAAAGGCACAATGCCGACTTAAGTACATGACGACAGATTCTCCCTACTGACTATGTTTTGAACCATTCCTGTGACACTAGTTATAGATTCCGATGCTTCACTTGAGGTTTACTGTATCCCTCGGACCTTCTTATTGAAGATGAAACACAGAAATTGCATCGGAATTAAATACAAAAGGCACAATGCCGACTTAAGTACAAGAGGACTAACTCTTCTTACTGTCTATGATTTGAACCATTCCTGCGACACTAGTTATAGAGTCCGATGCTTCACTCCATGTTTACTGTATCCCTTGGACCTTCGTATTGACAATGAAACACAGAAATTACATTGGAATCAAATACAAAAGGTACAATTCCGACTTAAGGACATGAAGACTGACTCTTCGAACTGACTATGTTTAGAACCATTCCTGAGACACCAGCTATAGATTCCGATGCTTCACTTCAGGTTTACTGTATCCCTTGGACATTCTTATTGACGATGAAACACAGAATTTGCATCGGAATTAAATACAAAAGGCAAAATGCCGACTTAAGTACATGAAGACTGACTCTTCTTACTGTCTATGTTTTAAACCATTCCTGTGACACTAGTTATAGATTCCGATGCTACACTCCAGGTTTACTGTATCCCTTGAACCTTCTTATTGACGACGAAACACTGAAATTGGATCGGAATTAATTACATAAGGCACAATGCTGACTTAAGGACAAGAAGACTGACTCTTCTTACTGACTTCATTTGAACGATTCCTGTGACACTAGTTATAGATTCCGATGCTTCACTTCAGGTTTATTGTATCCCTTAGACCTTCTTATTGACGATAAAACACAGAAATTGCATCGGAATTAAATAGAAAAGGCACAATGTCGACTTAAGTACATGAAGACTGTCTCTTCTTACTGACTATGTTTTGAACCATTCCTGTGACATTAGTTATAGATTCCGACGCTTCCCTTCAGGTTTACTGTATCCCTTGGACCTTGTTATTGACGATGAACTACAGAAATTTCATCGGAATTAAATACAAAAGGCACAATGCCGACTTAAGTACAAGAAGACTGACTCTTCCCAATGTCTATTTGAACCATTCCTGTGACACTAGTTATAGATTCCGATGCCTCACTTCAGGTTTATTGTTTCCGTTAGACCTTCTTATTGACGATGAAACACAGAAATTGCATTGGAATTAAATACAAAAGGCACAATGCCGACTTAAGTAAAAGAAGACTGACTCTTCCTACTGTCTATGTTTTGAACCATTTCTGTGACACTAGTTATAGAGTCCGAAGCTTCACTTCAGGTTTACTGTATCCCTTGGATATTCTCATTGACGATGATTCACAGAAATTCCATTGGAATTAAATACAAAAGGCACAATGCTGACTTAAGTACAAGAAGACTGACTCTTCCTACTGTCTATGTTTTGAACCATTCATGTGACACTAGTTATAGATTGCGATGCTTCACTTCAGGTTTACTGTATCCCTTGGATTTTCTTATTGACGATGAAACACGGAAATTGCATCGAAATTAAATACAAAAGGCACAATGCCGACTTAAGTACATGACGACAGATTCTCCCTACTGACTATGTTTTGAACCATTCCTGTGACACTAGTTATAGATTCCGATGCTTCACTTGAGGTTTACTGTATCGCTCGGACCTTCTTATTGACGATGAAACACAGAAATTGCATCGGAATTAAATAAAAAAGGCACAATGCCGACTTAAGTACAAGAGGACTAACTCTTCTTACTGTCTATGATTTGAACCATTCCTGCGAAACTAGTTATAGATTCCGATGCTTCACTCCAGGTTTACTGTATCCCTTGGACCTTCGTATTGACAATGAAACACAGCAATTACATTGGAATCAAATACAAAAGGTACAATTCCGACTTAAGGGCATGAAGACTGACTCTTCGAACTGACTATGTTTAGAACCATTCCTGAGACACCAGCTATAGATTCCGATGCTTCACTTCAGGTTTACTGTATCCCTTGGACATTCTTATTGACGATGAAACACAGAATTTGCATCGGAATTAAATACAAAAGGCAAAATGCCGACTTAAGTACATGAAGACTGACTCTTCTTACTGTCTATGTTTTAAACCATTCCTGTGACACTAGTTATAGATTCCGAAGCTACACTCCAGGTTTACTGTATCCCTTGAACCTTCTTATTGACGACGAAACACTGAAATTGGATCGGAATTAATTACATAAGGCACAATGCTGACTTAAGGACAAGAAGACTGACTCTTCTTACTGACTTCTTTTGAACGATTCCTGTGACACTAGTTATAGATTCCGATGCTTCACTTCAGGTTTATTGTATCACTCAGACCTTCTTATTGACGATAAAACACAGAAATTGCATCGGAATTAAATAGAAAAGGCACAATGTCGACTTAAGTACATGAAGACTGTCTCTTCTTACTGACTATGTTTTGAACCATTCCTGTGACACTAGTTATAGATTCCGATGCTTCCCTTCAGGTTTACTGTATCCCTTGGACCTTGTTATTGACGATGAACTACAGAAATTTCATCGGAATTAAATACAAAAGGCACAATGCCGACTTAAGTACAAGAAGACTGACTCTTCCCACTGTCTATTTGAACCATTCCTGTGACACTAGTTATAGATTCCGATGCCTCACTTCAGGTTTATTGTTTCCGTTAGACCTTCTTATTGACGATGAAACACAGAAATTGCATCAGAATTAAATACAAAAGGCACAATGCCGAATTAAGTACAAGAAGACTGACTCTTCCTACTGGCTATGTTTTGAACCATCTCTGTGACACTAGTTAAAGAGTCCGATGCTTCACTTCAGGTTTACTGTATCCCTTGGACATTCTTATTGACGATGAATCACAGAAATTGCATCGGAATTAAATACAAAAGGCACAATGCCGACTTAAGTACAAGAAGACTGACTCTTCTTACTGTCTAAGTTTTGAACCATTACTGTGACACTAGTTATAGATTCCGATGCTTCACTCCAGGTTTACTGTATCCCTTTTACCTTCTTATTGACGATGAGACACTGAAATTGCATCGGAATTAAATACAGAATGCACAATGCCGACTTAAGTACATGAAGACTGTCTCTTCTTACTGACTATGTCTCGAACCATTCCTGTGACACTAGTGATAGATTCCGATACTTCACTTCAGGTTTACTGTATACCTTGGACCTTCTTATTGACCCTGAAACACAGAAATTGCATCGGAATTAAATAGAAAAGGCACAATGCCGACTTTAGTACAAGAAGACTGACTCTACTTACTGTCTATGTTTTGAACCATTCATGTGACACTAGTTAAAGATTCCGATGTTTCACTTCAGGTTCACTGTATCCCTTGGATCTTCTTATTGACGATGAAACACAGAAATTGCATCGGAATTAAATACAAAAGGCACAATGCCGACTTAATAACATGAAGACCGACTCTCCCGACTGACTATGTTTTGAACCATTCCTGTGACACTACTTATAGATTCCGATGCTTCACTTGAGGTTTACTGTATCCCTTGGACCTTCTTATTGACGATGAAACACAGAAATTGCATCGGAATTAAATACAAAAGGCAAAATGCCGAATTAAGTACAAGAAGACTAAGTCTTCTTACTGTCTACGTTTTGAACCATTACTGCGACACTAGTTATAGATTCCGATGCTTCACCTCAGGTTTACTGAATCCCTCTGACCTTCTTATAGACGATGAAACACAGAAATTGCATCGGAAGTAAATAGAAAAGGGCCAAAGTGTTGACTTAAGTACAAGAAGACTGACTCTTCTTTCTGTCTATGTTTTAGACCATTCCTGCGACACTAGTTATAGATTCCGATGCTTCACTCCAGGTTTACTGTATCCCTTGGACCTTCTTATTGACGATGAAGCACAGAAATTGCATTGGAATTAAATACAAAAGGCACAATGCCGACTTAAGTAAAAGAAGACTGACTCTTCCTACTGTCTATGTTTTGAACCATTTCTGAGACACTAGTTATAGAGTCCGAAGCTTCACTTCAGGTTTACTGTATCCCTTGAACATTCTCATTGACGATGATTCACAGAAATTCCATTGGAATTAAATACAAAAGGCACAATGCCGACTTAAGTACAAGAAGACTGACTCTTCCTACTGTCTATGTTTTGAACCATTCATGTGACACTAGTTATAGATTGCGATGCTTCACTTCAGGTTTACTGTATCCCTTGGATTTTCTTATTGACGATGAAACACGGAAATTGCATCGAAATTAAATACAAAAGGCACAATGCCGACTTAACTACATGACGACAGATTCTCCCTACTGACTATGTTTTGAACCATTCCTGTGACACTAGTTATAGATTCCGGTGCTTCACTTGAGGTTTACTGTATCCCTCGGACCTTCTTATTGACGATGAAAAAAATGGTTCAAATGGCTCTGAGCACTATGGGACTCAACTGCTGAGGTCATTAGTCCCCGAGAACTTAGAACTAGTTAAACCTAACTAACCTAAGGACATCACAAACATCCATGCCCGAGGCAGGATTCGAACCTGCGACCGTAGCGGTCTTGCGGTTCCAGACTGCAGCGCCGTTAACCGCACGGCCACTTCGGCCGGCTATTGACGATGAAACACAGAAATTGCATCGGAATTAAATACAAAAGGCACAATGCCGACTTAAGTACAAGAGGACTAACTCTCCTTACTGTCTATGATTTGAACCATTCCTGCGACACTAGTTATAGATTCCGATGCTTCACTTCAGGTTTACTGTATCCCTTGGACCTTCGTATTGACAATGAAACACAGAAATTACATTGGAATCAAATACAAAAGGTACAATTCCGACATAAGGACATGAAGACTGACTTTTCGAACTGACTATGTTTAGAACCATTCCTGAGACACCAGCTATAGATTCCGATGCTTCACTTCAGGTTTACTGTATCCCTTGGACATTCTTATTGACGATGAAACACAGAATTTGCATCGGAATTAAATACAAAAGGCAAAATGCCGACTTAAGTACATGTAGACTGACTCTTCTTACTGTCTATGTTTTAAACCATTCCTGTGACACTAGTTATAGATTCCGATGCTACACTCCAGGTTTACTGTATCCCTTGAACCTTCTTATTGACGACGAAACTGAAATTGGATCGGAATTAATTACATAAGGCACAATGCCGACTTAAGGACAAGAAGACTGACTCTTCTTACTGACTTCATTTGAACGATTCCTGTGACACTAGTTATAGATTCCGATGCTTCACTTCAGGTTTATTGTATCCCTCAGACCTTCTTATTGACGATAAAACACAGAAATTGCATCGGAATTAAATAGAAAAGGCACAATGTCGACTTAAGTACATGAAGACTGTCTCTTCTTACTGACTATGTTTTGAACCATTCCTGTGACACTAGTTATAGATTCCGATGCTTCCCTTCAGGTTTACTGTATCCCTTGGACCTTGTTATTGACGATGAACTACAGAAATTGCATCGGAACTAAATACAAAAGGCACAATGCCGACTTAAGTACAAGAAGACTGACACTTCCCACTGTCTATTTGAACCATTCCTGTGACACTAGTTATAGATTCCGATGCCTCACTTCAGGTTTATTGTTTCCGTTGGACCTTCTTATTGACGATGAAACACAGAAATTGCATCAGAATTAAAAACAAAAGGCACAATGCCGAATTAAGTACAAGAAGACTGACTCTTCCTACTGGCTATGTTTTGAACCATTTCTGTGACACTAGTTATAGAGTCCGATGCTTCACTTCAGGTTTACTGTATCCCTTGGACATTCTTATTGACGATGAAGCACAGAAATTGCATCGGAATTAAATACAAAAGGCACAATGCCGACTTAAGTACAAGAAGACTGACTCTTCTTACTGTCTAAGTTTTGAACCATTACTGTGACACTAGTTATAGATTCCGATGCTTCACTCCAGGTTTACTGTATCCCTTGGACCTTCTTATTGACGATGAGACACTGAAATTGCATCGGAATTAAATACAAAATGCACAATGCCGACTTAAGTACATGAAGACTGTCTCTTCTTACTGACTATGTCTTGAACCATTCCTGTGACACTAGTAATAGATTCCGATACTTCACTTCAGGTTTACTGTATACCTTGGACCTTCTTATTGACGCTGAAACACAGAAATTGCATCGGAATTAAATAGAAAAGGCACAATGCCGACTTAATAACATGAAGACCGACTCTCCCGACTGACTATGTTTTGAACCATTCCTGTGACACTACTTATAGATTCCGATGCTTCACTTGAGGTTTACTGTATCCCTTGGAACTTCTTATTGACGATGAAACACAGAAAATGCATCGGAATTAAATACAAAAGGCAAAATGCCGAATTAAGTACAAGAAGACTAAGTCTTCTTACTGTCTACGTTTTGAACCAATCCTGCGACACTAGTTATAGATTCCGATGCTTCACTCCAGGTTTACTGTATCCCTTGGACATTCCTATTGACGATGAAACACAGTAATTGCATCGGAATAAAATACAAAAGGCACAATGCCGACTTAAGGACATGAAGACTGACTCTTCGTACTGACTATGTTTGAACCATTCCTGTGACACTAGTTATAGATTCCGATGCCTCACTTCAGGTTTACTGTATCTCTTGGACCTTGTTATTGACGATGAAACACAGAAATTGCATCGGAATTAAATACAAAAGGCACAATGCGACTTAGGTACAAGAAGACTGACTCTTCCGACTGTCTATGATTTGAACCATTCCTGTGACACTAGTTTCGGATTCCGATGCTTCACTTCAGGTTAACTGTATCCCTCTGACCTTCTTATTGACGATGAAACACAGAAATTGCATCGGAATTAAATACAAAAGGCACAATGCCGACTTAAGTACAAGAAGACTGACTCCTCCCACTGTCTATTTGAACCATTCCTGTGACACTAGTTATAGATTCCGATGCTTCACTTCAATTTTAATGTTTCCCTTGGCCCTTCTTATTGACGATGAAACACAGAAATTGCATCAGAATTAAATACAAAAGGCACAATGCCGACTTAAGTACAAGAAGACTGACTCTTCCTACTGTCTATGTTTTGAACCATTTCTGTGACACTAGTTATAGAGTCCGATGCTTCACTTCAAGTTTACTGTATCCCTTGGACATTCTTATTGAAGATGAATCACAGAAATAGCATCGGAATTAAATACAAAAGGCACAATGCCGACTTAAGTACAAGAAGACTGACTCTTCTTACTGACTAAGTTTTGAACCATTCCTGTGACACTAGTTATAGATTCCGATGCCTCACATCAGGTTTACTGTATCTCTTGGACCTTGTTATTGACGATGAAACACAGAAATGGCATCGGAATTAAATACAAAAGGCACAATGCGACATAGGTACAAGAAGACTGACTCTTCCTACTGTCTATGTTTTGAACCATTACTGTGACACTAGTTTCGGATTCCGATGCTTCACTTCAGGTTAACTGTATCCCTCTGACCTTCTTATTGACGATGAAACACAGAAATTGCATCGGAATTGAATACAAAAGGCACAATGCCGACTTAAGTACAAGAAGACTGACACTTCCCACTGCTTATTTGAACCATTTCTGTGACACTAGTTATAGAGTCCGATGCTTCACTTCAGGTTTACTGTATCCCTTGGACATTCTTATTGACGATGAATCACAGATATAGCATCGGAATTAAATACAAAAGGCACAATGCCGACTTAAGTACAAGAAGACTGACTCTTCTTACTGTCCATGTTTTGAACCATTTTGTGACACTAGGTATAGATTCCGATGCTTCACTCCATGTTTACTGTATCCCTTGGACCTTCTTATTGACGATGAGACACAGAAATTGCATCGGAATTAAATACAAAAGGCACAATGCCGGCTTAAGTACACGAAGACTGTCTCTTCTTACTGACTATGTTTTTTACCATTCCTGTGACACTAGTTATAGATTCCGATGCTTCACTTCAGGTTTACTGTATCCCTTGGACCTTCTTATTGACGATGAAACACAGAAATTGCATCGGAGTTTATTACAAAAGGCAAAATGCCGACTTAAGTACATGAAGACAGACTCTTCTTACAGTCTATATTTTTAACCATTCCTGTGACACTAGTTATAGATTCCGATGCTACACTCCAGGTTTACTGTATCCCTTGGACCATCTTTTGACGATGAAACACACAAATTGCATTGGAATTAAATACAAAAGGCACAATGCCGACTTAAGGACAAGAAGACTGACTCTTCTACCTGACTTTGTTTTGAACCATTCCTGTGACACTAGTTATAGATTCCGATGTTTCAGTTCAGGTTTATTGTATCCCTCTGACCTTATTGTTAACGATGAAACACAGAAATTGCATCGGAATTAAATATAAAAGGCACAATGTCGACTTAAGTACAAGAAGACTGACTCTTCTTACTGTCTATGTTTTGAACTATTCCTGTGACACTAGTTATAGATTCCGATGCTTCACTCCAGGTTTAGTGTATCCCATGGACCTACTTATTGACGATGAAACACAGAAATTGCATCGGAATTAAATAGAAAATGCACAATGCCGACTTAAGTACAAGAAGACTGACTCTTCTTACTGACTATGTTTTGAATCATTCCAGTGACACTAGTTATAGATTCCGATGCTTCACTTCAGGTTTACTGTATACCTTGGACCTTCTTATTGACGATGAAACACAGAAATTGCATCGGAATTAAATACAAAGGGCACAATGGCGACTTAAGGACAAGAAGACTGACTCTTCCTACTGTCTATGTTTTGAACCATTCCTGTGACACTAGTTTTGGATTCCGATGCTTCACTTCTGGTTTACTGTATACCTCTGACCTTCGTATTGACGATGAAACACAGAAATTGCATCGGAATTAAACAGAAAAGGCACAAT
The DNA here is from genome assembly GCF_023864345.2 of Schistocerca serialis cubense. NCBI lineage: Eukaryota > Metazoa > Arthropoda > Insecta > Orthoptera > Acrididae > Schistocerca > Schistocerca serialis. The sequence goes on along the minus strand of NC_064649.1, from coordinate 182,735,967 downwards.
GACGACTTAAGTACAAGATGACTTACTCTTCCTACTGTCTATGTTTTTAACCATTCCTGTGACTCTAGTTATAGATTCCGATGCTTCACTCCAGGTTTACTGTATCCCTTGGGCCTTCTTATTGACGATGAAACACAGAAATTGCATCGGAATTAAATACAAAAGGCACAATGCCGACTTAGTACAAGAAGACTGACTCTTCTTACTGACAATGATTTGAACCATTCCTGTGACACTAGTTATAGATTCCGATGCTTCACTTCAGATTTACTGTATCCCTTGGACCTTCTTATTGACGATGAAACAGAGATATTGTATCGGAATTAAATGCAAAAGGCACAATGCCGAATTAAGTACAAGAAGACTGACTCTTCCTACTGTCTATGTTTTGAACCATTCCTGTGACACTAGTTATAGATTCCGATGCTTCACTTCAGGTTTACTGTATCCCTTGGACCTTCTTATTGACGATGAAAAACAGAAATTGCATCAGAAGAATAGAAAAGGCACAATGCCGACTTAAGTACAAGAAGACTGACTCTTCTTACTGTCCATGATTTTAACCATTCATGTGACACTAGTTATAGATTCCGATGCTTCACTACAGGTTTACTTTATCCCTTGGATCTTCTTATTGACGATGAAAAACAGAAATTGCATCGGAATTAAATACAAAAGGCACAATGCCGACTTAATAACATGAAGACCGACTCTCCCGACTGACTATGTATTGAACCTTTCCTGTGACACTAGTTATAGATTCCGATGCTTCACTTGAGGTTTACTGTATCCCTTGGACCTTCTTATTGACGATGAAACACAGAAATTGCATCGGAATTAAATACAAAAGGCACAATGCCGACTTAAGTACAAAAAGACTGACTCTTCTTACTGACTATGTTTTGAACCATTCCTGTGACACTAGTTATAGATTCCGATGCCTCACTTCAGGTTTACTGTATCTCTTGGACCTTGTTATTGACGATGAAACACAGAAATTGCATCGGAATCAAATACAAAAGGCACAATGCAACTTAGGTACAAGAAGACTGACTCTTCCTACTGTCTATGTTTTGAACCATTCCTGTGACACTAGTTTCGGATTCCGATGCTTCACTTCAGATTAACTGTATCCCTCTGACCTTCTTGTTGACGATGGATCACAGAAATTGCATCGGAATTAAATACAAAATGCACAATGCCGACTTAAATACAAGAAGACTGAATCTTCCCACTGTCTATTTGAACCATTCCTGTGACACTAGTTATAGATTCCGATGCTTCACTTCAGGATTAATGTTTCCCTTGGCCCTTCTTATTGACGATGAAACACAGAAATTGCATCAGAATTAAATACAAAAGGCACAATGCCGACTTAAGTACAAGAAGACTGACTCTTCCTACTGTCTATGTTTTGAACCATTTCTGTGACACTAGTTATAGAGTCCGATGCTTCACTTCAGGTATACTGTATCTCTTGGACATTCTTATTGACGATGAATCACAGAAATAGCATCGGAATTAAATACAAAAGGCACAATGCCGACTTAAGTACAAGAAGACTGACTCTTCTTACTGTCTATGTTTTGAACCATGACTGTGACACTAGTTATAGATTCCGATGCTTCACTCCAAGTTTACTGTATCCCTTGGACCTTCTTATTGACGATGAGACACAGAAATTGCATCGGAATTAAATACAAAAAGCACAATGCCGACTTAAGTACATGAAGACTGTCACTTCTTACTGACTATGTTTTGAACCATTCCTGTGACACTAGTTATAGATTCCGATGCTTCACTTCAGGTTTACTGTATCCCTTGGACCTTCTTATTGACGATGAAAAACAGATATGCATCGGAGTTAAATACAAAATGCAATAAGCTGACTTAAGTACATGAAGACTGACTCTTCTTACTGACTATATTTTGAACCATTCCTGTGACACTAGTTATAGATTCTGATGCTACACTCCAGGTGTACTGTATCCCTTGGACCATCTTATTGACGATGAAACACACAAATTGCATTGGAATTAAATACAAAAGGCACAATGCCGACTTAAGGTCAAGAAGACTGACTCTTCTTACTGACTTTGTTTTGAACCATTCCTCTGACACTAGTTATAGATTCCGATGCTTCACTTCAGGTTTATTGTATCCCTCTGACCTTCTTATTGACGATGAAACACAGAAATTGTATCGGAATTAAATACAAAAGGCACAATGCCGAATTAAGTACAAGATGACTGACTCTTCCTACTGTCTATGTTTTGAACCATTCCTGTGACACTAGTTATAGATTCCGATGCTTCACTTGAGGTTTACTGTATCCCTTGGACCTTGTTATTGACGATGAAACGCAGAAATTGCATCGGAATTAAATACAAAAGGCACAATGCCGACTTAAGTACAAGAAGACTGACTCTTCCCACTGTCTATTTGAACCATTCCTGTGACACTAGTTATAGATTCCGATGCCTCACTTCAGGTTTATTGTTTCCCTTAGACCTTCTTATTGACGATGAAACACAGAAATTGCATCAGAATTAAATACAAAAGGCACAATGCCGAATTAAGTACAAGAAGACTGACTCTTCCTACTGGCTATGTTTTGAACCATTTCTGTGACACTAGTTATAGAGTCCGATGCTTCACTTCAGGTTTACTGTATCCCTTGGACATTCTTATTGACGATGAATCACAGAAATTGCATCGGAATTAAATACAAAAGGCCCAATGCCGACTTAAGTACAAGAAGACTATTTCTTCTTACTGTCTAAGTTTCGAACCATTACTGTGACACTAGTTATAGATTCCGATGCTTCACTCCAGGTTTACTGTATCCCTTGGACCTTCTTATTGACGATGAGACACTGAAATTGCATCGGAATTAAATACAAATGGCACAATGCCGACTTAAGTACATGAAGACTTTCTCTTCTTACTGACTATTTTGAATTATTCCTGTGACACTAGTTATAGATTCCGATGCTTCACTTCAGGTTTACTGTATACCTTGGACCTTCTTATTGACGCTGAAACACAGAAATTGCATCGGAATAAAATACAAAAGGCACAATGCCGACTTAGTACAAGAAGACTGACTCTTCTTACTAACAATGATTTGAACCATTCCTGTGACACTAGTTATAGATTCCGATGCTTCACTTCAGATTTACTGTATCCCTTGGACCTTCTTATTGACGATGAAACAGAGATATTGTATCGGAATTAAATGCAAAAGGCACAATGCCGAATTAAGTATAAGAAGACTGACTCTTCCTACTGTCTATGTTTTGAACCATTCCTGTGACACTAGTTATAGATTCCGATGCTTCACTTCAGGTTTACTGTATCCCTTGGACCTTCTTATTGACGATGAAAAACAGAAATTGCATCGGAATTAAATACAAAAGGCACAATGCCGACTTAAGTACAAAAAGACTGACTCTTCTTACTGACTATGTTTTGAACCATTCCTGTGATACTAGTTATAGATTCCGATGCCTCACTTCAGGTTTACTGTATCTCTTGGACCTTGTTATTGACGATGAAACACAGAAATTGCATCGGAATCAAATACAAAAGGCACAATGCAACTTAGGTACAAGAAGACTGACTCTTCCTACTGTCTATGTTTTGAACCATTCCTGTGACACTAGTTTCGGATTCCGATGCTTCACTTCAGGTTAACTGTATCCCTCTGACCTTCTTGTTGACGATGGATCACAGAAATTGCATCGGAATTAAATACAAAAGGCACAATGCCGACTTAAATACAAGAAGACTGAATCTTCCCACTGTCTATTTGAACCATTCCTGTGACACTAGTTATAGATTCCGATGCTTCACTTCAGGTTTAATGTTTCCCTTGGCCCTTCTTATTTACGATGAAACACAGAAATTGCATCAGAATTAAATACAAAAGGCACAATGCCGACTTAAGTACAAGAAGACTGACTCTTCCTACTGTCTATGTTTTGAACCATTTCTGTGACACTAGTTATAGAGTCCGATGCTTCACTTCAGGTTTACTGTATCTCTTGGACATTCTTATTGACGATGAATCACAGAAATAGCATCGGAATTAAATACAAAAGGCACAATGCCGACTTAAGTACAAGAAGACTGACTCTTCTTACTGTCTATTTTTTGAACCATTCCTGTGACACTAGTTATAGATTCTGATGCTACACTCCAGGTGTACTGTATCCCTTGGACCATCTTATTGACGATGAAACACACAAATTGCATTGGAATGAAATACAAAAGGCACAATGCCGACTTAAGGTCAAGAAGACTGACTCTTCTTACTGACTTTGTTTTGAACCATTCCTGTGACACTAGTTATAGATTCCGATGCTTCACTTCAGGTTTATTGTATCCCGCTGACCTTTTTATTGACGATGAAACACAGAAATTGTATCGGAATTAAATACAAAAGGCACAATGCCGAATTAAGTACAAGATGACTGTTTCTTCCTACTGTCTACGTTTTGAACCATTCCTGTGACACTAGTTATAGATTCCGATGCTTCACTTGAGGTTTACTGTATCCCTTGGACCTTGTTATTGACGATGAAACACAGAAATTGCATCGGAATTAAATACAAAAGGCACAATGGCGACTTAAGTACAAGAAGACTGACTCTTCCCACTGTCTATTTGAACCAATCCTGTGACACTAGTTATAGATTCCGATGCCTCACTTCAGGTTTATTGTTTCCCTTAGACCTTCTTATTGACGACGAAACACAGAAATTGCATCAGAATTAAATACAAAAGGCACAATGCCGAATTAAGTACAAGAAGACTGACTCTTCCTACTGGCTATGATTTGAACCATATCTGTGACACTAGTTATAGAGTCCGATGCTTCACTTCAGGTTTACTGTATCCCTTGGACATTCTTATTGACGATGAATCACAGAAATTGCATCGGAATTAAATACAAAAGGCCTAATGCCGACTTAAGTACAAGAAGACTGACTCATCTTACTGTCTAAGTTTTGAACCATTACTGTGACACTAGTTATAGATTCCGATGCTTCACTCCAGGTTTACTGTATCCCTTGGACCTTCTTATTGACGATGAGACACTGAAATTGCATCGGAATTAAATACAAAAGGCACATAGCAGACTTAAGTACATGTAGACTTTCTCTTCTTACTGACTATGTTTTGAACCATTCCTGTGACACTAGTTATAGATTCCGATGCTTCACTTCAGGTTTACTGTATACCTTGGACCTTCTTATTGACGCTGAAACACAGAAATTGCATCGGAATTAAATACAAAAGGCACAATGCCGACTTAGTACAAGAAGACTGACTCTTCTTACTGACAATGATTTGAACCATTCCTGTGACACTAGTTATAGATTCCGATGCTTCACTTCAGATTTACTGTATCCCTTGGACCTTCTTATAGACGATGAAACAGAGATATTGTATCGGAATTAAATGCAAAAGGCACAATGCCGAATTAAGTACAAGAAGACTGACTCTTCCTACTGTCTATGTTTTGAACCATTCCTGTGACACTAGTTATAGATTCCGATGCTTCACTTCAGGTTTACTGTATTCCTTGGACCTTCTTATTGACGATGAAAAACAGAAATTGCATCGGAAGAATAGAAAAGGCACAATGCCGACTTAGGTACAAGAAGACTGACTCTTCTTACTGTCCATGATTTTAACCTTTCATGTGACACTAGTTATAGATTCCGATGCTTCACTTCAGGTTTACTGTATCCCTTGGATCTTCTTATTGACGATGAAACACAGAAATTGCATCGGAATTAAATACAAAAGGCACAATGCCGACTTAATAACATGAAGACCGACTCTCCCGACTGACTATGTATTGAATCTTTCCTGTGACACTAGTTATAGATTCCGATGCTTCACTTGAGGTTTACTGTATCCCTTGGACCTTCTTATTGACGATGAAACACAGAAATTGCATCGGAATTAAATACAAAAGGCACAATGCCGACTTAAGTACAAAAAGACTGACTCTTCTTACTGACTATGTTTTGAACCATTCCTGTGACACTAGTTATAGATTCCGATGCCTCACTCCAGGTTTACTGTATCTCTTGGACCTTGTTATTGACGATGAAACACAGAAATTGCATCGGAATCAAATACAAAAGTTACAATGCAACTTAGGTACAAGAAGACTAACTCTTCCTACTGTCTATGTTTTGAACCATTCATGTGACACTAGTTTCGGATTCCGATGCTTCACTTCAGGTTAACTGTATCCCTCTGACCTTCTTGTTGACGATGCATCACAGAAATTGCATCGGAATTAAATACAAAAGACACAATGCCGATTTAAATACAAGAAGACTGACTCTTCTTACTGACTTTGTTTTGAACCATTCCTGTGACACTAGTTATAGATTCCGATGCTTCACTTCAGGTTTACTGTATCCCTCTGTCCTTCTTATTGACGATGAAACACAGAAATTGTATCGGAATTAAATACAAAAGGCACAATGCCGAATTATGTACAAGATGACTGACTCTTCCCACTGTCTATTTGAACCATTCCTGTGACACTAGTTATAGATTCCGATGCCTCACTTCAGGTTTATTGTTTCCCTTAGACCTTCTTATTGACGATGAAACACAGAAATTGCATCAGAATTAAATACAAAAGGCACAATGCCGAATTAAGTACAAGAAGACTGACTCTTCCTACTGGCAATGTTTTGAACCATTTCTGGGACACTAGTTATAGAGTCCGATGCTTCACTTCAGGTTTACTGTATCCCTTGGACATTCTTATTGACGATGAATCACAGAAATTGCATCGGAATTAAATACAAAAGGCCCAATACCGACTTAAGTACAAGAAGACTGACTCTTCTTACTGTCTAAGTTTTGAACCATTACTGTGACACTAGTTAAAGATTCCGATGCTTCGCTTCAGGTTTACTGTATCCCTTGGATCTTCTTATTGACGATGAAACACAGAAATTGCATCGGAATTAAATACAAAAGGCACAATGCCGACTTAACAACATGAAGACCGACTCTCCCGACTGACTATGCTTTGAACCATTCCTGTGACACTACTTATAGATTCCGATGCTTCACTTGAGGTTTACTGTATCCCTTGGACCTTCTTATTGACGATGAATCACAGAAATTGCATCGGAATTAAATACAAAAGGCCCAATGCCGACTTAAGTACAAGAAGACTGACTCTTCCTACTGGCTATGTTTTGAACCATTTTTGTGACACTAGTTATAGAGTCCGATGCTACACTTCAGGTTTACTGTATCCCTTGGACATTCTTATTGACGATGAATCACAGAAATTGCATCGGAATTAAATACAAAAGGCCCAATGCCGACTTAAGTACAAGAAGACTGACTCTTCTTACTGACAATGATTTGAACCATTCCTGTGACACTAGTTATAGATTCCGATGCTTCACTTCAGATTTACTGTATCCCTTGGACCTTCTTATTGACGATGAAACAGAGATATTGTATCGGAATTAAATGCAAAAGGCACAATGCCGAATTAAGTACAAGAAGACTGACTCTTCCTACTGTCTACGTTTTGAACCATTTCTGTGACACTAGTTATAGATTCCGATGCTTCACTTCAGGTTTACTGTATCCCTTGGACCTTCTTATTGACGATGAAAAACAGAAATTGCATCGGAATTAAATACAAAAGGCACAATGCCGACTTAAGTAAAAAAAGACTGACTATTCTTACTGACTATGTTTTGAACCATTCCTGTGACACTAGTTATAGTTTCCGATGCCTCACTTCAGGTTTACTGTATCTCTTGGACCTTGTTATTGACGATGAAACACAGAAATTGCATCGGAATCAAATACAAAAGGCACAATGCAACTTAGGTACAAGAAGACTGACTCTTCCTACTGTCTATGTTTTGAACCATTCCTGTGACACTAGTTTCAAATTCCGATGCTTCACTTCAGGTTAACTGTATCCCTCTGACCCTCTTGTTGACGATGGATCACAGAAATTGCATCGGAATTAAATACAAAAGGCACAATGCCGACTTAAATACAAGAAGACTGAATCTTCCCACTGTCTATTTGAACCATTCCTGTGACACTAGTTATAGATTCCGATGCTTCACTTCAGGTTTAATGTTTCCCTTGGCCCTTCTTATTGACGATGAAACACAGAAATTGCATCAGAATTAAATACAAAAGGCACAATGCCGACTTAAGTACAAGAAGACTGACTCTTCCTACTGTCTATGTTTTGAACCATTTCTGTGACACTAGTTATAGAGTCCGATGCTTCACTTCAGGTTTACTGTATCTCTTGGACATTCTTATTGACGATGAATCACAGAAATAGCATCGGAATTATATACAAAAGGCACAATGCCGACTTAAGTACCAGAAGACTGACTCTTCTTACTGTCTATGTTTTGAACCATGACTGTGACACTAGTTATAGATTCCGATGCTTCACTCCATGTTTACTGTATCCCTTGGACCTTCTTATTGACGATGAGACACAGAAATTGCATCGGAATTAAATACAAAAAGCACAATGCCGACTTAAGTACATGAAGACTGTCACTTCCTACTGACTATGTTTTGAACCATTCCTGTGACACTAGTTATAGATTCCGATGCTTCACTTCAGGTTTACTGTATCCCTTGGACCTTCTTATTGACGATGAAAAACAGAAATTGCATCGGAGTTAAATACAAAATGCAAAATGCTGACTTAAGTACATGAAGACTGACTCTTCTTACAGTCTATATTTTGAACCATTCCTGGGACACTAGTTATAGATTCTGATGCTACACTCCAGGTGTACTGTATCCCTTGGACCATCTTATTGACGATGAAACACACAAATTGCATTGGAATTAAATACAAAAGGCACAATGCCGACTTAAGGTCAAGAAGACTGACTCTTCTTACTGACTTTGTTTTGAACCATTCCTGTGACACTAGTTATAGAATCCTATGCTTCACTTCAGGTTTATTGTATCCCTCTGACCTTCTTATTGACGATGAAACACAGAAATTGTATCGGAATTAAATACAAAAGGCACAATGCCGAATTAAGTACAAGATGACTGATTCTTCCTACTGTCTATGTTTTGAACCATTCCTGTGACACTAGTTATAGATTCCGATGCTTCACTTGAGGTTTACTGTATCCCTTGGACCTTGTTATTGACGATGAAACACAGAAACTGCATCGGAATTAAATACAAAAGGCACAATGCCGACTTAAGTACAAGAAGACTGACTCTTCCCACTGTCTATTTGAACCATTCCTGTGACACTAGTTATAGATTCCGATGCCTCACTTCAGGTTTACTGTTTCCCTTAGACCTTCTTATTGACGATGAAACACAGAAATTGCATCAGAATTAAATACAAAAGGCACAATGCCGAATTAAGTACAAGAAGACTGACTCTTCCTACTGGCTATGTTTTGAACCATTTCTGTGACACTAGTTATAGAGTCCGATGCTTCACTTCAGGTTTACTGTATCCCTTGGACATTCATATTGACGATGAAAAACAGAAATTGCATCGGAATTAAATACAAAAGGCACAATGCCGACTTAAGTAAAAAAAGACTGACTCTTCTTACTGACTATGTTTTGAACCATTCCTGTGACACTAGTTATAGTTTCCGATGCCTCACTTCAGGTTTACTGTATCTCTTGGACCTTGTTATTGACGATGAAACACAGAAATTGCATCGGAATCAAATACAAAAGGCACAATGCAACTTAGGTACAAGAAGACTGACTCTTCCTACTGTCTATGTTTTGAACCATTCCTGTGACACTAGTTTCAGATTCCGATGCTTCACTTCAGGTTAACTGTATCCCTCTGACCTTCTTGTTGACGATGGATCACAGAAATTGCATCGGAATTAAATACAAAAGGCACAATGCCGACTTAAATACAAGAAGACTGAATCTTCCCACTGTCTATTTGAACAATTCCTGTGACACTAGTTATAGATTCCGATGCTTCACTTCAGGTTTAATGTTTCCCTTGGCCCTTCTTATTGACGATGAAAAACAGAAATTGCATCAGAATTAAATACAAAAGGCACAATGCCGACTTAAGTACAAGAAGACTGACTCTTCCTACTGTCTATGTTTTGAACCATTTCTGTGACACTAGTTATAGAGTCCGATGCTTCACTTCAGGTTTACTGTATCTCTTGGACATTCTTATTGACGATGAATCACAGAAATAGCATCGGAATTAAATACAAAAGGCACAATGCCGACTTAAGTACCAGAAGACTGACTCTTCTTACTGTCTATGTTTTGAACCATGACTGTGACACTAGTTATAGATTCCGATGCTTCACTCCAAGTTTACTGTATCCCTTGGACCTTCTTATTGACGATGAGACACAGAAATTGCATCGGAATTAAATACAAAAAGCACAATGCCGACTTAAGTACATGAAGACTGTCACTTCCTACTGACTATGTTTTGAACCATTCCTGTGACACTAGTTATAGATTCCGATGCTTCACTTCAGGTTTACTGTATCCCTTGGACCTTCTTATTGACGATGAAAAACAGAAATTGCATCGGAGTTAAATACAAAATGCAAAATGCTGACTTAAGTACATGAAGACTGACTCTTCTTACAGTCTATATTTTGAACCATTCCTGGGACACTAGTTATAGATTCTGATGCTACACTCCAGGTGTACTGTATCCCTTGGACCATCTTATTGACGATGAAACACACAAATTGCAATGGAATTAAATACAAAAGGCACAATGCCGACTTAAGGTCAAGAAGACTGACTCTTCTTACTGACTTTGTTTTGAACCATTCCTGTGACACTAGTTATAGATTCCTATGCTTCACTTCAGGTTTATTGTATCCCTCTGACCTTCTTATTGACGATGAAACATAGAAATTGTATCGGAATTAAATACAAAAGGCACAATGCCGAATTAAGTACAAGATGACTGATTCTTCCTACTGTCTATGTTTTGAACCATTCCTGTGACACTAGTTATAGATTCCGATGCTTCACTTGAGGTTTACTGTATCCCTTGGACCTTGTTATTGACGATGAAACACAGAAACTGCATCGGAATTAAATACAAAAGGCACAATGCCGACTTAAGTACAAGAAGACTGACTCTTCCCACTGTCTATTTGAACCATTCCTGTGACACTAGTTATAGATTCCGATGCCTCACTTCAGGTTTACTGTTTCCCTTAGACCTTCTTATTGACGATGAAACACAGAAATTGCATCAGAATTAAATACAAAAGGCACAATGCCGAATTAAGTACAAGAAGACTGACTCTTCCTACTGGCTATGTTTTGAACCATTTCTGTGACACTAGTTATAGAGTCCGATGCTTCACTTCAGGTTTACTGTATCCCTTGGACATTCATATTGACGATGAATCACAGAAATTGCATCGGAATTAAATACAAAAGGCCCAATGCCGACTTAAGTACAACAAGACTGACTCTTCTTACTGTCTAAGTTTTGAACCATTACTGTGACACTAGTTATAGATTCCGATGCTTCACTCCAAGTTTACTGTATCCCTTGGACCTTCTTATTGACGATGAGACACTGAAATTGCATCGGAATTAAATACAAAAGGCACAATGCCGACTTAAGTACATGAAGACTTTCTCTTCTTACTGACTATGTTTTGAACCATTCCTGTGACACTAGTTATAGATTCCGATGCTTCACTTCAGGTTTACTGTATACCTTGGACCTTCTTATTGACGCTGAAACACAGAAATTGCATCGGAATTAAATAGAAAAGGCACAATGCCGACTTTAGTACAAGAAGACTGACTCTACTTACTGTCTATGTTTTGAACCATTCATGTGACACTAGTTAAAGATTCCGATGCTTCGCTTTAGGTTTACTGTATCCCTTGGATCATTTTATTGACGATGAAACACAGAAATTGCATCGGAATTAAATACAAAAGGAACAATGCCGACTTAACAACATGAAGACCGACTCTCCCGACTGACTATGCTTTGAACCATTCCTGTGACACTACTTATAGATTCCGATGCTTCACTTGAGGTTTACTGTATCCCTTGGACCTTCTTATTGACGATGAATCACAGAAATTGCATCGGAATTAAATACAAAAGGCCCAATGCCGACTTAAGTACAAGAAGACTGACTCTTCCTACTGGCTATGTTTTGAACCATTTTTGTGACACTAGTTATAGAGTCCGATACTACTCTTCAGGTTTACTGTATCCCTTGGACATTCTTATTGACGATGAATCACAGAAATTGCATCGGAATTAAATACAAAAGGCCCAATGCCGACTTAAGTACAAGAAGACTGACTCTTCTTACTGACAATGATTTGAACCATTCCTGTGACACTAGTTATAGATTCCGATGCTTCACTTCAGATTTACTGTATCCCTTGGACCTTCTTATTGACGATGAAACAGAGATATTGTATCGGAATTAAATGCAAAAGGCACAATGCCGAATTAAGTACAAGAAGACTGACTCTTCCTACTGTCTATGTTTTGAACCATTTCTGTGACACTAGTTATAGATTCCGATGCTTCACTTCAGGTTTACTGTATCCCTTGGACCTTCTTATTGACGATGAAAAACAGAAATTGCATCGGAATTAAATACAAAAGGCACAATGCCGACTTAAGTACAAAAAGACTGACTCTTCTTACTGACTATGTTTTGAACCATTCCTGTGACACTAGTTATAGTTTCCGATGCCTCACTTCAGGTTTACTGTATCTCTTGGACCTTGTTATTGACGATGAAACACAGAAATTGCATCGGAATCAAATACAAAAGGCACAATGCAACTTAGGTACAAGAAGACTGACTCTTCCTACTGTCTATGTTTTGAACCATTCCTGTGACACTAGTTTCAGATTCCGATGCTTCACTTCAGGTTAACTGTATCCCTCTGACCTTCTTGTTGACGATGGATCACAGAAATTGCATCGGAATTAAATACAAAAGGCACAATGCCGACTTAAATACAAGAAGACTGAATCTTACCACTGTCTATTTGAACCATTCCTGTGACACTAGTTATAGATTCCGATGCTTCACTTCAGGTTTAATGTTTCCCTTGGCCCTTCTTATTGACGATGAAACACAGAAATTGCATCAGAATTAAATACAAAAGGCACAATGCCGACTTAAGTACAAGAAGACTGACTCTTCCTACTGTCTATGTTTTGAACCATTTCTGTGACACTAGTTATAGAGTCCGATGCTTCACTTCAGGTTTACTGTATCTCTTGGACATTCTTATTGACGATGAATCACAGAAATAGCATCGGAATTAAATACAAAAGGCACAATGCCGACTTAAGTACCAGAAGACTGACTCTTCTTACTGTCTAAGTTTTGAACCATGACTGTGACACTAGTTATAGATTCCGATGCTTCACTCCAAGTTTACTGTATCCCTTGGACCTTCTTATTGACGATGAGACACAGAAATTGCATCGGAATCAAATACAAAAAGCACAATGCCGACTTAAGTACATGAAGACTGTCACTTCCTACTGACTATGTTTTGAACCATTCCTGTGACACTAGTTATAGATTCCGATGCTTCACTTCAGGTTTACTGTATACCTTGGACCTTCTTATTGACGATGAAAAACAGAAATTGCATCGGAGTTAAATACAAAATGCAAAATGCTGACTTAAGTACATGAAGACTGACTCTTCTTACTGTCTATATTTTGAACCATTCCTGTGACACTAGTTATAGATTCTGATGCTACACTCCAGGTGTACTGTATCCCTTGGACCATCTTATTGACGATGAAACACACAAATTGCATTGGAATTAAATACAAAAGGCACAATGCCGACTTAAGGTCAAGAAGACTGACTCTTCTTACTGACTTTGTTTTGAACCATTCCTGTGACACTAGTTATAGATTCCGATGCTTCACTTCAGGTTAATTGTATCCCTCTGACCTTCTTGTTGACGATGAAACACAGAAATTGTATCGGAATTAAATACAAAAGGCACAATGCCGAATTAAGTACAAGATGACTGATTCTTCCTACTGTCTATGTTTTGAACCATTCCTGTGACACTAGTTATAGATTCCGATGCTTCACTTGAGGTTTACTGTATCCCTTGGACCTTGTTATTGACGATGAAACACAGAAATTGCATCGGAATTAAATACAAAAGGCACAATGCCGACTTAAGTACAAGAAGACTGACTCTTCCCACTGTCTATTTGAACCATTCCTGTGACACTAGTTATAGATTCCGATGCCTCACTTCAGGTTTACTGTTTCCCTTAGACCTTCTTATTGACGATGAAACACAGAAATTGCATCAGAATTAAATACAAAAGGCACAATGCCGAATTAAGTACAAGAAGACTGACTCTTCCTACTGGCTATGTTTTGAACCATTTCTGTGACACTACTTATAGAGTCCGATGCTTCACTTCAGGTTTACTGTATCCCTTGGACATTCATATTGACGATGAATCACAGAAATTGCATCGGAATTAAATACAAAAGGCCCAATGCCGACTTAAGTACAACAAGACTGACTCTTCTTACTGTCTAAGTTTTGAACCATTACTGTGACACTAGTTATAGATTCCGATGCTTCACTCCAAGTTTACTGTATCCCTTGGACCTTCTTATTGACGATGAGACACTGAAATTGCATCGGAATTAAATACAAAAGGCACAATGCCGACTTAAGTACATGAAGACTTTCTCTTCTTACTGACTATGTTTTGAACCATTCCTGTGACACTAGTTATAGATTCCGATGCTTCACTTCAGGTTTACTGTATACCTTGGACCTTCTTATTGACGCTGAAACACAGAAATTGCATCGGAATTAAATACAAAAGGCACAATGCCGACTTAGTACAAGAAGACTGCCTCTTATTAATGACAATGATTTGAACCATTCCTGTGACACTAGTTATAGATTCCGATGCTTCACTTCAGATTTACTGTATCCCTTGGACCTTCTTATTGACGATGAAACAGAGATATTGTATCGGAATTAAATGCAAAAGGCACAATGCCGACTTAAGTACAAGAAGACTGACTCTTCTTACTGTCCATGATTTTAACCATTCATGTGACACTAGTTATAGATTCCGATGCTTCACCTCAGGTTTACTGTATCCCTTGGATCTTCTTATTGACGATGAAACACAGAAATTGCATCGGAATTAAATACAAAAGGCACAATGCCGACTTAATAACATGAAGACCGACTCTCCCGACTGACTATGTATTGAACCTTTCCTGTGACACTAGTTATAGATTTCGATGCTTCACTTCAGGTTTACTGTATCCCTTGGATCTTCTTATTGACGATGAAACACAGAAATTGCATCGGAATCAAATACAAAAGGCACAATGCAACTTAGGTACAAAAAGACTGACTCTTCCTACTGTCTATGTTTTGAACCATTCCTGTGACACTAGTTTCGGATTCCGATGCTTCACTTCAGGTTAACTGTATCCCTCTGACCTTCTTGTTGACGATGGATCACAGAAATTGCATCGGAATTAAATACAAAAGGCACAATGCCGACTTAAATACAAGAAGACTGAATCTTCCCACTGTCTATTTGAACCATTCCTGTGACACTAGTTATAGATTCCGATGCTTCACTTCAGGTTTAATGTTTCCCTTGGCTCTTCTTATTGACGATGAAACACAGAAATTGCATCAGAATTAAATACAAAAGGCACAATGCCGACTTAAGTACAAGAAGACTGACTCTTCCTACTGTCTATGTTTTGAACCATTTCTGTGACACTAGTTATAGAGTCCGATGCTTCACTTCAGGTTTACTGTATCTCTTGGACATTCTTATTGACGATGAATCACAGAAATAGCATCGGAATTAAATACAAAAGGCACAATGCCGACTTAAGTACAAGAAGACTGACTCATCTTACTGACTATGGTTTGAACCATTCCTGTGACACTAGTTATAGATTCCGATGCTTCACCTCAGGTTTACTGTATCCCTTGGGCATTGTCATTGACGATGAAACACAGAAATTGCATCGGAATTAAATACAAAAGGCAAAATGCCGACTTAAGTACACGAAGACTGACTCTTCTTACTGTCTATGTTTTGAACCATTCCTGTGACACTAGTTATAGATTCCGATGCTACACTCCAGGTTTACTGTATCCCTTGGACCTTCTTGTTGACCGTGAAACACAGAAATTTAATCGGAATTAATTACAAAAGACACAATGCCGACTTAAGGACAAGAAGACTGACTCTTCTTACTGACTTTGTTTTGAACCATTCCTGTGACACTAGTTATAGATTCCGATGCTTCACTCCAGGTTTACTGTATCCCTTGGGCATTCTTATTGACGATGAAACACAGAAATTGCATCGGAATTAGATACAAAAACACAATGCCGACTTAAGTACAAGAAGACTGACTCTTCTTACTGTCTATGTTTTGAACCATTCCATTGACTCTAGTTATAGATTCCGATGCTTCACTCCAGGTTTACTGTATCCCTTGGACCCTGTTATTGACGATGAAACACAAAAATTGCATCGGAATTAAATACAAACGGCACAATGCCGACTTAAGTACATGAAGACCGACTCTCCCTACTGACTATGTTTTGAACCATTCCTGTGACACTAGTTATAGATTCCGATGCTTCACTTGAGGTTTACTGCATCCCTCGGACATTCTTATTGTCGATGAAACACAGAAATTGCATCGGAATTAAATACAAAAGGCACAATGCCGACTTAAGTACAAGAAGACTAACTCTTCTTACTGTCTATGTTTTGAACCATTCCTGCGACAGTAGTTATAGATTCCGATGCTTCACTCCAGGTTTACCGTATGCCTTGGACCTTCGTATTGACGATGAAACACAGAAATTGCATCGGAATCAAATACAAAATGCACAATGCCGACTTAAGGACATGAAGACTGACTCTTCGTACTGACTATGTTTAGAACCATTCCTGTGACACTAGTTATAGATTCCGATGCTTCACCTCAGGTTTACTGTATCCCTTGGACATTCTTATTGACAATGAAACACAGAAATTGCATCGGAATTAAATGCAAAAGGCAAAATGCCTACTTAAGTACACGAAGACTGACTCTTCTTACTGTCTATGTTGTGCACCATTCCTGTGACACTAGTTATAGATTCCGATGGTACACTCCAGGTTTACTGTATCACTTGAACCTTCTTATTGACGATGAAACAGAGAAATTGGATCGGAATTAATTACAAAAGCACAATGACGACTTAAGGACAAGAAGACTGACTCTTCTTACTGACTTTGTTTTGAACCAATCCCTAGACACTAGTTATAGATTCCGGTGCTTCACTACACGTTTTTTGTATCCCTCTGACTTCTTATAGACGATGAAACACAGAAATTGCATCGGAATTAAAAAGAAAAGGGCCAAAGTGTCGACGTAAGTACAAGAAGACTGACTCTTCTTACTGTCTATGTTTTAGACCATTGCTGCGACACTAGTTATAGATTCCGATGCTTCCCTCCAAGTTTACTGTATCCCTTGGACCTTCTTATTGACGATGAAACACAGAAATTGCATTGCAATTAAATACAAAAGGCACAATGCCGACTTAAGTAAAAGAAGACTGACTCTTCCTACTGTCTATGTTTTGAACCATTTCTGTGAAACTAGTTATAGAGTCCGAAGCTTCACTTCAGGTTTACTGTATCCCTTGGACATTCTCATTCACGATGATTCACAGAAATTCCATCGGAATTAAATACAAAAGGCACAATGCCGACTTAAGTACAAGATGACTGACTCTTCCTACTGTCTATGTTTTGAACCATTCATGTGACACTAGTTATAGATTCCGATTCTTCACTTCAGGTTTACTGTATCCCTTGGATTTTCTTATTGACGATGAAACACGGAAATTGCATCGGAAATAAATACAAAAGGCACAATGCCGACTTAAGTACATGACGACCGACTCTCCCTACTGACTATGTTTTGAACCATTCCTGTGACACTAGTTATAGATTCCGATGCTTCACTTGAGGTTTACTGTATCCCTCGGACCTTCTTATTGACGATGAAACACAGAAATTGCATCGGAATTAAATACAAAAGGCACAATGCCGACTTAAGTACAAGAGGACTAACTCTTCTTACTGCCTATGATTTGAACCATTCCTGCGACACTAGTTATAGATTCCGATGCTTCACTCCAGGTTTACTGTATCCCTTGGACCTTCGTATTGACGATGAAACACAGAAATTACATTGGAATCAAATACAAAAGGTACAATTCCGACTTAAGGACATGAAGACTGACTCTTCGTACTGACTATGTTTAGAACCATTCCTGAGACACTAGCTATAGATTCCGATGCTTCACTTCAGGTTTACTGTATCCCTTGGACATTCTTATTGACGATGAAACACAGAATTTGCATCGGAATTAAATACAAAAGGCAATATGCCGACTTAAGTACATGAAGACTGACTCTTCTTACTGTCTATGTTTTAAACCATTCCTGTGACACTAGTTATAGATTCCGATGCTACACTCCAGGTTTACTGTATCCCTTGAACCTTCTTATTGACGACGAAACACTGAAATTGGATCGGAATTAATTACATAAGGCACAATGCCGACTTAAGGACAAGAAGACTGACTCTTCTTACTGACTTCATTTGAACGATTCCTGTGACACTAGTTATAGATTCCGATGCTTCACTTCAGGTTTATTGTATCCCTCAGACCTTCTTATTGACGATAAAACACAGAAATTGCATCGGAATTAAATAGAAAAGGCACAATGACGACTTAAGTACAAGATGACTTACTCTTCCTACTGTCTATGTTTTGAACCATTCCTGTGACTCTAGTTACAGATTCCGATGCTTCACTCCATGTTTACTGTATCCCTTGGGCCTTCTTATTGACGATGAAACACAGAAATTGCATCGGAATTAAATACAAAAGGCACAATGCCGACTTAGTACAAGAAGACTGACTCTTCTTACTGACAATGATTTGAACCATTCCTGTGACACTAGTAATAGATTCCGATGCTTCACTTCAGATTTACTGTATCCCTTGGACCTTCTTATTGACGATGAAACACAGATATTGTATCGGAATTAAATGCAAAAGGCACAATGCCGAATTAAGTACAAGAAGACTGACTCTTCCTACTGTCTATGTTTTGAACCATTCCTGTGACACTAGTTATAGATTCTGATGCTTCACTTGAGGTTTACTGTATCCCTTGGACCTTCTTATTGACGGTGAAAAACAGAAATTGCATCGGAAGAATAGAAAAGGCACAATGCCGACTTAAGTACAAGAAGACTGACTCTTCTTACAGTCCATGATTTTAACCATTCATGTGACACTAGTTATAGATTCCGATGCATCACTTCAGGTTTACTGTATCCCTTGGATCTTCTTATTGACGATGAAACACAGAAATTGCATCGGAATTAAATACAAAAGGCACAATGCCGACTTAATAACATGAAGACCGACTCTCCCGACTGACTATGTATTGAACCTTTCCTGTGACACTAGTTATAGATTCCGATGCTTCACTTGAGGTTTACTGTATCCCTTGGATCTTCTTATTGACGACGAAACACAGAAATTGAATCGGAATTAAATACAAAATGCACAATGCCGACTTAAGTACAAAAAGACTGACTCTTCTTACTGACTATGTTTTGAACCATTCCTGTGACACTAGTTATAGATTCCGATGCTTCACTTCAGGTTTACTGTGTCTCTTGGACCTTGTTATTGACGATGAAACACAGAAATTGCATCGGAATCAAATACAAAAGGCACAATGCGACTTAGGTACAAGAAGACTGACTCTTCCTACTGTCTATGTTTTGAACCATTCCTGTGACACTAGTTTCGGATTCCGATGCTTCACTTCAGGTTAACTGTATCCCTCTGACCTTCTTGTTGACGATGAAACACAGAAATTGCATCGGAATTAAATACAAAAGGCACAATGCCGACTTAAATACAAGAAGACTGAATCTTCCCACTGTCTATTTGAACCATTCCTGTGACACTAGTTATAGATTCCGATGCTTCACTTCAGATTTACTGTATCCCTTGGACCTTCTTATTGACGATGAAACACAGATATTGTATCGGAATTAAATGCAAAAGGCACAATGCCGAATTAAGTACAAGAAGGCTGACTCTTCCTACTGTCTATGTTTTGAACCATTCCTGTGACACTAGTTATAGATTCTGATGCTTCACTTGAGGTTTACTGTATCCCTTGGACCTTCTTATTGACGGTGAAAAACAGAAATTGCATCGGAAGAATAGAAAAGGCACAATGCCGACTTAAGTACAAGAAGACTGACTCTTCTTACAGTCCATGATTTTAACCATTCATGTGACACTAGTTATAGATTCCGATGCATCACTTCAGGTTTACTGTATCCCTTGGATCTTCTTATTGACGATGAAACACAGAAATTGCATCGGAATTAAATACAAAAGGCACAATGCCGACTTATTAACATGAAGACCGACTCTCCCGACTGACTATGTATTGAACCTTTCCTGTGACACTAGTTATAGATTCCGATGCTTCACTTGAGGTTTACTGTATCCCTTGGACCTTCTTATTGACGATGAAACACAGAAATTGCATCGGAATTAAATACAAAATGCACAATGCCGACTTAAGTACAAAAAGACTGACTCTTCTTACTGACTATGTTTTGAACCATTCCTGTGACACTAGTTATAGATTCCGATGCCTCACTTCAGGTTTACTGTGTCTCTTGGACCTTGTTATTGACGATGAAACACAGAAATTGCATCGGAATCAAATACAAAAGGCACAATGCGACTTAGGTACAAGAAGACTGACTCTTCCTACTGTCTATGTTTTGAACCATTCCTGTGACACTAGTTTCGGATTCCGATGCTTCACTTCAGGTTAACTGTATCCCTCTGACCTTCTTGTTGACGATGAAACACAGAAATTGCATCGGAATTAAATACAAAAGGCACAATGCCGACTTAAATACAAGAAGACTGAATCTTCCCACTGTCTATTTGAACCATTCCTGTGACACTAGTTATAGATTCCGATGCTTCACTTCAGGTTTAATGTTTCCCTTGGCCCTTCTTATTAACGATGAAACACAGAAATTGCATCAGAATTAAATACAAAAGGCACAATGCCGACTTAAGTACAAGAAGACTGACTCTTCCTACTGTCTATGTTTTGAACCATTTCTGTGACACTAGTTATAGAGTCCGATGCTACACTTCAGGTTTACTGTGTCCCTTGGACATTCTTATTGACGATGAATCACGGAAATAGCATCAGAATTAAATACAAAAGGCACAATGCCGACTTAAGTACAAGAAGACTGACTCTTCTTACTGTCTATGCTTTGAACCATTACTGTGACACTAGTTATAGATTCCGATGCTTCACTCCAGGTTTACTGTATCCCTTGGACCTTCTTATTGACGATGAGACACAGAAATTGCATCGGAATTAAATACAAAAAGCACAATGCCGACTTAAGTACATGAAGACTGTCACTTCTTACTGACTATGTTTTGAACCATTCCTGTGACACTAGTTATAGATTCCGATGCTTCACTTCAGGTTTACTGTATCCCTTGGACCTTCTAATTGACGATGAATAACAGAAATTGCATCGGAGTTAAATACAAAATGCAAAATGCTGACTTAAGTACATGAAGACTGACTCTTCTTACTGTCTATATTTTGAACCATTCCTGTGACACTAGTTGTGGTGTCACCGCCAGACACCACACTTGCTAGGTGGTAGCTTAAATCGGCCGCGGTCCATGTAGTACATGTCGGACCCGCGTGTCGCCACTGTGATCGCAGACCTAGCGCCACCACCAAGGCAGGTCTCGTGATACGAGAGTGGACTCGCCCCAGTTGTACGAGAACCTAGCTACCGCCCAGTTGTACGAGAACCTAGCTACCGCCCAGTTGTACGAGAACCTTAGCTACCGACCAGATGTACGAAGCCTCTCTCTCTCATTAGCCGAGAGACAGAATAGCCATCAGCTAAGTTAATGGCTACTAACTAGCAAGGCGCCATTGGTATCAGTGCCTATAGCTTATGAGTATTCAAGAGAGATGTATTCCAAGGACTAATTAAAAGATAAGTAATAAGCATCTACATACTTTTCTTCTTATTCATTTATAAGTTCTCATGTTCCAGACTTCACGCCCGTCTGCTTTAGCCGTGCGTGCCCTATCGGCTACAGCGTTAGTGTAGATTGCATTTTCAGCCATCTAAACTTCACGGTGTCGGCCCAGCTACCGACACAACATTTATTGGCGACGAGCAAAAGAGTTTGTATTAATTCGTTAACAACATTGGCGACGATTTACAGTGTTCTGATTGCTTACATTTAATTGTGTCATGGCTTCGCCACATTCTCCAGATGTACTGTCCGAATTTTATCGCTTGCAGAATCAGCAGTCGCAGGCGTTACTGGATGCCCTTGGACAGCTCGTCCAGGGTCAACGTGCGCTGCACACCGATGCGGCCGCCGCCGCTTCTTCGCTACCGCTGCCACTAAACGCTGTTGCACCTCCCTTTCGACCATACGTGGCAGCCGATGAGACCTGGCAAGAGTGGTCTCGCCAGTTCCACTTTCACCTCGCTGCCTACAGAATTCAAGGTAATGAGCGGCAGCCGTTTTTGCTTTCTTGTGTCGGTGTGTCCACATACCGTGTGATAGTGAAATTGTTTCCCCGGCGCGACGTAGCAACTTTGTCCTACGAGGAAATTTTGTCTGCATTAGATGCCTATTTCAAAGAAACAGTTAATGTGGTTGCAAAACGGTATACGTTCTTTCGTACAAAACGTACGGCCGGTCAAACTAATAGGGAGTGGGTAGCAACATTGCAAGGACTTACTAGGGACTGTGCCTTTGAATGTGACTGTGGTCTTTCTTATTCAGATACAATGGTGCGTGATGCAATTGCACAGAACGTTTCTGATGTTCGCATACGGGAGCAAATTTTGAAACTAGTTAATCCCTCCCTTCAACAAGTGATAGACATATTGGATAGACAGGACACACTTGACTGTGCTCAGGAATCTTTTGAAACTTCGCCAGCCGTGTGTAACATTAACCGGCCCACTGGACGCGCTGCGCGGCCCGGTAACCGGGCCTTGCGCACGTCGACACAGCGACCGCCGCGTGCTAAGCCAGGTGTGCCGCGCCAGCCCACAAATGCAGTGAAATCATGCCCGCGGTGTGCTACTAGACATTCGCGTGAACATTGCCCGTCACGCCAAGCTATTTGCTTTTTCTGCAATAAGAAAGGACATGTTCAAAGTGTTTGCCAGAAAAAGCTCAGATCAGACAATCACAATCATTCCAGGCCCTTTGCTTCGCGCCGGAATCGAACCAAGGACACTCAGGCTCGTGGACCTTCGCCTATGGACATTCATGTCGTTAATTCCACTTCGTCCAGTGACACTTTCTCTAACAGTGACTGTAATCGTCCCACAAAAACTGTGCGTCGACGTCGTCGGAAATCACGTCAATTAGCAAGTGATTCTGTACCAGTGTCTGTTCCAATTGCACAAAACAGTCGCTCTTGTCGTCAGCAGGACAATAAACTTTTTGTGGACTTAGACTTTGAAGGCAAAGTGATACCATTCCAGCTCGATACCGGAGCTGCAGTTTCATTGCTCAATCATGACACGTACAAACAACTGGGCAAACCTCCGTTGCGTTCCGCAAATGTTAAGCTAACTACATATTCCAGACAGACAATTCCTGTGTTAGGACAGTGCAGCCTTCTTGCAACATACAAGGGACACACAAAACTTGTGTCATTTTACGTTCTTCGTTCTTCTTCTGCAGTGAATTTGTTTGGTCTCGATTTATTTAAGTTGTTTAACATGTCTATTGTAAATCAGGTGCTATCAGTGGATCAGACTGTGCCTACAGACAGTGTTTCTCGGCTGTGTGAAGAATTTGCAGACATTTTTGCACCGGGCTTAGGTTGCGCTAAAAACTATGAAGCACATTTGGAACTGGAAGGAAACGCGCAACCGCAATTTTTCAGAGCGCGCAATGTTCCCCACGCATTGCGTCAGGAGGTCGCCAGAACATTGCACAATGTAGAATCACAAGGTGTGAGTGAATGTGCGCAATGCCTCTTCTCTTTCAGCTCCGCTTCATCGCGTACGCCGTACAGGTGTTCCGTTCGTCTGGACGACGGAATGTGAACGCGCCTTTCGCCAGTTGAAATCGGGGTTGCTTTCTAATACTTGCCTTACGCCATTCGATCCCCAGAAACCCCTTTTGTTGATGGTAGATGCATCGGATTTCGGGATCGGTGCTGTGCTTGCGCACAAAGTTGGCTCCCATGATCGCCCTATTGCCTTTGCGTCCAAATTGCTCTCGTCTGCGCAAAGAAATTATTCACAGATAGAGAAAGAAGCTTTGGCTCTCGTGTTTGGTGTTACTAAGTTCCATGATTTCTTGTATGGTCGTCACTTTACCATCATCACAGACCACAAACCTTTGACATCGCTTTTTCATCCGACCAAGCCTGTACCTCCACGTACAGCGCAGAAATTCATTCGCTGGTCTCTTTTCCTCTCGCAGTACCGCTACGATATCTTGTATCGGTCCACTGCTAAGCACGGAAACGCCGATGCGTTGTCCCGTTTGCCTGTTGCTGAGGATAAAGCATTCGATTCTTCCGAACTTGCTTGCATGTTCATTGATTCGGAAACCGATGAAGTGGTCGAATCGTTTCCGATTGATTTTCGTCGTGTCGCTACAGCCACAGCTGCTGACCCTGTCCTTGCTACTGTTTTACGTTTTGTTGCTACGCAATGGCCTTTGTCAAAGTCTCGGATCGAGGATCCGTTGGTTCGCCGATTTTTTGCTCACAAGGAGAGACTTTTTGTTCGACGTGGTGTTTTGTTGTTGCGTTCTGATAATGATCAGTCCCGAGTCGTGGTCCCACGTTCGTTACAGTCCTCTGTTTTACGGCTTCTTCACCAAGGACATTGGGGTATAGTGCGAACGAAACAACTTGCTCGTCAGCACTGTACTTGGTTCGGAATCGATGCTGCGATTACGAATATGTGTTCTTCGTGCCCGGCGTGTGCCGAACAACAATCCGCACCGCCGCGGAAAGTCTTTGCGTGGCCAAAAGCCACTTCCCCTTGGCAACGCTTGCACATTGATTTTGCTGGTCCATTCTGGAATGCTCGATGGTTGGTTCTGGTCGATGCCTTCAGTAATTTTCCTTTTGTTGTCCGGATGTCTTCCACGACGTCCTCCGCCACCATCCAAGCGTTGTCTGCTATCTTTTGCATTGAAGGTCTTCCGCAGACTATTGTTTCCGACAATGGCCCACAATTCATGTCCGCAGAATTTCAGTCATTCTGCCAGGCCAATGGTATTCAACATCTGACATCCGCGCCGTTTTCGCCTCAGTCCAACGGTGCCGCTGAACGATTGGTCCGGACTTTCAAGTCACAGATGTTGAAATTGAAAGAGTCGCATTCTCGGGAGGACGCATTGTTGCTCTTTTTGTCTTCGTATCGCTCTCAGCCCCGAGATGGTCGCTCGCCGGCTGAGTTGCTCCACGGTCGTCCTCATCGCACCTTGGTGTCTTTGCTGCATCCGCCGCATCAGGTTCCTGTGCAGCGGCAGACTCCTGCTTTTGCTCCAGGCGACGTTGTATTTTATCGCAACTATCGAGGTTCACGGCGTTGGCTCGCAGGGCGCATTCTTCGCTGCCTCGGCCGCGCGATGTATTTGGTTTTGGGGGCCTCTGGTGAGGTGCGTCGGCATCTCAATCAGCTGCGCCTCTGTCGTCGCTCGGGTTCTGCCGCTCCCCGTCTGCTTTCAGCGACGGTGGCGTCCGGTCAGCGCCCTGGGGACCCATCTACTGGCTCGCCTCATCCCCAGGTGTTACCGACGATGCCTTCCATTTTGCCCGATGGCGACGCGCCGCCGCCGCCGCCGCAGCAGCAGCGGCCGCCGCCGCCGCCGCTTGTTCTCCCGCCGGCGCCGCCCGCGTTCGACGCTTCGTTGCAGCCGCCAAGCGCCTCCCAGGGTCACGCGCCGCCGATCGCTTCCCGTGACCAGCTGTCCTCCGCCATGGAACTCCCGCCCGCTCCGGACCACATGACGTCATCGCGCGTCGGCTACCCCGACGCAATGGAAATTGACCCTTCGGTCCCTCCTGTCTCATTACGGGCGCATACACCGCATGTTGACGTGCACCCTGGACTAGTTTTTCAGGCGTTTCCTAGCTCCCCTCGGACCGAATGGCCGGGTGCGGGTGGCACACCCTCGCCTGTTGTTAGGATCCCCACCTCATCGCATACGTCAACATGTGGTCCTCCCCACGGCGGGCGGAAGCCTTATCACACAACCGTTCGCCGATTTGCGGGGGAGGAATGTGGTGTCACCGCCAGACACCACACTTGCTAGGTGGTAGCTTAAATCGGCCGCGGTCCATGTAGTACATGTCGGACCCGCGTGTCGCCACTGTGATCGCAGACCTAGCGCCACCACCAAGGCAGGTCTCGTGATACGAGAGTAGACTCGCCCCAGTTGTACGAGAACCTAGCTACCGCCCAGTTGTACGAGAACCTAGCTACCGCCCAGTTGTACGCGAACCTAGCTATCGCCCAGTTGTACGAGAACCTAGCTACCGCCCAGTTGTACGAGAACCTTAGCTACCGACCAGATGTACGAAGCCTCTCTCTCTCATTAGCCGAGAGACAGAATAGCCATCAGCTAAGTTAATGGCTACTAACTAGCAAGGCGCCATTGGTATCAGTGCCTATAGCTTACGAGTATTCAAGAGAGATGTATTCCAAGGACTAATAAAAAGATAAGTAATAAGCATCTACATACTTTTCTTCTTATTCATTTATAAGTTCTCATGTTCCAGACTTCACGCCCGTCTGCTTTAGCCGTGCGTGCCCTATCGGCTACAGCGTTAGTGTAGATTGCATTTTCAGCCATCTAAACTTCACGGTGTCGGCCCAGCTACCGACACAACACTAGTTATAGATTCTGATGCTACACTCCAGGTGTACTGTATCCCATGGACCATCTTATTGACGATGAAACACACAAATTGCATTGGAATTAAATACAAAAGGCACAATGCCGACTTAAGGTCAAGAAGACTGACTCTTCTTACTGACTTTGTTTTGAACCATTCCTGTGAAACTAGTTATAGATTCCGATGCTTCACTTCAGGTTTATTGTATCCCTCTGACCTTCTTATTGACGATGAAACACAGAAATTGTATCGGAATTAAATACAAAAGGCACAATGCCGAATTAAGTACAAGATGACTGACTCGTCCTACTGTCTATGTTTTGAACCATTCCTGTGACACTAGTTATAGATTCCGATGCTTCACTTGAGGTTTACTGTATCCCTTGGACCTTGTTATTGACGATGAAACACAGAAATTGCATCGGAATTAAATACAAATGGCACAATGCCGACTTAAGTACAAGAAGACTGACTCTTCCCACTGTCTATTTGAACCATTCCTGTGACACTAGTTATAGATTCCGATGCCTCACTTCAGGTTATTGTTTCCCTTAGACCTTCTTATTGACGATGAAACACAGAAATTGCATCACAATTAAATACAAAAGGCACAATGCCGAATTAAGTACAAGAAGACTGACTCTTCCTACTGGCTATGTTTTGGACCATTTCTGTGACACTAGTTATAGAGTCTGATGCTTCACTTCAGGTTTACTGTATCCCTTGGACATTCTTATTGACGATGAAACACAGAAATTGCATCGGAATTAAATACAAAAGGCAAAATGCCGACTTAAGTACACGAAGACTGACTTTTCTTACTGTCTATGTTTTGAACCATTCCTGTGACACTAGTTATAGATTCCGATGCTACACTCCAGGTTTACTGTATCCCTTGGACCTTCTTGTTGACCGTGAAACACAAAAATTAAATCGGAATTAATTACAAAAGACACAATGCCGACTTAAGGACAAGAAGACTGACTCTTCTTACTGACTTTGCTTTGAACCGTTCCTGTGACACTAGTTATAGATTCCGATGCTTCACTCCAGGTTTACTGTATCCCTTGGGCATTCTTATTGACGATGAAACACAGAAATTGCATCGGAATTAGATACAAAAAGCACAATGCCGACTTAAGTACAAGAAGACTGACTCTTCTTACTGTCTATGTTTTGAACCATTCCATTGACTCTAGTTATAGATTCCGATGCTTCACTCCAGGTTTACTGTATCCCTTGGACCCTGTTATTGACGATGAAACACAAAAATTGCATCGGAATTTAATACAAACGGCACAATGCCGACTTAAGTACATGAAGACCGACTCTCCCTACTGACTATGTTTTGAACCATTCCTGTGACACTAGTTATAGGTTCCGATGCTTCACTTGAGGTTTACTGCATCCCTCGGACATTCTTATTGTCGATGAAACACAGAAATTGCATCGGAATTATATACAAAAGGCACAATGCCGACTTAAGTACAAGAAGACTAACTCTTCTTACTGTCTATGTTTTGAACCATTCCTGCGACAGTAATTATAGATTCCGATGCTTCACTCCAGGTTTACCGTATGCCTTGGACCTTCGTATTGACGATGAAACACAGAAATTGCATCGGAATCAAATACAAAATGCACAATGCCGACTTAAGGACATGAAGCCTGACTCTTCGTACTGACTATGTTTAGAACCATTCCTGTGACACTAGTTATAGATTCCGATGCTTCACCTCAGGTTTACTGTATCCCTTGGACATTCTTATTGACGATGAAACACAGAAATTGCATCGGAATTAAATGCAAAAGGCAAAATGCCTATTTAAGTACACGAAGACTGACTCTTCTTACTGTCTATGTTATGCACCATTCCTGTGACACTAGTTATAGATTCCGATGCTACACTCCAGGTTTACTGTATCACTTGAACCTTCTTATTGACGATGAAACAGACAAATTGGATCGGAATTAATTACAAAAGCACAATGCCGACTTAAGTACATGAGGACCGACTCTCCCTACTGACTATGTTTTGAACAATTCCTGTGACACTAGTTATAGATTCCGATGCTTCACTTGAGGTTTACTGTATCCCTCGGACCTTCTTATTGACGATGAAACACAGAAATTGCATCGGAATTAAATACAAAAGGCACAATGCCGACTTAAGTACAAGAGGACTAACTCTTCTTACTGTCTATGATTTGAACCATTCCTGCGACACTAGTTATAGATTCCGATGCTTCACTCCAGGTTTACTGTATCCCTTGGACCTTCGTATTGACGATGAAACACAGAAATTACATTGGAATCAAATACAAAAGGTACAATTCCGACTTAAGGACATGAAGACTGACTCTTCGTACTGACTATGTTTAGAACCATTCCTGAGACACTAGCTATAGATTCCGATGCTTCACTTCAGGTTTACTGCATCCCTTGGACATTCTTATTGACGATGAAACACAGAATTTGCATCGGAATTAAATACAAAAGGCAATATGCCGACTTAAGTACATGAAGACTGACCCTTCTTACTGTCTATGTTTTAAACCATTCCTGTGACACTAGTTATAGATTCCGATGCTACACTCCAGGTTTACTGTATCCCTTGAACCTTCTTATTGACGACGAAACACTGAAATTGGATCGGAATTAATTACATAAGGCACAATGCCGACTTAAGGACAAGAAGACTGACTCTTCTTACTGACTTCATTTGAACGATTCCTGTGACACTAGTTATAGATTCCGATGCTTCACTTCAGGTTTATTGTATCCCTCAGACCTTCTTATTGACGATAAAACACAGAAATTGCATCGGAATTAAATAGAAAAGGCACAATGTCGACTTAAGTACATGAAGACTGTCTCTTCTTACTGACTATGTTTTGAACCATTCCTGTGACACTAGTTATAGATTCCGATGCCTCCCTTCAGGTTTACTGTATCCCTTGGACCTTGTTATTGACGACGAAACACAGAAATTGCATCGGAATTAAATACAAAAGGAACAATGCCGACTTAAGTACAAGAAGACTGACTCTTCCCACTGTCTATTTGAACCATTCCTGTGACACTAGTTATAGATTCCGATGCCTCACTTCAGGTTTATTGTTTCCCTTAGACCTTCATATTGGCGATGAAACACAGAAATTGCATCAGAATTAAATACAAAAGGCACAATGCCGAATTAAGTACAAGAAGACTGACTCTTCCTACTGGCTATGTTTTGAACCATTACTGTGACACTAGTTATAGATTCCGATGCTTCACTCCAGGTTTACTGTATCCCTTGGACCTTCTTACTGACGATGAGACACAAAAATTGCATCGCAATTAATCACAAAAGGCACAATGCCGACTTAAGTACAAGAAGACTGAATCTTCTTACTGTCTATGTTTTGAACCATTCCTGTGACACAAGTTATAGATTCCGATGCTTCACTTCAGGTTTACTGTATCCCTTGGATCTTCTTATTGACGATGAAACACATAAATTGCATCGGAAATAATCACAAATGGCACAATGCCGACTTAACTACAAGAAGACTGACTCTTCTTACTGACTTTGTTTTGAACCATTCCTGTGACACTAGTTATAGATTCCGATGCTTCACTTCAGGTTTACTGTATCCCTCTGACCTTCTTATTGACGATGAAACACAGATATTGCATCGGAATTGAATACAAAAGGCACAATGCCGACTTAAGTACAAGAAGACTGACTCTTCTTACTGACAATGCTTTGAAACATTCCTGTGACACTAGTTATAAATTCCGATGCTTCACTTCAGGTTTACTGTATGCCTTGGAACTTCTTATTGACGATGAAACACAGAAATTGCATCGGAATTAAATAGAAAAGGCACAATGCCGACTTAAGTACACGAAGACTGACTCTGCTTACTGTCTTTGGTTTGAACCATTCCTGTGACACTAGTTATGGATTCCGATGCTTCACTTCAGGTTTACTGTATCCCTTGGACCTTCTTATTGACGATGAAACACAGAAATTGCATGGGAAATAAATACAAAAGCAACAATGCCAACTTAAGTACAAGAAGACTGACACTTCTTACTGCCTATGTTTTGAACCATTCCTGTGACACTAGTTATAGATTCCGATGCTGCACTTCAGGTTTACTGTATCCCTCTGATCTTCATATTGACGATGAAACACAGAAATTGCATGGGAATTAAATGCAAAAGGCACAATGCCAACTTAAGTACAAGAAGACTGACACTTCTTACTGTCTATGTTTTGAACCATTCCTGTGACACTAGTTATAGATTCCGATGCTTCACTTCAGGTTTACTGTATCCCTTGGACCCTGTTATTGACGATGAAACACAAAAATTGCATCGGAAATAAATACAAAAGGCACAATGCCGACTTAAGTACAAGAAGACTGACTCTTCTTACTGACTATGGTTTGAACCATTCCTGTGACACTAGTTATAGATTCCTATGCTTCACCTCAGGTTTAATGTATCCCTTGGGCATTCTTATTGACGATGAAACACAGAAATTGCATCGGAATTAAATACAAAAGGCAAAATGCCGACTTAAGTACACGAAGACTGACTCTTCTTACTGTCTATGTTATGAACCATTCCTGTGACACTAGTTATAGATTCCCATGCTACACTCCATTTTTACTGTATCCCTTGGACCTTCTTATTGACCGTGATACACAGTAATTAAATCGGAATTAATTACAAGAGGCACAATGCCGATTAAAGGACAAGAAGACTGACTCTTCTTACTGACTTTGTTTTGAACCATTCCTGTGACACTAGTTATAGATTCCGATGCTTCACTCCAGGTTTACTGTATCCCTTGGACCTTCTTATTGACGATGAAATACAGAAATTGCATCGGAATTAAATACAAAAGGCACAATGCCGACTTAAGTACAAGAAGACTGACTCTTCCTACTGTCTATGTTTTGAACGATTCATGTGACACTAGTTATAGATTCCGATGCTTCACTTCAGGTTTACTGTGTCCCTTGGATCTTCTTATTGACGATGAAACACAGAAATTGCATCGGAATTAAATACAAATGGCACAATGCCGACTTAAGTACATGAAGACCGACTCTCCCTACTGACTATGTTTTGAACCATTCCTGTGACACTAGTTATAGATTCCGATGCTTCACTTGAGGTTTACTGTATCCCTCGGACCTTCTTATTGTCGATGAAACACAGAAATTGCATCGGAATTAAATACAAAAGGCACAATGCCGACTTAAGTACAAGAAGACTAACTCTTCTTACTGTCTATGTTTTGAACCATTCCTGCGACACTAGTTATAGATTCCGATGCTTCACTCCAGGTTTACCGTATGCCTTGGACCTTCGTATTGACGATGAAACACAGAAATTGCATCGGAATCAAATACAAAATGCACAATACCGACTTAAGGACATGAAGACTGACTCTTCGTACTGACTATGTTTAGAACCATTCCTGTGACACTAGTTATAGATTCCGATGTTTCACCTCAGGTTTACTGTATCCCTTGGACATTCTTATTGACGATGAAACACAGAAATTGCATCGGAATTAAATGCAAAAGGCAAAATGCCTACTTAAGTACACGAAGACTGACTCTTCTTACTGTCTATGTTATGAACCATTCCTGTGACACTAGTTATAGATTCCGATGCTACACTCCAGGTTTACTGTATCACTTGAACCTTCTTATTGACGATGAAACAGAGAAATTGGATCGGAATTAATTACAAAAGCACAATGCCGACTTAAGGACAAGAAGACTGACTCTTCTTACTGACTTTGTTTTGAACCATTCCTGTGACACTAGTTATAGATTCCGATGCTTCACTACAGGTTTATTGTATCCCTCTGACCTTCTTATAGACGATGAAACACAGAAATTGCATCGGAATTAAATAGAAAAGGGCCAAAGTGTCGACTTAAGTACAAGAAGACTGACTCTTCTTACTGGCTATGTTTTAGACCATTCCTGCGACACTAGTTATAGATTCCGATGCTTCACTCCAGGTTTACTGTATCCCTTGGACCTTCTTATTGACGATGAAACACAGAAATGGCATCGGAATTAAATACAAAAGGCACAATGCCGACTTAAGTACAAGAAGACTGACTCTTCCTACTGTCTATGCTTTGAGCCATTCCTGTGACACTAGTTATAGATTCCGATGCTTCACTTCAGGTTTACTGTATCCCTCTGACCTTCTTATTGACGATGAAACACAGAAATTGCATCGGAATTGAATACAAAAAGCACAATGCCGACTTAAGTACAAGAAGACTGACTCTTCTTACTGACAATGTTTTGAACCATTCCTGTGACACTAGTTATAGATTCCGATGCTTCACTTCAGGTTTACTGTATGCCTTGGAACTTCTTATTGACGATGAAACACAGAAATTGCATCGGAATTAAATAGAAAAAGCACAATGCCGACTTAAGTACACAAAGACTGACTCTTCTTACTGTCTATGGTTTGAACCATTCCTGTGACACTAGTTATAGATTCCGATGCTTCACTTCAGGTTTACTGTATCCCTTGGCCTTCTTATTGACGATGAAACACAGAAATTGCATGGGAATTAAATACAAAAGCAACAATGCCAACTTAAGTACAAGAAGACTGACACTTCTTACTGTCTATGTTTTGAACCATTCCTGTGACACTAGTTACAGATTCCGATGCTTCACTTCAGGTTTACTGTATCCCTCTGATCTTCTTATTGACGATGAAACACAGAAATGGCATCGGAATTGAATACAAAAGGCACAATGCCGACTTAAGTACAAGAAGACTGACTCTTCTTACTGACAATGTTTTGAACCATTCCTGTGACACTAGTTATAGATTCCGATGCTTCACTTCAGGTTTACTGTATGCCTTGGAACTTCTTGTTGACGATGAAACACAGAAATTGCATCGGAATTAAATAGAAAAGGCACAATGCCGACTTAAGTACACGAAGACTGACTCTTCTTACTGTCTATGGTTTGAACCATTCCTGTGACACTAGTCATAAATTCCGATGCTTCACTTCAGGTTTACTGTATCCCTTTGACCTTCTTATTGACCGTGAAACACAGAAATTAAATCGGAATTAATTACAAAAGGCACAATGCCGACTTAAGGACAAGAAGACTGACTCTTCTTACTGACTTTGCTTTGAACCATTCCTGTGACACTAGTTATAGATTCCGATGCTTCACTCCAGGTTTACTGTATCCCTTGGACCTTCTTATTGACGATGAAACACAGAAATGGCATCGGAATTAAATACAAAAGGCACAATGCCGACTTAAGTACAAGAAGACTGACTCTTCCTACTGTCTATGCTTTGAGCCATTCCTGTGACACTAGTTATAGATTCCGATGCTTCACTTCAGGTTTACTGTATCCCTCTGACCTTCTTATTGACGATGAAACACAGAAATTGCATCGGAATTGAATACAAAAAGCACAATGCCGACTTAAGTACAAGAAGACTGACTCTTCTTACTGACAATGTTTTGAACCATTCCTGTGACACTAGTTATAGATTCCGATGCTTCACTTCAGGTTTACTGTATGCCTTGGAACTTCTTATTGACGATGAAACACAGAAATTGCATCGGAATTAAATAGAAAAAGCACAATGCCGACTTAAGTACACAAAGACTGACTCTTCTTACTGTCTATGGTTTGAACCATTCCTGTGACACTAGTTATAGATTCCGATGCTTCACTTCAGGTTTACTGTATCCCTTGGCCTTCTTATTGACGATGAAACACAGAAATTGCATCGGAATTAAATACAAAAGCAACAATGCCAACTTAAGTACAAGAAGACTGACACTTCTTACTGTCTATGTTTTGAACCATTCATGTGACACTAGTTACAGATTCCGATGCTTCACTTCAGGTTTACTGTATCCCTCTGATCTTCTTATTGACGATGAAACACAGAAATGGCATCGGAATTGAATACAAAAGGCACAATGCCGACTTAAGTACAAGAAGACTGACTCTTCTTACTGACAATGTTTTGAACCATTCCTGTGACACTAGTTATAGATTCCGATGCTTCACTTCAGGTTTACTGTATGCCTTGGAACTTCTTGTTGACGATGAAACACAGAAATTGCATCGGAATTAAATAGAAAAGGCACAATGCCGACTTAAGTACACGAAGACTGACTCTTCTTACTGTCTATGGTTTGAACCATTCCTGTGACACTAGTCATAAATTCCGATGCTTCACTTCAGGTTTACTGTATCCCTTTGACCTTCTTATTGACCGTGAAACACAGAAATTAAATCGGAATTAATTACAAAAGGCACAATGCCGACTTAAGGACAAGAAGACTGACTCTTCTTACTGACTTTGCTTTGAACCATTCCTGTGACACTAGTTATAGATTCCGATGCTTCACTCCAGGTTTACTGTATCCCTTGGACATTCTTATTGACGATGAAACACAGAAATTGCATCGGAATTAAATGCAAAAGGCAAAATGCCTACTGAAGTACACGAAGACTGACTCTTCTTGCTGTCTATGTTATGAACCATTCCTGTGACACTAGTTATAGATTCCGATGCTACACTCCAGGTTTACTGTATCACTTGAACCTTCTTATTGACGATGAAACAGAGAAATTGGATCGGAATTAATTACAAAAGCACAATGCCGACTTAAGGACAAGAAGACTGACTCTTCTTACTGACTTTGTTTTGAACCATTCCTGTGACACTAGTTATAGATTCCGATGCTTCACTACAGGTTTATTGTATCCCTCTGACCTTCTTATAGACGATGAAACACAGAAATTGCATCGGAATTAAATAGAAAAGTGCCAAAGTGTCGACTTAAGTACAAGAAGACTGACTCTTCTTACTGTCTATATTTTAGACCATTCCTGCGACACTAGTTATAGATTCCGATGCTTCACTCCAGGTTTACTGTATCCCTTGGACCTTCTTATTGATGATGAAACACAGAAATGGCATCGGAATTAAATACAAAAGGCACAATGCCGACTTATGTTCAAGAAGACTGACTCTTCCTACTGTCTATGTTTTGAACCATTTCTGTGACACTAGTTATAGAGTCCGAAGCTTCACTTCAGGTTTACTGTATCCCTTGGACATTCTTATTGACGATGATCCACAGAAATTCCATCGGAATTAAATACAAAAGGCACAATGCCGACTTAAGTACAAGAAGACTGACTCTTCCTACTGTCTATGTTTTGAACCATTCATGTGACACTAGTTATAGATTCCGATGCTTCACTTCAGGTTTATTGTATCCCTTGGATTTTCTTATTGACGATGAAACACAGAAATTGCATCGGAATTAAATACAAAAGGCACAATGCCGACTTAAGTACATGACGACCGACTCTCCCTACTGACTATGTTTTGAACCATTCCTGTGACACTAGTTATAGATTCCGATGCTTCACTTGAGGTTTACTGTATCCCTCGGACCTTCTTATTGACGATGAAACACAGAAATTGCATCGGAATTAAATGCAAAAGGCACAATGCCGACTTAAGTACAAGAAGACTAACTCTTCTTACTGTCTATGAATTGAACCATTCCTGCGACACTAGTTATAGATTCCGATGCTTCACTCCAGGTTTACTGTATCCCTTGGACCATCGTATTGACGATGAAACACAGAAATTACATTGGAATCAAATACAAAAGGTTCAATTCCGACTTAAGGACATGAAGACTGACTCTTCGAACTGACTATGTTTAGAACCATTCCTGAGACACTAGCTATAGATTCCGATGCTTCACTTCAGGTTTACTGTATCCCTTGGACCTTCTTATTGACGATGAAACACAGAAATTGCATCGGAATTAAATGCAAAAGGCACAATGCAGACTTAAGTACAAGAAGACTGACTCTTCTTACTGTCTATGTTTTGAACCATGACTGTGACACTAGTTATAGATTCCGATGCTTCACTCCAAGTTTACTGTATCCCTTGGACCTTCTTATTGACGATGAGACACAGAAATTGCATCGGAATTAAATACAAAAAGCACAATGCCGACTTATGTACATGAAGACTGTCACTTCTTACTGACTATGTTTTGAACCATTCCTGTGACACTAGTTATAGATTCCGATGCTTCACTTCAGGTTTACTGTATCCCTTGGACCTTCTTATTGACGATGAAAAACAGAAATTGCATCGGAGTTAAATACAAAATGCAAAATGCTGACTTAAGTACATGAAGACTGACTCTTCTTACTGTCTATTTTTTGAACCATTCCTGTGACACTAGTTATAGATTCTGATGCTACACTCCAGGTGTACTGTATCCCTTGGACCATCTTATTGACGATGAAACACACAAATTGCATTGGAATGAAATACAAAAGGCACAATGCCGACTTAAGGTCAAGAAGACTGACTCTTCTTACTGACTTTGTTTTGAACCATTCCTGTGACACTAGTTATAGATTCCGATGCTTCACTTCAGGTTTATTGTATCGCGCTGACCTTCTTATTGACGATGAAACACAGAAATTGTATCGGAATTAAATACAAAAGGCACAATGCCGAATTAAGTACAAGATGACTGATTCTTCCTACTGTCTATGTTTTGAACCATTCCTGTGACACTAGTTATAGATTCCGATGCTTCACTTGAGGTTTACTGTATCCCTTGGACCTTGTTATTGACGATGAAACACAGAAATTGCATCGGAATTAAATACAAAAGGCACAATGCCGACTTAAGTACAAGAAGACTGACTCTTCCCACTGTCTATTTGAACCATTCCTGTGACACTAGTTATAGATTCCGATGCCTCACTTCAGGTTTATTGTTTCCCTTAGACCTTCTTATTGACGACGAAACACAGAAATTGCATCAGAATTAAATACAAAAGGCACAATGCCGAATTAAGTACAAGAAGACTGACTCTTCCTACTGGCTATGTTTTGAACCATATCTGTGACACTAGTTATAGAGTCCGATGCTTCACTTCAGGTTTACTGTATCCCTTGGACATTCTTATTGACGATGAATCACAGAAATTGCATCGGAATTAAATACAAAAGGCCTAATGCCGACTTAAGTACAAGAAGACTGACTCATCTTACTGTCTAAGTTTTGAACCATTACTGTGACACTAGTTATAGATTCCGATGCTTCACTCCAGGTTTACTGTATCCCTTGGACCTTCTTATTGACGATGAGACACTGAAATTGCATCGGAATTAAATACAAAAGGCACAATGCCGACTTAAGTACATGAAGACTTTCTCTTCTTACTGACTATGTTTTGAACCATTCCTGTGACACTAGTTATAGATTCCGATGCTTCACTTCAGGTTTACTGTATACCTTGGACCTTCTTATTGACGCTGAAACACAGAAATTGCATCGGAATTAAATACAAAAGGCACAATGCCGACTTAGTACAAGAAGACTGACTCTTCTTACTGACAATGATTTGAACCATTCCTGTGACACTAGTTATAGATTCCGATGCTTCACTTCAGACTTACTGTATCCCTTGGACCTTCTTATAGACGATGAAACAGAGATATTGTATCGGAATTAAATGCTAAAGGCACAATGCCGAATTAAGTACAAGAAGACTGACTCTTCCTACTGTCTATGTTTTGAACCATTCCTGTGACACTAGTTATAGATTCCGATGCTTCACTTCAGGTTTACTGTATTCCTTGGACCTTCTTATTGACGATGAAAAACAGAAATTGCATCGGAAGAATAGAAAAGGCACAATGCCGACTTAGGTACAAGAAGACTGACTCTTCTTACTGTCCATGATTTTAACCATTCATGTGACACTAGTTATAGATTCCGATGCTTCACTTCAGGTTTACTGTATCCCTTGGATCTTCTTATTGACGATGAAACACAGAAATTGCATCGGAATTAAATACAAAAGGCACAATGCCGACTTAATAACATGAAGACCGACTCTCCCGACTGACTATGTATTGAATCTTTCCTGTGACACTAGTTATAGATTCCGATGCTTCACTTGAGGTTTACTGTATCCCTTGGACCTTCTTATTGACGATGAAACACAGAAATTGCATCGGAATTAAATACAAAAGGCACAATGCCGACTTAAGTACAAAAAGACTGACTCTTCTTACTGACTATGTTTTGAACCATTCCTGTGACACTAGTTATAGATTCCGATGCCTCACTTCAGGTTTACTGTATCTCTTGGACCTTGTTATTGACGATGAAACACAGAAATTGCATCGGAATCAAATACAAAAGTTACAATGCAACTTAGGTACAAGAAGACTAACTCTTCCTACTGTCTATGTTTTGAACCATTCCTGTGACACTAGTTTCGGATTCCGATGCTTCACTTCAGGTTAACTGTATCCCTCTGACCTTCTTGTTTACGATGGATCACAAAAAATTGCATCGGAATTAAATACAAAAGACACAATGCCGATTTAAATACAAGAAGACTGAATCTTCCCACTGTCTATTTGAACCATTCCTGTGACACTAGTTATAGATTCCGATGCTTCACTTCAGGTTTAATGTTTCCCTTGGCTCCTCTTATTGACGATGAAACACAGAAATTGCATCAGAATTAAATACAAAAGGCACAATGCCGACTTAAGTACAAGAAGACTGACTCTTCCTACTGTCTATGTTTTGAACCATTTCTGTGACACTAGTTATAGAGTCCGATGCTTCACTTCATGTTTACTGTATCCCTTGGACCTTCTTATTGACGATGAAAAACAGAAATTGCATCGGAGTTAAATACAATATGCAAAATGCTGACTTAAGTACATGAAGACTGACTCTTCTTACTGTCTATATTTTGAACCATTCCTGTGTCACTAGTTATAGATTCTGATGCTACACTCCAGGTGTACTGTATCCCTTGGACCATCTTATTGACGATGAAACACACAAATTGCATTGGAATTAAATACAAAAGGCACAATGCCGACTTAAGGTCAAGAAGACTGACTCTTCTTACTGACTTTGTTTTGAACCATTCCTGTGACACTAGTTATAGATTCCGATGCTTCACTTCAGGTTTATTGTATCCCTCTGACCTTCTTATTGACGATGAAACACAGAAATTGTATCGGAATTAAATACAAAAGGCACAATGCCGAATTATGTACAAGATGACTGACTCTTCCCACTGTCTATTTGAACCATTCCTGTGACACTAGTTATAGAGTCCGATGCTTCACTTCAGGTTTAGTGTATCCCTTGGACATTCTTATTGACGATGAATCACAGAAATTGCATCGGAATTAAATACAAAAGGCCCAATACCGACTTAAGTACAAGAAGACTGACTCTTCTTACTGTCTAAGTTTTGAACCATTACTGTGACACTAGTTAAAGATTCCGATGCTTCGCTTCAGGTTTACTGTATCCCTTGGATCTTCTTATTGACGATGTAACACAGAAATTGCATCGGAATTAAATACAAAAGGCACAATGCCGACTTAACAACATGAAGACCGACTCTCCCGACTGACTATGCTTTGAACCATTCCTGTGA
This sequence comes from Schistocerca serialis cubense, assembly GCF_023864345.2. Taxonomy (NCBI): domain Eukaryota; kingdom Metazoa; phylum Arthropoda; class Insecta; order Orthoptera; family Acrididae; genus Schistocerca; species Schistocerca serialis. Next base: position 182,695,274 of record NC_064649.1, on the reverse strand, counting down.
CACTACTTATAGATTCCGATGCTTCACTTGAGGTTTACTGTATCCCTTAGACCTTCTTATTGACGATGAATCACAGAAATTGCATCGGAATTAAATACAAAAGGCCCAATGCCGACTTAAGTACAAGAAGACTGACTCTTTCTACTGGCTATGTTTTGAACCATATTTGTGACACTAGTTATAGAGTCCGATGCTACACTTCAGGTTTACTGTATCCCTTGGACATTCTTATTGACGATGAATCACAGAAATTGCATCGGAATTAAATACAAAAGGCCCAATGCCGACTTAAGTACAAGAAGACTGACTCTTCTTACTGACAATGATTTGAACCATTCCTGTGACACAAGTTATAGATTCCGATGCTTCACTTCAGATTTACTGTATCCCTTGGACCTTCTTATTGACGATGAAACAGAGATATTGTATCGGAATTAAATGCAAAAGGCACAATGCCGAATTAAGTACAAGAAGACTGACTCTTCCTACTGTCTATGTTTTGAACCATTTCTGTGACACTAGTTATAGATTCCGATGCTTCACTTCAGGTTTACTGTATCCCTTGGACCTTCTTATTGACGATGAAAAACAGAAATTGCATCGGAATTAAATACAAAAGGCACAATGCCGACTTAAGTAAAAAAAGACTGACTCTTCTTACTGACTATGTTTTGAACCATTCCTGTGACACTAGTTATAGTTTCCGATGCCTCACTTCAGGTTTACTGTATCTCTTGGACCTTGTTATTGACGATGAAACACAGAAATTGCATCGGAATCAAATACAAAAGGCACAATGCAACTTAGGTACAAGAAGACTCACTCTTCCTACTGTCTATGTTTTGAACCATTCCTGTGACACTAGTTTCAGATTCCGATGCTTCACTTCAGGTTAACTGTATCCCTCTGACCTTCTTGTTGACGATGGATCACAGAAATTGCATCGGAATTAAATACAAAAGGCACAATGCCGACTTAAATACAAGAAGACTGAATCTTCCCACTGTCTATTTGAACCATTCCTGTGACACTAGTTATAGATTCCGATGCTTCACTTCAGATTTACTGTATCCCTTGGACCTTCTTATTGACGATGAAACAGAGATATTGTATCGGAATTAAATGCAAAAGGCACAATGCCGAATTAAGTACAAGAAGACTGACTCTTCCTACTGTCTATGTTTTGAACCATTTCTGTGACACTAGTTATAGATTCCGATGCTTCACTTCAGGTTTACTGTATCCCTTGGACCTTCTTATTGACGATGAAAAACAGAAATTGCATCGGAATTAAATACAAAAGGCACAATGCCGACTTAAGTACAAAAAGACTGACTCTTCTTACTGACTATGTTTTAACCATTCCTGTGACACTAGTTATAGTTTCCGATGCCTCACTTCAGGTTTACTGTATCTCTTGGACCTTGTTATTGACGATGAAACACAGAAATTGCATCGGAATCAAATACAAAAGGCACAATGCAACTTAGGTACAAGAAGACTGACTCTTCCTACTGTCTATGTTTTGAACCATTCCTGTGATACTAGTTTCAGATTCCGATGCTTCACTTCAGGTTAACTGTATCCCTCTGACCTTCTTGTTGACGATGGATCACAGAAATTGCATCAGAATTAAATACAAAAGGCACAATGCCGACTTAAATACAAGAAGACTGAATCTTCCCACTGTCTATTTGAACCATTCCTGGGACACTAGTTATAGATTCCGATGCTTCACTTCAGGTTTAATGTTTCCCTTGGCCCTTCTTATTGACGATGAAACACAGAAATTGCATCAGAATTAAATACAAAAGGCACAATGCCGACTTATGTACAAGAAGACTGACTCTTCCTACTGTCTATGTTTTGAACCATTTCTGTGACACTAGTTATAGATTCCGATGCTTCACTTCAGGTTTACTGTATCCCTTGGACCTTCTTATTGACGATGAAAAACAGAAATTGCATCGGAATTAAATACAAAAGGCACAATGCCGACTTAAGTAAAAAAAGACTGACTCTTCTTACTGACTATGTTTTGAACCATTCCTGTGACACTAGTTATAGTTTCCGATGCCTCACTTCAGGTTTACTGTATCTCTTGGACCTTGTTATTGACGATGAAACACAGAAATTGCATCGGAATCAAATACAAAAGGCACAATGCAACTTAGGTACAAGAAGACTCACTCTTCCTACTGTCTATGTTTTGAACCATTCCTGTTACACTAGTTTCAGATTCCGATGCTTCACTTCAGGTTAACTGTATCCCTCTGACCTTCTTGTTGACGATGGATCACAGAAATTGCATCGGAATTAAATACAAAAGGCACAATGCCGACTTAAATACAAGAAGACTGAATCTTCCCACTGTCTATTTGAACCATTCCTGTGACACTAGTTATAGATTCCGATGCTTCACTTCAGATTTACTGTATCCCTTGGACCTTCTTATTGACGATGAAACAGAGAAATTGTATCGGAATTAAATGCAAAAGGCACAATGCCGAATTAAGTACAAGAAGACTGACTCTTCCTACTGTCTATGTTTTGAACCATTTCTGTGACACTAGTTATAGATTCCGATGCTTCACTTCAGGTTTACTGTATCCCTTGGACCTTCTTATTGACGATGAAAAACAGAAATTGCATCGGAATTAAATACAAAAGGCACAATGCCGACTTAAGTACAAAAAGACTGACTCTTCTTACTGACTATGTTTTAACCATTCCTGTGACACTAGTTATAGTTTCCGATGCCTCACTTCAGGTTTACTGTATCTCTTGGACCTTGTTATTGACGATGAAACACAGAAATTGCATCGGAATCAAATACAAAAGGCACAATGCAACTTAGGTACAAGAAGACTGACTCTTCCTACTGTCTATGTTTTGAACCATTCCTGTGACACTAGTTTCAGATTCCGATGCTTCACTTCAGGTTAACTGTATCCCTCTGACCTTCTTGTTGACGATGGATCACAGAAATTGCATCGGAATTAAATACAAAAGGCACAATGCCGACTTAAATACAAGAAGACTGAAACTTCCCACTGTCTATTTGAACCATTCCTGTGACACTAGTTATAGATTCCGATGCTTCACTTCAGGTTTAATGTTTCCCTTGGCCCTTCTTATTGACGATGAAACACAGAAATTGCATCGGAATTAAATACAAAAGGCACAATGCCGACTTAATAACATGAAGACCGACTCTCCCGACTGACTATGTATTGAATCTTTCCTGTGACACTAGTTATAGATTCCGATGCTTCACTTGAGGTTTACTGTATCCCTTGGACCTTCTTATTGACGATGAAACACAGAAATTGCATCGGAATTAAATACAAAAGGCACAATGCCGACTTAAGTACAAGAAGACTGACTCTTCTTACTGACTATGTTTTGAACCACTCCTGTGACACTAGTTATAGATTCCGATGCCTCACTTCAGGTTTACTGTATCTCTTGGACCTTGTTATTGACGATGAAACACAGAAATTGCATCGGAATCAAATACAAAAGTTACAATGCAACTTAGGTACAAGAAGACTAACTCTTCCTACTGTCTATGTTTTGAACCATTCCTGTGACACTAGTTTCGGATTCCGATGCTTCACTTCAGGTTAACTGTATCCCTCTGACCTTCTTGTTTACGATGGATCACAGAAATTGCATCGGAATTAAATACAAAAGACACAATGCCGATTTAAATACAAGAAGACTGAATCTTCCCACTGTCTATTGGAACCATTCCTGTGACACTAGTTATAGATTCCGATGCTTCACTTCAGGTTTAATGTTTCCCTTGGCCCTTCTTATTGACGATGAATCACAGAAATTGCATCGGAATTAAATACAAAAGGCCCAATGCCGACTTAAGTACAAGAAGACTGACTCTTCTTACTGACAATGATTTGAACCATTCCTGTGACACAAGTTATAGATTCCGATGCTTCACTTCAGATTTACTGTATCCCTTGGACCTTCTTATTGACGATGAAACAGAGATATTGTATCGGAATTAAATGCAAAAGGCACAATGCCGAATTAAGTACAAGAAGACTGACTCTTCCTACTGTCTATGTTTTGAACCATTTCTGTGACACTAGTTATAGATTCCGATGCTTCACTTCAGGTTTACTGTATCCCTTGGACCTTCTTATTGACGATGAAAAACAGAAATTGCATCGGAATTAAATACAAAAGGCACAATGCCGACTTAAGTAAAAAAAGACTGACTCTTCTTACTGACTATGTTTTGAACCATTCCTGTGACACTAGTTATAGTTTCCGATGCCTCACTTCAGGTTTACTGTATCCCTTGGACCTTCTTATTGACGATGAAAAACAGAAATTGCATCGGAGTTAAATACAAAATGCAAAATGCTGACTTAAGTACATGAAGACTGACTCTTCTTACTGTCTATATTTTGAACCATTCCTGGGACACTAGTTATAGATTCTGATGCTACACTCCAGGTGTACTGTATCCCTTGGACCATCTTATTGACGATGAAACACACAAATTGCATTGGAATTAAATACAAAAGGCACAATGCCGACTTAAGGTCAAGAAGACTAACTCTTCTTACTGACTTTGTTTTGAACCATTCCTGTGACACTAGTTATAGATTCCTATGCTTCACTTCAGGTTTATTGTATCCCTCTGACCTTCTTATTGACGATGAAACACAGAAATTGTATCGGAATTAAATACAAAAGGCACAATGCCGAATTAAGTACAAGAAGACTGACTCTTCCCACTGTCTATTTGAACCATTCCTGTGACACTAGTTATAGATTCCGATGCCTCACTTCAGGTTTACTGTTTCCCTTAGACCTTCATATTGACGATGAAACACAGAAATTGCATCGGAATTAAATACAAAAGGCCCAATGCCGACTTAAGTACAACAAGACTGACTCTTCTTACTGTCTAAGTTTTGAACCATTACTGTGACACTAGTTATTGATTCCGATGCTTCACTCCAAGTTTACTGTATCCCTTGGACCTTCTTGTTGACGATGAGACACTGAAATTGCATCGGAATTAAATACAAAAGGCACAATGCCGACTTAAGTACATGAAGACTTTCTCTTCTTACTGACTATGTTTTGAACCATTCCTGTGACACTAGTTATAGATTCCGATGCTTCACTTCAGGTTTACTGTATACCTTGGACCTTCTTATTGACGCTGAAACACAGAAATTGCATCGGAATTAAATAGAAAAGGCACAATGCTGACTTTAGTACAAGAAGACTGACTCTACTTACTGTCTATGTTTTGAACCATTCATGTGACACTAGTTAAAGATTCCGATGCTTCGCTTCAGGTTTACTGTATCCCTTGGATCTTCTTATTGACGATGAAACACAGAAATTGCATCGGAATTAAATACAAAAGGCACAATGCCGACTTAACAACATGAAGACCGACTCTCCCGACTGACTATGCTTTGAACCATTCCTGTGACACTACTTATAGATTCCGATGCTTCACTTGAGGTTTACTGTATCCCTTGGACCTTCTTATTGACGATGAATCACAGAAATTGCATCGGAATTAAATACAAAAGGCCCAATGCCGACTTAAGTACAAGAAGACTGACTCTTCCTACTGGCTATGTTTTGAACCATTTTTGTGACACTAGTTATAGATTCCGATGCTTCACTTCAGGTTTACTGTATCCCTTGGACCTTCTTATTGACGATGAAAAACAGAAATTGCATCGGAATTAAATACAAAAGGCACAATGCCGACTTAAGTACAAAAAGACTGACTCTTCTTACTGACTATGTTTTAACCATTCCTGTGACACTAGTTATAGTTTCCGATGCCTCACTTCAGGTTTACTGTATCTCTTGGACCTTGTTATTGACGATGAAACACAGAAATTGCATCGGAATCAAATACAAAAGGCACAATGCAACTTAGGTACAAGAAGTCTGACTCTTCCTACTGTCTATGTTTTGAACCATTCCTGTGACACTAGTTTCAGATTCCGATGCTTCACTTCAGGTTAACTGTATCCCTCTGACCTTCTTGTTGACGATGGATCACAGAAATTGCATCGTAATTAAATACAAAAGGCACAATGCCGACTTAAATACAAGAAGACTGAATCTTCCCACTGTCTATTTGAACCATTCCTGTGACACTAGTTATAGATTCCGATGCTTCACTTCAGGTTTAATGTTTCCCTTGGCCCTTCTTATTGACGATGAAACACAGAAATTGCATCAGAATTAAATACAAAAGGCACAATGCCGACTTAAGTACAAGAAGACTGACTCTTCCTACTGTCTATGTTTTGAACCATTCCTGTGACACTAGTTATAGATTCCGATGCTTCACTTCAGGTTAATTGTATCCCTCTGACCTTCCTATTGACGATGAAACACAGAAATTGTATCGGAATTAAATACAAAAGGCACAATGCCGAATTAAGTACAAGATGACTGATTCTTCCTACTGTCTATGTTTTGAACCATTTCTGTGACACTAGTTATAGATTCCGATGCTTCACTTCAGGTTTACTGTATCCCTTGGACCTTCTTATTGACGATGAAAAACAGAAATTGCATCGGAATTAAATACAAAAGGCACAATGCCGACTTAAGTAAAAAAAGACTGACTCTTCTTACTGACTATGTTTTGAACCATTCCTGTGACACTAGTTATAGATTCCGATGCTTCACTTGAGGTTTACTGTATCCCTCGGACCTTCTTATTGACGATGAAACACAGAAATTGCATCGGAATTAAATGCAAAAGGCACAATGCCGACTTAAGTACAAGAAGACTAACTCTTCTTACTGTCTATGAATTGAACCATTCCTGCGACACTAGTTATAGATTCCGATGCTTCACTCCAGGTTTACTGTATCCCTTGGACCATCGTATTGACGATGAAACACAGAAATTACATTGGAATCAAATACAAAAGGTTCAATTCCGACTTAAGGACATGAAGACTGACTCTTCGAACTGACTATGTTTAGAACCATTCCTGAGACACTAGCTATAGATTCCGATGCTTCACTTCAGGTTTACTGTATCCCTTGGACCTTCTTATTGACGATGAAACACAGAAATTGCATCGGAATTAAATGCAAAAGGCACAATGCTGACTTAAGTACAAGAAGACTGACTCTTCTTACTGTCTATGTTTTGAACCATGACTGTGACACTAGTTATAGATTCCGATGCTTCACTCCAAGTTTACTGTATCCCTTGGACCTTCTTATTGACGATGAGACACAGAAATTGCATCGGAATTAAATACAAAAAGCACAATGCCGACTTATGTACATGAAGACTGTCACTTCTTACTGACTATGTTTTGAACCATTCCTGTGACACTAGTTATAGATTCCGATGCTTCACTTCAGGTTTACTGTATCCCTTGGACCTTCTTATTGACGATGAAAAACAGAAATTGCATCGGAGTTAAATACAAAATGCAAAATGCTGACTTAAGTACATGAAGACTGACTCTTCTTACTGTCTATTTTTTGAACCATTCCTGTGACACTAGTTATAGATTCTGATGCTACACTCCAGGTGTACTGTATCCCTTGGACCATCTTATTGACGATGAAACACACAAATTGCATTGGAATGAAATACAAAAGGCACAATGCCGACTTAAGGTCAAGAAGACTGACTCTTCTTACTGACTTTGTTTTGAACCATTCCTGTGACACTAGTTATAGATTCCGATGCTTCACTTCAGGTTTATTGTATCGCGCTGACCTTCTTATTGACGATGAAACACAGAAATTGTATCGGAATTAAATACAAAAGGCACAATGCCGAATTAAGTACAAGATGACTGATTCTTCCTACTGTCTATGTTTTGAACCATTCCTGTGACACTAGTTATAGATTCCGATGCTTCACTTGAGGTTTACTGTATCCCTTGGACCTTGTTATTGACGATGAAACACAGAAATTGCATCGGAATTAAATACAAAAGGCACAATGCCGACTTAAGTACAAGAAGACTGACTCTTCCCACTGTCTATTTGAACCATTCCTGTGACACTAGTTATAGATTCCGATGCCTCACTTCAGGTTTATTGTTTCCCTTAGACCTTCTTATTGACGACGAAACACAGAAATTGCATAAGAATTAAATACAAAAGGCACAATGCCGAATTAAGTACAAGAAGACTGACTCTTCCTACTGGCTATGTTTTGAACCATATCTGTGACACTAGTTATAGAGTCCGATGCTTCACTTCAGGTTTACTGTATCCCTTGGACATTCTTATTGACGATGAATCACAGAAATTGCATCGGAATTAAATACAAAAGGCCTAATGCCGACTTAAGTACAAGAAGACTGACTCATCTTACTGTCTAAGTTTTGAACCATTACTGTGACACTAGTTATAGATTCCGATGCTTCACTCCAGGTTTACTGTATCCCTTGGACCTTCTTATTGACGATGAGACACTGAAATTGCATCGGAATTAAATACAAAAGGCACAATGCCGACTTAAGTACATGAAGACTTTCTCTTCTTACTGACTATGTTTTGAACCATTCCTGTGACACTAGTTATAGATTCCGATGCTTCACTTCAGGTTTACTGTATACCTTGGACCTTCTTATTGACGCTGAAACACAGAAATTGCATCGGAATTAAATACAAAAGGCACAATGCCGACTTAGTACAAGAAGACTGACTCTTCTTACTGACAATGATTTGAACCATTCCTGTGACACTAGTTATAGATTCCGATGCTTCACTTCAGATTTACTGTATCCCTTGGACCTTCTTATAGACGATGAAACAGAGATATTGTATCGGAATTAAATGCTAAAGGCACAATGCCGAATTAAGTACAAGAAGACTGACTCTTCCTACTGTCTATGTTTTGAACCATTCCTGTGACACTAGTTATAGATTCCGATGCTTCACTTCAGGTTTACTGTATTCCTTGGACCTTCTTATTGACGATGAAAAACAGAAATTGCATCGGAAGAATAGAAAAGGCACAATGCCGACTTAGGTACAAGAAGACTGACTCTTCTTACTGTCCATGATTTTAACCATTCATGTGACACTAGTTATAGATTCCGATGCTTCACTTCAGGTTTACTGTATCCCTTGGATCTTCTTATTGACGATGAAACACAGAAATTGCATCGGAATTAAATACAAAAGGCACAATGCCGACTTAATAACATGAAGACCGACTCTCCCGACTGACTATGTATTGAATCTTTCCTGTGACACTAGTTATAGATTCCGATGCTTCACTTGAGGTTTACTGTATCCCTTGGACCTTCTTATTGACGATGAAACACAGAAATTGCATCGGAATTAAATACAAAAGGCACAATGCCGACTTAAGTACAAAAAGACTGACTCTTCTTACTGACTATGTTTTGAACCATTCCTGTGACACTAGTTTCGGATTCCGATGCTTCACTTCAGGTTAACTGTATCCCTCTGACCTTCTTGTTTACGATGGATCACAGAAATTGCATCGGAATTAAATACAAAAGACACAATGCCGATTTAAATACAAGAAGACTGAATCTCCCCACTGTCTATTTGAACCATTCCTGTGACACTAGTTATAGATTCCGATGCTTCACTTCAGGTTTAATGTTTCCCTTGGCTCCTCTTATTGACGATGAAACACAGAAATTGCATCAGAATTAAATACAAAAGGCACAATGCCGACTTAAGTACAAGAAGACTGACTCTTCCTACTGTCTATGTTTTGAACCATTTCTGTGACACTAGTTATAGAGTCCGATGCTTCACTTCATGTTTACTGTATCCCTTGGACCTTCTTATTGACGATGAAAAACAGAAATTGCATCGGAGTTAAATACAATATGCAAAATGCTGACTTAAGTACATGAAGACTGACTCTTCTTACTGTCTATATTTTGAACCATTCCTGTGTCACTAGTTATAGATTCTGATGCTACACTCCAGGTGTACTGTATCCCTTGGACCATCTTATTGACGATGAAACACACAAATTGCATTGGAATTAAATACAAAAGGCACAATGCCGACTTAAGGTCAAGAAGACTGACTCTTCTTACTGACTTTGTTTTGAACCATTCCTGTGACACTAGTTATAGATTCCGATGCTTCACTTCAGGTTTATTGTATCCCTCTGACCTACTTATTGACGATGAAACACAGAAATTGTATCGGAATTAAATACAAAAGGCACAATGCCGAATTATGTACAAGATGACTGACTCTTCCCACTGTCTATTTGAACCATTCCTGTGACACTAGTTATAGATTCCGATGCCTCACTTCAGGTTTATTGTTTCCCTTAGACCTTCTTATTGACGATGAAACACAGAAATTGCATCAGAATTAAATACAAAAGGCACAATGCCGAATTAAGTACAAGAAGACTGACTCTTCCTACTGGCAATGTTTTGAACCATTTCTGGGACACTAGTTATAGAGTCCGATGCTTCACTTCAGGTTTAGTGTATCCCTTGGACATTCTTATTGACGATGAATCACAGAAATTGCATCGGAATTAAATACAAAAGGCCCAATACCGACTTAAGTACAAGAAGACTGACTCTTCTTACTGTCTAAGTTTTGAACCATTACTGTGACACTAGTTAAAGATTCCGATGCTTCGCTTCAGGTTTACTGTATCCCTTGGATCTTCTTATTGACGATGTAACACAGAAATTGCATCGGAATTAAATACAAAAGGCACAATGCCGACTTAACAACATGAAGACCGACTCTCCCGACTGACTATGCTTTGAACCATTCCTGTGACACTACTTATAGATTCCGATGCTTCACTTGAGGTTTACTGTATCCCTTAGACCTTCTTATTGACGATGAATCACAGAAATTGCATCGGAATTAAATACAAAAGGCCCAATGCCGACTTAAGTACAAGAAGACTGACTCTTCCTACTGGCTATGTTTTGAACCATATTTGTGACACTAGTTATAGAGTCCGATGCTACACTTCAGGTTTACTGTATCCCTTGGACATTCTTATTGACGATGAATCACAGAAATTGCATCGGAATTAAATACAAAAGGCCCAATGCCGACTTAAGTACAAGAAGACTGACTCTTCTTACTGACAATGATTTGAACCATTCCTGTGACACAAGTTATAGATTCCGATGCTTCACTTCAGATTTACTGTATCCCTTGGACCTTCTTATTGACGATGAAACAGAGATATTGTATCGGAATTAAATGCAAAAGGCACAATGCCGAATTAAGTACAAGAAGACTGACTCTTCCTACTGTCTATGTTTTGAACCATTTCTGTGACACTAGTTATAGATTCCGATGCTTCACTTCAGGTTTACTGTATCCCTTGGACCTTCTTATTGACGATGAAAAACAGAAATTGCATCGGAATTAAATACAAAAGGCACAATGCCGACTTAAGTAAAAAAAGACTGACTCTTCTTACTGACTATGTTTTGAACCATTCCTGTGACACTAGTTATAGTTTCCGATGCCTCACTTCAGGTTTACTGTATCTCTTGGACCTTGTTATTGACGATGAAACACAGAAATTGCATCGGAATCAAATACAAAAGGCACAATGCAACTTAGGTACAAGAAGACTCACTCTTCCTACTGTCTATGTTTTGAACCATTCCTGTGACACTAGTTTCAGATTCCGATGCTTCACTTCAGGTTAACTGTATCCCTCTGACCTTCTTGTTGACGATGGATCACAGAAATTGCATCGGAATTAAATACAAAAGGCACAATGCCGACTTAAATACAAGAAGACTGAATCTTCCCACTGTCTATTTGAACCATTCCTGTGACACTAGTTATAGATTCCGATGCTTCACTTCAGATTTACTGTATCCCTTGGACCTTCTTATTGACGATGAAACAGAGATATTGTATCGGAATTAAATGCAAAAGGCACAATGCCGAATTAAGTACAAGAAGACTGACTCTTCCTACTGTCTATGTTTTGAACCATTTCTGTGACACTAGTTATAGATTCCGATGCTTCACTTCAGGTTTACTGTATCCCTTGGACCTTCTTATTGACGATGAAAAACAGAAATTGCATCGGAATTAAATACAAAAGGCACAATGCCGACTTAAGTACAAAAAGACTGACTCTTCTTACTGACTATGTTTTAACCATTCCTGTGACACTAGTTATAGTTTCCGATGCCTCACTTCAGGTTTACTGTATCTCTTGGACCTTGTTATTGACGATGAAACACAGAAATTGCATCGGAATCAAATACAAAAGGCACAATGCATCTTAGGTACAAGAAGACTGACTCTTCCTACTGTCTATGTTTTGAACCATTCCTGTGATACTAGTTTCAGATTCCGATGCTTCACTTCAGGTTAACTGTATCCCTCTGACCTTCTTGTTGACGATGGATCACAGAAATTGCATCAGAATTAAATACAAAAGGCACAATGCCGACTTAAATACAAGAAGACTGAATCTTCCCACTGTCTATTTGAACCATTCCTGGGACACTAGTTATAGATTCCGATGCTTCACTTCAGGTTTAATGTTTCCCTTGGCCCTTCTTATTGACGATGAAACACATAAATTGCATCAGAATTAAATACAAAAGGCACAATGCCGACTTATGTACAAGAAGACTGACTCTTCCTACTGTCTATGTTTTGAACCATTTCTGTGACACTAGTTATAGATTCCGATGCTTCACTTCAGGTTTACTGTATCCCTTGGACCTTCTTATTGACGATGAAAAACAGAAATTGCATCGGAATTAAATACAAAAGGCACAATGCCGACTTAAGTAAAAAAAGACTGACTCTTCTTACTGACTATGTTTTGAACCATTCCTGTGACACTAGTTATAGTTTCCGATGCCTCACTTCAGGTTTACTGTATCTCTTGGACCTTGTTATTGACGATGAAACACAGAAATTGCATCGGAATCAAATACAAAAGGCACAATGCAACTTAGGTACAAGAAGACTCACTCTTCCTACTGTCTATGTTTTGAACCATTCCTGTTACACTAGTTTCAGATTCCGATGCTTCACTTCAGGTTAACTGTATCCCTCTGACCTTCTTGTTGACGATGGATCACAGAAATTGCATCGGAATTAAATACAAAAGGCACAATGCCGACTTAAATACAAGAAGACTGAATCTTCCCACTGTCTATTTGAACCATTCCTGTGACACTAGTTATAGATTCCGATGCTTCACTTCAGATTTACTGTATCCCTTGGACCTTCTTGTTGACGATGAAACAGAGAAATTGTATCGGAATTAAATGCAAAAGGCACAATGCCGAATTAAGTACAAGAAGACTGACTCTTCCTACTGTCTATGTTTTGAACCATTTCTGTGACACTAGTTATAGATTCCGATGCTTCACTTCAGGTTTACTGTATCCCTTGGACCTTCTTATTGACGATGAAAAACAGAAATTGCATCGGAATTAAATACAAAAGGCACAATGCCGACTTAAGTACAAAAAGACTGACTCTTCTTACTGACTATGTTTTAACCATTCCTGTGACACTAGTTATAGTTTCCGATGCCTCACTTCAGGTTTACTGTATCTCTTGGACCTTGTTATTGACGATGAAACACAGAAATTGCATCGGAATCAAATACAAAAGGCACAATGCAACTTAGGTACAAGAAGACTGACTCTTCCTACTGTCTATGTTTTGAACCATTCCTGTGACACTAGTTTCAGATTCCGATGCTTCACTTCAGGTTAACTGTATCCCTCTGACCTTCTTGTTGACGATGGATCACAGAAATTGCATCGGAATTAAATACAAAAGGCACAATGCCGACTTAAATACAAGAAGACTGAAACTTCCCACTGTCTATTTGAACCATTCCTGTGACACTAGTTATAGATTCCGATGCTTCACTTCAGGTTTAATGTTTCCCTTGGCCCTTCTTATTGACGATGAAACACAGAAATTGCATCGGAATTAAATACAAAAGGCACAATGCCGACTTAATAACATGAAGACCGACTCTCCCGACTGACTATGTATTGAATCTTTCCTGTGTCACTAGTTATAGATTCCGATGCTTCACTTGAGGTTTACTGTATCCCTTGGACCTTCTTATTGACGATGAAACACAGAAATTGCATCGGAATTAAATACAAAAGGCACAATGCCGACTTAAGTACAAAAAGACTGACTCTTCTTACTGACTATGTTTTGAACCATTCTTGTGACACTAGTTATAGATTCCGATGCCTCACTTCAGGTTTACTGTATCTCTTGGACCTTGTTATTGACGATGAAACACAGAAATTGCATCGGAATCAAATACAAAAGTTACAATGCAACTTAGGTACAAGAAGACTAACTCTTCCTACTGTCTATGTTTTGAACCATTCCTGTGACACTAGTTTCGGATTCCGATGCTTCACTTCAGGTTAACTGTATCCCTCTGACCTTCTTGTTTACGATGGATCACAGAAATTGCATCGGAATTAAATACAAAAGACACAATGCCGATTTAAATACAAGAAGACTGAATCTTCCCACTGTCTATTGGAACCATTCCTGTGACACTAGTTATAGATTCCGATGCTTCACTTCAGGTTTAATGTTTCCCTTGGCCCTTCTTATTGACGATGAATCACAGAAATTGCATCGGAATTAAATACAAAAGGCCCAATGCCGACTTAAGTACAAGAAGACTGACTCTTCTTACTGACAATGATTTGAACCATTCCTGTGACACAAGTTATAGATTCCGATGCTTCACTTCAGATTTACTGTATCCCTTGGACCTTCTTATTGACGATGAAACAGAGATATTGTATCGGAATTAAATGCAAAAGGCACAATGCCGAATTAAGTACAAGAAGACTGACTCTTCCTACTGTCTATGTTTTGAACCATTTCTGTGACACTAGTTATAGATTCCGATGCTTCACTTCAGGTTTACTGTATCCCTTGGACCTTCTTATTGACGATGAAAAACAGAAATTGCATCGGAATTAAATACAAAAGGCACAATGCCGACTTAAGTAAAAAAAGACTGACTCTTCTTACTGACTATGTTTTGAACCATTCCTGTGACACTAGTTATAGTTTCCGATGCCTCACTTCAGGTTTACTGTATCCCTTGGACCTTCTTATTGACGATGAAAAACAGAAATTGCATCGGAGTTAAATACAAAATGCAAAATGCTGACTTAAGTACATGAAGACTGACTCTGCTTACTGTCTATATTTTGAACCATTCCTGGGACACTAGTTATAGATTCTGATGCTACACTCCAGGTGTACTGTATCCCTTGGACCATCTTATTGACGATGAAACACACAAATTGCATTGGAATTAAATACAAAAGGCACAATGCCGACTTAAGGTCAAGAAGACTGACTCTTCTTACTGACTTTGTTTTGAACCATTCCTGTGACACTAGTTATAGATTCCTATGCTTCACTTCAGGTTTATTGTATCCCTCTGACCTTCTTATTGACGATGAAACACAGAAATTGTATCGGAATTAAATACAAAAGGCACAATGCCGAATTAAGTACAAGAAGACTGACTCTTCCCACTGTCTATTTGAACCATTCCTGTGACACTAGTTATAGATTCCGATGCCTCACTTCAGGTTTACTGTTTCCCTTAGACCTTCTTATTGACGATGAAACACAGAAATTGCATCGGAATTAAATACAAAAGGCCCAATGCCGACTTAAGTACAACAAGACTGACTCTTCTTACTGTCTAAGTTTTGAACCATTACTGTGACACTAGTTATAGATTCCGATGCTTCACTCCAAGTTTACTGTATCCCTTGGACCTTCTTGTTGACGATGAGACACTGAAATTGCATCGGAATTAAATACAAAAGGCACAATGCCGACTTAAGTACATGAAGACTTTCTCTTCTTACTGACTATGTTTTGAACCATTCCTGTGACACTAGTTATAGATTCCGATGCTTCACTTCAGGTTTACTGTATACCTTGGACCTTCTTATTGACGCTGAAACACAGAAATTGCATCGGAATTAAATAGAAAAGGCACAATGCTGACTTTAGTACAAGAAGACTGACTCTACTTACTGTCTATGTTTTGAACCATTCATGTGACACTAGTTAAAGATTCCGATGCTTCGCTTCAGGTTTACTGTATCCCTTGGATCTTCTTATTGACGATGAAACACAGAAATTGCATCGGAATTAAATACAAAAGGCACAATGCCGACTTAACAACATGAAGACCGACTCTCCCGACTGACTATGCTTTGAACCATTCCTGTGACACTACTTATAGATTCCGATGCTTCACTTGAGGTTTACTGTATCCCTTGGACCTTCTTATTGACAATGAATCACAGAAATTGCATCGGAATTAAATACAAAAGGCCCAATGCCGACTTAAGTACAAGAAGACTGACTCTTCCTACTGGCTATGTTTTGAACCATTTTTGTGACACTAGTTATAGAGTCCGATGCTACACTTCAGGTTTACTGTATCCCTTGGACATTCTTATTGACGATGAATCACAGAAATTGCATCGGAATTAAATACAAAAGGCCCAATGCCGACTTAAGTACAAGAAGACTGACTCTTCTTACTGACAATGATTTGAACCATTCCTGTGACACTAGTTATAGATTCCGATGCTTCACTTCAGATTTACTGTATCCCTTGGACCTTCTTATTGACGATGAAACAGAGATATTGTATCGGAATTAAATGCAAAAGGCACAATGCCGAATTAAGTACAAGAAGACTGACTCTTCCTACTGTCTATGTTTTGAACATTTCTGTGACACTAGTTATAGATTCCGATGCTTCACTTCAGGTTTACTGTATCCCTTGGACCTTCTTATTGACGATGAAAAACAGAAATTGCATCGGAATTAAATACAAAAGGCACAATGCCGACTTAAGTACAAAAAGACTGACTCTTCTTACTGACTATGTTTTAACCATTCCTGTGACACTAGTTATAGTTTCCGATGCCTCACTTCAGGTTTACTGTATCTCTTGGACCTTGTTATTGACGATGAAACACAGAAATTGCATCGGAATCAAATACAAAAGGCACAATGCAACTTAGGTACAAGAAGACTGACTCTTCCTACTGTCTATGTTTTGAACCATTCCTGTGACACTAGTTTCAGATTCCGATGCTTCACTTCAGGTTAACTGTATCCCTCTGACCTTCTTGTTGACGATGGATCACAGAAATTGCATCGGAATTAAATACAAAAGGCACAATGCCGACTTAAATACAAGAAGACTGAATCTTCCCACTGTCTATTTGAACCATTCCTGTGACACTAGTTATAGATTCCGATGCTTCACTTCAGGTTTAATGTTTCCCTTGGCCCTTCTTATTGACGATGAAACACAGAAATTGCATCAGAATTAAATACAAAAGGCACAATGCCGACTTAAGTACAAGAAGACTGACTCTTCCTACTGTCTATGTTATGAACCTTTCCTGTGACACTAGTTATAGATTCCGATGCTTCACTTCAGGTTAATTGTATCCCTCTGACCTTCCTATTGACGATGAAACACAGAAATTGTATCGGAATTAAATACAAAAGGCACAATGCCGAATTAAGTACAAGATGACTGATTCTTCCTACTGTCTATGTTTTGAACCATTCCTGTGACACTAGTTATAGATTCCGATGCTTCACTTGAGGTTTACTGTATCCCTTGGACCTTGTTATTGACGATGAAACACAGAAATTGCATCGGAATTAAATACAAAAGGCACAATGCCGACTTAAGTACAAGAAGACTGACTCTTCCCACTGTCTATTTGAACCATTCCTGTGACACTAGTTATAGATTCCGATGCCTCACTTCAGGTTTACTGTTTCCCTTAGACCTTCTTATTGACGATGAAACACAGAAATTGCATCAGAATTAAATACAAAAGGCACAATGCCGAATTAAGTACAAGAAGACTGACTCTTCCTACTGGCTATGTTTTGAACCATTTCTGTGACACTACTTATAGAGTCCGATGCTTCACTTCAGGTTTACTGTATCCCTTGGACATTCATATTGACGATGAATCACAGAAATTGCATCGGAATTAAATACAAAAGGCCCAATGCCGACTTAAGTACAACAAGACTGACTCTTCTTACTGTCTAAGTTTTGAACCATTACTGTGACACTAGTTATAGATTCCGATGCTTCACTCCAAGTTTACTGTATCCCTTGGACCTTCTTATTGACGATGAGACACTGAAATTGCATCGGAATTAAATACAAAAGGCACAATGCCGACTTAAGTACATGAAGACTTTCTCTTCTTACTGACTATGTTTTGAACCATTCCTGTGACACTAGTTATAGATTCCGATGCTTCACTTCAGGTTTACTGTATACCTTGGACCTTCTTATTGACGCTGAAACACAGAAATTGCATCGGAATTAAATACAAAAGGCACAATGCCGACTTAGTACAAGAAGACTGCCTCTTCTTACTGACAATGATTTGAACCATTCCTGTGACACTAGTTATAGATTCCGATGCTTCACTTCAGATTTACTGTATCCCTTGGACCTTCTTATTGACGATGAAACAGAGATATTGTATCGGAATTAAATGCAAAAGGCTCAATGCCGACTTAAGTACAAGAAGACTGACTCTTCTTACTGTCCGTGATTTTAACCATTCATGTGACACTAGTTATAGATTCCGATGCTTCACCTCAGGTTTACTGTATCCCTTGGTTCTTCTTATTGACGATGAAACACAGAAATTGCATCGGAATTAAATACAAAAGGCACAATGCCGACTTAATAACATGAAGACCGACTCTCCCGACTGACTATGTATTGAACCTTTCCTGTGACACTAGTTATAGATTCCGATGCTTCACTTCAGGTTTACTGTATCCCTTGGATCTTCTTATTGACGATGAAACACAGAAATTGCATCGGAATCAAATACAAAAGGCACAATGCAACTTAGGTACAAGAAGACTGACTCTTCCTACTGTCTATGTTTTGAACCATTCCTGTGACACTAGTTTCGGATTCCGATGCTTCACTTCAGGTTAACTGTATCCCTCTGACCTTCTTGTTGACGATGGATCACAGAAATTGCATCGGAATTAAATACAAAAGGCACAATGCCGACTTAAATACAAGAAGACTGAATCTTCCCACTGTCTATTTGAACCATTCCTGTGACACTAGTTATAGATTCCGATGCTTCACCTCAGGTTTACTGTATCCCTTGGGCATTCTCATTGACGATGAAACACAGAAATTGCATCGGAATTAAATACAAAAGGCAAAATGCCGACTTAAGTACACGAAGACTGACTCTTCTTACTGTCTATGTTTTGAACCATTCCTGTGACACTAGTTATAGATTCCGATGCTACACTCCAGGTTTACTGTATCCCTTGGACCTTCTTGTTGACCGTGAAACACAGAAATTTAATCGGAATTAATTGCAAAAGACACAATGCCGACTTAAGGACAAGAAGACTGACTCTTCTTACTGACTTTGTTTTGAACCATTCCTGTGACACTAGTTATAGATTCCGATGCTTCACTCCAGGTTTACTGTATCCCTTGGGCATTCTTATTGACGATGAAACACAGAAATTGCATCGGAATTAGATACAAAAACACAATGCCGACTTAAGTACAAGAAGACTGACTCTTCTTACTGTCTATGTTTTGAACCATTCCATTGACTCTAGTTATAGATTCCGATGCTTCACTCCAGGTTTACTGTATCCCTTGGACCCTGTTATTGACGATGAAACACAAAAATTGCATCGGAATTAAATACAAACGGCACAATGCCGACTTAAGTACATGAAGACCGACTCTCCCTACTGACTATGTTTTGAACGATTCCTGTGACACTAGTTATAGTTTCCGATGCTTCACTTCAGGTTTATTGTATCCCTCAGACCTTCTTATTGACGATAAAACACAGAAATTGCATCGGAATTAAATAGAAAAGGCACAATGCCGACTTAAGTACAAGAAGACTAACTCTTCTTACTGTCTATGTTTTGAACCATTCCTGCGACAGTAGTTATAGATTCCGATGCTTCACTCCAGGTTTACCGTATGCCTTGGACCTTCGTATTGACGATGAAACACAGAAATTGCATCGGAATCAAATACAAAATGCACAATGCCGACTTAAGGACATGAAGACTGACTCTTCGTACTGACTATGTTTAGAACCATTCCTGTGACACTAGTTATAGATTCCGATGCTTCACCTCAGGTTTACTGTATCCCTTGGACATTCTTATTGACAATGAAACACAGAAATTGCATCGGAATTAAATGCAAAAGGCAAAATGCCTACTTAAGTACACGAAGACTGACTCTTCTTACTGTCTATGTTATGCACCATTCCTGTGACACTAGTTATAGATTCCGATGGTACACTCCAGGTTTACTGTATCACTTGAACCTTCTTATTGACGATGAAACAGAGAAATTGGATCGGAATTAATTACAAAAGCACAATGACGACTTAAGGACAAGAAGACTGACTCTTCTTACTGACTTTGTTTTGAACCAATCCCTAGACACTAGTTATAGATTCCGATGCTTCACTACACGTTTTTTGTATCCCTCTGACCTTCTTATAGACGATGAAACACAGAAATTGCATCGGAATTAAAAAGAAAAGGGCCAAAGTGTCGACGTAAGTACAAGAAGACTGACTCTTCTTACTGTCTATGTTTTAGACCATTGCTGCGACACTAGTTATAGATTCCGATGCTTCCCTCCAAGTTTACTGTATCCCTTGGACCTTCTTATTGACGATGAAACACAGAAATTGCATTGGAATTAAATACAAAAGGCACAATGCCGACTTAAGTAAAAGAAGACTGACTCTTCCTACTGTCTATGTTTTGAACCATTTCTGTGAAACTAGTTATAGAGTCCGAAGCTTCACTTCAGGTTTACTGTATCCCTTGGACATTCTCATTGACGATGATTCACAGAAATTCCATCGGAATTAAATACAAAAGGCACAATGCCGACTTAAGTACAAGATGACTGACTCTTCCTACTGTCTATGTTTTGAACCATTCATGTGACTATAACTAGTCACTTCAGGTTTACTGTATCCCTTGGATTTTCTTATTGACGATGAAACACGGAAATTGCATCGGAATTAAATACAAAAGGCACAATGCCGACTTAAGTACATGACGACCGACTCTCCCTACTGACTATGTTTTGAACCATTCCTGTGACACTAGTTATAGATTCCGATGCTTCACTTGAGGTTTACTGTATCCCTCGGACCTTCTTATTGACGATGAAACACAGAAATTGCATCGGAATTAAATACAAAAGGCACAATGCCGACTTAAGTACAAGAGGACTAACTCTTCTTACTGTCTATGATTTGAACCATTCCTGCGACACTAGTTATAGATTCCGATGCTTCACTCCAGGTTTACTGTATCCCTTGGACCTTCGTATTGACGATGAAACACAGAAATTACATTGGAATCAAATACAAAAGGTACAATTCCGACTTAAGGACATGAAGACTGACTCTTCGTACTGACTATGTTTAGAACCATTCCTGAGACACTAGCTATAGATTCCGATGCTTCACTTCAGGTTTACTGTATCCCTTGGACATTCTTATTGACGATGAAACACAGAATTTGCATCGGAATTCAATACAAAAGGCAATATGCCGACTTAAGTACATGAAGACTGACTCTTCTTACTGTCTATGTTTTAAACCATTCCTGTGACACTAGTTATAGATTCCGATGCTACACTCCAGGTTTACTGTATCCCTTGAACCTTCTTATTGACGACGAAACACTGAAATTGGATCGGAATTAATTACATAAGGCACAATGCCGACTTAAGGACAAGAAGACTGACTCTTCTTACTGACTTCATTTGAACGATTCCTGTGACACTAGTTATAGATTCCGATGCTTCACTTCAGGTTTATTGTATCCCTCAGACCTTCTTATTGACGATAAAACACAGAAATTGCATCGGAATTAAATAGAAAAGGCACAATGACGACTTAAGTACAAGATGACTTACTCTTCCTACTGTCTATGTTTTGAACCATTCCTGTGACTCTAGTTACAGATTCCGATGCTTCACTCCATGTTTACTGTATCCCTTGGGCCTTCTTATTGACGATGAAACTCAGAAATTGCATCGGAATTAAATACAAAAGGCACAATGCCGACTTAGTACAAGAAGACTGACTCTTCTTACTGACAATGATTTGAACCATTCCTGTGACACTAGTTATAGATTCCGATGCTTCACTTCAGATTTACTGTATCCCTTGGACCTTCTTATTGACGATGAAACACAGATATTGTATCGGAATTAAATGCAAAAGGCACAATGCCGAATTAAGTACAAGAAGACTGACTCTTCCTACTGTCTATGTTTTGAACCATTCCTGTGACACTAGTTATAGATTCTGATGCTTCACTTGAGGTTTACTGTATCCCTTGGACCTTCTTATTGACGGTGAAAAACAGAAATTGCATCGGAAAAATAGAAAAGGCACAATGCCGACTTAAGTACAAGAAGACTGACTCTTCTTACAGTCCATGATTTTAACCATTCATGTGACACTAGTTATAGATTCCGATGCATCACTTCAGGTTTACTGTATCCCTTGGATCTTCTTATTGACGATGAAACACAGAAATTGCATCGGAATTAAATACAAAAGGCACAATGCCGACTCAATAACATGAAGACCGACTCTCCCGACTGACTATGTATTGAACCTTTCCTGTGACACTAGTTATAGATTCCGATGCTTCACTTGAGGTTTACTGTATCCCTTGGACCTTCTTATATACGATGAAACACAGAAATTGCATCGGAATTAAATACAAAATGCACAATGCCGACTTAAGTACAAAAAGACTGACTCTTCTTACTGACTATGTTTTGAACCATTCCTGTGACACTAGTTATAGATTCCGATGCCTCACTTCAGGTTTACTGTGTCTCTTGGACCTTGTTATTGACGATGAAACACAGAAATTGCATCGGAATCAAATACAAAAGGCACAATGCGACTTAGGTACAAGAAGACTGACTCTTCCTACTGTCTATGTTTTGAACCATTCCTGTGACACTAGTTTCGGATTCCGATGCTTCACTTCAGGTTAACTGTATCCCTCTGACCTTCTTGTTGACGATGAAACACAGAAATTGCATCGGAATTAAATACAAAAGGCACAATGCCGACTTAAATACAAGAAGACTGAATCTTCCCACTGTCTATTTGAACCATTCCTGTGACACTAGTTATAGATTCCAATGCTTCACTTCAGGTTTAATGTTTCCCTTGGCCCTTCTTATTGACGATGAAACACAGAAATTGCATCAGAATTAAATACAAAAGGCACAATGCCGACTTAAGTACAAGAAGACTGACTCTTCCTACTGTCTATGTTTTGAACCATTTCTGTGACACTAGTTATAGAGTCCGATGCTACACTTCAGGTTTACTGTGTCCCTTGGACATTCTTATTGACGATGAATCACAGAAATAGCATCGGAATTAAATACAAAAGGCACAATGCCGACTTAAGTACAAGAAGACTGACTCTTCTTACTGTCTATGCTTTGAACCATTACTGTGACACTAGTTATAGATTCCGATGCTTCACTCCAGGTTTACTGTATCCCTTGGACCTTCTTATTGACGATGAGACACAGAAATTGCATCGGAGTTAAATACAAAATGCAAAATGCTGACTTAAGTACATGAAGACTGACTCTTCTTACTGTCTATATTTTGAACCATTCCTGTGACACTAGTTGTGGTGTCACCGCCAGACACCACACTTGCTAGGTGGTAGCTTAAATCGGCCGCGGTCCATGTAGTACATGTCGGACCCGCGTGTCGCCACTGTGATCGCAGACCTAGCGCCACCACCAAGGCAGGTCTCGTGATACGAGAGTGGACTCGCCCCAGTTGTACGAGAACCTAGCTACCGCCCAGTTGTACGAGAACCTAGCTACCGCCCAGTTGTACGAGAACCTTAGCTACCGACCAGATGTACGAAGCCTCTCTCTCTCATTAGCCGAGAGACAGAATAGCCATCAGCTAAGTTAATGGCTACTAACTAGCAAGGCGCCATTGGTATCAGTGCCTATAGCTTATGAGTATTCAAGAGAGATGTATTCCAAGGACTAATTAAAAGATAAGTAATAAGCATCTACATACTTTTCTTCTTATTCATTTATAAGTTCTCATGTTCCAGACTTCACGCCCGTCTGCTTTAGCCGTGCGTGCCCTATCGGCTACAGCGTTAGTGTAGATTGCATTTTCAGCCATCTAAACTTCACGGTGTCGGCCCAGCTACCGACACAACATTTATTGGCGACGAGCAAAAGAGTTTGTATTAATTCGTTAACAACATTGGCGACGATTTACAGTGTTCTGATTGCTTACATTTAATTGTGTCATGGCTTCGCCACATTCTCCAGATGTACTGTCCGAATTTTATCGCTTGCAGAATCAGCAGTCGCAGGCGTTACTGGATGCCCTTGGACAGCTCGTCCAGGGTCAACGTGCGCTGCACACCGATGCGGCCGCCGCCGCTTCTTCGCTACCGCTGCCACTAAACGCTGTTGCACCTCCCTTTCGACCATACGTGGCAGCCGATGAGACCTGGCAAGAGTGGTCTCGCCAGTTCCACTTTCACCTCGCTGCCTACAGAATTCAAGGTAATGAGCGGCAGCCGTTTTTGCTTTCTTGTGTCGGTGTGTCCACATACCGTGTGATAGTGAAATTGTTTCCCCGGCGCGACGTAGCAACTTTGTCCTACGAGGAAATTTTGTCTGCATTAGATGCCTATTTCAAAGAAACAGTTAATGTGGTTGCAAAACGGTATACGTTCTTTCGTACAAAACGTACGGCCGGTCAAACTAATAGGGAGTGGGTAGCAACATTGCAAGGACTTACTAGGGACTGTGCCTTTGAATGTGACTGTGGTCTTTCTTATTCAGATACAATGGTGCGTGATGCAATTGCACAGAACGTTTCTGATGTTCGCATACGGGAGCAAATTTTGAAACTAGTTAATCCCACCCTTCAACAAGTGATAGACATATTGGATAGACAGGACACACTTGACTGTGCTCAGGAATCTTTTGAAACTTCGCCAGCCGTGTGTAACATTAACCGGCCCACTGGACGCGCTGCGCGGCCCGGTAACCGGGCCTTGCGCACGTCGACACAGCGACCGCCGCGTGCTAAGCCAGGTGTGCCGCGCCAGCCCACAAATGCAGTGAAATCATGCCCGCGGTGTGCTACTAGACATTCGCGTGAACATTGCCCGTCACGCCAAGCTATTTGCTTTTTCTGCAATAAGAAAGGACATGTTCAAAGTGTTTGCCAGAAAAAGCTCAGATCAGACAATCACAATCATTCCAGGCCCTTTGCTTCGCGCCGGAATCGAACCAAGGACACTCAGGCTCGTGGACCTTCGCCTATGGACATTCATGTCGTTAATTCCACTTCGTCCAGTGACACTTTCTCTAACAGTGACTGTAATCGTCCCACAAAAACTGTGCGTCGACGTCGCCGGAAATCACGTCAATTAGCAAGTGATTCTGTACCAGTGTCTGTTCCAATTGCACAAAACAGTCGCTCTTGTCGTCAGCAGGACAATAAACTTTTTGTGGACTTAGACTTTGAAGGCAAAGTGATACCATTCCAGCTCGATACCGGAGCTGCAGTTTCATTGCTCAATCATGACACGTACAAACAACTGGGCAAACCTCCGTTGCGTTCCGCAAATGTTAAGCTAACTACATATTCCGGACAGACAATTCCTGTGTTAGGACAGTGCAGCCTTCTTGCAACATACAAGGGACACACAAAACTTGTGTCATTTTACGTTCTTCGTTCTTCTTCTGCAGTGAATTTGTTTGGTCTCGATTTATTTAAGTTGTTTAACATGTCTATTGTAAATCAGGTGCTATTAGTGGATCAGACTGTGCCTACAGACAGTGTTTCTCGGCTGTGTGAAGAATTTGCAGACATTTTTGCACCGGGCTTAGGTTGCGCTAAAAACTATGAAGCACATTTGGAACTGGAAGGAAACGCGCAACCGCAATTTTTCAGAGCGCGCAATGTTCCCCACGCATTGCGTCAGGAGGTCGCCAGAACATTGCACAATGTAGAATCACAAGGTGTGAGTGAATGTGCGCAATGCCTCTTCTCTTTCAGCTCCGCTTCATCGCGTACGCCGTACAGGTGTTCCGTTCGTCTGGACGACGGAATGTGAACGCGCCTTTCGCCAGTTGAAATCGGCGTTGCTTTCTAATACTTGCCTTACGCCATTCGATCCCCAGAAACCCCTTTTGTTGATGGTAGATGCATCGGATTTCGGGATCGGTGCTGTGCTTGCGCACAAAGTTGGCTCCCATGATCGCCCTATTGCCTTTGCGTCCAAATTGCTCTCGTCTGCGCAAAGAAATTATTCACAGATAGAGAAAGAAGCTTTGGCTCTCGTGTTTGGTGTTACTAAGTTCCATGATTTCTTGTATGGTCGTCACTTTACCATCATCACAGACCACAAACCTTTGACATCGCTTTTTCATCCGACCAAGCCTGTACCTCCACGTACAGCGCAGAAATTCATTCGCTGGTCTCTTTTCCTCTCGCAGTACCGCTACGATATCTTGTATCGGTCCACTGCTAAGCACGGAAACGCCGATGCGTTGTCCCGTTTGCCTGTTGCTGAGGATAAAGCATTCGATTCTTCCGAACTTGCTTGCATGTTCATTGATTCGGAAACCGATGAAGTGGTCGAATCGTTTCCGATTGATTTTCGTCGTGTCGCTACAGCCACAGCTGCTGACCCTGTCCTTGCTACTGTTTTACGTTTTGTTGCTACGCAATGGCCTTTGTCAAAGTCTCGGATCGAGGATCCGTTGGTTCGCCGATTTTTTGCTCACAAGGAGAGACTTTTTGTTCGACGTGGTGTTTTGTTGTTGCGTTCTGATAATGATCAGTCCCGAGTCGTGGTCCCACGTTCGTTACAGTCCTCTGTTTTACGGCTTCTTCACCAAGGACATTGGGGTATAGTGCGAACGAAACAACTTGCTCGTCAGCACTGTACTTGGTTCGGAATCGATGCTGCGATTACGAATATGTGTTCTTCGTGCCCGGCGTGTGCCGAACAACAATCCGCACCGCCGCGGAAAGTCTTTGCGTGGCCAAAAGCCACTTCCCCTTGGCAACGCTTGCACATTGATTTTGCTGGTCCATTCTGGAATGCTCGATGGTTGGTTCTGGTCGATGCCTTCAGTAATTTTCCTTTTGTTGTCCGGATGTCTTCCACGACGTCCTCCGCCACCATCCAAGCGTTGTCTGCTATCTTTTGCATTGAAGGTCTTCCGCAGACTATTGTTTCCGACAATGGCCCACAATTCATGTCCGCAGAATTTCAGTCATTCTGCCAGGCCAATGGTATTCAACATCTGACATCCGCGCCGTTTTCGCCTCAGTCCAACGGTGCCGCTGAACGATTGGTCCGGACTTTCAAGTCACAGATGTTGAAATTGAAAGAGTCGCATTCTCGGGAGGACGCATTGTTGCTCTTTTTGTCTTCGTATCGCTCTCAGCCCCGAGATGGTCGCTCGCCGGCTGAGTTGCTCCACGGTCGTCCTCATCGCACCTTGGTGTCTTTGCTGCATCCGCCGCATCAGGTTCCTGTGCAGCGGCAGACTCCTGCTTTTGCTCCAGGCGACGTTGTATTTTATCGCAACTATCGAGGTTCACGGCGTTGGCTCGCAGGGCGCATTCTTCGCTGCCTCGGCCGCGCGATGTATTTGGTTTTGGGGGCCTCTGGTGAGGTGCGTCGGCATCTCAATCAGCTGCGCCTCTGTCGTCGCTCGGGTTCTGCCGCTCCCCGTCTGCTTTCAGCGACGGTGGCGTCCGGTCAGCGCCCTGGGGACCCATCTACTGGCTCGCCTCATCCCCAGGTGTTACCGACGATGCCTTCCATTTTGCCCGATGGCGACGCGCCGCCGCCGCCGCCGCAGCAGCAGCGGCCGCCGCCGCCGCCGCTTGTTCTCCCGCCGGCGCCGCCCGCGTTCGACGCTTCGTTGCAGCCGCCAAGCGCCTCCCAGGGTCACGCGCCGCCGATCGCTTCCCGTGACCAGCTGTCCTCCGCCATGGAACTCCCGCCCGCTCCGGACCACATGACGTCATCGCGCGTCGGCTACCCCGACGCAATGGAAATTGACCCTTCGGTCCCTCCTGTCTCATTACGGGCGCATACACCGCATGTTGACGTGCACCCTGGACTAGTTTTTCAGGCGTTTCCTAGCTCCCCTCGGACCGAATGGCCGGGTGCGGGTGGCACAGCCTCGCCTGTTGTTAGGATCCCCACCTCATCGCATACGTCAACATGTGGTCCTCCCCACGGCGGGCGGAAGCCTTATCACACAACCGTTCGCCGATTTGCGGGGGAGGAATGTGGTGTCACCGCCAGACACCACACTTGCTAGGTGGTAGCTTAAATCGGCCGCGGTCCATGTAGTACATGTCGGACCCGCGTGTCGCCACTGTGATCGCAGACCTAGCGCCACCACCAAGGCAGGTCTCGTGATACGAGAGTGGACTCGCCCCAGTTGTACGAGAACCTAGCTACCGCCCAGTTGTACGAGAACCTAGCTACCGCCCAGTTGTACGCGAACCTAGCTATCGCCCAGTTGTACGAGAACCTAGCTACCGCCCAGTTGTACGAGAACCTTAGCTACCGACCAGATGTACGAAGCCTCTCTCTCTCATTAGCCGAGAGACAGAATAGCCATCAGCTAAGTTAATGGCTACTAACTAGCAAGGCGCCATTGGTATCAGTGCCTATAGCTTACGAGTATTCAAGAGAGATGTATTCCAAGGACTAATAAAAAGATAAGTAATAAGCATCTACATACTTTTCTTCTTATTCATTTATAAGTTCTCATGTTCCAGACTTCACGCCCGTCTGCTTTAGCCGTGCGTGCCCTATCGGCTACAGCGTTAGTGTAGATTGCATTTTCAGCCATCTAAACTTCACGGTGTCGGCCCAGCTACCGACACAACACTAGTTATAGATTCTGATGCTACACTCCAGGTGTGCTGTATCCCTTGGACCATCTTATTGACGATGAAACACACAAATTGCATTGGAATTAAATACAAAAGGCACAATGCCGACTTAAGGTCAAGAAGACTGACTCTTCTTACTGACTTTGTTTTGAACCATTCCTGTGAAACTAGTTATAGATTCCGATGCTTCACTTCAGGTTTATTGTATCCCTCTGACCTTCTTATTGACGATGAAACACAGAAATTGTATCGGAATTAAATACAAAAGGCACAATGCCGAATTAAGTACAAGATGACTGACTCGTCCTACTGTCTATGTTTTGAACCATTCCTGTGACACTAGTTATAGATTCCGATGCTTCACTTGAGGTTTACTGTATCCCTTGGACCTTGTTATTGACGATGAAACACAGAAATTGCATCGGAATTAAATACAAGTGGCACAATGCCGACTTAAGTACAAGAAGAATGACTCTTCCCACTGTCTATTTGAACCATTCCTGTGACACTAGTTATAGATTCCGATGCCTCACTTCAGGTTATTGTTTCCCTTAGACCTTCTTATTGACGATGAAACACAGAAATTGCATCACAATTAAATACAGAAGGCACAATGCCGAATTAAGTACAAGAAGACTGACTCTTCCTACTGGCTATGTTTTGAACCATTTCTGTGACACTAGTTATAGAGTCTGATGCTTCACTTCAGGTTTACTGTATCCCTTGGACATTCTTATTGACGATGAAACACAGAAATTGCATCGGAATTAAATACAAAAGGCAAAATGCCGACTTAAGTACACGAAGACTGACTTTTCTTACTGTCTATGTTTTGAACCATTCCTGTGACACTAGTTATAGATTCCGATGCTACACTCCAGGTTTACTGTATCCCTTGGACCTTCTTGTTGACCGTGAAACACAGAAATTAAATCGGAATTAATTACAAAAGACACAATGCCGACTTAAGGACAAGAAGACTGACTCTTCTTACTGACTTTGTTTTGAACCGTTCCTGTGACACTAGTTATAGATTCCGATGCTTCACTCCAGGTTTCCTGTATCCCTTGGGCATTCTTATTGACGATGAAACACAGAAATTGCATCGGAATTAGATACAAAAAGCACAATGCCGACTTAAGTACAAGAAGACTGACTCTTCTTACTGTCTATGTTTTGAACCATTCCATTGACTCTAGTTATAGATTCCGATGCTTCACTCCAGGTTTACTGTATCCCTTGGACCCTGTTATTGACGATGAAACACAAAAATTGCATCGGAATTTAATACAAACGGCACAATGCCGACTTAAGTACAAGAAGACTGACTCTTCTTACTGTCTATGTTATGCACCATTCCTGTGACACTAGTTATAGATTCCGATGCTACACTCCAGGTTTACTGTATCACTTGAACCTTCTTATTGACGATGAAACAGAGAAATTGGATCGGAATTAATTACAAAAGCACAATGCCGACTTAAGTACATGAGGACCGACTCTCCCTACTGACTATGTTTTGAACCATTCCTGTGACACTAGTTATAGATTCCGATGCTTCACTTGAGGTTTACTGTATCCCTCGGACCTTCTTATTGACGATGAAACACAGAAATTGCATCGGAATTAAATACAAAAGGCACAATGCCGACTTAAGTACAAGAGGACTAACTCTTCTTACTGTCTATGATTTGAACCATTCCTGCGACACTAGTTATAGATTCCGATGCTTCACTCCAGGTTTACTGTATCCCTTGGACCTTCGTATTGACGATGAAACACAGAAATTACATTGGAATCAAATACAAAAGGTACAATTCCGACTTAAGGACATGAAGACTGACTCTTCGTACTGACTATGTTTAGAACCATTCCTGAGACACTAGCTATAGATTCCGATGCTTCACTTCAGGTTTACTGCATCCCTTGGACATTCTTATTGACGATGAAACACAGAATTTGCATCGGAATTAAATACAAAAGGCAATATGCCGACTTAAGTACATGAAGACTGACTCTTCTTACTGTCTATGTTTTAAACCATTCCTGTGACACTAGTTATAGATTCCGATGCTACACTCCAGGTTTACTGTATCCCTTGAACCTTCTTATTGACGACGAAACACTGAAATTGGATCGGAATTAATTACATAAGGCACAATGCCGACTTAAGGACAAGAAGACTGACTCTTCTTACTGACTTCATTTGAACGATTCCTGTGACACTAGTTATAGATTCCGATGCTTCACTTCAGGTTTATTGTATCCCTCAGACCTTCTTATTGACGATAAAACA
This sequence comes from Schistocerca serialis cubense, assembly GCF_023864345.2. Taxonomy (NCBI): domain Eukaryota; kingdom Metazoa; phylum Arthropoda; class Insecta; order Orthoptera; family Acrididae; genus Schistocerca; species Schistocerca serialis. The sequence continues at coordinate 182,663,876 of NC_064649.1, read as the reverse complement.
CAGAAATTGCATCGGAATTAAATAGAAAAGGCACAATGTCGACTTAAGTACATGAAGACTGTCTCTTCTTACTGACTATGTTTGAACCATTCCTGTGACACTAGTTATAGATTCCGATGCCTCCCTTCAGGTTTACTGTATCCCTTGGACCTTGTTATTGACGACGAAACACAGAAATTGCATCGGAATTAAATACAAAAGGAACAATGCCGACTTAAGTACAAGAAGACTGACTCTTCCCACTGTCTATTTGAACCATTCCTGTGACACTAGTTATAGATTACGATGCCTCACTTCAGGTTTTTTGTTTCCCTTAGACCTTCATATTGACGATGAAACACAGAAATTGCATCAGAATTAAATACAAAAGGCACAATGCCGAATTAAGTACAAGAAGACTGACTCTTCCTACTGGCTATGTTTTGAACCATTTCTGTGACACTAGTTATAGAGTCCGATGCTTCACTTCAGGTTTACTGTATCCCTTGGACATTCTTATTGACGATGAATCACAGAAATTGCATCGGAATTAAATACAAAAGGCACAATGCCGACTTAAGTACAAGAAGACTGACTCTTCTTACTTTCTAAGTTTTGAACCATTACTGTGACACTAGTTATAGATTCCGATGCTTCACTCCAGGTTTACTGTATCCCTTGGACCTTCTTACTGACGATGAGACACAAAAATTGCATCGCAATTAAACACAAAAATCACAATGCCGACTTAAGTACAAGAAGACTGAATCTTCTTACTGTCTATGTTTTGAACCACTCCTGTGACACAAGTTATAGATTCCGATGCTTCACTTCAGGTTTACTGTATCCCTTGGATCTTCTTATTGACGATGAAACACATAAATTGCATCGGAAATAATCACAAATGGCACAATGCCGACTTAACTACAAGAAGACTGACTCTTCTTACTGACTTTGTTTTGAACCATTCCTGTGACACTAGTTATAGATTCCGATGCTTCACTTCAGGTTTACTGTATCCCTTGGACCTTCTTATTGACGATGAAACACAGATATTGCATCGGAATTGAATACAAAAGGCACAATGCCGACTTAAGTACAAGCAGACTGACTCTTCTTACTGACAATGCTTTGAAACATTCCTGTGACACTAGTTATAAATTCCGATGCTTCACTTCAGGTTTACTGTATGCCTTGGAACTTCTTATTGACGATGAAACACAGAAATTGCATCGGAATTAAATAGAAAAGGCACAATGCCGACTTAAGTACACGAAGACTGACTCTGCTTACTGTCTTTGGTTTGAACCATTCCTGTGACACTAGTTATGGATTCCGATGCTTCACTTCAGGTTTACTGTATCCCTTGGACCTTCTTATTGACGATGAAACACAGAAATTGTATTTGAATTAAATACAAAAGCAACAATGCCAACTTAAGTACAAGAAGACTGACACTTCTCACTGCCTATGTTTTGAACCATTCCTGTGACACTAGTTATAGATTCCGATGCTGCACTTCAGGTTTACTGTATCCCTCTGATCTTCATATTGACGATGAAACACAGAAATTGCATGGGAATTAAATGCAAAAGGCACAATGATAACTTAAGTACAAGAAGACTGACACTTCTTACTGTCTATGTTTTGAACCATTCCTGTGACACTAGTTATAGATTCCGATGCTTCACTTCAGGTTTACTGTATCCCTTGGACCCTGTTATTGACGATGAAACACAAAAATTGCATCGGAAATAAATACAAAAGGCACAATGCCGACTTAAGTACAAGAAGACTGACTCTTCTTACTGACTATGGTTTGAACCATTCCTGTGACACTAGTTATAGATTCCTATGCTTCACCTCAGGTTTAATGTATCCCTTGGGCATTCTTATTGACGATGAAACACAGAAATTGCATCGGAATTAAATACAAAAGGCAAAATGCCGACTTAAGTACACGAAGACTGACTCTTCTTACTGTCTATGTTATGAACCATTCCTGTGACACTAGTTATAGATTCCGATGCTACACTCCAGGTTTACTGTATCCCTTGGACCTTCTTATTGACCGTGAAACACAGAAATTAAATCGGAATTAATTACAAGAGGCACAATGCCGATTAAAGGACAAGAAGACTGACTCTTCTTACTGACTTTGTTTTGAACCATTCCTGTGACATTAGTTATAGATTCCGATGCATCACTCCAGGTTTACTGTATCCCTTGGACCTTCTTATTGACGATGAAATTCAGAAATTGCATCGGAATTAAATACAAAAGGCACAATGCCGACTTAAGTACAAGAAGACTGACACTTCCTACTGTCTATGATTTGAACGATTCATGTGACACTAGTTATAGATTCCGATGCTTCACTTCAGGTTTACTGTATCCCTTGGATCTTCTTATTGACGATGAAACACAGAAATTGCATCGGAATTAAATACAAATGGCACAATGCCGACTTAAGTACATGAAGACCGACTCTCCCTACTGACTATGTTTTGAACCATTCCTGTGACACTAGTTATAGATTCCGATGCTTCACTTGAGGTTTACTGTATCCCTCGGACCTTTTTATTGTCGATGAAACACAGAAATTGCATCGGTATTAAATACAAAAGGCACAATGCCGACTTAAGTACAAGAAGACTAACTCTTCTTACTGTCTATGTTTTGAACCATTCCTGCGACACTAGTTATAGATTCCGATGCTTCACTCCAGGTTTACCGTATGCCTTGGACCTTCGTATTGACGATGAAACACAGAAATTGCATCGGAATCAAATACAAAATGCACAATACCGACTTAAGGACATGAAGACTGACTCTTCGTACTGACTATGTTTAGAACCATTCCTGTGACACTAGTTATAGATTCCGATGTTTCACCTCAGGTTTACTGTATCCCTTGGACATTCTTATTGACGATGAAACACAGAAATTGCATCGGAATTAAATGCAAAAGGCAAAATGCCTACTTAAGTACACGAAGACTGACTCTTCTTACTGTCTATGTTATGAACCATTCCTGTGATACTAGTTATAGATTCCGATGCTACACTCCAGGTTTACTGTATCACTTGAACCTTCTTATTGACGATGAAACAGAGAAATTGGATCGGAATTAATTACAAAAGCACAATGCCGACTTAAGGACAAGAAGACTGACTCTTCTTACTGACTTTGTTTTGAACCATTCCTGTGACACTAGTTATAGATTCCGATGCTTCACTACAGGTTTATTGTATCCCTCTGACCTTCCTATAGACGATGAAACACAGAAATTGCATCGGAATTAAATAGAAAAGGGCCAAAGTGTCGACTTAAGTACAAGAAGACTGACTCTTCTTACTGTCTATGTTTTAGACCATTCCTGCGACACTAGTTATAGATTCCGATGCTTCACTCCAGGTTTACTGTATCCCTTGGACCTTCTTATTGACGATGAAACACAGAAATGGCATCGGAATTAAATACAAAAGGCACAATGCCGACTTAAGTACAAGAAGACTGACTCTTCCTACTGTCTATGCTTTGAGCCATTCCTGTGACACTAGTTATAGATTCCGATGCTTCACTTCAGGTTTACTGTATCCCTCTGACCTTCTTATTGACGATGAAACACAGAAATTGCATCGGAATTGAATACAAAAAGCACAATGCCGACTTAAGTACAAGAAGACTGACTCTTCTTACTGACAATGTTTTGAACCATTCCTGTGACACTAGTAATAGATTCCGATGCTTCACTTCAGGTTTACTGTGTGCCTTGGAACTTCTTATTGACGATGAAACACAGAAATTGCATCGGAATTAAATAGAAAAAGCACAATGCCGACTTAAGTACACAAAGACTGACTCTTCTTACTGTCTATGGTTTGAACCATTCCTGTGACACTAGTTATAGATTCCGATGCTTCACTTCAGGTTTACTGTATCCCTTGGCCTTCTTATTGACGATGAAACACAGAAATTGCATGGGAATTAAATACAAAAGCAACAATGCCAACTTAAGTACAAGAAGACTGACACTTCTTACTGTCTATGTTTTGAACCATTCCTGTGACACTAGTTACAGATTCCGATGCTTCACTTCAGGTTTACTGTATCCCTCTGATCTTCTTATTGACGATGAAACACAGAAATGGCATCGGAATTGAATACAAAAGGCACAATGCCGACTTAAGTACAAGAAGACTGACTCTTCTTACTGACAATGTTTTGACCCATTCCTGTGACACTAGTTATAGATTCCGATGCTTCACTCCAGGTTTACTGTATCCCTTGGACATTCTTATTGACGATGAAACACAGAAATTGCATCGGAATTAAATGCAAAAGGCAAAATGCCTACTTAAGTACACGAAGACTGACTCTTCTTGCTGTCTATGTTATGAACCATTCCTGTGACACTAGTTATAGATTCCGATGCTACACTCCAGGTTTACTGTATCACTTGAACCTTCTTATTGACGATGAAACAGAGAAATTGGATCGGAATTAATTACAAAAGCACAATGCCGACTTAAGGACAAGAAGACTGACTCTTCTTACTGACTTTGTTTTGAACCATTCCTGTGACACTAGTTATAGATTCCGATGCTTCACTACAGGTTTATTGTATCCCTCTGACCTTCTTATAGACGATGAAACACAGAAATTGCATCGGAATTAAATAGAAAAGTGCCAAAGTGTCGACTTAAGTACAAGAAGACTGACTCTTCTTACTGTCTATATTTTAGACCATTCCTGCGACACTAGTTATAGATTCCGATGCTTCACTCCAGGTTTACTGTATCCCTTGGACCTTCTTATTGATGATGAAACACAGAAATGGCATCGGAATTAAATACAAAAGGCACAATGCCGACTTATGTTCAAGAAGACTGACTCTTCCTACTGTCTATGTTTTGAACCATTTCTGTGACACTAGTTATAGAGTCCGAAGCTTCACTTCAGGTTTACTGTATCCCTTGGACATTCTTATTGACGATGATCCACAGAAATTCCATCGGAATTAAATACAAAAGGCACAATGCCGACTTAAGTACAAGAAGACTGACTCTTCCTACTGTCTATGTTTTGAACCATTCATGTGACACTAGTTATAGATTCCGATGCTTCACTTCAGGTTTATTGTATCCCTTGGATTTTCTTATTGACGATGAAACACAGAAATTGCATCGGAATTAAATACAAAAGGCACAATGCCGACTTAAGTACATGACGACCGACTCTCCCTACTGACTATGTTTTGAACCATTCCTGTGACACTAGTTATAGATTCCGATGCTTCACTCCAGGTTTACTGTATCCCTTGGACCATCGTATTGACGATGAAACACAGAAATTACATTGGAATCAAATACAAAAGGTTCAATTCCGACTTAAGGACATGAAGACTGACTCTTCGTACTGACTATGTTTAGAACCATTCCTGAGACACTAGCTATAGATTCCGATGCTTCACTTCAGGTTTACTGTATCCCTTGGACATTCTTATTGACGATGAAACACAGAATTTGCATCGGAATTAAATACAAAAGGCAAAATGCCGACTAAAGTACATGAAGACTGACTCTTCTTACTGTCTATGTTTTAAACCATTCCTGTGACACTAGTTATAGATTCCGATGCTACACTCCAGGTTTACTGTATCCCTTGAACCCTCTTATTGACGACGAAACACTGAAATTGGATCGGAATTAATTACAAAAGGCACAATGCCGACTTAAGGACAAGAAGACTGACTCTTCTTACTGACTTTATTTGAACGATTCCTGTGACACTAGTTATAGATTCCGATGCTTCACTTCAGGTTTATTGTATCCCTCAGACCTTCTTATTGACGATAAACCACAGAAATTGCATCGGAATTAAATAGAAAAGGCACAATGTCGACTTAAGTACAAGAAGACCGACTCTTCTTACTGCCTATGTTTTGAACCATTCCTGTGACACTAGTTATAGATTCCGATGCTTCACTCCAGGTTTACTGTTTCCCTTGGACCTTCTTATTGACGATGAAGCACAGAAATTGCATCGGAATTAAATACAAAAGGCACAATGCCGACTTAAGTACAAGAAGACTGACTCTTCCTACTGTCTATGTTTGAACCATTTCTGTGACATTAGTTATAGAGTCCGATGCTTCACTTCAGGTTTACTGTATCCCCTTTTCATTCTTATTGACGATGAATCAAAGAAATTGCATCGGAATTAAATACAAAAGGCACAATGCCGACTTAAGTACGAGAAGACTGACTCTTCTTACTGTCTATGATTTGAACCATTACTGTGACACTAGTTATAGATTCGGATGCTTCACTCCAGGTTTACTGTATCCCTTGGAGCTTCTTATTGACGATGAGACACAGAAATTGCATCGGAATTAAATACAAAAGGCACAATGCCGACTTAAGTACATGAAGACTGACTCTTCGTACTGACTATGTTTAGAACCATTCCTGAGACACTAGCTATAGATTCCGATGCTTCACTTCAGGTTTACTGTATCCCTTGGTCATTCTTATTGACGATGAAACACAGAAATTGCATCGGAATTAAATAGAAAAGGCAAAATGCCGACTTAAGTACATGAAGACTGACTCTTCTTACTGTCTATATTTTGAACCATTCCTGTGACACTAGTTATAGATTTCGATGCTACACTTTAGGTTTACTGTATCCCTTGGACCTTCTTATTGACGATTAAACACAGAAATTGCATCGGCATTAAATAGAAAAGGCACAATGCCGACTTAAGTACAAGAAGACTGAATCTTCTTACTGTCTATGTTTTGAACCATTCCTGTGACACAAGGTATGGATTCCGATGCTTCACTTCAGGTTTACTGTATCCCTTGGATCTTCTTATTGACGATGAAACACAGAAATTGCATCGGAAATAATCACAAATGCACAATGCCGACTTAACTACAAGAAGACTGACTCTTCTTACTGACTTTGTTTTGAACCATTCCTGTGACACTAGTTATAGATTCCGATGCTCACTTCAGGTTTACTGTATCCCTCTGACCCTCTTATTGACGATGAAACACAGAAATTGCATCGGAATTGAATACAAAAGGCACAATGCCGACTTAAGTACAAGAAGACTGACTCTTCTTACTGACAATGTTTTGAACCATTCCTGTGACACTAGTTATAGATTCCGATGCATCACTTCAGGTTTACTGTATGCCTTGGAACTTCTTATTGACGATGATACACAGAAATTGCATCGGAATTAAATAGAAAAGGCACAATGCCGACTTAAGTACACGAAGACTGACTCTTCTTACTGTCTATGGTTTGAACCATTCCTGTGACACTAGTTATAGATTCCGATGCTTCACTTCAGGTTTACTGTATCCCTTGGCCTTCTTATTGACGATGAAACACAGAAATTGCATGGGAATTAAATACAAAAGCAAAAATGCCAACTTAAGTACTAGAAGACTGACACTTCTTACTGTCTATGTTTTGAACCATTCCTGTGACACTAGTTATAGATTCCGATGCTTCACTTCAGGTTTACTGTATCCCTCTGATCTTCTCATTGACGATGAAACACAGAAATTGCATGGGAATTAAATGCAAAAGGCACAATGCCAACTTAAGTACAAGAAGACTGACACTTCTTACTGTCTATGTTTTGAACCATTCCTGTGACACTAGTTATAGATTCCGATGCTTCACTTCAGGTTTACTGTATCCCTTGGACTTTCTTATTGACGATGAAACACAGAAATTGCATCGGAATTAAACACAAAATGCACAATGCCGACTTAAGATCAAAATGACTGACACTTCTTACTGACTATGTTTTGAACCATTCCTGTGACATTAGTAATAAATTCCGATGATTCTCTTCAGGTTTACTGTATCCCTCTCACCTTCTTATTGACGATGAAACACAGAAATTGCATCGCAATTGAATACAAAAGGCACAAAGCAAACTTAAGTAGAAGAAGACTGACTCTTTTTACTGACTATGATTTGAACCATTCCTGTGACACTAGTTATAGTTTCAGATGCTTCACTTCAGGTATACTGTATCTCTCGGACCTTCTTATTGACGATGAAACACAGTAATTGCATCGGAATTAAGTAGAAAAGCCACAATGCCGACTTAAGTACACGACGACTGACTTTTCTTACTGTCTATGTTTTGAACCATTCCTGTGACACTAGTTATAGATGCTGATGCTTCACTTCAGGTTTACTGTATCCCTTGGACATCCTTATTGACGAAGAAACACAGAAATTGCATCGGAATTAAATACAAAAGGCACAATGCCGACTTAAGTACAAGAAGACTGACTCTTCTTACTGTCTATGTTTGAACTAGTTCTGTGACACTAGTTATAGAATCCGATGCTTCACTAGAGGTTTACTGTATCCCTTGGACCTTCGTATTGACGATGAAACACAAAAATTGCATCGGAATTAAATACAAAAGGCACAATGCCGACTTAAGTACATGAAGACCGACTCTTCCTACTGACTATGTTTTGAACCATTCCTGTGACAGTATTTATGGATTGCGATATTTCACTTGAGGTTTACTGTATCCCTTGGACCTCCTTATTAACGATGAAACACAGAAATTGCATCGGAATTAAATACAAAAGGCACAATGCCGACTTAAGTACAAGAAGACTGACTCTTCCAACTGGCAATGATTTGAACCATTCCTGTGACACTAGTTATAGATTCCGATGCTTCACTTCAGGTTTATTGTATCCCTCTGACCTTCTTATTTACGATGAAACACAGAAATTGCATCGGAATTAAATACAAAAGGCAAAATGCCGACTTAAGTTCAAAATGACTGACACTTCTTACTGACTATGTTTTGAACCATTCCTGTTACACTAGTTATAGATTCCAATGAATCACTTCAGGTTTACTGTATCCCTTGGACCTTCTTATTGACGATGAAACACAGAAATTGCATCGGAATTCAATACAAAAGGCGCGATGCAGACTTAAGTAGAAGAAGACTGACTCTTTTTACTGACTATGATTTGAACCATTCCTGTGACACTAGTTATAGATTCCGATGCTTTACTTCAGGTTTACTGTATCCCTTGGACCTTCTTATTGACGATGAAACAGAGAAATTGCATCGGAATTAAACACAAAAGGCACAATGCCGACTTAAGTTCAAAATGACTGACACTTCTTACTGACTATGTTTTGAACCATTCCTGTGACATTAGTAATATATTCCGATGATTCACTTCAGGTTTACTGTATCCCTCTGACCTTCTTATTGACGATGAAACACAGAAATTGCATCGCAATTGAATACAAAAGGCACAAAGCAAACTTAAGTAGAAGAAGACTGACTCTTTTTACTGACTATGATTTGAACCATTCCTGTGACACTAGTTATAGTTTCAGATGCTTCACTTCAGGTATACTGTATCCCTCGGACCTTCTTATTGACGATGAAACACAGTAATTGAATCGGAATTAAGTAGAAAAGCCACAATGCCGACTTAAGTACAAGACGACTAACTTTTCTTACTGTCTATGTTTTGAACCATTCCTGTGACACTAGTTATAGATGCCGATGCTTAACTTCAGGTTTACTGTATCCTTTGGACATCCTTATTGACGAAGAAACACAGAAATTGCATCGGAATTAAATACAAAAGGCACAATGCCGACTTAAGTACAAGAAGACTGACTCTTCTTACTGTCTATGTTTGAACCAGTCCTGTGACACTAGTTATAGATTCCGATGCTTCACTCCAGGTTTACTGTTTCCCTTGGACCTTCGTATTGACGATGAAACACAAAAATTGCATCGGAATTAGATACAAAAGGCACAATGCCGACTTAAGTACATGAAGGCCGACTCTTCCTACTGACTATGTTTTGAACCATTCCTGTGACACTATTTATGGATTGCGATATTTCACTTGAGGTTTACTGTATCCCTTGGACCTCCTTATTGACGATGAAACACAGAAATTGCATCGGAATTAAATACAAAAGGCACAATGCCGACTTAAGTACAAGAAGACTGACTCTTCCAACTGGCAATGTTTTGAACCATTCCTGTGACACTAGTTATAGATTCCGATGCTTCACTTCAGGTTTATTGTATCCCTCTGACCTTCTTATTGACGATGAAACACAGAAATTGCATCGGAATTCAATACAAAAGGCACGATGCAGACTTAAGTAGAAGAAGACTGACTCTTTTTACTGACTATGATTTGAACCATTCCTGTGACACTAGTTATAGATTCAGATGCTTCACTTCAGGTTTACTATATCCCTCTGATCTTCATAGTGACGATGAAACACAGAAATTGCCTCGGAATTAAATACAAAAGGCACAATGCCGACTTAAGAACAAGAAGACTGACTCTTCTTACTGCCTATGTTTTGAACCATTCCTGTGACACTCGTTATAGATTCCGATGCTTCACTTCAGGTTTACTGTTTCCCTTGGACCTTCTTATTGACGATGAAACACAGAAATTGCATCGGAATTAAACACAAAAGGCACAATGCCGACTTAAGTTCAAAATGACTGACACTTCTTACTGACTATGTTTTGAACCTTTCGTGTGACACTAGTTATAGATTCCGATGATTCACTTCAGGTTTACTGTATCCCTCTGGCCTTCTTATTGACGATGAAACACAGAAATTGCATCGGAATTCAATACAAAAGGCACGATGCAGACTTAAGTAGAAGAAGACTGACTCTTTTTACTGACTATGATTTGAACCATTCCTGTGACACTAGCTATAGCTTCCGATGCTTCACTTCAGGTTTACTGTACCCCTCTGACCTTCTTATTGACGATGAAACACAGAAATTGCATCGGAATTGGATACAAAAGGCACAATGCCGACTTCAGTTCAAGAAGACTGACTCTTCTTACTGTCTATGATTTGAACCATTCCATTGACACTAGTTATAGATTCCGATGCTTCTCTCCAGGCTTACTGTAACCCTTGGACCTTGTTATTGACGATGAAACACAGAAATTGCATCGGAATTAAATACAAACGGCACAATGCCGACTTAAGTACAAGAAGACTGACTCTTCTTACTGACTATGGTTTGAACCATTCCTGTGACACTAGTTATAGATTGCGATGCTTCACCTCAGGTTTACTGTATCCCTTGGACATTCTTATTGACGATGAAACACAGAAATTGCATCGGAATTAAATACAAAAGGCAAAATGCCGACTTAAGTACACGAAGACTGACACTTCTTACTGTCTATGTTTTGAACCATTCCTGTGACACTAGTTATAGATTCCGATGCTACACTCCAGGTTAACTGTATCCCTTGAACCATCTTATTGACGATGAAACACAGAAATTGGATCGGCATTAATTACAAAAGGCACAATGCCGACTTAAGAACGAGAAGACTGACTCTTCTTACTGACTTTCTTTTTTAACCATTCCAGTGACACTAGTTATAGATTCCAATGCTTCACTTCAGGTTTATTGTATCCCTCTGACCTTCTTATTGACGATGAAACACAGAATTTGCATCGGAATTAAATAGAAAAGGTACAATGTCGACTTAGGTACAAGAAGACTGACTCTTCTTGCTGTCTATGTTTGGGACCATTCCTGCGACACTAGTTATAGATTCCGATGCTTCACTCCATGTTTACTGTATCCCTTGGACCTTCTTATTGACGATGAAAAACAGAAATTGCATCGGAATTAAATACAAAAGGCACAATGCCGACTTAAGTACAAGAAGACTGACTCTTCTTACTGACTATGTTTTGAACCATTCCTGTGACACTAGTTATAGATTCCGATGCCTCATTTCAGGTTCACTGTATCTCTTGGACCTTGTTATTGACGATGAAACACAGAAATTGCATCGGAATTAAATACAAAACGCACAATGCCAACTTAAGTACAAGAAGACTGACTCTTCCCACTGTCTATGATTTGAACCATCCCTGTGACACTAGTTATAGATTCCGATGCTTCACATCAGGTATACTGTTTCCCTTGGACCTTCTTATTGACGATGAAAGACAGAAATTGCATCGGAATTAAATACAAAAGGCACAATGCCGACTTAAGTACGAGAAGACTGACTCTTCCTACTGTCTATGTTTTGAACCATTTCTGTGACACTAGTTACAGAGTCCGATGCTTCACTTCAGGTTTACTGTATCCCTTTGACATTCTTATTGACGATGAATCACAGAAATTGCATCGGAATTAAATACAAAAGGCACAATGCCGACTTAAGTACAAGAAGACTGACTCTTCTTACTGTCTATGATTTGAAACATTACTGTGACGCTAGTTATAGATTCCGATGCTTCACTCCAGGTTTACTGTATCCCTTGAACCTTCTAATTGGCGATGAGACACAGAAATTGCATCGGAATTAAATACAAAAGGCACAATGCCGACTTAAGTACATGAAGACTGACTCTTCTTACTGACTATGTTTTGAACCATTCCTGTGACACTAGTTATAGATTCCGATGCTTCACTTCAGGTTTACTGTATGACTTGGACCTTCTTATTGACGATGAAAAACAGAAATTGCATCGGAGTTTATTACAAAAGGCAAAATGCCGACTTAAGTACATGAAGACTGACTCCTCTTACTGTCTATGTTTTGAACCTTTCCTGTGACACTAGTTATAGATTCCGATGCTACACTCCAGGTTTACTGTATCCCTTGGACCATCTTATTGACGATGAAACACACAAATTGCATTTGAATTACATACAAAAGGCACAATGCGACTTAAGGACAAGAAGACTGACTCTTCTTACTGACTTTGTTTTGAACCATTCCTGTGACACTAGTTATAGATTCCGATGCTTCACTTCAGGTTTATTGTATCCTTAGGACCTTCTTATTGACGATGAAACACAGAAATTGCATCGGAATTAAATAGAAAATGCACAATGCCGACATAAGGACAAGAAGACTGACTCTTCCTACTGGCTATGTTTTGAACCATTCCTGTGACACTAGTTTTGGATTCCGATGCTTCACTTCAGGTTTACTGTATCCCTCTGAACTTCGTATTGACGATGAAACACAGAAATTGCATCGGAATTAAATACAAAAGGCGCAATGACGACTTAAGTACAAGATGACTGACTCTTCCTATTGTCTATGTTTTGAACCATTCCTGTGACACTTGTTATAGATTCCGATGCTTCACTTCAGGTTTACTGTATTCCTTGGACCTTCTTATTGACGATGAAACACAGAAATTGCATCGGAATTAAAATCCAAAGGCACAATACCGACTTAAGTACAAAAAGACTGACTCTTCTTACTGTCTATGTTTTGAACCATTCCTGTGACACTAGTTATAGATTCCGATGCTTCACTTCAGGTTTACTGTATTCCTTGGAATTTCTTATTGACGATGAAACACAGAAATTGCATCGGAATTAAATACAAGAGGTACAATGCCGACTTAAGTACAAGAAGACTGACTCTTCCTACTGTCAATGTTTTGAACCATTCCTGTGACACTAGTTATAGATTCCGATGGTTCACTTCAGGTTTTCTGTATCCCTCTGATCTTCTTATTGACGATGAAACACAGAAATTACATCGGAATTAAACACAAAAGTCACCATGCTGACTTAAGTACAAGAAGACAGACTCTTCTTACTGTCTATGTTTTGAACCATTCCTGTGACACAAGTTATAGATTCCGATGCTTCACTTCAGGTTTACTGTATCCCTTGGACCTTCTAATTGACGATGAAACACAGAAATTGCATCGGAAATAAACACAAATGGCACAATTTCGACTTAACTACAAGAAGACTGACTCTTCTTACTGACTATGTTTTGAACCATTCCTGTGACACTAGTTATAGAGTCCGAAGCTGCACTTCAGGTTTACTGTATCCCTCTGACCTTCTTATTGACGATGAAACACAGAAATTGCATCGGAATTTAATACAAAAGGCACAATGCCGACTTAAGTACAAGAAGACTGACTCTGTTTACTGACTATGTTTTGAACCATTCCTGTGACACTAGTTATAGATTCGGATGCTTCACTTCAGGTTTACTGTATCCCTCTGACCTTCTTATTGACGATGAAACACAGATATTGCATCGGAATTAAATAGAAAAGGCACAATGCCCAGTTAAGTATAAGACGACTGACTTTTCTTACTGTCTATGTTTTGAACCATTTCTGTGAAACTAGTGATAGATTCCGATGCTTCACTCCCGGTTTACTGTATCCCTTGGGCCTTCTTAATGACGATGAAACACATAAATTGCATCGGAAACTAAATACAAAAGGCACAATGCGGACTTAGTACAAGAAGACTGACTCTTCTTACTGACTATGTTTTGAACCATTCCTGAGACACTAGTTTTAGATTCCGATGCTTCAATTCGGGTTTACTGTATCCCTTGGAACATCTTATTGACGATGAAACACAGAAATTGCATCGGAATTAAATACAAAAGGCACAATGCCGACTTAAGTACAAGAAGACTGACTCTTCCTACTGGCAATGTTTTGAATCATTCCTGTGACAATATTTATAGATTCCGATGCTTCACTTCAGGTTTACTGTATCCCTCTGATCTTCTTATTGACGATGAAACACAGAAATTGCATCGGAATTAAATACAAAAGGCACAATGCCGACTTAAGTTCAAGAAGACTGCCTCTCTTTCTGTCAATGCTTTGAACCATTCCTGTCACACTAGTTATAGATTCCGATGCTTGACTTCAGGTTTACTGTATCCCTTGGACCTTCTTATTGACGATGAAACACAGAAATTGCATCGGAATTAAACACAAAAGGCACAATGCCGACTTAAGTTCAAAATGACTGACACTTCTTACTGACTATGTTTTGAACCATTCCTGTGACACAAGTTATAGATTCCGATGATTCACTTCAGGTTTACTGTATCCCTCTGACCTTCTTATTGACGATGAAACACAAAAATTGCATCGGAATTGAATACAAAAGGCACAATGTAGACTTAAGTAGAAGAAGACTGACTCTTTTTACTGACTATGATTTGGACCATTCCTGTGACACTAGTTATAGATTCAGATGCTTCACCTCAGCTTTACTGTATCCCTCTGATCTTCTTATTGACGATGAAACACAGAAATTACATCGGAATTAAACACAAAAGGCACCATGCCGACTTAAGTACAAGAAGACTGACTCTTCCTACTGTCAATGTTTTGAACCATTCCTGTGACACTAGTTATAGATTCCGATGCTTCACTGTAGGTTTACTGTATCCCTCTGACCTTCTTATTGACGATGAAGCACAGATATTGCATCGGAATTAAATAGAAAAGGCACAATGCCGAATTAAGTATAAGACGACTGACTTTTCTTACTGTCTATGTTTTGAACCATTTCTGTGAAACTAGTGATAGATTCCGATGCTTCACTCTAGGTTTACTGTATCCCTTCGGCCTTCTTAATGACGATGATACACATAAATTGCATCGGAATTAAATACAAAAGGCACAATGCGGACTTTGTACAAGAAGACTGACTCTTCTTACTGACTATGTTTTGAACCATTCCTGAGACACTAGTTTTAGATTCCGATGCATCAATTCGGGTTTACTGTATCCCTTGGAACTTCTTATTGACGATGAAACACGGAAATTGCATCGGAATTAAATAGAAAAGGCACAATGCCGACTTAAGTACAAGAAGACTGACTCTTCTTACTGTCTATGTTTTGAACCATTCCTGTGACACTAGTTATAGATTCCGATGCTTCACTTCAGGTTCACTGTATCCCTTGGACCTTCTTATTGCCGATGAAACACAGAAATTGCATCGGAATTAAATACAAAAGGCACAATACCGACTTAAGTACAAGAAGACTGACTCTTCTTTCTGTCTATGTTTTGAACTATTCCTGTGACACTAGTTATAGATTCCGATGCTTCACTTCAGGTTTACTGTATCCCTTGGACCTTCTTATTGACGATGAAACACAGAAATTGCATCGGAATTAAATACAAAAGGCACAATGCCGACTTAAGTACAAGAAGACTGACTCTTCCAACTGGCAATGTTTTGAATCATTCCTGTGACACTAGTTATAGATTCCGATGCTTCACTTCAGGTTTACTGTATCCCTCTGATCTTCTTAATGACGATGAAACACAGAAATTGCATCGGAATTAAATACAAAAGGCACAATGCCAACTTAAGTACAAGAAGACTGACTCTTCTTACTGTCTATGCCTTGAACCATTCCTGTCACACTAGTTATAGATCCCGATGCTTCACTTCATGTTTACTGTATCCCTTGGACCTTCTTATTGACGATGAGCACAGAAATTGCATCGGAATTGAATACAAAAGGCACAATGCAGACTTAAGTAGAAGAAGACTGACTCTTTTTACTGACTATGATTTGAACCATTCCTGTGACACTAGTTATGGAATCAAATGCTTCACTTCAGGTATACTGTATCCCTCTGATCTTCTTATTGACGATGAAACACAAAAATTGCATCGGAATTATATAGAAAAGGCACAATGCCGACTTTAGTACAAGACGACTGACTTTTCTTACTGTCTATGTTTTTAACCATTCCTGTGACACTAGTTATAGATGCCGATGCTTCACTTCAGGTTTACTGTATCCCTTGGACCTTCTTATTGACGATGAAACACAGAAATTGCATCGGAATTAAATACAAAAGGCACAATGCCGACTTAAGTACATGAAGACTGACTCTTCTTACTGTCTATGTTTTGAACCATTTCTGTGAATCTAGTTATAGATTCCGATGCTTCACTTCAGGTTTACTGTATCCCTTTGACATTCCTATTGACGATGAATCACAGAAATTCCATCGGAATTAAATACAAAAGGCACAATGCCGACTTAAGAACAAGAAGACTGACTCTTCTTACTGTCTATGTTTTGAACCATTACTGTGACACTAGTTATAGATTCCGATGCTTCACTCCAGGTTTACTGTATCCCTTGAATCTTCTAATTGACGATGAGACACAGAAATTTCATCGGAATTAAATACAAAAGGCACAATGCCGACTTAAGAACATGAAGACTGATTCTTCTTACTGACTATGTTTTGAACCATTCCTGTGACACTAGTTATAGATTCCGATGCTTCACTCCAGGTTTACTGTATCCCTTGAATCTTCTAATTGACGATGAGACACAGAAATTGCATCGGAATTAAATAGAAAAGTCACAATGTCGACTGAAGGACAAGAAGACTGACTCTTCTTACTGTCTATGTTTTGAACCATTCCTGTGACACTAGTTATAGATTCCGATGCTTCACTCCAGGTTTACTGTATCCCTTCGACCTTCTTATTGACGATGAAACGCAGAAATTGCATCGGAATTAAATAGAAAATGCACAATGCCGACTTAAGGACAAGAAGACTGACTCTTCCTACTGTCTATGTTTTGAACCATTCCTGTGACACTAGTTTTGGATTCCGATGCTTCACTTCAGGTTTACTGTATCCCTCAGACCTTCGTATTGACGATGAAACACAGAAATTGCATCGGAATTAAATACAAAAGGCGCAATGACGACTTAAGTACAAGATGCCTGACTCTTCCTATTGTCTATGTTTTGAACCATTCCTGTGACACTAGTTATAGATTCCGATGCTTCACTCCAGGTTTACTGTATCCCTTGGGCCTTCTTATTGACGATGAAACACAGAAATTGCATCTGAATTAAATACAAAAGGCACAATGCCGAATTAAGTACAAGAAGACTGACTCTTCTTACTGTCTATGTTTTGAACCATTCCTGTGACAACAGTTATAGATTCCGATGCTTCACTTCAGGTTTACTGTATCCCTTGGACTTTCTTATTGACGATGAAACACAGAAATTGCATCGGTATTAAATTCAAAAGGCACAATACCGACTTAAGTACAAGAAGACTGACTCTTCTTACTGTCTTTGTTTTGAACCATTCCTGTGACACTAGTTATAGATTCCGATGCTTCACTTCAGGTTTACTGTATTCCTTGGACTTTCTTATTGACGATTAAACACAGAAATTGCATCGGAATTAAATACAAGAGGTACAATGCCGACTTAAGAACAAGAAGACTGACTCCTCCTACTGTCAATGTTTTGAACCATTTCTGTGATACTAGTTATAGATTCCGATGCTTCACTTCAGGTTTACTGTATCCCTCTGACCTTCTTATTGACGAGGAACACAGAAATTGCATCGGAAATAAACACAAATGGCACAATGCCGACTTAACTACAAGCTGACTGACTCTTCTTACTGACTATGTTTTGAACCATTCCTGTGACACTAGTTATAAATTCCGATGCTTCACTTCAGGTTTACTGTATCCCTCTGACCTTCTTATTGACGATGAAACACAGAAATTGTATCGGAATTGAATATAAAAGGCACAATGCCGACTTAAGTACAAGAAGTCTGACTCTGTTTACTGACTATGTTTTAAACCATTCCTGTGACACTAGTTATAGATTCGGATGCTTCACTTCAGGTTTACTGTATCCCTCTGACCTTCTTATTGACGATGAAACACAGATATTGCATCGGAATTAAATAGAAATGGCACAACGCTGACTTAAGTATAAGACGACTGACTTTTCTTACTGTCAATGTTTTGAACCATTTCTGTGAAACTAGTGATAGATTCCGTTGCTTCACTCCAGGTTTACTGTATCCCTTGGGCCTTCTTAATGAAGATGAAACACATAAAATGCATCGGAACTAAATGCAAAAGGCACAATGGCGACTTAGTACAAGAAGACTGACTCTTCTTACTGACTATGTTTTGAACCATTCCTGAGACACTAGTTTTAGATTCCGATGCTTCACTTCAGGTTTACTGTATCCCTTTGACCTTCTTATTGACGATGAAACACAGAAATTGCATCGGAAATAAATACAAAAGGCACAATGCCGACTTAAGTACAAGAAGACTGACTCTTCCTACTGGCAATGTTTTGAATCATTCCTGTGACACTAGTTATAGATTCCGATGCTTCACTTCAGGTTTACTGTATCCCTCTGATCTTCTTATTGACGATGAAACACAGAAATTGCATCTGAATTAAATACCAAAGGCACAATGCCGACTTAAGTACAAGAAGACTGACTCTTCTTACTGTCTATGGTTTGAACCATTCCTGTGACACTAGTTATAGATTCCGATGCTTCACTTCAGGTTTACTGTATCCCTTGCACCTTCTTATTGACGATGAAACACACAAATTACATCGGAATTAAACACAAAAGGCACAATGCCGATTTAAGTTCAAAATGACTGACACTTCTTACTGACTATGTTTTGAACCATTCCTGTGACACTAGTTATCGATTCCGATGATTCACTCCAGGTTTACTGTATCCCTTCGACCTTCTTATTGACGATGAAACGCAGAAATTGCATCGGAATTAAATAGAAAATGCACAATGCCGACTTAAGGACAAGAAGACTGACTCTTCCTACTGTCTATGTTTTGAACCATTCCTGTGACACTAGTTTTGGATTCCGATGCTTCACTTCAGGTTTACTGTATCCCTCAGACCTTCGTATTGACGATGAAACACAGAAATTGCATCGGAATTAAATACAAAAGGCGCAATGACGACTTAAGTACAAGATGCCTGACTCTTCCTATTGTCTATGTTTTGAACCATTCCTGTGACACTAGTTATAGATTCCGATGCTTCACTCCAGGTTTACTGTATCCCTTGGGCCTTCTTATTGACGATGAAACACAGAAATTGCATCTGAATTAAATACAAAAGGCACAATGCCGAATTAAGTACAAGAAGACTGACTCTTCTTACTGTCTATGTTTTGAACCATTCCTGTGACAACAGTTATAGATTCCGATGCTTCACTTCAGGTTTACTGTATCCCTTGGACTTTCTTATTGACGATGAAACACAGAAATTGCATCGGTATTAAATTCAAAAGGCACAATACCGACTTAAGTACAAGAAGACTGAATCTTCTTACTGTCTTTGTTTTGAACCATTCCTGTGACACTAGTTATAGATTCCGATGCTTCACTTCAGGTTTACTGTATTCCTTGGACTTTCTTATTGACGATTAAACACAGAAATTGCATCGGAATTAAATACAAGAGGTACAATGCCGACTTAAGAACAAGAAGACTGACTCCTCCTACTGTCAATGTTTTGAACCATTTCTGTGATACTAGTTATAGATTCCGATGCTTCACTTCAGGTTTACTGTATCCCTCTGACCTTCTTATTGACGAGGAACACAGAAATTGCATCGGAAATAAACACAAATGGCACAATGCCGACTTAACTACAAGCTGACTGACTCTTCTTACTGACTATGTTTTGAACCATTCCTGTGACACTAGTTATAAATTCCGATGCTTCACTTCAGGTTTACTGTATCCCTCTGACCTTCTTATTGACGATGAAACACAGAAATTGTATCGGAATTGAATATAAAAGGCACAATGCCGACTTAAGTACAAGAAGACTGACTCTGTTTACTGACTATGTTTTAAACCATTCCTGTGACACTAGTTATAGATTCGGATGCTTCACTTCAGGTTTACTGTATCCCTCTGACCTTCTTATTGACGATGAAACACAGATATTGCATCGGAATTAAATAGAAAAGGCACAACGCTGACTTAAGTATAAGACGACTGACTTTTCTTACTGTCAATGTTTTGAACCATTTCTGTGAAACTAGTGATAGATTCCGTTGCTTCACTCCAGGTTTACTGTATCCCTTGGGCCTTCTTAATGAAGATGAAACACATAAAATGCATCGGAACTAAATGCAAAAGGCACAATGGCGACTTAGTACAAGAAGACTGACTCTTCTTACTGACTATGTTTTGAACCATTCCTGAGACACTAGTTTTAGATTCCGATGCTTCACTTCAGGTTTACTGTATCCCTTTGACCTTCTTATTGACGATGAAACACAGAAATTGCATCGGAAATAAATACAAAAGGCACAATGCCGACTTAAGTACAAGAAGACTGACTCTTCCTACTGGCAATGTTTTGAATCATTCCTGTGACACTAGTTATAGATTCCGATGCTTCACTTCAGGTTTACTGTATCCCTCTGATCTTCTTATTGACGATGAAACACAGAAATTGCATCTGAATTAAATACAAAAGGCACAATGCCGACTTAAGTACAAGAAGACTGACTCTTCTTACTGTCTATGGTTTGAACCATTCCTGTGACACTAGTTATAGATTCCGATGCTTCACTTCAGGTTTACTGTATCCCTTGCACCTTCTTATTGACGATGAAACACACAAATTACATCGGAATTAAACACAAAAGGCACAATGCCGATTTAAGTTCAAAATGACTGACACTTCTTACTGACTATGTTTTGAACCATTCCTGTGACACTAGTTATCGATTCCGATGATTCACTTCAGGTTTACTGTATCCCTCTGACCTTCTTATTGACGATGAAACACAAAAATTGCATCGGAATTGAATACAAAAGGCACAATGTAGACTTAAGTAGAAGAAGACTGACTCTTTTTACTGACTATCATTTGAACCATTCCTGTGACACTAGTTATAGATTCAGATGCTTCACTTCAGGTATACTGTATCCCTCTGACCTTCTTATTGACGATGAAACACAGAAATTTCATCGGAATTAAATAGAAAAGGCACACTGCCGACTTAAGTACAAGACGACTGACTTTTCTTACTGTCTGTGTTTTGAACCATTCCTGTTATACTAGTTATAGATACCGATGCTTCACTTCAGGTTTACTGTATCACTTGGACCTTCTTATTGACGATGAAACACAGAACTTGCATCGGAATTATATACAAAAGCACAATGCCGACTTAAGAACAAGAAGACTGACTCTTCCTACTGTCTATGTTTGAACCATTCCAGTGACACTAGTTATAGATTCCGAAGCTTCACTTGAGGTTTACTGTATCCGTTGGACCTTCTCATTGACGATGAAACATAGAAATTGCATCGGAATTAAATACGAAAGGCTCAATGCCGACTTAAGTACATGAAGATCGTCTCTTCCTACTGACTATGTTTTGAACCATTCCTGTGACACTAGTTATGGATTCCGATGCTTCACTTGAGGTTTACTGTATCCGTTGGACCTCCTTATTGACGATGAAACACATAAATTACTTCGGAATTAATTACAAAAGGCACAATGCCGGCTTAAGTACAAGAAGACTGACTCTTCCTACTGGCAATGATTTGAACCATTCCTGTGACACTAGTTATAGATTCTGATGCTTCAGTTCAGGTTTACTGTATCCCTCTGATCTTCTTATTGACGATGAAACACAGAAATACGTCGGAATTAAATACAAAAGGCACAATGCCGACTTAAGTACAAGAAGACTGACTCTTCTTACTGTCAATGGTTCGAACCATTCCTGTGAAACTAGTTATAGATACCGATGCTTCACTTCAGGTTTACTGTATCCCTTGGACCTTCTTTTTGACGATGAAACACATAAATTGCATCGCAAATAAACACAAAAGGCACAATGCCGACTTAAGTTCAAAATGACTGACACTTCTTACTGACTATGTTTTGAACCATTCCTGTGACACTAGTTATAGATTCCGATGATTCACTTCAGTTTTACTGTATCCCTCTGGCCTTCTTATTGACGATGAGCACAGAAATTGCATCGGAATTGAATACAAAAGGCACAATGCACACTTAAGTAGAAGAAGACTGACTCTCTTTACTGACTATGATTCGAACCATTCCTGTGACACTAGTTAGGGATTCAGATGCTTCACTTTAGGTATACTGTATCCCTCTGATCTTCTTATTGACGATGAAACACAGAAATTGCTTCGGAATTAAATAGAAAAGGCACAATGCCGACTTAAGTACAAGACGACTGACTTTTCTTACTGTCTATGTTTTTAACCATTCCTGTGACACTAGTTATAGATGCCGATGCTTCACATCAGGTTTACTGTATCCCTTGGACCTTCTTATTGACGATGAAACACAGAAATTGCATCGGAATTAAATACAAAAGGCACAATGCCGACTTAAGTACAAGAAGACTGACTCTTCTTACTGTCTATGTTTGAACCATTCCTGTTACACTAGTTATAGATTCCGATGCTTCACTTCAGGTTTACTGTATCCCTCTGACCTTCTTATTGACGATGAAACACAGAAATTGCATCGGAAATAAACACAAATGGCACAATGCCGACTTAACTACAAGCTGACTGACTCTTCTTACTGACTATGTTTTGAACCATTCCTGTGACACTAGTTATAAATTCCGATGCTTCACTTCAGGTTTACTGTATCCCTCTGACCTTCTTATTGACGATGAAACACAGAAATTGTATCGGAATTGAATATAAAAGGCACAATGCCGACTTAAGTACAAGAAGACTGACTCTGTTTACTGACTATGTTTTAAACCATTCCTGTGACACTAGTTATAGATTCGGATGCTTCACTTCAGGTTTACTGTATCCCTCTGACCTTCTTATTGACGATGAAACACAGATATTGCATCGGAATTAAATAGAAAAGGCACAACGCTGACTTAAGTATAAGACGACTGACTTTTCTTACTGTCAATGTTTTGAACCATTTCTGTGAAACTAGTGATAGATTCCGTTGCTTCACTCCAGGTTTACTGTATCCCTTGGGCCTTCTTAATGAAGATGAAACACATAAAATGCATCGGAACTAAATGCAAAAGGCACAATGGCGACTTAGTACAAGAAGACTGACTCTTCTTACTGACTATGTTTTGAACCATTCCTGAGACACTAGTTTTAGATTCCGATGCTTCACTTCAGGTTTACTGTATCCCTTTGACCTTCTTATTGACGATGAAACACAGAAATTGCATCGGAAATAAATACAAAAGGCACAATGCCGACTTAAGTACAAGAAGACTGACTCTTCCTACTGGCAATGTTTTGAATCATTCCTGTGACACTAGTTATAGATTCCGATGCTTCACTTCAGGTTTACTGTATCCCTCTGATCTTCTTATTGACGATGAAACACAGAAATTGCATCTGAATTAAATACAAAAGGCACAATGCCGACTTAAGTACAAGAAGACTGACTCTTCTTACTGTCTATGGTTTGAACCATTCCTGTGACACTAGTTATAGATTCCGATGCTTCACTTCAGGTTTACTGTATCCCTTGCACCTTCTTATTGACGATGAAACACACAAATTACATCGGAATTAAACACAAAAGGCACAATGCCGATTTAAGTTCAAAATGACTGACACTTCTTACTGACTATGTTTTGAACCATTCCTGTGACACTAGTTATCGATTCCGATGATTCACTTCAGGTTTACTGTATCCCTCTGACCTTCTTATTGACGATGAAACACAAAAATTGCATCGGAATTGAATACAAAAGGCACAATGTAGACTTAAGTAGAAGAAGACTGACTCTTTTTACTGACTATCATTTGAACCATTCCTGTGACACTAGTTATAGATTCAGATGCTTCACTTCAGGTATACTGTATCCCTCTGACCTTCTTATTGACGATGAAACACAGAAATTTCATCGGAATTAAATAGAAAAGGCACACTGCCGACTTAAGTACAAGACGACTGACTTTTCTTACTGTCTGTGTTTTGAACCATTCCTGTTATACTAGTTATAGATACCGATGCTTCACTTCAGGTTTACTGTATCACTTGGACCTTCTTATTGACGATGAAACACAGAAATTGCATCGGAATTATATACAAAAGCACAATGCCGACTTAAGAACAAGAAGACTGACTCTTCCTACTGTCTATGTTTGAACCATTCCAGTGACACTAGTTATAGATTCCGAAGCTTCACTTGAGGTTTACTGTATCCGTTGGACCTTCTCATTGACGATGAAACATAGAAATTGCATCGGAATTAAATACGAAAGGCTCAATGCCGACTTAAGTACATGAAGATCGTCTCTTCCTACTGACTATGTTTTGAACCATTCCTGTGACACTAGTTATGGATTCCGATGCTTCACTTGAGGTTTACTGTATCCGTTGGACCTCCTTATTGACGATAAAACACATAAATTACTTCGTAATTAATTACAAATGCACAATGCCGGCTTAAGTACAAGAAGACTGACTCTTCCTACTGGCAATGATTTGAACCATTCCTGTGACACTAGTTATAGATTCTGATGCTTCACTTCAGGTTTACTGTATCCCTCTGATCTTCTTATTGACGATGAAACACAGAAATACGTCGGAATGAAATACAAAAGGCACAATGCCGACTTAAGTACAAGAAGACTGACTCTTCTTACTGTCAATGGTTCGAACCATTCCTGTGAAACTAGTTATAGATACCGATGCTTCACTTCAGGTTTACTGTATCCCTTGGACCTTCTTTTTGACGATGAAACACATAAATTGCATCGCAAATAAACACAAAAGGCACAATGCCGACTTAAGTTCAAAATGACTGACACTTCTTACTGACTATGTTTTGAACCATTCCTGTGACACTAGTTATAGATTCCGATGATTCACTTCAGTTTTACTGTATCCCTCTGGCCTTCTTATTGACGATGAGCACAGAAATTGCATCGGAATTGAATACAAAAGGCACAATGCACACTTAAGTAGAAGAAGACTGACTCTCTTTACTGACTATGATTCGAACCATTCCTGTGACACTAGTTATGGATTCAGATGCTTCACTTCAGGTATACTGTATCCCTCTGATCTTCTTATTGACGATGAAACACAGAAATTGCTTCGGAATTAAATAGAAAAGGCACAATGCCGACTTAAGTACAAGACGACTGACTTTTCTTACTGTCTATGTTTTTAACCATTCCTGTGACACTAGTTATAGATGCCGATGCTTCACATCAGGTTTACTGTATCCCTTGGACCTTCTTATTGACGATGAAACACAGAAATTGCATCGGAATTAAATACAAAAGGCACAATGCCGACTTAAGTACAAGAAGACTGACTCTTCTTACTGTCTATGTTTGAACCATTCCTGTTACACTAGTTATAGATTCCGAAGCTTCACTTGAGGTTTACTGTATCCCTTGGACCTTCTCATTGACGATGAAACACAGAAATTGCATCGGAATTAAATACAAAAGGCACAATGCCGACTTAAGTACATGAAGACCGACTCTTCCTACTGACTGTGTTTTGAACCATTCCTGTGACACTAGTTATGGATTCCGATGCTTCACTTGTGGTTTACTGTATCCCTTGGACGTCCTTATTGACGATGAAACTCAGAAATTGCATCGGAATTAAATACAAAAGGCACAATGCCGGCTTAAATACAAGAAGACTGACTCTTCCTACTGGCAATGATTTGAACCATTCCTGTGACACTAGTTATAGATTCCGATGCTTCACTTCAGGTTTACTGTATCCCTCTGACCTTCTTATTGACGATGAAACACAGAAATACATCGGAATCAAATACAAAAGGCACAATGCCGACTTAAGTACAAGAAGACTGACTCTTCTTACTGTCTATGTTTTGAACCATTCCTGTGACACTAGTTATAAATACCGATGCTTCACTTCAGGTTTACTGTATCCCATTGACCTTCTTATTGACGATGAAACACAGAAATTGCATCGGAATTAAATACAAAAGGCACAATGCCGACTTAAGTACAAGAGGACTGACTCTTCTTACTGACTATGCTTTGAACCATTCCTGTGACACTAGTTATGGATTCCGATGCTTCACTTGAGGTTTACTGTATCCCTTGGACATCCTTATTGACGATGAAACACAGAAATTGCATCGGAATTAAATACATAAGGCACAATGCCGACTTAAGTACAAGAAGACTGACTCTTCTTACAGTCTATGTTTTGAACCATTCCATTGACACTAGTTATAGTTTCCGATGCTTCACTCCAGGTTTACTGTTTCCCTTGGACCTTGTTATTGACGATGAAACACAGAAATTGCATCGGAATTAAATACAAAAGGCACAATGCCGACTTAAGTACAAGAGGACTGACTCTTCTTACTGACTATGTTTTGAACCATTCCTGTGACACTAGTTTTTGATTCCGATGCTTCACTTCAGGCACACTGTAACACTTGGACCTTCTTATTGACGATGAAACACACAAATTGCATCGGAATTAAATACAAAAGGCAAAATGCCGACTTAAGTACACGAAGACTGACTCTTCTTACTGTCTATGATTTGAACCATTCCTGTGACACTAGTTATAGATTCCGATGCTACACTCCAGGTTTATTGTATACCTTGGACCTTCTTATTGACGATGAAACACAGATATTGCATCGGAATTAAATGCAAAAGGCACAATGCTGACTTAAGGACAAGAAGATTTACACTTCTTACTGACTTTGTTTTGAACCATTACTGTGACACTAGTTATAGATTCCGACGCTTCACTTCAGGTTTACTGTATCACTTGGACCTTCGTATTGACGTTGAGACACAGAAATTGCATCGGAAATAAACACAAATGGCACAATGCCGACTTAACTACAAGCTGACTGACTCTTCTTACTGACTATGTTTTGAACCATTCCTGTGACACTAGTTATAAATTCCGATGCTTCACTTCAGGTTTACTGTATCCCTCTGACCTTCTTATTGACGATGAAACACAGAAATTGCATCGGAATTGAATATAAAAGGCACAATGCCGACTTAAGTACAAGAAGACTGACTCTGTTTACTGACTATGTTTTAAACCATTCCTGTGACACTAGTTATATATTCGGATGCTTCACTTCAGGTTTACTGTATCCCTCTGACCTTCTTATTGACGATGAAACACAGATATTGCATCGGAATTAAATAGAAAAGGCACAACGTGACTTAAGTATAAGACGACTGACTTTTCTTACTGTCAATGTTTTGAACCATTTCTGTGAAACTAGTGATAGATTCCGTTGCTTCACTCCAGGTTTACTGTATCCCTTGGGCCTTCTTAATGAAGATGAAACACATAAAATGCATCGGAACTAAATGCAAAAGGCACAATGGCGACTTAGTACAAGGAGACTGACTCTTCTTACTGACTATGTTTTGAACCATTCCTGAGACACTAGTTTTAGATTCCGATGCTTCACTTCAGGTTTACTGTATCCCTTTGACCTTCTTATTGACGATGAAACACAGAAATTGCATCGGAAATAAATACAAAAGGCACAATGCCGACTTAAGTACAAGAAGACTGACTCTTCCTACTGGCAATGTTTTGAATCATTCCTGTGACACTAGTTATAGATTCCGATGCTTCACTTCAGGTTTACTGTATCCCTCTGATCTTCTTATTGACGATGAAACACAGAAATTGCATCTGAATTAAATACAAAAGGCACAATGCCGACTTAAGTACAAGAAGACTGACTCTTCTTACTGTCTATGGTTTGAACCATTCCTGTGACACTAGTTATAGATTCCGATGCTTCACTTCAGGTTTACTGTATCCCTTGCACCTTCTTATTGACGATGAAACACACAAATTACATCGGAATTAAACACAAAAGGCACAATGCCGATTTAAGTTCAAAATGACTGACACTTCTTACTGACTATGTTTTGAACCATTCCTGTGACACTAGTTATAGTTTCCGATGATTCACTTCAGGTTTACTGTATCCCTCTGACCTTCTTATTGACGATGAAACACAAAAATTGCATCGGAATTGAATACAAAAGGCACAATGTAGACTTAAGTAGAAGAAGACTGACTCTTTTTACTGACTATCATTTGAACCATTCCTGTGACACTAGTTATAGATTCAGATGCTTCACTTCAGGTATACTGTACCCCTCTGACCTTCTTATTGACGATGAAACACAGAAATTTCATCGGAATTAAATAGAAAAGGCACACTGCCGACTTAAGTACAAGACGACTGACTTTTCTTACTGTCTGTGTTTTGAACCATTCCTGTTACACTAGTTATAGATACCGATGCTTCACTTCAGGTTTACTGTATCACTTGGACCTTCTTATTGACGATGAAACACAGAAATTGCATCGGAATTATATACAAAAGCACAATGCCGACTTAAGAACAAGAAGACTGACTCTTCCTACTGTCTATGTTTGAACCATTCCAGTGACACTAGTTATAGATTCCGAAGCTTCACTTGAGGTTTACTGTATCCGTTGGACCTTCTCATTGACGATGAAACATAGAAATTGCATCGGAATTAAATACGAAAGGCTCAATGCCGACTTAAGTACATGAAGATCGTCTCTTCCTACTGACTATGTTTTGAACCATTCCTGTGACACTAGTTATGGATTCCGATGCTTCACTTGAGGTTTACTGTATCCGTTGGACCTCCTTATTGACGATGAAACACATAAATTACTTCGGAATTAATTACAAAAGGCACAATGCCGGCTTAAGTACAAGAAGACTGACTCTTCCTACTGGCAATGATTTGAACCATTCCTGTGACACTAGTTATAGATTCTGATGCTTCACTTCAGGTTTACTGTATCCCTCTGATCTTCTTATTGACGATGAAACACAGAAATACGTCGGAATTAAATACAAAAGGCACAATGCCGACTTAAGTACAAGAAGACTGACTCTTCTTACTGTCAAGGGTTCGAACCATTCCTGTGAAACTAGTTATAGATACCGATGCTTCACTTCAGGTTTACTGTATCCCTTGGACCTTCTTTTTGACGATGAAACACATAAATTGCATCGCAAATAAACACAAAAGGCACAATGCCGACTTAAGTTCAAAATGACTGACACTTCTTACTGACTATGTTTTGAACCATTCCTGTGACACTAGTTATAGATTCCGATGATTCACTTCAGTTTTACTGTATCCCTCTGGCCTTCTTATTGACGATGAGCACAGAAATTGCATCGGAATTGAATACAAAAGGCACAATGCACACTTAAGTAGAAGAAGACTGACTCTCTTTACTGACTATGATTCGAACCATTCCTGTGACACTAGTTATGGATTCAGATGCTTCTCTTCAGGTATACTGTATCCCTCTGATCTTCTTATTGACGATGAAACACAGAAATTGCTTCGGAATTAAATAGAAAAGGCACAATGCCGACTTAAGTACAAGACGACTGACTTTTCTTACTGTCTATGTTTTTAACCATTCCTGTGACACTAGTTATAGATGCCGATGCTTCACATCAGGTTTACTGTATCCCTTGGACCTTCTTATTGACGATGAAACACAGAAATTGCATCGGAATTAAATACAAAAGGCACAATGCCGACTTAAGTACAAGAAGACTGACTCTTCTTACTGTCTATGTTTGAACCATTCCTGTTACACTAGTTATAGATTCCGAAGCTGCACTTGAGGTTTACTGTATCCCTTGGACCTTCTCATTGACGATGAAACACAGAAATTGCATCGGAATTAAATACAAAAGGCACAATGCCGACTTAAGTACATGAAGACCGACTCTTCCTACTGACTGTGTTTTGAACCATTCCTGTGACACTAGTTATGGATTCCGATGCTTCACTTGTGGTTTACTGTATCCCTTGGACGTCCTTATTGACGATGAAACTCAGAAATTGTATCGGAATTAAATACAAAAGGCACAATGCCGGCTTAAATACAAGAAGACTGACTCTTCCTACTGGCAATGATTTGAACCATTCCTGTGACACTAGTTATAGATTCCGATGCTTCACTTCAGGTTTACTGTATCCCTCTGACCTTCTTATTGACGATGAAACACAGAAATACATCGGAATCAAATACAAAAGGCACAATGCCGACTTAAGTACAAGAAGACTGACTCTTCTTACTGTCTATGTTTTGAACCATTCCTGTGACACTAGTTATAAATACCGATGCTTCACTTCAGGTTTACTGTATCCCATTGACCTTCTTATTGACGATGAAGCACAGAAATTTCATCGGAATTAAATACAAAAGGCACAATGCCGACTTAAGTACAACAGGACTGACTCTTCTTACTGACTATGTTTTGAACCATTCCTGTGACACTAGTTATGGATTCCGATGCTTCACTTGAGGTTTACTGTATCCCTTGGACATCCTTATTGACGATGAAACACAGAAATTGCATCGGAATTAAATACATAAGGCACAATGCCGACTTAAGTACAAGAAGACTGACTCTTCTTACAGTCTATGTTTTGAACCATTCCATTGACACTAGTTATAGTTTCCGATGCTTCACTCCAGGTTTACTGTTTCCCTTGGACCTTGTTATTGACGATGAAACACAGAAATTGCATCGGAATTAAATACAAAAGGCACAATGCCGACTTAAGTACAAGAGGACTGACTCTTCTTACTGACTATGTTTTGAACCATTCCTGTGACACTAGTTTTAGATTCCGATGCTTCACTTCAGGCACACTGTAACACTTGGACCTTCTTATTGACGATGAAACACACAAATTGCATCGGAATTAAATACAAAAAGCACAATGCCGACTTAAGAACAAGAAGACTGACTCTTCTTACTGACTATGTTTGAACCATTCCGGTGACACTAGCTATAGATTCCGATGCTTCACTTCAGGTTAACTGTATCCCTCTGACCTTCTTGTTGACGATGAAACACAGAAATTGCATCGGAATTATATACAAAAGGCACAATGCCGACTTCAGTACAAGAAGATTGACTCTTCTTACTGACTATGTTTTGAACCATTCCTGTGACACTAGTTACAGATTCCGATGCTTCACTTCAGGTTTACTGTATCCCTCTGACCTTCTTATTGACGATGAAACAAAGAAATTGTATCGGAATTAAATAAAAAAGGCACAATGCCGATTTAAGTACATGATGACCGACTCTTCCTACTGACTATGTTTTGAACCATTCCTGTGACACTGGTTATTGAATCCGATGCTTCACTTGAGGTTTACTGTATCCCTTGGACCTTCATATTGACGATGAAACACAGAAATTGTATCGGTATTAAATACAAAAGAGACAATGCCGACTTAAGTACATGAAGACCGACTCTTCCTACTGACTATGTTTTGAACCATTCCTGTGACACTAGTTATAGATTCCGATGTTTCACTTGAGGTTAACTGTATCCCTTGGACCTTCTTATTGACGATGAAACACAGAAATTGTATCGGAATTAAATACATAAGGCACAATGCCGACTTAAGTACAAGAAGACTGCCTCTTCTTACTGTCTATGTTTTGAACCATTCCTGTGATACTAGTTATAGATTCCGATTCTTCGCTCCAGGTTTACTGTATTCTTGGACCTTCTTATTGACAATGAAACACAGAAATTGCATCGGAATTAAATACAAAAAGCACAATGCCGACTTAAGAACAAGAAGACTGACTCTTCTTACTGACTATGTTTGAACCATTCCGGTGACACTAGCTATAGATTCCGATGCTTCACTTCAGGTTTACTGTATCCCTCTGACCTTCTTGTTGACGATGAAACACAGAAATTGCATCGGAATTAAATACAATAGGTACAATGCCGATTTAAGTACAAGAAGACTGACTCTACCTACTGTCTATGGTTTGAACCATTCCTGTGACACTAGTTATAGATTCCGATGCTTCGCTGCAGGTTTACTGTATCCTTTGGACCGTCTTATTGACAATGAAACACAGAAATTGCATCGGAATTAAATACAAAAGGCACAATGCCAACTTAAGTACAAGAAGACTGACTCTTCTTACTGTCTATGTTTTGAACCATTCCTTTAACACTAGTTATAGATTCCGATGCTTTATTCAAGGTTTACTGTATCCATTGGACCTTGTTATTGACGATGAAACACAGAAATTGCATCGGAATTAAATAGAAAAGGCACAATGCCGAATTAAGTACAAGAAGACTGACTCTTCTTACTGACTATGTTTTGAACCATTCCTTTGACACTAGTTTTAGATTCCGATGCTTCACTTCAGGTTTACTGTATCCCTTGGACCTTCTCATTGACAATGAAGCACAGAAATTGCTTCGGAATTAAATACAAAAGGCAAAATGCCGACTTAAGTACACGAAGACTGACTCTTCTTACTATGAATTGAACCATTCCTGTGACACTAGTTATAGATTCCGATGCTACACTCCAGGTTTACTGTATCCCTTGGATCTTCCTATTGACGATGAAACACAGAAATTGCATCGGAATTAAATACAAAAGGCACAATGCCGACTTGAGGACAACAAGATTGACTCTTCTTACTGACTTTGTTTTGAACCATTCCTGAGACACTGGTTATAGATTCCGATGCTTCACTTCATGTTTACTGTATCCCTTGGACCTTCGTATTGACGCTGAAACACAGAAATTGAATCGGAATTAAATACAAAAGGTACATTGCCGACATAACTACAAGAAGACTGACTCTTCCTACTGTCTATGTTTTGAACCATTCCTGTGACACTCGTTATAGATTACGACGCTTTACTTCAGGTCAGTGTATCCCTTGGACCTTCTTATTGACGATGAAACACAGAAATTGCATCGGAATTAAATACAAAAGGCACAATGCCGACTAAAGTACATGAAGACCGACTCTTCCCACTGACTATGTTTTGAACCATTCCTGTGACACTAGTTATTGCTACCGATGCTTCACTTGAGGTTTACTGTATCCCTTGGACATTCTTATTGACGATGAAACACAGATATTGCATCGGAATAAAATACAATAGGCACAATGCCGACTTAAGGACAAGAAGACTGACTATTCCTACAGTCTTTGTTTTGAACCATTAGTGTGACACTAGTTATAGATTCCGATGCTTCACTTCAGGTTTGCTGTATACCTTGGACCTTCTTATCGACGATGAAACACAGAAATTGCATCGGAAATAAATACTAAAGGCACAATGCCGACTTAAGTACAAGAAGACTGATTCTTCTTACTGTCTATGTTTTGAACCATTCCTGTAAAACTAGTTATAGATTCGGATTCTTCGCTCCAGGTTTACTGTATCCCTTGGACCTTCTTATTGACAATGAAACACAGAAATTGCATCGGAATTAAATACAAAAAGCACAATGCCGACTTAAGAACAAGAAGACTGACTCTTCTTACTGACTATGTTTGAACCATTCCTGTGACACTAGTTATAGATTCCGATGCTTCACTTCAGGTTTATTGTACCCCTTGGACCTTCTTATTGACGATGAAACATAGAAATTGCATCGGAATTAAATACAAAAGGCAAAATGCCGACTTAAGTACACGAAGACTGACTCTTCTTACTGTCTATGTTTTGAACCATTCCTGTGACACTAGTTACAGATTCCGATGCTACACTCCAGGTTTACTGTATCCCTTGGACCTTCTTGTTGACGATGAAACACAGATATTGCATCGGAATAAAATACAATAGGCACAGTGCCGACTTAAGGACAAGAAGACTGACTATTCCTACAGTCTTTGTTTTGAACCATTAGTGTGACACTAGTTATAGATTCCGATGCTTCACTTCAGGTTTTCTGTATACCTTGGACCTTCTTATCGACGATGAAACACAGAAATTGCATCGGAATTAAATACAAAAGGCACAATGCCGACTTAAGTACAAGAAGGCTCACTCTTCTTACTGTCTATGTTTTGAACCATTCCTGTGACACTAGTTATAGATTCCGATGCTTCACTTCAGGTTTACTGGATCCCTTGGACCTACTTATTGACGATGTAACACAGAAATTGCTTCGGAATTAAATAGAAAAGGCACAATGCCGACTTAAGTACATGAAGACCGACTCTTCCTACTGACTAAGTTTTGAACCATTCCTGTGACACTAGTTATAGATTCCGATGCTTCACTTGAGGCTTACTGTATCCCTTGGAACTTCTTATTCACGATGAAACACAGAGATTGCATCGGAATTAAATACAAAAGGCAAAATGCTGACTTAAGTACACGAAGACTGACTCTTCCAACTGTCTATGATTTGAACCATTCCTGTGACACTAGTAATAGATTCCGGTGCGTCACTTCAGGTTTAGTGGATCCCTCTGACTTTCTTATTGACGATGAAACACAGAAATGGCTTCGGAATTAAATACAAACGGCACAATGCCGACTTAAGTACAAGAGGACTGACTCTACTTACTGTCTATGTTTTGAACCATTCCTGTGACACTAGTTACAGATTCCGATGCTTCACTTGAGGTTAACTGTAACCCTTGGACCTTCTTATTGACAATGAAACACAGAAATTGCATCAGAAATAAATACAAAAAGCACAATGCCGATTTAAGAACAAGAAGACTGACTCTTCTTACTGACTATGTTTGAACCATTCCTGTGACACTAGCTATAGATTCCGATGCTTCACTTCCGGTTTACTGTATCCCTCTGACCTTCTTGTTGACGATGAAACACAGAAATTGCATCGGAATTAAATACAATACCCACAATGCCGACTTAAGTACAAGAAGACTGACTCTTCTTACTGTCTATGTTTTGAACCATTCCATTGACACTAGTTATAGATTCCGATGGTTCACTCCAGGTTTACTGTATTCCTTGGACCTTGTTATTGACGATGAAGCACAGAAATTGCATTGGAATTAAATAGAAAAGGCACAATGCCGACTTAAGTACAAGAAGACTGAATCTTCTTACTGACTATGTTTTGAACCATTCCTGCGACACTAGTTATAGATTCCGTTGCTTCACTTCAGGTTTACTGTACCCCTTGGACCTTCTTATTGACGATGAAACATAGAAATTGCATCGGAATTAAATACAAAAGGCAAAATGCCGACTTAAGTACACGAAGACTGACTCTTCTTACTGTCTATGTTTTGAACCATTCCTGTGACACTAGTTACAGATTCCGATGCTACACTCCAGGTTTACAGTATCCCTCGTACCTTCTTATTGACGATGAAACACAGAAATTGCATTGGAATTAAATACAAAAGGCACAATGCCGACTTAAGGACAAGAAGATTGACTCTTCTTACCGACTTTGTTTTGAACCATTCCTGTGACTCTAGTTATAGATTCCGATGCTTCACTTCAGGTTTACTGTATCCCTTGGATCTTCTTGTTGACGATGAAACACAGAAATTGCATCGGAACTAAATACAATAGGTACAATGCCGATTTAAGTACAAGAAGACTGACTCTACCTACTGTCTATGGTTTGAACCATTCCTGTGACTCTAGTTATAGATTCTGATGCTTCACTTCAGGTTTACTGTATCCCTTGGACCTTCTCATTGACAATGAAGCACAGAAATTGCTTCGGAATTAAATACAAAAGGCAAAATGCCGACTTAAGTACACGAAGACTGACTCTTCTTACTATGAATTGAACCATTCCTGTGACACTAGTTATAGATTCCGATGCTACACTCCAGGTTTACTGTATCCCTTGGACCTTCCTATTGACAATGAAACACAGAAATTGCCTCGGAATTAAATACAAAAGGCACAATGCCGACTTGAGGACAACAAGATTGACTCTTCTTACTGACTTTGTTTTGAACCATTCCTGAGACACTAGTTATAGATTCCGATGCTTCACTTCATGTTTACTGTATCCCTTGGACCTTCTTATTGACGCTGAAACACAGAAATTGAATCGGAATTAAATACAAAAGGTACATTGCCGACTTAACTACAAGAAGACTGACTCTTCCTAATGTCTATGTTCTGAACCATTCCTGTGCCACTCGTTATAGATTACGACGCTTTACTTCAGGTCAGTGTATTTCTTGGACCTTCTTATTGACGATGAAACACAAAAATTGTATCGGTATTAAATACAAAAGGCACAATGCCGACTTAAGTACATGAAGACCGACTCTTCCTACTGACTATGTTTTGACCCATTCCTGCGACACTAGTTATAGATTCCGATGTTTCACTTGAGGTTAACTGTATCCCTTGGACCTTCTTATTGACGATGAAACACAGAAATTGCATCGGAAATAAATACTAAAGGCACAATGCCGACTTAAGTACAAGAAGACTGATTCTTCTTACTGTCTATGTTTTGAACCATTCCTGTGACACTAGTTATAGATTCCGATTCTTCGATCCAGGTTTACTGTATCCCTTGGACCTTCTTATTGACAATGAAACACAGAAATTGCATCGGAATTAAATACAAAAAGCACAATGCCGACTTAAGAACAAGAAGAC
Source organism: Schistocerca serialis cubense (assembly GCF_023864345.2). Taxonomy (NCBI): domain Eukaryota; kingdom Metazoa; phylum Arthropoda; class Insecta; order Orthoptera; family Acrididae; genus Schistocerca; species Schistocerca serialis. Next base: position 182,626,718 of record NC_064649.1, on the reverse strand, counting down.
TGACTCTTCTTACTTACTATGTTTGAACCATTCCTGTGACACTAGTTATAGATTCCGATGCTTCACTTCAGGTTTACTGTACCCCTTGGACCTTCTTATTGACGATGAAACATAGAAATTGCATCGGAATTAAATACAAAAGGCAAAATGCCGACTTAAGTACACGAAGACTGACTCTTCTTACTGTCTATGATTTGAACCATTCCTGTGACACTAGTTACAGATTCCGATGCTACACTCCAGGTTTACTGTATCCCTTGGACCTTCTTATTGACGATGAAACACAGATATTGCATCGGAATTAAATACAAAAGGCACAATGCCGACTTAAGGACAAGAAGACTGACTATTCCTACAGTCTTTGTTTTGAACCATTAGTGTGACACTAGTTATAGATTCCGATGCTTCACTTCAGGTTTGCTGTATACCTTGGACCTTCTTATCGACGATGAAACACAGAAATTGCATCGGAATTAAATACAAAAGGCACAATGCCGACTTAAGTACAAGAAGGCTCACTCTTCTTACTGTCTATGTTTTGAACCATTCCTGTGACACTAGTTATAGATTCCGATGCTTCACTTCAGGTTTACTGGATCCCTTGGACCTACTTATTGACGATGTAACAGAGAAATTGCTTCGGAATTAAATGGAAAAGGCACAATGCCGACTTAAGTACATGAAGACCGACTCTTCCTACTGACTAAGTTTCGAACCATTCCTGTGACACTAGTTATAGATTCCGATGCTTCACTTGAGGCTTACTGTATCCCTTGGATCTTCTTATTGACGCTGAAACACAGAAATTGAATCGGAATTAAATACAAAAGGCACAATGCCGACTTAAGTACAAGAAGACTGACTCTTCCTACTGTCTATGTTTGAACCATTCCTGTGACACTCGTTATAGATTACGATGCTTTACTTCAGGTTTACTGTATCCCTTGGACCTTCTTATTGACGATGAAGCACAGAAATTGCATCGGAATTAAATACAAAAGGCACAATGCCGACTTAAGTACATGAAGACCGACTCTTCCTACTGACTATGTTTTGAACCATTCCTGTGACACTAGTTACAGATTCCGATGCTACACTCCAGGTTTACTGTATCCCTTGGAACTTCTTATTGACGATGAAACACAGAAATTGCATCGGAATTAAATATAAACGGCACAATGCCGACTTAAGTACAAGAGGACTGACTCTTCTTACTGACTATGTTTTGAACCATTCCTGTGACACTAGTTATAGATTCCGATGCTTCACTTCAGGTTTACTGTATCCCTTGGACCTTCTTATTGACGATGAAACACAGAAATTGCATCGGAATTAAATATAAAATGCACAATGCCGACTTAAGTACAAGATGGCTGACTCTTCCTACTGTCTTTGTTTTGAACCATTCCTGTGACACTAGTTATACATTCCGATGCTTCACTTCAGGTTTACTGGATCCCTTGGACCTACTTATTGACGATGTAACACAGAGATTGCTTCGGAATTAATTAGAAAAGGCACAATGCCGACTTAAGTACATGAAGACCGACTCTTCCTACTGACTATGCTTTGATCCATTCCTGTGACACTAGTTATAGATTCCGATGCTTCACTTGAGGCTTACTGTTTCCCTTGGACCTTGTTATTGACGATGGAACACAGAAATTGCATCGGAATTAAATAGAAAAGGCACAATGCCGACTTAAGTACAAGACGACTGAGTCTTCTTACTGACTATGTTTTGAACCATTCCTGTGACACTAGTTATAGAACCCGATGCTTCACTTCAGATTTACTGTATCCCTTGGACCTTCTTATTGACGATGAAACACAGAAATTGCATCGGAATTAAATACAAAAGGAAAAATGCCGACTTAAGTACACGAAGACTGACTCTTCTTACTGTCTATGATTTGAACCATTCCTGTGACACTAGTAATAGATTCCGGTGCTTCACTTCAGGTTTAGTGTATCCCTCTGACTTTCTTATTGAAGATGAAACACAGAAATGGCTTTGGAATTAAATACAAAAGGCACAATGCCGACTTAAGTAAAAGAGGACTGACTCTTCTTACAGTCTATGTTTTGAACCATTCCTGTGACACTAGTTATAGATTCCGATGCTTCACTTGAGGTTAACTGTACCCCTTGGACCTTTTTATTGACAATGAAACACAGAAATTGCATCGGAATTAAATACAAAAAGCACAATGCCGATTTAAGAACAAGAAGACTGACTCTTCTTACTGACTATGTTTGAACCATTCCTGTGACACTAGCTATAGATTCCGATGCTTCACTTCCGGTTTACTGTATCCCTCTGACCTTCTTGTTGACGATGAAACACAGAAATTGCATCGGAATTAAATACAATACCCACAATGCCGACTTAAGTACAAGAAGACTGACTCTTCTTACTGTCTATGTTTTGAACCATTCCATTGACACTAGTTATAGATTCCGATGCTTCACTCCAGGTTTACTGTATTCCTTGGACTTTGTTATTGAGGATGAAACACAGAAATTGCATTGGAATTAAATAGAAAAGGCACAATGCCGACTTAAGTACAAGAAGACTGACTCTTCTTACTGACTATGTTTTGAACCATTCCTGTGACACTAGTTGTAGATTCCGTTGCTTCACTTCAGGTTTACTGGACCCCTTGGACCTTCTTATTGACGATGAAACATAGAAATTGCATCGGAATTAAATACAAAAGGCAAAATGCCGACTTAAGAACACGAAGACTGACTCTTCTTACTGTCTATGTTTTGAACCATACCTGTGACACTAGTTACAGATTCCGATGCTACACTCCAGGTTTACTGTATCCCTTGGACAATCTTAATGACGATGAAACACAGAAATTGCATCGGAATTAAATGGAAAAGGCACAATGCTGACTTAAGTACAAGAGGACTGACTCTTCTTACTGACTATGTTTTGAACCATTCCTGTGACACTAGTTATAGATTCCGATGCTTCACTTCGGGTTTACTGTATCCCTTGGACCTTCTTATTGACGATGAAACACAGAAATTGCATCGGAATTAAATACAAAATGCTAAATGCTGACTTAAGTACACGAAGACTGACTCTTCTTACTGAATATGATTTAAACCATTCCTGTGACACTAGTTATAGATTCCGATGTTACACACCAGGTTTACTGTATCCCTTGGACCTTCTTACTGACGATGAAACACAGAAATTGCATCGGAATTAAATACAAAAGGCACAATGCCGACTTAAGGACAAGAAGATTGACTCTTCTTACTGACTTTGTTTTGAACCATTCCTGTGACACTAGTTATAGATTCCGATGCTTCACTTCAGGTTTACTGTATCCCTTGGATCTTCTTATTAACGCTGAAACACAGAAATTGAATCGGAATTAAATACAAAAGGCACAATGCCGACTTAAGTACAAGAAGACTGACTCTTCCTACTGTCTATGTTTTGTACCATTCCTGTGACACTCGTTATAGATTACGATGTTTTACTTCAAGTTTACTGTATCCCTTGGACCTTCTTATTGACGATTAAGCACAGAAATTGCATCGGAATTAAATACAAAAGGCACAATGCCGACTTAAGTACATGAAGACCGACTCTTCCTACTGACTATGTTTTGAACCATTCCTGTGACACTAGTTACAGATTCCGATGCTACACTCCAGGTTTACTGTATCCCTTGGAACTTCTTATTGACGATGAAACACAGAAATTGCATCGGAATTAAATAGAAACGGCACAATGCCGACTTAAGTACAAGAGGACTGACTCTTCTTACTGACTATGTTTTGAACCATTGCTGTGACACTAGTTATAGATTCCGATGCTTCACTTCAGGTTTACTGTATCCCTTGGACCTTCTTATTGACGATGAAACACAGAAATTGCATCGGAATTAAATATAAAAGGCACAATGCCGACTTAAGTACAAGAAGGCTGACTCTTCCTACTGTCTATGTTTTGAACCATTCCTGTGACACTAGTTATAGATTCCGATGCTTCACTTCAGGTTTACTGTATCCCTTGCACCTTCTTATTGACGATGAAACACAGAAATTGCATCGGAATTAAATACAAAAGGCAAAATGCCGACTTAAGTACACGAAGACTGACTCTTCTTACTGTCTATGATTTGAACCATTCCTGTGACACTAGTTTTAGATTCCGGTGCTTCACTTCAGGTTTAGTGAATCCCTCTGACTTTCTTATTGACGATGAAACACAGAAATGGCTTCGGAATTAAATACAAAAGGCACAATGCCGGCTTAAGTACAAGAGGACTGACTCTTCTTACTGTCTGTGTTTTGAACCATTCCTGTGACACTAGTTATAGATTCCGATGCTTCACTTGAGGTTAACTGTACCCCTTGGACCATCTTATTGACAATGAAACACAGAAATTGCATCGGAATTAAATACAAAAAGCACAATGCCGATTTATGAACAAGAAGACTGTCTCTTCTTACTGACTATGTTTGAACCATCCCTGTGACACTAGCTATAAATTCCGATGCTTCACTTCAGGTTTACTGTATCCCTCTGAAATTCTTGTTGACGATGAAACACAGAAATTGCATCGGAATTAAATACAATACCCACAATGCCGACTTAAGTACAAGAAGACTGACTCTTCTTACTGTCAATGTTTTGAACCATTCCATTGACACTAGTTATAGATTCCGATGCTTCACTCCAGGATTACTGTATTCCTTGGACCTTGTTACTGACGATGAAACACAGAAATTGCATTGGAATGAAATAGAAAAGGCACAATGCCGACTTAAGTACAAGAAGACTGATTCGTTTTACTGACTATGTTTTGAACCATTCCTGTGACACTAATTATAGATTCCGATGCTTCACTTCAGGTTTACTGTACCCCTTGGACCTTCTTATTGACGATGAAACATAGAAATTGCATAGGAATAAAATACAAAGGCAAAATGCCGACTTAAGTACACGAAGACTGACTCTTCTTACTGTCTATGTTCTGAACCATTCCTGTGACACTGGTTACAGATTCCGATGCTACACTCCAGGTTTACTGTATCCCTTGGACCATCTTATTGACGATGAAACACAGAAATTGCATCGGAATTAAATACAAAAGGCAAAATGCTGACTTAAGTACACGAAGACTGACTCTTCTTACTGTCTATGATTTAAACCATTCCTGTGACACTAGTTATATATTCCGATGTTACACTCCAGGTTTACTGTATCCCTTGGACGTTATTAATGACGATGAAACACAGAAATTGCATCGGAATTAAATATAAAAGGCACAATGCCGACTTAAGGACAAGAAGATTGACTCTTCTTACTGACTTTGTTTTGAACCATTCCTGTGACACTAGTTATAGATTCCGATGCTTCACTTCAGGTTTACTGTATCCCTTGGATCTTCTTATTGACGCTGAAACACAGAAATTGAATCGGAATTAAATACAAAAGGCACAATGCCGACTTAAGTACAAGAAGACTGACTCTTCCTACTGTCTATGATTTGAACCATTCCTGTGACACTCGTTATAGATTACGATGCTTTACTTCAGGTTTACTGTATCCCTTGGACCTTCTTATTGACGATGAAGCACAGAAATTGCATCGGAATTAAATACAAAAGGCACAATGCCGACTTAAGTACATGAAGACCGACTCTTCCTACTGACTATGTTTTGAACCATTCCTGTGACACTAGTTACAGATTCCGATGCTACACTCCAGGTTTACTGTATCCCTTGGACCATCTTATTGACGATGAAACACAAAAATTGCATCGGAATTAATTACAAAAGGCAAAATGCCGACTTAAGTACACGAAGACTGACTCTTCTTACTGTCTATGTTTTGAACCATTCCTGTGACACTAGTTACAGATTCCGATGCTACACTCCAGGTTTACTGTATCCCTTGGACAATCTTAATGACGATGAAACACAGAAATTGCATCGGAATTAAATAGAAAAGGCACAATGCTGACTTAAGTACAAGAGGACTGACTCTACTTACTGTCTATGTTTTGAACCATTCCTGTGACACTAGTTATAGATTCCGATGCTTCACTTCAGGTTTACTGTATCCCTTGAATCTTCTTATTGACGCTGAAACACAGAAATTGAATCGGAATTAAATACAAAAGGCACAATGCCGACTTAAGTACAAGAAGACTGACTCTTCCTACTGTCTATGTTTGAACCATTCCTGTGACACTCGTTATAGATTACGATGCTTTACTTCAGGTTTACTGTATCCCTTGGACCTTGTTATTGACGATGAAGCACAGAAATTGCATCGGAATTAAATACAAAAGGCACAATGCCGACTTAAGTACATGAAGACCGACTCTTCCTACTGACTATGTATTGAACCATTCCTGTGACACTAGTTACAGATTCCGATGCTACACTCCAGGTTTACTGTATCCCTTGGAACTCCTTATTGACGATGAAACACAGAAATTGCATCGGAATTAAATATAAACGGCACAATGCCGACTTAAGTACAAGAGGACTGACTCTTCTTCCTGACTATGTTTTGAACCATTCCTGTGACACTAGTTATAGATTCCGATGCTTCACTTCAGGTTTACTGTATCCCTTGGACCTTCTTATTGACGATGAAACACAGAAATTGCATCGGAATTAAATATAAAAGGCACAATGCCGACTTAAGTACAAGATGGCTGACTCTTCCTACTGTCTTTGTTTTGAACCATTCCTGTGACACTAGTTATACATTCCGATGCTTCACTTCAGGTTTACTGGATCCCTTGGACCTACTTATTGACGATGTAACACAGAAATTGCTTCGGAATTAAATAGAAAAGGCACAATGCCGACTTAAGTACATGAAGACCGACTCTTCCTACTGACTATGTTTTGATCCATTCCTGTGACACTAGTTATAGATTCCGATGCTTCACTTGAGGCTTACTGTTTCCCTTGGACCTTGTTATTGACGATGGAACACAGAAATTGCATCGGAATTAAATAGAAAAGGCACAATGCCGACTTAAGTACAAGACGACTGAGTCTTCTTACTGACTATGTTTTGAACCATTCCTGTGACACTAGTTATAGAACCCGATGCTTCACCTCAGGTTTACTGTATCCCTTGGACCTTCTTATTGACGATGAAACACAGAAATTGCATCGGAATTAAATACAAAAGGAAAAATGCCGACTTAAGTACACGAAGACTGACTCTTCTTACTGTCTATGATTTGAACCATTCCTGTGACACTAGTAATAGATTCCGGTGCTTCACTTCAGGTTTAGTGTATCCCTCTGACTTTCTTATTGACGATGAAACACAGAAATGGCTTTGGAATTAAATACAAAAGGCACAATGCCGACTTAAGTCAAAGAGGACTGATTCTTCTTACAGTCTATGTTTTGAACCATTCCTGTGACACTAGTTATAGATTCCGATGCTTCACTTGAGGTTAACTGTACCCCTTGGACCTTTTTATTGACAATGAAACACAGAAATTGCATCGGAATTAAATACAAAAAGCACAATGCCGATTTAAGAACAAGAAGACTGACTCTTCTTACTGACTATGTTTGAACCATTCCTGTGACACTAGCTATAGATTCCGATGCTTCACTTCCGGTTTACTGTATCCCTCTGACCTTCTTGTTGACGATGAAACACAGAAATTGCATCGGAATTAAATACAATACCCACAATGCCGACTTAAGTACAAGAAGACTGACTCTTCTTACTGTCTATGTTTTGAACCATTCCATTGACACTAGTTATAGATTCCGATGCTTCACTCCAGGTTTACTGTATTCCTTGGACTTTGTTATTGACGATGAAACACAGAAATTGCATTGGCATTAAATAGAAAAGGCACAATGCCGACTTAAGTACAAGAAGACTGACTCTTCTTACTGACTATGTTTTGAACCATTCCTGTGACACTAGTTGTAGATTCCGTTGCTTCACTTCAGGTTTACTGGACCCCTTGGACCTTCTTATTGACGATGAAACATAGAAATTGCATCGGAATTAAATACAAAAGGCAAAATGCCGAATTAAGAACACGAAGACTGACTCTTCTTACTGTCTATGTTTTGAACCATTCCTGTGACACTAGTTACAGATTCCGATGCTACACTCCAGGTTTACTGTATCCCTTGGAACTTCTTATTGACGATGAAACACAGAAATTGCATCGGAATTAAATAGAAACGGCACAATGCCGACTTAAGTACAAGAGGACTGACTCTTCTTACTGACTATGTTTTGAACCATTGCTGTGACACTAGTTATAGATTCCGATGCTTCACTTCAGGTTTACTGAATCCCTTGGACCTTCTTATTGACGATGAAACACAGAAATTGCATCGGAATTAAATATAAAAGGCACAATGCCGACTTAAGTACAAGAAGGCTGACTCTTCCTACTGTCTATGTTTTGAACCATTCCTGTGACACTAGTTATAGATTCCGATGCTTCACTTCAGGTTTACTGTATCCCTTGCACCTTCTTATTGACGATGAAACACAGAAATTGCATCGGAATTAAATACAAAAGGCAAAATGCCGACTTAAGTACACGAAGACTCACTCTTCTTACTGTCTATGATTTGAACCATTCCTGTGACACTAGTTTTAGATTCCGGTGCATCACTTCAGGTTTAGTGAATCCCTCTGACTTTCTTATTGACGATGAAACACAGAAATGGCTTCGGAATTAAATACAAAAGGCACAATGCCGGCTTAAGTACAAGAGGACTGACTCTTCTTACTGTCTGTGTTTTGAACCATTCCTGTGACACTAGTTATAGATTCCGATGCTTCACTTGAGGTTAACTGTACCCCTTGGACCTTCTTATTGACAATGAAACACAGAAATTGCATCGGAATTAAATACAAAAAGCACAATGCCGATTTAAGAACAAGAAGACTGTCTCTTCTTACTGACTATGTTTGAACCATTCCTGTGACACTAGCTATAAATTCCGATGCTTCACTTCAGGTTTACTGTATCCCTCTGAAATTCTTGTTGACGATGAAACACAGAAATTGCATCGGAATTAAATACAATACCCACAATGCCGACTTAAGTACAAGAAGACTGACTCTTCTTACTGTCTATGTTTTGAACCATTCCATTGACACTAGTTATAGATTCCGATGCTTGACTCCAGGATTACTGTATTCCTTGGACCTTGTTACTGACGATGAAACACAGAAATTGCATTGGAATGAAATAGAAAAGGCACAATGCCGACTTAAGTACAAGAAGACTGATTCTTCTTACTGACTATGTTTTGAACCATTCCTGTGACAGTAATTATAGATTCCGATGCTTCACTTCAGGTTTACTGCACCCCTTGGACCTTCTTATTGACGATGAAACATAGAAATTGCATCGGAATAAAATACAAAGGCAAAATGCCGACTTAAGTACACGAAGACTGACTCTTCTTACTGTCTATGTTCTGAACCATTCCTGTGACACTAGTTACAGATTCCGATGCTACACTCCAGGTTTACTGTATCCCTTGGACCATCTTATTGACGATGAAACATAGAAATTGCATCGGAATTAAATACAAAAGGCAAAATGCTGACTTAAGTACACGAAGACTGACTCTTCTTACTGTCTATGATTTAAACCATTCCTGTGACACTAGTTATATATTCCGATGTTACACTCCAGGTTTACTGTATCCCTTGGACGTTATTATTGACGATGAAACACAGAAATTGCATCGGAATTAAATATAAAAGGCACAATGCCGACTTAAGTACAAGAAGATTGACTCTTCTTACTGACTTTGTTTTGAACCATTCCTGTGGCACTAGTTATAGATTCCGATGCTTCACTTCAGGTTTACTGTATCCCTTGGATCTTCTTATTGACGCTGAAACACAGAAATTGAATCGGAATTAAATACAAAAAGCACAATGCCGACTTAAGTACAAGAAGACTGACTCTTCCTACTGTCTATGATTTGAACCATTCCTGTGACACTCGTTATAGATTACGATGCTTTACTTCAGGTTTACTGTATCCCTTGGACCTTCTTATTGACGATGAAGCACAGAAATTGCATCGGAATTAAATACAAAAGGCACAATGCCGACTTAAGTACATGAAGACCGACTCTTCCTACTGACTATGTTTTGAACCATTCCTGTGACACTAGTTACAGATTCCGATGCTACACTCCAGGTTTACTGTATCCCTTGGACCATCTTATTGACGATGAAACACAAAAATTGCATCGGAATTAATTACAAAAGGCAAAATGCCGACTTAAGTACACGAAGACTGACTCTTCTTACTGTCTATGTTTTGAACCCTTCCTGTGACACTAGTTACAGATTCCGATGCTACACTCCAGGTTTACTGTATCCCTTGGACAATCTTAATGACGATGAAACACAGAAATTGCATCGGAATTAAATAGAAAAGGCACAATGCTGACTTAAGTACAAGAGGACTGACTCTTCTTACTGACTATGTTTTGAACCATTCCTGTGACACTAGTCATAGATTCCGATGCTTCACTTCGGGTTTACTGTATCCCTTGGACCTTCTTATTGACGATGAAACACAGAAATTGCATCGGAATTAAATACAAAATGCTAAATGCTGACTTAAGTACACGAAGACTGACTCTTCTTACTGAATATGATTTAAACCATTCCTGTGACACTAGTTATAGATTCCGATGTTACACTCCAGGTTTACTGTATCCCTTGGACCTTCTTGCTGACGATGAAACACAGAAATTGCATCGGAATTAAATACAAAAGGCACAATGCCGACTTAAGGACAAGAAGATTGACTCTTCCTACTGACTTTGTTTTGAACCATTCCTGTGACACTAGTTATAGATTCCGATGCTTCACTTCAGGTTTACTGTATCCCTTGGATCTTCTTATTAACGCTGAAACACAGAAATTGAATCGGAATGAAATACAAAGGGCACAATGCCGACTTAAGTACAAGAAGACTGACTCTTCCTACTGTCTATGTTTTGTACCATTCCTGTGACACTCGTTATAGATTACGATGCTTTACTTCAAGTTTACTGTATCCCTTGGACCTTCTTATTGACGATTAAGCACAGAAATTGCATCGGAATTAAATACAAAAGGCACAATGCCGACTTAAGTACATGAAGACCGACTCTTCCTACTGACTATGTTTTGAACCATTCCTGTGACACTAGTTACAGATTCCGATGCTACACTCCAGGTTTACTGTATCCCTTGGAACTTCTTATTGACGATGAAACACAGAAATTGCATCGGAATTAAATAGAAACGGCACAATGCCGACTTAAGTACATGAGGACTGACTCTTCTTACTGACTATGTTTTGAACCATTGCTGTGACACTAGTTATAGATTCCGATGCTTCACTTCAGGTTTACTGTATCCCTTGGACTTTCTTATTGACGATGAAACACAGAAATTACATCGGAATTAAATATAAAAGGCACATTGCCGACATAAGTACAAGAAGGCAGACTCTTCCTACTGTCTATGTTTTGAACCATTCCTGTGACACTAGTTATAGATTCCGATGCTTCACTTCAGGTTTACTGTATCCCTTGCACCTTCTTATTGACGATGAAACACAGAAATTGCATCGGAATTAAATACAAAAGGCAAAATGGCGACTTAAGTACACGAAGACTGACTCATCTTACTGTCTATGATTTGAACCATTCCTGTGACACTAGTTTTAGATTCCGGTGCTTCACTTCAGGTTTAGTGAATCCCTCTGACTTTCTTATTGACGATGAAACACAGAAATGGCTTCGGAATTAAATACAAAAGGCACAATGCCGGCTTAAGTACAAGAGGACTGACTCTTCTTACTGTCTGTGTTTTGAACCATTCCTGTGACACTAGTTATAGATTCCGATGCTTCACTTGAGGTTAACTGTACCCCTTGGACCTTCTTATTGACAATGAAACACAGAAATTGCATCGGAATTAAATACAAAAAGCACAATGGCGATTTAAGAACAAGAAGACTGGCTCTTCTTACTGACTATGTTTGAACCATTCCTGTGACACTAGCTATAAATTCCGATGCTTCACTTCAGGTTTACTGTATCCCTCTGACATTCTTGTTGACGATGAAACACAGAAATTGCATCGGAATTAAATACAATACCCACAATGCCGACTTAAGTACAAGAAGACTGACTCTTCTTACTGTCTATGTTTTGAACCATTCCATTGACACTAGTTATAGATTCCGATGCTTCACTCCAGGATTACTGTATTCCTTGGACCTTGTTACTGACGATGAAACACAGAAATTGCATTGGAATGAAATAGAAAAGGCACAATGCCGACTTAAGTACAAGAAGACTGATTCTTCTTACTGACTATGTTTTGAACCATTCCTGTGACACTAATTATAGATTCCGATGCTTCACTTCAGGTTTACTGTATCCCTTGGACCATCTTATTGACGATGAAACACAGAAATTGCATCGGAATTAAATACAAAAGGCAAAATGCTGACTTAAGTACACGAAGACTGACTCTTCTTACTGTCTATGATTTAAACCATTCCTGTGACACTAGTTATATATTCCGATGTTACACTCCAGGTTTACTGTATCCCTTGGACGTTATTATTGACGATGAAACACAGAAATTGCATCGGAATTAAACATAAAAGGCACAATGCCGACTTAAGGACAAGAAGATTGACTCTTCTTACTGACTTTGTTCTGAACCATTCCTGTGACACTAGTTATAGATTCCGATGCTTCACTTCAGGTTTACTGTATCCCTTGGATCTTCTTATTGACGCTGAAACACAGAAATTGAATCGGAATTAAATACAAAAGGCACAATGCCGACTTAAGTACAAGAAGACTGACTCTTCCTACTGTCTATGATTTGAACCATTCCTGTGACACTCGTTATAGATTACGATGCTTTACTTCAGGTTTACTGTATCCCTTGGACCTTCTTATTGACGATGAAGCACAGAATTTGCATCGGAATTAAATACAAAAGGCACAATGCCGACTTAAGTACATGAAGACCGACTCTTCCTACTGACTATGTTTTGAACCATTCCTGTGACACTAGTTACAGATTCCGATGCTACACTCCAGGTTTACTGTATCCCTTGGACCATCTTATTGACGATGAAACACAAAAATTGCATCGGAATTAATTACAAAAGGCAAAATGCCGACTTAAGTACACGAAGACTGACTCTTCTTACTGTCTATGATTTGAACCATTTCTGTGACACTAGTTATAGATTCCGGTGCTTCACTTCAGGCTTAGTGTATCCCTCTGACTTTCTTATTGAGGATGAAACACAGAAATGGCTTCGGAATTAAATACAAAAAGGCACAATGCCGACTTAAGTACAAGAGGACTGACTCTTCTTACTGTCTATGTTTTGAACCATTCCTGTGACACTAGTTATAGATTCCGATGCTTCACTTGACGTTAACTGTACCCCTTGGACCTTCTTATTGACAATGAAACACAGAAATTGCATCGGAATTAAATACAAAAAGCACAATGCCGATTTATGAACAAGAAGACTGATTCTCCTTACTGACTATGTTTGAACCATTCCTGTGACACTAGCTGTAGATTCCGATGCTTCACTTCAGGTTTACTGTATCCCTCTGACCTTCTTGTTGACGATGAAACACAGAAATTGCATCGGAATTAAATACAATACCCACAATGCCGACTCAAGTACAAGAAGACTGACTCTTCTTACTGTCTATATTTTGAACCATTCCATTGACACTAGTTATAGATTCCGATGCTTCAATCCAGGTTTACTGTATCCCTTGGACCTTCTTATTGACGATGAAACACAGAAATTGCATCGGAATTGAATACAAAAGGCAAAATGCTGACTTAGGTACACGAAGACTGACTCTTCTTACTGTCTATGATTTGAACCATTCCTGTGACACTAGTTACAGATTCCGATGCTACACTTCAGGTTTACTGTGTCCCTTGGACCTTCTTATTGACGATGAAACACAGAAATTTCATCGGAATTAAATACAAAAGACACAATGCCGACTTAAGGACATGAAGATTGGCTCTTCTTACTGACTTTGTTTTGAATTATTCCTGTGACACTAGTTATAGATTACGATGCTTCGCTTCAGGTTTACTGTATCCCTTTGATCTTCTTATTGACGCTGAAACACAGACATTGAATCGGAATTACATACAAAAGGCACAATGCCTACTTAAGTACAAGAAGACTGACTCTTCCTACTGTCTATGTTTTGAACCATTGCTGTGACACTCGTTATAGATTACGATGCTTGACTTCAGGTTTACTGTATCCCTTGGACCTTCTTATTGACGATGAAACACAGAAATTGCATCGGAATTAAATACAAAAGGCACAATGCCGACTTAAGTACATGAAGACCGACTCATCTTACTGTCTATGATTGGAACCATTCCTGTGACACTAGTTATAGATTCCGATGCTACACACCAGGTTTACTGTATCCCTTGGACTTTCTTATTGACGATGAAACACAGAAATTGCATCGGAATTAAATACAAACGGCACAATGCCGACTTAAGTACAAGAAGACTGACTCTACCTACTGTCTATGTTTTGAACCATTCCTGTGACACTCGTTATAGATTACGATGCTTTACTTCAGGTTTACTGTATCCCTTGAACTTTCTTATTGACGATGAAACACAGAAATTGCATCGGAATGAAATACAAAAGGCACAATGCCGAACTAAGTACATGAAGACCGACTCTTCCTACTGATTATGTTTTGAATCATTCCTGTGACACTAATTATAGATTCCGATGCCTCACTTCAGGTTTACTGTATCCCTTGGACCATCTTATTGACGATGAAACACAGAAATTGCATCGGAATTAAATACAAAAGGCTCAATGCCGAATTAAGTACAAGAAGACTGACTCTTCTTACTGTCTATGTTTTGAACCATTCCTGTGACACTAGTTATAGATTCCGATGCTTCACTCCACGTTTACTGTATCCCTTGGACCTTCTTATTGACGAAGAAACACACAAATTGCATGGGAATTAAATACAAAAGGCAAAATGCCGACTTAAGGACAAGTTGACCGACTCTTCTTACTGACAATGTTTTGAACCATTCCTGTGTCACTAGCTATAGATTCCGATGCTTCACTTCAGGTTTAGTGTATTCCGCTGACTTTCTTATTGACGATTAAACACAGAAATGGCTTCGGAATTGAATACAAAAGGCACAATGCCGACTTAAGTACAAGAAGACTGACTCTTCCTACTGTCTATGATTTGCACCATTCCTGTGACACTCGTTATAGATTACGATGCTTTACTTCAGGTTTACTGTATCCCTTGGACCTTCTTATTGACGATGAAACACAGAAATTGCATCGGAATTAAATACAAAAGCCACAATGCCGACTTAAGTACAAGAAGGCTGACTCTTCCTACTGTCTATGTTTTGAACCATTCCTGTGAGACTAGTTATAGATTCCGATGCTTCACTCCAGGTTTACTGTATCCCTTTGACCTTCTTATTGACGATGAAACACAGAAATTGCATCGGAATTAAATACAAAAGGCACAATGCCGACTTAAGTACAAGAAGACTGACTCTTCTTACTGTCTATGTTTTGAACCATTCCATTGATACTAGTTATAGATTCCGACGCTTCACTCCAGGTTTACCGTTTCCCTTGGACCTTGTTATTGACGATGAAACACAGAAATTGCATCGGAATTAAATAGAAAAGGCACAATGCCGACGTAAGTACAAGAAGACTGACTCCTCTTACTGACTATGTTTTGAACCATTCCGATGACACTAGTTATAGATTCCGATGCTTCACTTCAGGTTTAGTGTATCCCTCTGACTTTCTTATTGACGATGAAACACAGAAATTGCATCGGAATGAAATTCAAAAGACACAATGCCGACTTAAGTACAAGAAGACTGACTCTTCTTACTGTCTATGTTTTGAACCATTCCTGTGACACTAGTTATAGATTCCGATGCTTCGCTCCAGGTTTACTGTATCCCTAGGACCTTCTTATTGACGATGAAACATAGAAATTGCATCGGAATTAAATACAAAAGGAAAAATGCCGAATTAAGTACACGAAGACTGACTCTTCTTACTGTCTATGTTTTGTACCATTCCTGTGACACTCGTTATAGATTACGATGCTTTACTTCAAGTTTACTGTATCCCTTGGACCTTCTTATTGACGATGAAGCACAGAAATTGCATCGGAATTAAATACAAAAGGCACAATGCCGACTTAAGTACATGAAGACCGACTCTTCCTACTGACTATGTTTTGAACCATTCCTGTGACACTAGTTACAGATTCCGATGCTACACTCCAGGTTTACTGTATCCCTTGGAACTTCTTATTGACTATGAAACACAGAAATTGCATCGGAATTAAATAGAAACGGCACAATGCCGACTTAAGTACAAGAGGACTGACTCTTCTTACTGACTATGTTTTGAACCATTGCTGTGACACTAGTTATAGATTCCGATGCTTCACTTCAGGTTTACTGTATCCCTTGGACCTTCTTATTGACGATGAAACACAGAAATTCTATCGGAATTAAATATAAAAGGCACAATGCCGACTTAAGTACAAGAAGGCTGACTCTTCCTACTGTCTATGTTTTGAACCATTCCTGTGACACTAGTTATAGATTCCGATGCTTCACTTCAGGTTTACTGTATCCCTTGCACCTTCTTATTGACGATGAAACACAGAAATTTGCTTCGGAATTAAATACAAAAGGCAAAATGCCGACTTAAGTACACGAAGACTGACTCTTCTTACTGTCTATGATTTGAACCATTCCTGTGACACTAGTTTTAGATTCCGGTGCTTCACTTCAGGTTTAGTGAATCCCTCTGACTTTCTTATTGACGATGAAACACAGAAATGGCTTCGGAATTAAATACAAAAGGCACAATGCCGGCTTAAGTACAAGAGGACTGACTCTTCTTACTGTCTGTGTTTTGAACCATTCCTGTGACACTAGTTATAGATTCCGATGCTTCACTTGAGGTTAACTGTACCCCTTGGACCTTCTTATTGACAATGAAACACAGAAATTGCATCGGAATTAAATACAAAAAGCACAATGCCGATTTAAGAACAAGAAGACTGTCTCTTCTTACTGACTATGTTTGAACCATTCCTGTGACACTAGCCATAAATTCCGATGCTTCACTTCAGGTTTACTGTATCCCTCTGACCTTCATGTTGACGATGAAACACAGAAATTGCATCGGAATTAAATACAATACCCACAATGCCGACTTAAGTACAAGAAGACTGACTCTTCTTACTGTCTATGCTTTGAACCATTCCATTGACACTAGTTATAGATTCCGATGCTTCACTCCAGGATTACTGTATTCCTTGGACCTTGTTGCTGACGATGAAACACAGAAATTGCATTGGAATGAAATAGAAAAGGCACAATGCCGACTTAAGTACAAGAAGACTGATTCTTCTTACTGACTATGTTTTGAACCATTCCTGTGACACTAATTATAGATTCCGATGCTTCACTTCAGGTTTACTGTACCCCTTGGACCTTCTTATTGACGATGAAACATAGAAATTGCATCGGAATAAAATACAAAGGCAAAATGCCGACTTAAGTACACGAAGACTGACTCTTCTTACTGTCTATGTTTTGAACCATTCCTGTGACACTAGTTACAGATTCCGATGCTACACTCCAGGTTTACTGTATCCCTTGGACCATCTTATTGACGATGAAACACAGAAATTGCATCGGAATTAAATACAAAAGGCAAAATGCTGACTTAAGTACACGAAGACTGACTCTTCTTACTGTCTATGATTTAAACCATTCCTGTGACACTAGTTATAGATTCCGATGTTACACTCCAGGTTTACTGTATCCCTTGGACGTTATTATTGACGATGAAACACAGAAATTGCATCGGAATTAAATATAAAAGGCACAATGCCGACTTAAGGACAAGAAGATTGACTCTTCTTACTGACTTTGTTTTGAACCATTCCTGTGACACTAGTTATAGATTCCGATGCTTCACTTCAGGTTTACTGTATCCCTTGGATCTTCTTATTGACGCTGAAACACAGAAATTGAATCGGAATTAAATACAAAAGGCACAATGCCGACTTAAGTACAAGAAGACTGACTCTTCCTACTGTCTATGATGTGAACCATTCCTGTGACACTCGTTATAGATTACGATGCTTTACTTCAGGTTTACTGTATCCTTTGGACCTTCTTATTGACGATGAAGCACAGAAATTGCATCGGAATTAAATACAAAAGGCACAATGCCGACTTAAGTACATGAAGACCGACTCTTCCTACTGACTATGTTTTGAACCATTCCTGTGACACTAGTTACAGATTCCGATGCTACACTTCAGGTTTACTGTATCCCTTGGACCATCTTATTGACGATGAAACACAAAAATTGCATCGGAATTAATTACAAAAGGCAAAATGCGAACTTAAGTACACGAAGACTGACTCTTCTTAATGTCTATGATTTGAACCATTTCTGTGACACTACTTATAGATTCCGGTGCTTCACTTCAGGCTTAGTGTATCCCTCTGACTTTCTTATTGACGATGAAACACAGAAATGGCTTCGGAATTAAATACAAAAGGCACAATGCCGACTTAAGTACAAGAGGACTGACTCTTCTTACTGTCTATGTTTTGAACCATTCCTGTGACACTAGTTATAGATTCCGATGCTTCACTTGACGTTAACTGTACCCCTTGGACCTTCTTATTGACAATGAAACACAGAAATTGCATCGGAATTAAATACAAAAAGCACAATGCCGACTTAAGTACATGAAGACCGACTCTTCTTACTGTCTATGATTGGAACCATTCCTGTGACACTAGTTATAGATTCCGATGCTACACTCCAGGTTTACTGTATCCCTTGGACTTTCTTATTGACGATGAAACACAGAAATTGCATCGGAATTAAATACAAACGGCACAATGCCGACTTAAGGACATGAAGATTGGTTCTTCTTACTGACTTTGTTTTGAATTATTCCTGTGACACTAGTTATAGATTACGATGCTTCGCTTCAGGTTTACTGTATCCCTTTGATCTTCTTATTGACGCTGAAACACAGACATTGAATCGGAATTACATACAAAAGGCACAATGCCTACTTAAGTACAAGAAGACTGACTCTTCTTACTGTCTATGTTTTGAACCATTCCATTGACACTAGTTATAGATTCCGATGCTTCAATCCAGGTTTACTGTATCCCTTGGACCTTCTTATTGACGATGAAACACAGAAATTGCATCGGAATTGAATACAAAAGGCAAAATGCTGACTTAGGTACACGAAGACTGACTCTTCTTACTGTCTATGATTTGAACCATTCCTGTGACACTAGTTACAGATTCCGATGCTACACTTCTGGTTTACTGTATCCCTTGGACCTTCTTATTGACGATGAAACACAGAAATTTCATCGGAATTAAATACAAAAGACACAATGACGACATAAGGACATGAAGATTGGTTCTTCTTACTGACTTTGTTTTGAATTATTCCTGTGACACTAGTTATAGATTACGATGCTTCGCTTCAGGTTTACTGTATCCCTTTGATCTTCTTATTGACGCTGAAACACAGACATTGAATCGGAATTACATACAAAAGGCACAATGCCTACTTAAGTACAAGAAGACTGACTCTTCCTACTGACTATGTTTTGAACCATTGCTGTGACACTCGTTATAGATTACGATGCTTGACTTCAGGTTTACTGTATCCCTTGGACCTTCTTATTGACGATGAAACACAGAAATTGCATCGGAATTAAATACAAAAGGCACAATGCCGACTTAAGTACATGAAGACCGACTCTTCTTACTGTCTATGATTGGAACCATTCCTGTGACACTAGTTATAGATTCCGATGCTACACTCCAGGTATACTGTATCCCTTGGACTTTCGTATTGACGATGAAACACAGAAATGGCATCGGAATTAAATACAAACGGCACAATGCCGACTTAAGTGCAAGAAGACTGACTCTACCTACTGTCTATGTTTTGAACCATTCCTGTGACACTCGTTATAGATTACGATGCTTTACTTCAGGTTTACTGTATCCCTTGAACTTTCTTATTGACGATGAAACACAGAAATTGCATCGGAATGAAATACAAAAGGCACAATGCCGAACTAAGTACATGAAGACCGACTCTTCCTACTGATTATGTTTTGAATCATTCCTGTGACACTAATTATAGATTCCGATGCCTCACTTCAGGTTTACTGTATCCCTTGGACCATCTTATTGACGATGAAACACAGAAATTGCATCGGAATTAAATACAAAAGGCACAATGCCGAATTAAGTACAAGAAGACTGACTCTTCTTTCTGTCTATGTTTTGAACCATTCCTGTGACACTAGTTATAGATTCCGATGCTTCACTCCACGTTTACTGTATCCCTTGGACCTTCTTATTGACGAAGAAACACACAAATTGCATCGGAATTAAATACAAAAGGCAAAATGCCGACTTAAGGACAAGATGCCCGACTCTTCTTACTGACTATGTTTTGAACCATTCCTGTGTCACTAGCTATAGATTCCGATGCTTCACTTCAGGTTTAGTGTATTCCGCTGACTTTCTTATTGACGATGAAACACAGAAATGGCTTCGGAATTGAATACAAAAGGCACAATGCCGACTTAAGTACAAGAGGACTGACTCTTCTTACTGTCTATGTTTTGAACCATTCCTGTGACACTAGTTATAGATTCCGATGCTTCACTTGAGGTTTACCGTTTCCCTTGGACCTTCTTATTGACGATGAAACACAGAAATTGCATCGGAATTAAATACAAAAGGCACAATGCCGACTTAAGTACATGAAGATCTACTCTTCCTACTGACTATGTTTTGAACCATTCCTGTGACACTAGTTATTGAGACCGATGCTTCACTTGAGGTTTACTGTATCCCTTGGACCTTCATATTGA
This sequence comes from Schistocerca serialis cubense, assembly GCF_023864345.2. Lineage (NCBI taxonomy): Eukaryota > Metazoa > Arthropoda > Insecta > Orthoptera > Acrididae > Schistocerca > Schistocerca serialis. The sequence continues at coordinate 182,605,642 of NC_064649.1, read as the reverse complement.
CAATGAAACACAAAAATTGTATCGGTATTAAATACAAAAGGCACAATGCCGACTTAAGTATAACGAGACCGACACTTCCTACTGTCAATATCTTGAACCATTCCTGTGACACTAGTTATAGATTCCGATGTTTCACTTAAGGTTAACTGTATCCCTTGGACCTTCTTATTGACGATGAAACACAGAAATTGCATCGGAATTAAATACTAAAGGCACAATGCCGACTTAAGTACAAGAAGACTGACTCTTCTTACTGTCTATGTTTTGAACCATTCCTGTGACACTAGTTATGAATTCCGATGCTTCGCTCCAGATTCACTGTATCCCTTGGACCTTCTTATTGACAATGAAACACAGAAATTGCATCGGAATTGAATACAAAAAGCACAATGCTGACTTATGAACAAGAAGACTGACTCTACTTACTGACTATGTTTGAACCATTCTTGTGACACTAGCTATAGATCCGATGCTTCACTTCAGGTTTACTGTATCCCTCTGACCTTCTTGTTGACGATGAAACACAGAAATTGCATTGGAATTAAATACAAAAGACACAATGCCGTCTTCAGTACAAGAGGACTGACTCTTCTTACTGTCTATGTTTTGAACCATTCCTGTGTCACTAGCTATAGATTCCGATGCTTCACTTCAGGTTTAGTGTATCCCGCTGACTTTCTTATTGACGATGAAACACAGAAATGGCTTCGGAATTAAATACAAAAGGCACAATGCCGACTTAAGTACAAGAGGACTGACTCTTCTTACTGTCTATGTTTTGAACCATTCCTGTGACACTAGTTACAGATTCCGATGCTACACTCCAGGTTTACTGTATCCCTTGGACCTTGTTATTGACGATGAAACACAGATATTGCATCGGAATTAAATACAAAAGGCACAATGCCGACTTAAGGACAAGAAGACTGACTATTCCTACTGACTTTGTTTTGAACCATTAGTGTGACACTAGTTATAGATTCCGATGCTTCACTTCAAGTTTACTGTATCCCTTGGACCTTCTTAGTGACGATGAAACACAGAAATTGCATAGGAATTAAATACAAAAGGCACAATGCCGACTAAAGTACAAGTAGCCTGACTCTTCCTACTGTCTATGTTTTGATTATTCCTGTGACACTAGTTATAGATTCCGATGCTTCACTTCAGGTGTACTGGATCCCTTGGACCTTCTTATTGACGATTAAACACAAAAATTGCATCGGAATTAAATACAAAACTCACAATGCCGACTTAAGTACATGAAGACCGACTCTTCCTACTGACTATGTTTTGAACCGTTCCTGTGACACTAGTTATAGATTCCTATGCTTCACTTGAGGTTAACTGTATCCCTTGGACCTTCTTTCTGACGATGAAACACAGAAATTGCTTCGGAATTCAATAGAAAAGCACAATGCCGACTTAAGTACAAAAGGACTGACTCTTCTTACTGTCTATGTTTTGAACCATTCCTCTGACACTCGTTATAGATTCCGATGCTTCACTTCAGGTTTACTGTATCCCTTGGACCATCTTATTGACGCTGAAACACAGAAATTGAATCGGAATTAAATACAAAAGGCACAATGCCGACTTAAGTACAAGAAGACTGACTCTTCCTACTGTCTATGTTTTGCACCATTCCTGTGACACTCGTTATAGATTACGATGCTTTACTTCAGGTTTACTGTATCCCTTGGACCTTCTTATTGACGATGAAACACAGAAATTGCATCGGAATTAAATACAAAAGCCACAATGCCGACTTAAGTACAAGAAGGCTGACTCTTCCTACTGTCTATGTTTTGAACCATTCCTGTGAGACTAGTTATAGATTCCGATGCTTCACTCCAGGTTTACTGTATCCCTTTGACCTTCTTATTGACGATGAAACACAGAAATGGCATCGGAATTAAATACAAAAGGCACAATGCCGACTTAAGTACAAGAAGACTGACTCTTCTTACTGTCTATGTTTTGAACCATTCCATTGATACTAGTTATAGATTCCGACGCTTCACTCCAGGTTTACCGTTTCCCTTGGACCTTGTTATTGACGATGAAACACAGAAATTGCATCGGAATTAAATAGAAAACGCACAATGCCGACTTAAGTACAAGAAGACTGACTCCTCTTACTGACTATGTTTTGAACCATTCCGATGACACTAGTTATAGATTCCGATGCTTCACTTCAGGTTTACTGTATCCCTTGGACCTTTTTATGGACGATGAAACACAGAAATTGCATCGGAATTAAATACAAAAGGCACAATGCCGACTTAAGTACACGAAGACTGACTCTTCTTACTGTCTATGATTTGAACCATTCCTGTGACACTAGTTATAGATTCCGATGCTTCACATCAGGTTTAGTGTATCCCTCTGACTTTCTTATTGACGATGAAACACAGAAATTGCATCGGAATGAAATTCAAAAGACACAATGCCGACTTAAGTACAAGAAGACTGACTCTTCTTACTGTCTATGTTTTGAACCATTCCTGTGACACTAGTTATAGATTCCGATGCTTCGCTCCAGGTTTACTGTATCCCTTGGACCTTCTGATTGACGCTGAAACACAGAAATTGATTCGGAATTAAATACAAAAGGCACAATGCAGACTTAAGTACAAGAAGACTGACTCTTCCTACTGTCTATATTTTGAACCATTCCTGTGACACTCGTTATAGAATACGGTGCTTTACTTCAGGATTACTGTATCCCTTGGACCTTCTTATTGACGATGAAACACAGAAATTGCATCGGAATTAAATACAAAAGGCACAATGCCGGCTTAAGAACAAGAAGACTGACTCTTCTTAATGACTATGTTTGACCTATTCCTATGACACTAGCTATAGATTCCGATGCTTCACTTCAGGTTTACTGTATCCCTCTGACCTTCTTGTTCACGATGAAACACAGAAATTGCATCGGAATTAAATACAATAGGCACAATGCCGACTTAAGTACAAGAAGACTGACTCTTCTTACTGTCTGTGTTTTGAACCATTCCATTGACACTAGTTATGGATTCCGATGCTTCACTCCAGGTTTACTGTATCCCTTGGACCTTGTTATTGACGATGAAACACAGAAATAGCATCGGAATTAAATAGAAAAGGCACAATGCCGACTTAAGTACAAGAAGACTGATTCTTCTTACTGACTATTTTTTGAACCATTCCTGTGACACTAGTTATAGATTCCGATGCTTCACTTCAGGTTTACTGTACCCCTTGGACCTTCTTATTGACGATGAAACATAGAAAATGCATCGGAATTAAATACAAAATGTAAAATGCCGACTTAAGTACACGAAGACTGACTCTTCTTACTGACTATGTTTTGAACCATTCCTGTGACACTAGTTACAGATTCCGATGCTACACTCCAGGTTTACTGTATCCCTTGGACCTTCTTATTGACGATGAAACACAGAAATTGCATCAGAATTAAATAGAAAAGGCACAATGCCGACTTACGTACAAGAGGACTGACTCTTCTTACTGACTATTATTTGATCCATTCCTGTAACACTAGTTATAGATCCGATGCTTCACTTCAGGTTTACTGTTTCCCTTTTCCCTTGTTATTGACGATGAAACACAGAAATTGCATCGGAATTAAATAGAAAAGGCACAATGCCGACTTAAGTACAAGAAGACTGACTCTTCTTACTGACTATGTTTTGAACCATTCCGATGACACTAGTTATAGATTCCGATGCTTCACTTCAGATTTACTGTATCCCTTGGACCTTCTTATTGACGATGAAACACAGAAATTGCATCGGAATTAATTACAAAAGGCACAATGCCGACTTAAGTACACGAAGACTGACTCTTCTTACTGTCTATGATTTGAACCATTCCTCTGACACTAGTTATAGATTCCGATGCTTCACTTCAGGTTTAGTGTATCCCTCTGACTTTCTTATTGACGATGAAACACAGAAATGGCTTCGGAATTAAATACAAAAGGCACAATGCCGACTTAAGTGCAAAAGGACTGACTCTTCTTACTGTCTATGTTTTGAACCATTCCTGTGGCACTAGTTATAGATTCCTATGCTTCACTTGAGGTTAACTGTATCCCTTGGACCCTCTTATTGACGATGAAACACAGAAATTGCATCGGAATTAAATACAAAAGGCACAATGCCGACTTAAGGACAAGAAGATTGACTCTTCTTACTGACTTTGTTTTGAACCATTCCTGTGACACTAGTTATAGATTCCGATGCTTCACTTCAGGTTTACTGTATCCCTTGGACCTTCTGATTGACGGTGAAACACAGAAATTGAATCAGAATTAAATACAAAAGGCACAATGCCGACTTAAGTACAAGAAGACTGACTCTTCCTACTGTCTATTTTTTGAACCATTCCTGTGACACTCGTTATAGATTACGGTGCTTTACTTCAGGTTTACTGTATCCCATGGACCTTCCTATTGACGATGAAACACAGATATTGCATCGGAATTAAATACAAAAGGCACAATGCCGACTTAAGAACATGAAGACCTACTCTTCCTACTGTCTATGATTTGAACCACTCCATTGACACTAGTTATGGATTCCGATGCTTCACTTCATGTTTACTGTACCCCTTGGACCTTCTTATTGACGATGAAACATAGAAATTGCATCGGAATTAAATACAAAAGCATAAATGCCGACATAAGTACACGAAGACTGACTCTTCTTACTGACTATGTTTTGAACCATTCCTGTGACACTAGTTACAGATTGCGATGCTACACTCCAGGTTTACTGTATCCCTTGGACCTTCTTATTGACGATGAAACACAGAAATTGCATCGGAATTATATTGAAAAGGACAATGCCGACTTAAGTACATGAAGACCGACTCTTCCTACTGACTATGTTTTAAACCATTCCTGTGACACTAGTTATAGATTCCGATGCTTCACTTCATGTTTACTGTATCCCTTGGACCTTCTTATTGACGGTGAAACACACAAATTGCATCGGAATTAAATACAAAAGGCAAAATGCCGTCTTAAGTACACGAAGACTGACTCTTCTTACTGTCAATGATTTGAACCATTCCTGTGACACTAGTTATCGATTCCGATGCTACACTCCAGGTTTACTGTATCCCTTGGACCTTCTTATTGACGATGAAACACAGAAATTGCATCGGAATTAAATACAAAAAGCACAATGCCGACTTAAGGACAAGAAGATTGACTCTTCTTACTGACTTTGTTTTGAACCATTCCTGTGACACCAGTTATAGATTCCGATGCTTCACTCCAGGTTTACTGTATCCCTTTGACCTTCTTATTGACGATGAAACACAGAAATTGCATCGGAATTAAATACAAAAAGCACAATGCCGACTTAAGTACAAGAAGACTGACTCTTATTACTGTCTATGATTTGAGCCATTCCATTGACACTAGTTATAGATTCCGATGCTACACTCCAGGTTTACTGTATCCCTTGGACCTTCTTATTGACAATGAAACACAGAAATTGCATCGGAATTATATTGAAAAGGACAATGCCGACTTAAGTACAAGAGGCCTGACTCTTCTTACTGACTATGTTTTGAACCATTCCTGTGACACTAGTTATAGATTCCGATGCTTCACTTCAGGTTTACTGTATCCCTTGGACCCTCTGATTGACGATGAAACACAGAAATTGCATCGGAATTAAATACAAAAGGCACAATGCCGACTTAAGTACAAGAAGGCTGACTCTTCCTACTGTCTATGTTTTGAACCATTCCTGTGAGACTAGTTATAGATTCCGATGCTTCACTTCAGGTTTACTGGAACCCTTGGACATTCTTATTGACGATGAAACACAGATATTGATCGGAATTAAATACAAAAGGCACAATGCCGACTTAAGTACATGAAGACCGACTCTTCCTACTGACTATGTTTTGAACCATTCCTGTGACACTAGTTATAGATTCCGATGCTTCACTTGAGGCTCACTGTATCCATTGGAACTTCTTTTTGACGATGAAACACAGAAATTGCCTCGGAATTGAACACAAAAGGCACAATGCCGACTTAAGTACAAGAAGACTGACTCTTCTTACTGTATATGTTTTGAACAATTCCTGTGACACCAGTTATAGATTCCGATGCTTCACTCCAGGTTTACTGTATCCCTTTGACCTTCTTATTGACGATGAAACACAGAAATTGCATCGGAATTAAATACAAAAAGCACAATGCCGACTTAAGTACAAGAAGACTGACTCTTATTACTGTCTATGATTTGAACCATTCCATTGACACTAGTTATAGATTCCGATGCTACACTCCAGGTTTACTGTATCCCTTGGACCTTCTTATTGACGATGAAACACAGAAATTGCATCGGAATTATATTGAAAAGGACAATGCCGACTTAAGTACAAGAGGCCTGACTCTTCTTACTGACTATGTTTTGAACCATTCCTGTGACACTAGTTATAGATTCCGATGCTTCACTTCAGGTTTACTGTATCCCTTGGACCCTCTGATTGACGATGAAACACAGAAATTGCATCGGAATTAAATACAAAAGGCACAATGCCGACTTAAGTACAAGAAGGCTGACTCTTCCTACTGTCTATGTTTTGAACCATTCCTGTGAGACTAGTTATAGATTCCGATGCTTCACTTCAGGTTTACTGGAACCCTTGGACATTCTTATTGACGATGAAACACAGATATTGCATCGGAATTAAATACAAAAGGCACAATGCCGACTTAAGTACATGAAGACCGACTCTTCCTACTGACTATGTTTTGAACCATTCCTGTGACACTAGTTATAGATTCCGATGCTTCACTTGAGGCTCACTGTATCCATTGGAACTTCTTTTTGACGATGAAACACAGAAATTGCCTCGGAGTTGAACACAAAAGGCACAATGCCGACTTAAGTACAAGAAGACTGACTCTTCTTACTGTCTATGTTTTGAACAATTCCTGTGACACCAGTTATAGATTCCGATGCTTCACTCCAGGTTTACTGTATCCCTTTGACCTTCTTATTGACGATGAAACACAGAAATTGCATCGGAATTAAATACAAAAGGCACCATGCCGACTTAAGTACAAGAAGACTGACTCTTCTTACTGTCTATGTTTTGAACCATTCCATTGACACTAGTTATAGATTCCGACGCTTCAATCCAGGTTTACCGTTTTCCTTGGAACTTGTTATTGACGATGAAACACAGAAATTGCATCGGAATTAAATACAAAAGGCACAATGCCGACTTAAGTACGAGAAGACTGACTCTTCTTACTGACTATGTTTTGAACCATTCCGATGACACTAGTTATAGATTCCGATGCTTCACTTCAGGTTTACTGTATCCCTTGGACCTTCTTATTGACGATGAAACACAGATATTGCATCGGAATTAACTACAAAAGGCCCAATGCCGACTGAAGTACAGGAAGACTGACTCTTCTTACTGTCTATGATTTGAACCATTCCTGTGACACTAGTTACAGATTCCGATGCTTCACTTCAGGTTTAGTGTATCCCTCTGACTTTCTTATTGACGATGAAACACAGAAATTGCATCGGAATTAAATACAAAAGACACAATGCCGACTTAAGTACAAGAAGACTGACTCTTCTTACTGTCTATGTTTTGAACCATTCCTGTGACACTAGTTATAGATTCCGATGCTTCGCTCCAGGTTTACTGTATCCCTTGGACCTTCTTATTGACGATGAAACATAGAAATTGTATCGGAATTAAATACAAAAGGAAAAATGCCGACTTAAGTACACGAAGACTGACTCTTCTTACTGTCTATGATTTGAACCATTCCTGTGACACTAGTTATACATTCCGATGCTACACTCCAGATTTACTGTATCCATTGGACCTTCGTATTGACGATGAAACACAGAAATTGCATCGGAATTAAATACAAAAAGCACAATGCTGACTTAAGGACATGAAGATTGACTCTTCTTACTGACTTTGTTTTGAACCATTCCTGTGACACTAGTTATAGATTCCGATGCTTCACTTCAGGTTTACTGTATCCCTTGGACCTTCTGATTGACGCTGAAACACAGAAATTGAATCGGAATTAAATACAAAAGGCACAATGCCGACTTAAGTACAAGAAGACTGACTCTTCCTACTGTCTATTTTTTGAACCATTCCTGTGACACTCGTTATAGAATACGGTGCTTTACTTCAGGATTACTGTATCCCTTGGACCTTCTTATTGACAATGAAACACAGAAATTGCATCGGAATTAAATACAAAAGGCACAATGCCGACTTAAGTACATGAAGACCGACTCTTCCTACTTACTATGTTTTGAAGCATATCTGTGACACTAGTTATAGATTCCGATGTTTCACTTGAGGTTAACTGTATCCCTTGGACCTTCTTATTGACGATGAAGCACAGAAATTGCATCGGAATTAAATACAAAAGGCACAATGCCGACTTAAGAACAAGAAGACTGACTCTTCTTAATGACTATGTTTGACCTATTCCTATAACACTAGCTATAGATTCCGATGCTTCACTTCAGGTTTACTGTATCCCTCTGACCTTCTTGTTGTCGATGAAACACAGAAATTGCATCGGAATTAAATACAATAGGCACAATACCGACTTAAGTACAAGAAGACTGACTCTTCTTACTGTCTATGTTTTGAACCATTCCAGTGACACTAGTTATGGATTCCGATGCTTCACTCCAGGTTTACTGTATCCCTTGGACCTTGTTATTGACGATGAAACACAGAAATAGCATCGGAATTAAATGGAAAAGGCACAATGCCGACTTAAGTACAAAAAGACTGACTCTTCTTACTGACTATTTTTTGAACCATTCCTGTGATACTAGTTATACATTCCGAAGCTATACTACAGGTTTACTGTATCCCTTGGACCTTCTTATTGACGATGAAACACAGAAATTGCATCGGAATTAAATACAAAAGGCACAATGCCGACTTAAGGACAAGAAGGTTGACTCTTCTTACTGACTTTGTTTTGAACCATTCCTGTGACACTAGTTATAGATTCCGATGCTTCACTTCAGATTTACTGTATCCCTTGGACCTTCTGATTGACGATGAAACACAGAAATTGCACCGGAATTAAATACAAAAGGCACAATGCCGACCTAAGTACAAGAAGGATGACTCTTCCTACTGTCTATGTGTTGAACCATTCCTGTGACACTAGTTATAGATTCCGATGCTTCAATTCAGGTTTACTGGATCCCTTGGACCTTCTTATTGACGATGAAACACAGAAATTGCATCGGAATTAAATACAAAAGGCACAATGCTGACTTAAGTACAAGAAGACTGACTCTTCTTACTGTCTATGTTTTGAACCATTCCATTAACACTAGTTATAGATTCCGATGCTTCATTCCAGGTTTACTGTTTCCCTTGGCCCTTGTTATTGACGATGAAACACAGAAATTGCATCGGAATTAAATAGAAAAGGCACAATGCCGACTTAAGTACAAGAAGACTGACTCTTCTTACTGACTATGTTTTGAACCATTCCGATGACACTAGTTATAGATTCCGATGCTTCACTTCAGATTTACTGTATCCCTTGGACCTTCTTATTGACGATGAAACACAGAAATTGCATCGGAATTAATTACAAAAGGCACAATGCCGACTTAAGTACACGAAGACTGACTCTTCTTACTGTCTATGATTTGAACCATTCCTGTGACACTAGTTATAGATTCCGATGCTTCACTTCAGGTTTAGTGTATCCCTCTGACTTTCTTATTGAAGATGAAACACAGAAATGGCTTCGGAATTAAATACAAAAGGCACAATGCCGACTTAAGTACAAAAGGACTTACTCTTCTTACTGTCTATGTTTTGAACCATTCCTGTTGCACTAGTTATAGATTCCTATGCTTCAGTTGAGGTTAACTGTATCCCTTGGACCCTCTTATTGACGTTGAATCACAGAAATTGCATCGGAATTAAATACAAAAGGCACAATGCCGACTTAAGAACAAGAAGATTGACTCTTCTTACTGACTATTTTTTGAACCATTCCTGTGACACTAGTTATAGATTCCGATGCTTCACTTCAGGTTTACTGTATCCCTTGGACCTTCTGATTGACGCTGAAACACAGAAATATGAGTCAGAACTAAATACAAAAGGCACAATGCCGACTTAAGTACAAAAAGACTGACTCTTCCTACTGTCTATTTTGTGAACCATTCCTGTGACACTCGTTATAGATTACGGTGCTTTTCTTAAGGTTTACTGTATCCCTTGGACCTTCCTATTGACGATGAAACACAGAAATTGCATCGGAATTAAATACAAAAGGCACAATGCCGACTTAAGTACATGAAGACCGACTCTTCCTACTGACTATGTTTTGAACCATTCCTGTGACACTAGTTATAGATTCTGATGTTTCACTTGAGGTTAACTGTATCCCTTGAACCTTCTTATTGACGATGAAACACAGAAATTGCATCGGAATTAAATACAAAAGGCACAATGCCGACTAAAGGACAAAAAGGCTGACTCTTCTTAATGACTATGTTTGACCTATTCCTATGACACTAGCTATAGATTCCGATGCTTCACTTCAGGTTTACTGTATCCCTCTGACCTTCTTGTTGACGATGAAACACAGAAATTGCATCGGAATTAAATACAATAGGCACAATGCCGACTTAAGTACAAGAAGACTGACTCTTCTTACTGTCTATGTTTTGAACCACTCCATTGACACTAGTTATGGATTCTGATGCTTCACTTCATGTTTACTGTACCCCTTGGACCTTCTTATTGACGATGAAACATAGAAATTGCATCGGAATTAAATACAAAAGCATAAATGCCGACTTAAGTACACGAAGACTGACTCTTCTTACTGACTATGTTTTGAACCATTCCTGTGACACTAGTTACAGATTGCGATGCTACACTCCAGGTTTACTGTATTCCTTGGACATTCTTATTGACGATGAAACACAGAAATTGCATCGGAATTAAATAGAAAAGGCACAATGCCGACTTAAGTACAAGAGGCCTGACTCTTCTTACTGACTATTATTTGATCCATTCCTGTAACACTAGTTATAGATTCCGATGCTTCACTTCAGGTTTACTGTATCCCTTGGACCTTCTTATTGACGATGAAACACAGAAATTGCATCGGAATTAAATACAAAAGGCACAATGCCGACTTAAGTACATGAAGACTGACTCTTCCTACTGACTATGTTTTGAACCATTCCTGTGACACTAGTTACAGATTCCGATGCTACACTCCAGGTTTAGTGTATCCCTTGGACCTTCTTATTGACGATGAAACACAGAAATTGCATCGGAATTATATTGAAAAGGACAATGCCGACTTAAGTACAAGAGGACTGACTCTCCTTACGGACTATGTTTTGAACCATTCCTGTGACACCAGTTATAGATTCCGATGCTTCACTCCAGGTTTACTGTATCCCTTTGACCTTCTTATTGACGATGAAACACAGAAATTGCATCGGAATTAAATACAAAAAGCACAATGCTGACTTAAGTACAAGAAGACTGACTCTTCTTACTGTCTATGTTTTGAACCATTCCTGTGACACTAGTTATAGATTCCGATGCTGCACTCCAGGTTTACTGTATCCCTTGGACCTTCTTATTGACGATGAAACACAGAAATTGCATCGGAATTATATTGAAAAGGACAATGCCGACTTAAGTACAAGAGGCCTGACTCTTCTTACTGACTATGTTTTGAACCATTCCTGTGACACTAGTTATAGATTCCGATGCTTCACTTCAGGTTTACTGTATCCCTTGGACCTTCTGATTGACGATGAAACACAGAAATTGCATCGGAATTAAATACAAAAGGCACAATGCCGACTTAAGTACAAGAAGGCTGACTCTTCCTACTGTCTATGTTTTGAACCATTCCTGTGAGACTAGTTATAGATTCCGATGCTTCACTTCAGGTTTACTGGATCCCTTGGACCTTCTTATTGACGATGAAACACAGAAATTGCATCGGAATTAAATACAAAAGGAACAATGCCGACTTAAGTACATGAAGCCCGACTCTTCCTACTGACTATGTTTTGAACCATTCTTGTGACACTAGTTATAGATTCCGATGCTTCACTTGAGGCTTACTGTATCCCTTGGAACTACTTTTTGACGATGAAACACAGAAATTGCATCGGAATTGAACACAAAAGGCACAATGCCGACTTAAGTACAAGAAGACTGACTCTTCTTACTGTCTATGTTTTGAACCATTCCTGTGACACTAGTTATAGATTCCGATGCTTCACTTCAGGTTTACTGGATCCCTTGGACCTTCTTATAAACGATGAAACACAGAAATTGCATCGGAATTAAATACAAAAGGAACAATTCCGAGATAAGTACATGAAGACCGACTCTTCCTACTGACTATGTTTTGAACCATTCTTGTGACACTAGTTATAGATTCCGATGCTTCACTTGAGGCTTACTGTATCCCTTGGAACTTCTTTTTGACGATGAAACACAGAAATTGCATCGGAATTAAATAGAAAAGGCACAATGCCGACTTAAGTACAAGAAGACTGACTCCTCTTACTGACTATGTTTTGAACCATTCCGATGACACTAGTTATAGATTCCGATGCTTCACTTCAGGTTTACTGTATCCCTTGGACCTTCTTATTGACGATGAAACACAGAAATTGCATCGGAATTAAATACAAAAGGCACAATGCCGACTTAAGTACACGAAGACTGACTCTTCTTACTGTCTATGATTTGAACCATTCCTGTGACACTAGTTATAGATTCCGATGCTTCACTTCAGGTTTAGTGTATCCCTCTGACTTTCTTATTGACGATGAAACACAGAAATTGCATCGGAATGAAATACAAAAAACACAATGCCGACTTAAGGACAAGAAGATTGACTCTTCTTACTGACTTTGTTTTGAACCATTCCTGTGACACTAGTTATAGATTCCGATGCTTCACTTCAGGTTTACTGTATCCCTCTGACCTTCTTGTTGACGATGAAACACAGAAATTGCATCGGAATTAAATACAATAGGCACAATGCCGACTTAAGTACAAGAAGACTGACTCTTCTTACTGTCTATGTTTTGAACCATTCCATTGACACTAGTTATGGAATCCCATGCTTCACTCCAGGTTTACTGTATCCCTTGGACCTTGTTGTTGACGATGAAACACAGAAATAGCATCGGAATTAAATAGAAAAGGCACAATGCCGACGTAAGTACAAGAAGACTGATTCTTCTTACTGACTATTTTTTGAACCATTCCTGTGACACTAGTTATAGATTCCAATGCTTCACTTCAGGTTTACTGTACCCCTTGGACCTTCTTATTGACGAAAAACATAGAAAATGCATCGGAATTAAATACAAAAGTCAAAATGCCGACTTCAGTACACGAAGACTGACTCTTCTTACTGACTATGTTTTGTCCCATTCCTGTGACACTAGTTACTGATTCCGATGCTACACTCCAGGTTTACTGTATCCCTTGGACCTTCTTATTGACGATGAAACACAGAAATTGCATCGGAATTAAATAGAAAAGACACAATACCGACTTAAGTACAAGAGGACTGACTCCTCTTACTGACTATTATTTGATCCATTCCTGTAACACTAGTTATAGATTCCGATGCTTCACTTCAGGTTTACTGTATCCCTTGGACCTTCTGATTGACGCTGAAACACAGAAATTGAATCAGAACTAAATACATAAGGCACAATGCCGTCTTAAGTACAAGAAGACTGACTCTTCCTACTGTCTATTTTTTGAACCATTCCTGTGACACTCGTTATAGATTACGGTGCTTTTCTTCAGGTTTACTGTATCCCTTGGACCTTCCTATTGACGATGAAACACAGAAATTGCATCGGAATTAAATACAAAAGGCACAATGCCGACTTAAGTACATGAAGACCGACTCTTCCTACTGACTATGTTTTGAACCATTCCTGTGACACTGGTTATAGATTCTGATGTTTCACTTGAGGGTAACTGTATCCCTTGAACCTTCTTATTGACGATGAAACACAGAAATTGCATCGGAATTAAATACAAAAGGCACAATGCCGACTAAAGGACAAGAAGACTGACTCTTCTTAATGACTATGTTTGTCCTATTCCTATGACACTAGCTATAGATTCCGATGCTTCACTTCAGGTTTACTGTATCCCTCTGACCTTCTTGTTGACGATGAAACACAGAAATTGCATCGGAATTAAATACAATAGGCACAATGCCGACTTAAGTACAAGAAGACTGACTCTTCTTACTGTCTATGTTTTGAACCACTCCATTGACACTAGTTATGGATTCCGATGCTTCACTTCATGTTTACTGTACCCCTTGGACCTTCTTATTGACGATGAAACATAGAAATTGCATCGGAATTAAATACAAAAGCATAAATGCCGACTTAAGTACACGAAGACTGACTCTTCTTACTGACTATGATTTGAACCATTCCTGTGACACTAGTTACTGATTCCGATGCTACACTCCAGGTTTACTGTATCCCTTGGACCTTCTTATTGACGATGAAACACAGAAACTGCATCGGAATTAAATAGAAAAGGCACAATGCCGACTTAAGTACAAGAGGCCTGACCCTTCTTACTGACTATTATTTGATCCATTCCTGTAACACTAGTTATAGATTCCGATGCTTCACTTCAGGTTTACTGTATCCCTTGGACCTTCTTATTGACGATGAAACACAGAAATTGCATCGGAATTAAATACAAAAGGCACAATGCCGACTTAAGTACATGAAGACTGACTCTTCCTACTGACTAAGTTTTGAACCATTCCTGTGACACTAGTTACAGATTCCGATGCTACACTCCAGGTTTAGTGTATCCCTTGGACCTTCTTATTGACGATGAAACACAGAAATTGCATCGGAATTATATTGAAAAGGACAATGCCGACTTAAGTACAAGAGGACTGACTCTTCTTACTGACTATGTTTTAAACCATTCCTGTGACACTAGTTATAGATTCCGATGCTTCACTTCATGTTTACTGTATCCCTTGGACCTTCTTATTGACGGTGAAACACACAAATTGCATCGGAATTAAATACAAAAGGCAAAATGCCGTCTTAAGTACACGAAGACTGACTCTTCTTACTGTCTATGATTTGAACCATTCCTGTGACACTAGTTATCGATTCCGATGCTACACTCCAGGTTTACTGTATCCCTTGGACCTTCTTATTGACGATGAAACACAGAAATTGCATCGGAATTAAATACAAAAAGCACAATGCCGACTTAAGGACAAGAAGATTGACTCTTCTTACTGACTTTGTTTTGAGCCATTCCTGTGACACCAGTTATAGATTCCGATGCTTCACTCCAGGTTTACTGTATCCCTTTGATCTTCTTATTGACGATGAAACACAGAAATTGCATCGGAATTAAATACAAAAAGCACAATGCTGACTTAAGTACAAGAAGACTGACTCTTCTTACTGTCTATGTTTTGAACCATTCCATTGACACTAGTTATAGATTCCGATGCTACACTCCAGGTTTACTGTATCCCTTGGACCTTCTTATTGACGATGAAACACAGAAATTGCATCGGAATTATATTGAAAAGGACAATGCCGACTTAAGTACAAGAGGCCTGACTCTTCTTACTGACTATGTTTTGAACCATTCCTGTGACACTAGTTATAGATTCCGATGCTTCACTTCAGGTTTACTGTATCCCTTGGACCTTCTGATTGACGATGAAACACAGAAATTGCATCGGAATTAAATACAAAAGGCACAATGCCGACTTAAGTACAAGAAGGCTGACTCTTCCTACTGTCTATGTTTTGAACCATTCCTGTGAGACTAGTTATAGATTCCGATGCTTCACTTCAGGTTTACTGGATCCCTTGGACCTTCTTATTGACGATGAAACACAGAAATTCCATCGGAATTAAATACAAAAGGAACAATGCCGACTTAAGTACATGAAGACCGACTCTTCCTACTGACTATGTTTTGAACCATTCTTGTGACACTAGTTATAGATTCCGATGCTTCACTTGAGGCTTACTGTATCCCTTGGAACTTCTTTTTGACGATGAAACACAGAAATTGCATCGGAATTGAACACAAAAGGCACAATGCCGACTTAAGTACAAGAAGACTGACTCTTCTTACTGTCTATGCTTTGAACCATTCCTGTGACACTAGTTATAGATTCCGATGCTTCACTTCAGGTTTACTGGATCCCTTGGACCTTCTTATTGACGATGAAACACAGAAATTGCATCGGAATTAAATACAAAAGGATCAATGCCGACTTAAGTACATGAAGACCGACTCTTCCTACTGACTATGTTTTGAACCATTCTTGTGACACTAGTTATAGATTCCGATGCTTCACTTGAGGCTTACTGTATCCCTTGGAACTTCTTTTTGACGATGAAACACAGAAATTGCATCGGAATTAAATAGAAAAGGCACAATGCCGACTTAAGTACAAGAAGACTGACTCCTCTTACTGACTATGTTTTGAACCATTCCGATGACACTAGTTATAGATTCCGATGCTTCACTTCAGGTTTACTGTATCCCTTGGACCTTCTTATTGACGATGAAACACAGAAATTGCATCGGAATTAAATACAAAAGGCACAATGCCGACTTAAGTACACGAAGACTGACTCTTCTTACTGTCTATGATTTGAACCATTCCTGTGACACTAGTTATAGATTCCGATGCTTCACTTCAGGTTTAGTGTATCCCTCTGACTTTCTTATTGACGATGAAACACAGAAATTGCATCGGAATGAAATACAAAAGACACAATGCCGACTTAAGGACAAGAAGATTGACTCTTCTTACTGACTTTGTTTTGAACCATTCCTGTGACACTAGTTATAGATTCCGATGCTTCACTTCAGGTTTACTGTATCCCTCTGACCTTCTTGTTGACGATGAAACACAGAAATTGCATCGGAATTAAATACAATAGGCACAATGCCGACTTAAGTACAAGAAGACTGACTCTTCTTACTGTCTATGTTTTGAACCATTCCATTGACACTAGTTATGGAATCCGATGCTTCACTCCAGGTTTACTGTATCCCTTGGACCTTGTTATTGACGATGAAACACAGAAATAGCATCGGAATTAAATAGAAAAGGCACAATGGCGACTTAAGTACAAGAAGACTGATTCTTCTTACTGACTATTATTTGAACCATTCCTGTGACACTAGTTATAGATTCCGATGCTTCACTTCAGGTATACTGTACCCCTTGGACCTTCTTATTGACGATGAAACATAGAAAATGCATCGGAATGAAATACAAAAGGCAAAATGCCGACTTCAGTACACGAAGACTGACTCTTCTTACTGACTATGTTTTGAACCATTCCTGTGACACTAGTTACAGATTGCGATGCTACACTCCAGGTTTACTGTATCCCTTGGACTTTCTTATTGACGATGAAACACAGAAATTGCATCGGAATTAAATAGAAAAGGCACAATACCGACTTAAGTACAAGAGGACTGACTCTTCTTACTGACTATTATTTGATCCATTCCTGTAACACTAGTTATAGATTCCGATGCTTCACTTCAGGTTTACTGTATCCCTTGGACCTTCTTATTGACAATGAAACACAGAAATTGCATCGGAATTAAATACAAAAGGGAAAATACGACTTAAGTACACGAATACTGACACTTCTTACTGTCCATGATTTGAACCATTCCTGTGACACTAGTTATAGATTGCGATGCTACACTCCAGGTTTACTGTATCCCTTGGACCTTCTTATTGACGATGAAACACAGAAATTGCATCGGAATTAAATACAAAAGGCACAATGCCGACATAAGGACAAGAAGATTGACTCTTCTTACTGACTTTGTTTTGAACCATTCCTGTGACACTAGTTATAGATTCCGATGCTTCACTTCAGGTTTACTGTATCCCTTGGACCTTCTTATTGACGCTGAAACACAGAAATTGAATCGGAATTAAATAGAAAAGGCACAATGCCGACTTAAGTACAAGAGGACTGACTCTTCTTACTGACTATGTTTTAAACCATTCCTGTGACACTTGTTATAGATTCCGATGCTTCACTTCATGTTTACTGTATCCCTTGGACCTTCTTATTGACGGTGAAATACACAAATTGCATCGGAATTTAATACAAAAGGCAACACACAAATTGCATCAGAATTAAATACCAAAATGCACAATGCCGACTTAAGGACAAGAAGACTGACTCTTCTTACTGACTATGTTTTGAACCAATCCTGTGACACTAGCTATAGATTCCGATGCTTCACTTCAGGTTTAGTGTATCCCTCTGGCTCTCTTATTGACGATGAAACACAGAAATAGCTTCGGAATTAAATAGAAAAGGCACAATGCCGACTTAAGTACAAGAGGACTGACTCTTCTTACTGTCTATGTTTTGAACCATTCCTGTGACACTAGTTATAGATTCCGATGCTTCACTTGAGGTTTACTGTATCCCTTGGACCTTCTTATTGACGATGAAACACAGAAATTGCATCGGAATTAAATACAAGAGGCACAATGCCGACTTAAGTACATGAAGACCGACTCTTCCTACTGACTATGTTTTGAACCATTCCTGTGACACTAGTTATTGATACCTATGCTTCACTTGAGATTTACTGTATCCCTTGGACCTTCTTATTGACGATGAAACACACAAATTGCATCGGAATTAAATACAAAAGGCAAAATGCCGACTTAAGTACACGAAGACTGACTCTTCTTACTGTCTATGATTTGAACCATTCCTGTGACACTAGTTATAGATTCCGATGATACACTCCAGGTTTACTGTATCCCTTGGACCTTCTTATTGACGATGAAACACAGAAATTGCATCGGAATTAAATACAAAAGGCATAATGCCGACTTAAGTACAAGAAGACTGACTCTTCTTACTGTCTATGTTTTGAACCATTCCATTAACACTAGTTATAGATTCCGATGCTTCATTCCAGGTTTACTGTTTCCCTTGGCCCTTGTTATTGACGATGAAACACAGAAATTGCATCGGAATTAAATAGAAAAGGCACAATGCCGACTTAAGTACAAGAAGACTGACTCTTCTTACTGAATATGTTTTGAACCATTCCGATGACACTAGTTATTGATTCCGATGCTTCACTTGAGATTTACTGTATCCCTTGGACCTTCTTATTGACGATGAAACACAGAAATTGCATCGGAATTAATTACAAAAGGCACAATGCCGACTTAAGTACACGAAGACTGTTTCTTCTTACTGTCTATGATTTGAACCATTCCTGTGACACTAGTTATAGATTCCGATGCTACACTCCAGGTTTACTGTATCCCTTGGACCTTCTTATTGACGATGAAACACAGAAATTGCATCGGAATTAAATAGAAAAGACACAATACCGACTTAAGTACAAGAGGACTGACTCTTCTTACTGACTATTATTTGATCCATTCCTGTAACACTAGTTATAGATTCCGATGCTTCACTTCAGGTTTACTGTATCCCTTGGACCTTCTGATTGACGCTGAAACACAGAAATTGAATCAGAACTAAATACATAAGGCACAATGCCGTCTTAAGTACAAGAAGACTGACTCTTCCTACTGTCTATTTTTTGAACCATTCCTGTGACACTCGTTATAGATTACGGTGCTTTTCTTCAGGTTTACTGTATCCCTTGGACCTTCCTATTGACGATGAAACACAGAAATTGCATCGGAATTAAATACAAAAGGCACAATGCCGACTTAAGTACATGAAGACCGACTCTTCCTACTGACTATGTTTTGAACCATTCCTGTGACACTGGTTATAGATTCTGATGTTTCACTTGAGGGTAACTGTATCCCTTGAACCTTCTTATTGACGATGAAACACAGAAATTGCATCGGAATTAAATACAAAAGGCACAATGCCGACTAAAGGACAAGAAGACTGACTCTTCTTAATGACTATGTTTGTCCTATTCCTATGACACTAGCTATAGATTCCGATGCTTCACTTCAGGTTTACTGTATCCCTCTGACCTTCTTGTTGACGATGAAACACAGAAATTGCATCGGAATTAAATACAATAGGCACAATGCCGACTTAAGTACAAGAAGACTGACTCTTCTTACTGTCTATGTTTTGAACCACTCCATTGACACTAGTTATGGATTCCGATGCTTCACTTCATGTTTACTGTACCCCTTGGACCTTCTTATTGACGATGAAACATAGAAATTGCATCGGAATTAAATACAAAAGCATAAATGCCGACTTAAGTACACGAAGACTGACTCTTCTTACTGACTATGTTTTGAACCATTCCTGTGACACTAGTTACTGATTCCGATGCTACACTCCAGGTTTACTGTATCCCTTGGACCTTCTTATTGACGATGAAACACAGAAACTGCATCGGAATTAAATAGAAAAGGCACAATGCCGACTTAAGTACAAGAGGCCTGACCCTTCTTACTGACTATTATTTGATCCATTCCTGTAACACTAGTTATAGATTCCGATGCTTCACTTCAGGTTTACTGTATCCCTTGGACCTTCTTATTGACGATGAAACACAGAAATTGCATCGGAATTAAATACAAAAGGCACAATGCCGACTTAAGTACATGAAGACTGACTCTTCCTACTGACTAAGTTTTGAACCATTCCTGTGACACTAGTTACAGATTCCGATGCTACACTCCAGGTTTAGTGTATCCCTTGGACCTTCTTATTGACGATGAAACACAGAAATTGCATCGGAATTATATTGAAAAGGACAATGCCGACTTAAGTACAAGAGGACTGACTCTTCTTACTGACTATGTTTTAAACCATTCCTGTGACACTAGTTATAGATTCCGATGCTTCACTTCATGTTTACTGTATCCCTTGGACCTTCTTATTGACGGTGAAACACACAAATTGCATCGGAATTAAATACAAAAGGCAAAATGCCGTCTTAAGTACACGAAGACTGACTCTTCTTACTGTCTATGATTTGAACCATTCCTGTGACACTAGTTATCGATTCCGATGCTACACTCCAGGTTTACTGTATCCCTTGGACCTTCTTATTGACGATGAAACACAGAAATTGCATCGGAATTAAATACAAAAAGCACAATGCCGACTTAAGGACAAGAAGATTGACTCTTCTTACTGACTTTGTTTTGAGCCATTCCTGTGACACCAGTTATAGATTCCGATGCTTCACTCCAGGTTTACTGTATCCCTTTGATCTTCTTATTGACGATGAAACACAGAAATTGCATCGGAATTAAATACAAAAAGCACAATGCTGACTTAAGTACAAGAAGACTGACTCTTCTTACTGTCTATGTTTTGAACCATTCCATTGACACTAGTTATAGATTCCGATGCTACACTCCAGGTTTACTGTATCCCTTGGACCTTCTTATTGACGATGAAACACAGAAATTGCATCGAAATTATATTGAAAAGGACAATGCCGACTTAAGTACAAGAGGCCTGACTCTTCTTACTGACTATGTTTTGAACCATTCCTGTGACACTAGTTATAGATTCCGATGCTTCACTTCAGGTTTACTGTATCCCTTGGACCTTCTGATTGACGATGAAACACAGAAATTGCATCGGAATTA
Organism: Schistocerca serialis cubense; assembly: GCF_023864345.2. Lineage (NCBI taxonomy): Eukaryota > Metazoa > Arthropoda > Insecta > Orthoptera > Acrididae > Schistocerca > Schistocerca serialis. The sequence continues at coordinate 182,583,924 of NC_064649.1, read as the reverse complement.
AATACAAAAGGCACAATGCCGACTTAAGTACAAGAAGGCTGACTCTTCCTACTGTCTATGTTTTGAACCATTCCTGTGAGACTAGTTATAGATTCCGATGCTTCACTTCAGGTTTACTGGATCCCTTGGACCTTCTTATTGACGATGAAACACAGAAATTCCATCGGAATTAAATACAAAAGGAACAATGCCGACTTAAGTACATGAAGACCGACTCTTCCTACTGTCTATGTTTTGAACCATTCTTGTGACACTAGTTATAGATTCCGATGCTTCACTTGAGGCTTACTGTATCCCTTGGAACTTCTTTTTGACGATGAAACACAGAAATTGCATCGGAATTGAACACAAAAGGCACAATGCCGACTTAAGTACAAGAAGACTGACTCTTCTTACTGTCTATGCTTTGAACCATTCCTGTGACACTAGTTATAGATTCCGATGCTTCACTTCAGGTTTACTGGATCCCTTGGACCTTCTTATTGACGATGAAACACAGAAATTGCATCGGAATTAAATACAAAAGGATCAATGCCGACTTAAGTACATGAAGACCGACTCTTCCTACTGACTATGTTTTGAACCATTCTTGTGACACTAGTTATAGATTCCGATGCTTCACTTGAGGCTTACTGTATCCCTTGGAACTTCTTTTTGACGATGAAACACAGAAATTGCATCGGAATTAAATAGAAAAGGCACAATGCCGACTTAAGTACAAGAAGACTGACTCCTCTTACTGACTATGTTTTGAACCATTCCGATGACACTAGTTATAGATTCCGATGCTTCACTTCAGGTTTACTGTATCCCTTGGACCTTCTTATTGACGATGAAACACAGAAATTGCATCGGAATTAAATACAAAAGGCACAATGCCGACTTAAGTACACGAAGACTGACTCTTCTTACTGTCTATGATTTGAACCATTCCTGTGACACTAGTTATAGATTCCGATGCTTCACTTCAGGTTTAGTGTATCCCTCTGACTTTCTTATTGACGATGAAACACAGAAATTGCATCGGAATGAAATACAAAAGACACAATGCCGACTTAAGGACAAGAAGATTGACTCTTCTTACTGACTTTGTTTTGAACCATTCCTGTGACACTAGTTATAGATTCCGATGCTTCACTTCAGGTTTACTGTATCCCTCTGACCTTCTTGTTGACGATGAAACACAGAAATTGCATCGGAATTAAATACAATAGGCACAATGCCGACTTAAGTACAAGAAGACTGACTCTTCTTACTGTCTATGTTTTGAACCATTCCATTGACACTAGTTATGGAATCCGATGCTTCACTCCAGGTTTACTGTATCCCTTGGACCTTGTTATTGACGATGAAACACAGAAATAGCATCGGAATTAAATAGAAAAGGCACAATGGCGACTTAAGTACAAGAAGACTGATTCTTCTTACTGACTATTATTTGAACCATTCCTGTGACACTAGTTATAGATTCCGATGCTTCACTTCAGGTATACTGTACCCCTTGGACCTTCTTATTGACGATGAAACATAGAAAATGCATCGGAATGAAATACAAAAGGCAAAATGCCGACTTCAGTACACGAAGACTGACTCTTCTTACTGACTATGTTTTGAACCATTCCTGTGACACTAGTTACAGATTGCGATGCTACACTCCAGGTTTACTGTATCCCTTGGACTTTCTTATTGACGATGAAACACAGAAATTGCATCGGAATTAAATAGAAAAGGCACAATACCGACTTAAGTACAAGAGGACTGACTCTTCTTACTGACTATTATTTGATCCATTCCTGTAACACTAGTTATAGATTCCGATGCTTCACTTCAGGTTTACTGTATCCCTTGGACCTTCTTATTGACAATGAAACACAGAAATTGCATCGGAATTAAATACAAAAGGGAAAATACGACTTAAGTACACGAATACTGACACTTCTTACTGTCCATGATTTGAATAATTCCTGTGACACTAGTTATAGATTGCGATGCTACACTCCAGGTTTACTGTATCCCTTGGACCTTCTTATTGACGATGAAACACAGAAATTGCATCGGAATTAAATACAAAAGGCACAATGCCGACATAAGGACAAGAAGATTGACTCTTCTTACTGACTTTGTTTTGAACCATTCCTGTGACACTAGTTATAGATTCCGATGCTTCACTTCAGGTTTACTGTATCCCTTGGACCTTCTTATTGACGCTGAAACACAGAAATTGAATCGGAATTAAATAGAAAAGGCACAATGCCGACTTAAGTACAAGAGGACTGACTCTTCTTACTGACTATGTTTTAAACCATTCCTGTGACACTTGTTATAGATTCCGATGCTTCACTTCATGTTTACTGTATCCCTTGGACCTTCTTATTGACGGTGAAATACACAAATTGCATCGGAATTTAATACAAAAGGCAACACACAAATTGCATCAGAATTAAATACCAAAATGCACAATGCCGACTTAAGGACAAGAAGACTGACTCTTCTTACTGACTATGTTTTGAATCAATCCTGTGACACTAGCTATAGATTCCGATGCTTCACTTCAGGTTTAGTGTATCCCTCTGGCTCTCTTATTGACGATGAAACACAGAAATAGCTTCGGAATTAAATAGAAAAGGCACAATGCCGACTTAAGTACAAGAGGACTGACTCTTCTTACTGTCTATGTTTTGAACCATTCCTGTGACACTAGTTATAGATTCCGATGCTTCACTTGAGGTTTACTGTATCCCTTGGACCTTCTTATTGACGATGAAACACAGAAATTGCATCGGAATTAAATACAAGAGGCACAATGCCGACTTAAGTACATGAAGACCGACTCTTCCTACTGACTATGTTTTGAACCATTCCTGTGACACTAGTTATTGATACCTATGCTTCACTTGAGATTTACTGTATCCCTTGGACCTTCTTATTGACGATGAAACACACAAATTGCATCGGAATTAAATACAAAAGGCAAAATGCCGACTTAAGTACACGAAGACTGACTCTTCTTACTGTCTATGATTTGAACCATTCCTGTGACACTAGTTATAGATTCCGATGATACACTCCAGGTTTACTGTATCCCTTGGACCTTCTTATTGACGATGAAACACAGAAATTGCATCGGAATTAAATACAAAAGGCATAATGCCGACTTAAGTACAAGAAGACTGACTCTTCTTACTGTCTATGTTTTGAACCATTCCATTAACACTAGTTATAGATTCCGATGCTTCATTCCAGGTTTACTGTTTCCCTTGGCCCTTGTTATTGACGATGAAACACAGAAATTGCATCGGAATTAAATAGAAAAGGCACAATGCCGACTTAAGTACAAGAAGACTGACTCTTCTTACTGAATATGTTTTGAACCATTCCGATGACACTAGTTATTGATTCCGATGCTTCACTTGAGATTTACTGTATCCCTTGGACCTTCTTATTGACGATGAAACACAGAAATTGCATCGGAATTAATTACAAAAGGCACAATGCCGACTTAAGTACACGAAGACTGTTTCTTCTTACTGTCTATGATTTGAACCATTCCTGTGACACTAGTTATAGATTCCGATGCTTCACTTCAGGTTTAGTGTATCCCTCTGACTTTCTTATTGACGATGAAACACAGAAATGGCTTCGGATTTAAATACAAAAGGCACAATGCCGACTTAAGTACAAAAGGACTGACTCTTCTTACTGTCTATGTTTTGAACCATTCCTGTGGCACTAGTTATAGATTCCTATGCTTCACTTGAGGTTATCTGTATCCCTTGGACCCTCTTATTGACGTTGAATCACAGAAATTGCATCGGAATTAAATACAAAAGGCACAATGCCGACTTAAGGACAAGAAGATTGACTCTTCTTACTGACTTTTTTTTGAACCATTCCTGTGACACTAGTTATAGATTCCGATGCTTCACTTCAGGTTTACTGTATCCCTTGGACCTTCTGATTGACGCTGAAACACAGAAATTGAATCAGAATTAAATACAAAAGGCACAATGCCGACTTAAGTACAAGAAGACTGACTCTTCCTACTGTCTATTTTTTGAACCATTCCTGTGACACTCGTTATAGATTACGGTGCTTTACTTCAGGTTTACTGTTTCCCTTGGACCTTCCTATTGACGATGAAACACAGAAATTGCATCGGAATTAAATACAAAAGGCACAATGCCGACTTAAGTACATGAAGACCGACTCTTCCTACTGACTATGTTTTGAACCATTCCTGTGACACTAGTTATAGATTCCGATGTTTCACTTGAGGTTAACTGTATCCCTTGGACCTTATATTGACGATGAAACACAGAAATTGCATCGGAATTAAATACAAAAGGCACAATGCCGACTAAAGTACAAGAAGACAGACTCTTCTTAATGACTATGTTTGACCTATTCCTATGACACTAGCTATAGATCCCGATGCTTCACTTCAGGTTTACTGTATCCCTCTGACCTTCTTGTTGACGATGAAACACAGAAATTGCATCGGAATTAAATACAATAGGCACAATGCCGACTTAAGTACAAGAAGACTGACTCTTCTTACTGTCTATGTTTTGAACCACTCGATTGACACTAGTTATGGATTCCGATGCCTCACTTCATGTTTACTGTACCCCTTGGACCTTCTTAATGACGATGAAACATAGAAATTGCATCGGAATTAAATACAAAAGCATAAATGCCGACTTAAGTACACGAAGACTGACTCTTCTTACTGACTATGTTTTGAACCATTCCTGTGACACTAGTTACAGATTGCGATGCTACACTCCAGGTTTACTGTATCCCTTGGACCTTCTTATTGACGATGAAACACAGAAATTGCATCGGAATTAAATAGAATAGGCACAATGCCGACTTAAGTACAAGAGGCCTGTCTCTTCTTACTGACTATTATTTGATCCATTCCTGTAACACTAGTTATAGATTCCGATGCTTCACTTCAGGTTTACTGTATCCCTTGGACCCTCTTATTGACGATGAAACACAGAAATTGCATCGGAATTAAATACAAAAGGCACAATGCCGACTTAAGTACATGAAGACTGACTCTTCCTACTGACTATGTTTTGAACCATTCCTGTGACACTAGTTACAGATTCCGATGCTACACTCCAGGTTTAGTGTATCCCTTGGACCTTCTTATTGACGATGAAACACAGAAATTGCATCGGAATTATATTGAAAAAGACAATGCCGACTGAAGTACAAGAGGACTGACTCTTCTTACTGACTATGTTTTAAACCATTCCTGTGACACTAGTTATAGATTCCGATGCTTCACTTCATGTTTACTGTATCCCTTGGACCTTCTTATTGACGGTGAAACACACAAATTGCATCGGAATTAAATACAAAAGGCAAAATGCCGTCTTAAGTACACGAAGACTGACTCTTCTTACTGTCTATGATTTGAACCATTCCTGTGACACTAGTTATCGATTCCGATGCTACACTCCAGGTTTACTGTATCCCTTGGACCTTCTTATTGACGATGAAACACAGAAATTGCATCGGAATTAAATACAAAAAGCACAATGCCGACTTAAGGACAAGAAGACTGACTCTTCTTACTGACTTTGTTTTGAACCATTCCTGTGTCACCAGTTATAGATTCCGATGCTTCACTCCAGGTTTACTGTATCCCTTTGACCTTCTTATTGACGATGAAACACAGAAATTGCATCGGAATTAAATACAAAAGGCACAATGCCGTCTTAAGTACAAGAAGACTGACTCTTCTTACTGTCTATGATTTGAACCATTCCATTGACACTAGTTATAGATTGCGATGCTACACTCCAGGTTTACTGTATCCCTTGGACCTTCTTATTGACGATGAAACACAGAAATTGCATCGGAATTATATTGAAAAGGACAATGCCGACTTAAGTACAAGAGGACTGACTCTTCTTACTGACTATGTTTTGAACCATTCCTGTGACACTAGTTATAGATTCCGATGCTTCACTTCAGGTTTACTGTATCCCTTGGACCTTCTGATTGACGATGAAACACAGAAATTTCATCGGAATTAAATACAAAAGGCACAATGCCGACTTAAGTACAAGAAGGCTGACTCTTCCTACTGTCTATGTTTTGAACCATTCCTGTGAGACTAGTTATAGATTCCGATGCTTCACTTCAGGTTTACTGGATCCCTTGGACCTTCTTATTGACGATGAAACACAGAAATTGCATCGGAATTAAATACAAAAGGCACAATGCCGACTTAAGTACATGAAGACCGACTCTTCCTACTGACTATGTTTTGAACCATTCCTGTGACACTAGTTATACATTCCGATGCTTCACTTGAGGCTTACTGTATCGCTTGGAACTTCTTTTTGACGATGAAACACAGAAATTGCATCGGAATTGAACACAAAAGGCACAATGCCGACTTAAGTACAAGAAGACTGACTCTTCTTACTGTCTATGTTTTGAACCATTCCTGTGACACCAGTTATAGATTCCGATGCTTCACTCCAGGTTTACTGTATCCCTTTCACCTTCTTATTGACGATGAAACACAGAAATTGCATCGGAATTAATTACAAAAGGCACAATGCCGACTTAAGTACAAGAAGACTGACTCTTCTTACTGTCTATGTTTTGAACCATTCCATTGACACTAGTTATAGATTCCGACGCTTCACTCCAGGTTTACCGTATCCCTTGGACCTTGTTATTGACGATGAAACACAGAAATTGCATCGGAATTAAATAGAAAAGCCACAATGCCGACTTAAGTACAAGAAGACTGACTCTTCTTACTGACTATGTTTTGAACCATTCCGATGACACTAGTTATAGATTCCGATGCTTCACTTCAGGTTTACTGTATCCCTTGGACCTTCTTATTGACGATGAAACACAGAAATTGCATCGGAATTAAATACAAAAGGCACAATGCCGACATAAGTACACGAAGACTGCCTCTTCTTACTGTCTATGATTTGAACCATTCCTGTGACACTAGTTATAGATTCCGATGCTTCACTTCAGGTTTAGTGTATCCCTCTGACTTTGTTATTGACGATGAAACACAGAAATTGCATCGGAATGAAATACAAAAGACACAATGCCGACTTAAGTACAAGAAGACTGACTCTTCTTACTGTCTATGTTTTGAACCATGCCTGTGACTCTTGTTATAGATTCCGATGCTTCGCTCCAGGTTTACTGTATCCCTTGGACCTTCTTATTGACGATGAAACATAGAAATTGCATCGGAAATTAATACAAAAGGAAAAATGCCGACTTAAGTACACGAAGACTGACTCTTCTTACTGACTATGTTTTGAACCATTCCGATGACACTAGTTATAGATTCCGATGCTTCGCTTGAGATTTACTGTATCCCTTGGACCTTCTTATTGACGATGAAACACAGAAATTGCATCGGAATTAATTACAAAAGGCACAATGCCGACTTAAGTACACGAAGACTGTTTCTTCTTACTGTCTATGATTTGAACCATTCCTGTGACACTAGTTATAGATTCCGATGCTTCACTTCAGGTTTAGTGTATCCCTCTGACTTTCTTATTGACGATGAAACACAGAAATGGCTTCGGAATTAAATACAAAAGTCACAATGCCGACGTAAGTACAAAAGGACTGACTCTTCTTACTGTCTATGTTTTGAACCATTCCTGTGGCACTAGTTATAGATTCCTATGCTTCACTTGAGGTTAACTGTATCCCTTGGACCCTCTTATTGACGTTGAATCACAGAAATTGCATCGGAATTAAATACAAAAGGCACAATGCCGACTTAAGGACAAGAAGATTGACTCTTCTTACTGACTTTTTTTTGAACCATTCCTGTGACACTAGTTATAGATTCCGATGCTTCACTTCAGGTTTACTGTATCCCTTGGACCTTCTGATTAACGCTGAAACACAGAAAGTGAATCAGAATTAAATACAAAAGGCACAATGCCGACTTAAGTACAAGAAGACTGACTCTTCCTACTGTCTATTCTTTGAACCATTCCTGTGACACTCATTATAGATTACGGTGCTTTACTTCAGGTTTACTGTTTCCCTTGGACCTTCCTATTGACGATGAAACACAGAAATTGCATCGGAATTAAATACAAAAGGCACAATGCCGACTTAAGTACATGAAGACCGACTCTTCCTACTGACTATGTTTTGAACCATTCCTGTGACACTAGTTATAGATTCCGATGTTTCACTTGAGGTTAACTGTATCCCTTGGACCTTCTTATTGACGATGAAACACAGAAATTGCATCGGAATTAAATACAAAAGGCACAATGCCGACTAAAGTACAAGAAGACAGACTCTTCTTAATGACTATGTTTGACCTATTCCTATGACACTAGCTATAGATTCCGATGCTTCACTTCAGGTTTACTGTATCCCTCTGACCTTCTTGTTGACGATTAAACACAGAAATTGCATCGGAATTAAATACAATAGGCACAATGCCGACTTAAGTACAAGAAGACTGACTCTTCTTACTGTCTATGTTTTGAACCACTCCATTGACACTAGTTATGGATTCCGATGCTTCACTTCATGTTTACTGTACCCCTTGGACCTTCTTATTGACGATGAAACATAGAAATTGCATCGGAATTAAATACAAAAGCATAAATGCCGACTTAAGTACACGAAGACTGACTCTTCTTACTGACTATGTTTTGAACCATTCCTGTGACACTAGTTACAGATTGCGATGCTACACTCCAGGTTTACTGTATCCCTTGGACCTTCTTATTGACGATGAAACACAGAAATTGCATCGGAATTAAATAGAATAGGCACAATGCCGACTTAAGTACAAGAGGCCTGACTCTTCTTACTGACTATTATTTGATCCATTCCTGTAACACTAGTTATAGATTCCGATGCTTCACTTCAGGTTTACTGTATCCCTTGGACCCTCTTATTGACGATGAAACACAGAAATTGCATCGGAATTAAATACAAAAGGCACAATGCCGACTTAAGTACATGAAGACTGACTCTTCCTACTGACTATGTTTTGAACCATTCCTGTGACACTAGTTACAGATTCCGATGCTACACTCCAGGTTTAGTGTATCCCTTGGACCTTCTTATTGACGATGAAACACAGAAATTGCATCGGAATTACATTGAAAAAGACAATGCCGACTGAAGTACAAGAGGACTGACTCTTCTTACTGACTATGTTTTAAACCATTCCTGTGACACTAGTTATAGATTCCGATGCTTCACTTCATGTTTACTGTATCCCTTGGACCTTCTTATTGACGGTGAAACACACAAATTGCATCGGAATTAAATACAAAAGGCAAAATGCCGTCTTAAGTACACGATGACTGACTCTTCTTACTGACTATGATTTGAACCATTCCTGTGACACTAGTTATCGATTCCGATGCTACACTCCAGGTTTACTGTATCCCTTGGACCTTCTTATTGACGATGAAACACAGAAATTGCATCGGAATTAAATACAAAAAGCACAATGCCGACTTAAGGACAAGAAGACTGACTCTTCTTACTGACTTTGTTTTGAACCATTCCTGTGTCACCAGTTATAGATTCCGATGCTTCACTCCAGGTTTACTGTATCCCTTTGACCTTCTTATTGACGATGAAACACAGAAATTGCATCGGAATTAAATACAATAGGCACAATGCCGACTTAAGTACAAGAAGACTGACTCTTCTTACTGTCTATGTTTTGAACCATTCCTGTGAGACTAGTTATAGATTCCGATGCTTCACTTCAGGTTTACTGGATCCCTTGGACCTTCTTATTGACGATGAAACACAGAAATTGCATCGGAATTAAATACAAAAGGCACAATGCCGACTTAAGTACATGAAGACCGACTCTTCCTACTGACTATGTTTTGAACCATTCCTGTGACACTAGTTATACATTCCGATGCTTCACTTGAGGCTTACTGTATCGCTTGGAACTTCTTTTTGACGATGAAACACAGAAATTGCATCGGAATTAAATACAAAAGGCACAATGCCGACTTAAGTACATGAAGACCGACTCTTCCTACTGACTATGTTTTGAACCATTCCTGTGACACTAGTTATAGATTCCGATGTTTCACTTGAGGTTAACTGTATCCCTTGGACCTTCTTATTGACGATGAAACACAGAAGTTGCATCGGAATTAAATACAAATGGCACAATGCCGACTTAAGGACAAGAAGACTGACTCTTCTTAATGACTATGTTTGACCTATTCCTATGACACTAGCTATAGATTCGGATGCTTCACTTCAGGTTTACTGTATCCCTCTGACCTTCTTGTTGACGATGAAACACAGAAATTGCATCGGAATTAAATACAATAGGCACAATGCCGACTTAAGTACAAGAAGACTGACTCTTCTTACTGTCTATGTTTTGAACCATTCCATTGACACTAGTTATGGATTCCGATGCTTCACTCCAGGTTTACTGTATCCCTTGGACCTTGTTATTGACGATGAAACACAGAAATAGCATCGGAATTAAATAGAAAAGGCACAATGCCGACTTAAGTACAAGAAGACTGATTCTTCTTACTGACTATTTTTTGAACCATTCCTGTGACACTAGTTATAGATTCCGATGCTTCACTTCAGGTTTACTGTACCCCTTGGACCTTCTTATTGACGAGGAAACATAGAAAATGCATCGGAATTAAATACAAAAGGCTAAATGCCGACTTCAGTACCCCAAGACTGACTCTTCTTACTGACTATGTTTTGAACCATTCCTGTGACACTAGTTACAGATTCCGATGCTACACTCCAGGTTTACTGTATCCCTTGGACCTTCTTATTGACGATGAAACACAGAAATTGCATCGGAATTAAATAGACAGGGCACAATGCCGACTTAAGTACAAGAGGACTGACTCTTCTTACTGACTATGTTTTAAACCATTCCTGTGACACTTGTTATAGATTCCGATGCTTCACTTCATGTTTACTGTATCCCTTGGACCTTCTTATTGACGGTGAAACACACAAATTGCTTCGGAATTAAATACAAAAGGCAACACACAAATTGCATCAGAATTAAATACAAAATGCACAATGCCGACTTAAGGACAAGAAGACTGACTCTTCTTACTGACTATGCTTTGAACCAATCCTGTGACACTAGCTATAGATTCCGATGCTTCACTTCAGGTTTAGTGTATCCCTCTGGCTCTCTTATTGACGATGAAACACAGAAAAAGCTTCGGAATTAAATAGAAAAGGCACAATGCCGACTTAAGTACAAGAGGACTGACTCTTCTTACTGTCTATGTTTTGAACCATTCCTGTGACACTAGTTATAGATTCCGATGCTTCACTTGAGGTTTACTGTATCCCTTGGACCTTCTTATTGACGAGGAAACACAGAAATTGCATCGGAATTAAATACAATAGGCACAATGCCGACTTAAGTACATGAAGACCGACTCTTCCTACTGATTATGTTTTGAACCATTCCTGTGACACTAGTTATAGATTCCGATGCCTCACTTCAGGTTTACTGTATCCCTTGGACCATCTTATTGAAGATGAAACACAGAAATTGCATTGGAATTAAATACAAAAGGCACAATGCCGAATTAAGTACAAGAAGTCTGACTCTTCTTACTGTCTACGTTTTGAACCATTCCTGTGACACTAGTTATAGATTCCGATGCTTCACTCCAGGTTTACTGTACCCCTTGGACCTTCTTATTGACGAAGAAACACACAAATTGCATCGGAATTAAATACAAAAGGCACAATGCCGACTTAAGGACAAGAAGACTGACTCTTCTTACTGACTACGTTTTGAACCTATCCTGTGACACTAGCTATAGATTCCGATGCTTCACTTGAGGTTTAGTGTATCCCTCTGGCTCTCTTATTGACGCTAAAACACAGAAATTGCTTCGGAATTAAATACCAAAGGCACAATGCCGACTTAAGTACAAGAGGACTGACTCTTCTTACTGTCTGTGTTTTGAACCATTCCTGTGACACTAGTTATGGATTCAGATGCTTCACTTAAGGTTTACTGTATCCCTTGGTCCTTCTTATTGACGATGAAACACAGAATTTGCATCGGAATTAAATACAAAAGGCACAATGCCGACTTAAGTACATGAAGACCGACTCTTCCTACTGACTATGCTTTGAACCATTCCTGTGACACTAGTTATAGATTCCGATGTTTCACTTGAGGTTAACTGTATCCCTTGGACCTTCTTATTGACGATGAGACACAGAAATTGCATCGGAATTAAATACTTAAGGCACAATGCCGACTTAAGTACAAGAAGACTGACTCTTCTTACTGTCTATGTTTTCAACCATTCCTGTGACACTAGTTATAGAGTCCGATGCTTCACTCCAGGTGTACTGTATCCCTTGGACCTTCTTATTGACAATGAAACAGAAATTGCATCGGAATTAAATACAAAAAGCACAATGCCGACATAAGAACAAGAAGACAGGCTCCACTTACTGACTATGTTTGTACCATTCCTGTGACACTAGCTATAGATTCCGATTCTTCACTTCAGGTTTACTGTATCCCTCTGACCTCCTTGTTGACGATGAGACACAGAAATTGCATCGGAATTAAATTCAAAAGGCACAATGACGACTTAAGTAAAAGAAGACTGACTCTTCTTACTGTCTATGTTTTGTACCATTCCATTGACACTAGTTATAGATTCCGATGCTTCATACCAGGTTTACTGTATCCCTTCGACCTTGTTATTGACGATGAATCACACAAATTGCATCGGAATTAAATAGAAAAGGCACAATGCCGACTTAAGTACAAGAAGACTGACTCTTCTTACTGACTATGTTTTGAACCATTCCTTTGACACTAGTTACAGATTCCGATGCTACACTCTAGGTTTACTGTATCCCTTGGACCTTCTTATTGACGATGAAACACAGATATTGCATCGGAATTAAATACAAAAGGCACAATGCCGACTTAAGAACAAGATGACTGGCTATTCCCTCTGACAATGCTTTGAACCATCAGTGTGACACTAGTAATAGATTCCGATGCCTCACTTCAGGTTTACTGTATCCCTTGGACCTTCTTATTGACGATGAAACACAGAAATTGCATCGGAATTCAATACAAAAGGCACAATGCCGACTTAAGTACAAGAAGGCTGACTCTTCCTACTGTCTATGTTTTGAACCATTCCTGTGACACTAGTTATAGATTCCGATGCTTCACTTCAGGTTTACTGTATCCCTTGGACCTTCTTATTGACGGTGAAACACACAAATTGCATCGGAATTAAAAACAAAAGGCAACACACAAATTGCATCGGAATTAAATTCCAAAATGCACATTGCCGACTTAAGGACAAGTAGACTGACTCTTCTTACTGACTATGTTTTGAACCAATCCTGTGACACTTGCTATAGATTCCGATGCTTCACTTCAGGTTTAGTGTATCCCTCTGGCTCTCTTATTGACGATGAAACAAAGAAATAGCTTCGGAATTAAATAGAAAAGGCACAATGCCAACTTAAGTACAAGAGGACTGACTCTTCTCACTGTCTATGTTTTGAACCATTCCTGTGACACTAGTTATAGATTCCGATGCTTCACTTGAGGTTTACTGTATCCCTTGGACCATCTTATTGACGATGAAACACAGAAATTGCATCGGAATTAAATACAAGATGCACAATGCCGACTTAAGTACATGAAGACCGACTCTTCCTACTGACTATGTTTTGAACCATTCCTGTGACACTAGTTATTGATACCTATGCTTCACTTGAGGTTTACTGTATCCCTTGGACCTTCTTATTGACGATGAAACATACAAATTGCATCGGAATTAAATACAAAAGGCAAAATGCCGACTTAAGTACACGAAGACTGACTCTTCTTACTGTCTATGATTTGAACCATTCCTGAGACACTAGTTATAGATTCCGATGATACACTCCAGGTTTACTGTATCCCTTGGACCTTCTTATTGACGATGAAACACAGAAATTGCATCGGAATTAAATACAAAAGGCACAATGCCGACTTAAGGACAACAAGATTGACTCTTCTTACTGACTTTGCTTTTGAACCATTCCTGTGACACTAGTTATAGATTCAGATGCTTCACTTCAGGTTTACTGTATCCCTTGGACCTTCTTATTGAGGCTGAAACACAGAAATTGAATCGGAATTAAATACAAAAGGCACAATGCAGACTTAAGTACAAGAGGACTGACTCTTCCTACTGTCTATGTTTTGAACCATTCCTGTGACACTCGTTATAGATTACGATGCTTTACTTCAGGTTTACTGTATCCCTTGGACCTTCTTATTGACGATGAAACACAGAAATTGCATCGGAATTAAATACATAAGGCACAATGCCGACTTAAGTACATGAAGACCGACTCTTCCTACTGATTATGTTTTGAACCATTCCTGTGACACTAGTTATAGATTCCGATGCCTCACTTCAGGTTTACTGTATCCCTTGGACCATCTTATTGACGATGAAACACAGAAATTGCATCGGAATTAAATACAAAAGACACAATGCCGAATTAAGTACAAGAAGACTGACTCTTCTTACTTTCTATGTTTTGAACCATTCCTGCGACACTAGTTATAGATTCCGATGCTTCACTCCAGGTTTACTGTACCCCTTGGATCTTCTTATTGACGAAGAAACACACAAATTGCATCGGAATTAAATACAAAAGGCACAATGCCGACTTAAGGACAAGAAGACTGACTCTTCTTACTGACTATGATTGAACCAATCCTGTGACACTAGCTATAGATTCCGATGCTTCACTTGAGGTTTAGTGTATCCCTCTGACTCTCTTATTGACGATGAAACACAGAATTGCTTCGGAATTAAATACAAAAGGCACAATGCCGACTTAAGTACAAGAGGACTGACTCTTCTTACTGTCTGTGTTTTGAACCATTCCGGTGACACTAGTTATAGATTCCGATGCTTCACTTGAGGTTTACTGTATCCCTTGGTCCTTCTTATTGACGATCAAACCAGAATTTGCATCCGAATTAAATACAAAAGGCACAATGCCGACTTAAGTACATGAAGACCGACTCTTCCTACTGACTATGCTTTGAACCATTCCTGTGACACTAGTTATTGATACCGATGCTTCACTTGAGGTTTACTGTATCCCTTGGATCTTCTTATTGACGATGAAACACAAAAATTGTATCGGTATTAAATACAAAGGGCACAATGCCGACTTAAGTACATGAAGACCGACTCTTCCTACTGACAGTGCTTTGAACCATTCCTGTGACACTAGTTATAGATTCCGATGTTTCACTTGAAGTTAACTGTATTCCTTGGACCTTCTTATTGACGATGAGACACAGAAATTGCATCGGAATTAAATACTAAAGGCACAATCCCGGCTTAAGTACAAGAAGACTGACTCTACTTACTGACTATGTTTGAACCATTCCTGTGACACTAGCTATAGATTCCGATTCTTCACTTCAGGTTTACTGTATCCCTCTGACCTCCTTGTTGACGATGAGACACAGAAATTGCATCAGAATTAAATACAAAAGGCACAATGACGACTTAAGTAAAAGAAGACTGACTCTTCTTACTGTCTATGTTTTGTACCATTCCATTGACACTAGTTATAGATTCCGATGCTTCATACCAGGTTTACTGTATCCCTTCGACCTTGTTATGACGATGAAACACACAAATTGCATCGGAATTTAATACAAAAGGCACAATGCCGTCTTAAGTACAAGAAGACTGACTCTTCTTACTGTCTATGTTTTGAACCATTCCATTGACACTAGTTATAGATTGCGATGCTACACTCCAGGTTTACTGGATCCCTTGGACCTTCTTATTGACGATGAAACACAGAAATTGCATCGGAATTAAATACAAAAGGCACAATGCCGACGTAAGGACAAGAAGACCGACTCTTCTTACTGACTTTGTTTTGAACCATTCCTGTGTCACCAGTTATAGATTCCGATGCTTCACTCCAGGTTTACTGTATCCCTTTGATCTTCTTATTGACGATGAAACACAGAAATTGCATCGGAATTAAATACAAAAGGCACAATGCCGTCTTAAGTACAAGAAGACTGACTCTTCTTACTGTCTATGTTTGAACCATTCCATTGACACTAGTTATAGATTGCGATGCTACACTCCAGGTTTACTGTATCCCTTGGACCTTCTTATTGACGATGAAACACAGAAATTGCATCGGAATTATATTGAAAAGGACAATGCCGACTTAAGTACAAGAGGACTGACTCTTCTTACTGACTATGTTTGCACCATTCCTGTGACACTAGTTATAGATTCCGATGCTTCACTTCAGGTTTACTGTATCCCTTGGACCTTCTGATTGACGATGAAACACAAAAATTGCATCGGAATTAAATACAAAAGGCACAATGCCGACTTAAGTACAAGAAGGCTGACTCCTCCTATTGTCTATGTTTTGAACCATTCCTGTGAGACTAGTTATAGATTCCGATGCTTCACTTCAGGTTTACTGGATCCCTTGGACCTTCTTATTGACGATGAAACACAGAAATTGCATCGGAATTAAATACAAAAGGCACAATGCCGACTTAAGTACATGAAGACCGACTCTTCCTACTGACTATGTTTTGAACCATTCCTGTGACACTAGTTATACATTCCAATGCTTCACTTGAGGCTTACTGTATCCCTTGGAACTTCTTTTTGACGATGAAACACAGAAATTGCATCGGAATTGAACACAAAAGGCACAATGCCGACTTAAGTACAAGAAGACTGACTCTTCTTACTGTCTATGTTTTGAACCATTCCTGTGACACCAGTTATAGATTCCGATGCTTCACTCCAGGTTTACTGTATCCCTTTGACCTTCTTATTGACGATGAAACACAGAAATTGCAACGGAATTAAATACAAAAGGCACAATGCCGACTTAAGTACAAGAAGACTGACTCTTCTTACTGTCTATGTTTTGAACCATTCCATTGACACTAGTTATAGATTCCGACGCTTCACTCCAGGTTTACCGTTTCCCTTGGACCATGTTATTGACGATGAAACACAGAAATTGCATCGGAATTAAATAGAAAAGCCACAATGCCGACTTAAGTACAAGAAGACTGACTCTTCTTACTGACTATGTTTTGAACCATTCCGATGACACTAGTTATAGATTCCGATGCTTCACTTCAGGTTTACTGTATCCCTTGGACCTTCTTATTGACGATGAAACACAGAAATTGCATCGGAATTAAATACAAAAGGCACAATGCCGACTTAAGTACACGAAGAATGCCTCTTCTTACTGTCTATGATTTGAACCATTCCTGTGACACTAGTTATAGATTCCGATGCTTTACTTCAGGTTTAGTGTATCCCTCTGACTTTCTTATTGACGATGAAACACAGAAATTGCTTCGGAATGAAATACAAAAGACACAATGCCGACTTAAGTACAAGAAGACTGACTCTTCTTACTGACTATGTTTTGAACCATTCCGATGACACTAGTTACACATTCCGATGCTACACTCCAGGTTTACTGTATCCCTTGGACCTTCGTATTGACGATGAAACACAGAAATTGCATCGGAATTAAATACAAAAGGCACAATGCTGACTTAAGGACAAGAAGATTGACTCTTCTTACGGACTTTGTTTGAACCATTCCTGTGACACTAGTTATAGATTCCGATGCTTCACTTCAGGTTTACTGTATCCCTTGGACCTTCTGATTGACGCTGAAACACAGAAATTGAATCGGAATTAAATACAAAAGGCACAATGCCGACTTAAGTACAAGAAGACTGACTCTTCCTACTGTCTATTTTTTGAACCATTCCTGTGACACTCTTTATAGAATACGGTGCTTTACTTCAGGATTACTGTATCCCTTGGACCTTCTTATTGACGATGAAACACAGAAATTGCATCGGAATTAAATACAAAAGGCACAATGCCGACTTAAGTACATGAAGACCGACTCTTCCTACTGACTATGTTTTGAACCATTCCTGTGACACTAGTTATAGATTCCGATGTTTCACTTGAGGTTAACTGTATCCCTTGGACCTTCTTATTGACGATGAAACACAGAAATTGCATCGGAATTGAATACAAATGGCACAAAGCCGACTTAGGAACAAGAAGACTGACTCTTCTTAATGACTACGTTTGACCTATTCCTATGACACTAGCTATAGATTCGGATGCTTCACTTCAGGTTTACTGTATCCCTCTGACCTTCTTGTTGACGATGAAACACAGAAATTGCATCGGAATTAAATACAATAGGCACAATGCCGACTTAAGTACAAGAAGACTGACTCTTCTTACTGTCTATGTTTTGAACCATTCCTGTGACACCAGTTATAGATTCCGATGCTTCACTCCAGGTTTACTGTATCCCTTTGACCTTCTTATTGACGATGAAACACAGAAATTGCAACGGAATTAAATACAAAAGGCACAATGCCGACTTAAGTACAAGAAGACTGACTCTTCTTACTGTCTATGTTTTGAACCATTCCATTGACACTAGTTATAGATTCCGACGCTTCACTCCAGGTTTACCGTTTCCCTTGGACCATGTTATTGACGATGAAACACAGAAATTGCATCGGAATTAAATAGAAAAGGCAAAATGCCGACTTAAGTACACGAAGACTGACTCTTCTTACTGACTATGTTTTGAACCATTCCTGTGACACTAGTTACAGATTCCGATGCTACACTCCAGGTTTACTGTATCCCTTGGACCTTCTCATTGACGATGAAACACAGAAATTGCATCGGAATTAAATAGAAAAGGCACAATGCCGACTTAAGTACAAGAGGACTGACTCTTCTTACTGACTATTATTTGATCCATTCCTGTAACACTAGTTATAGATTCCGATGCTTCACTTCAGGTTTACTGTATCCCTTGGACCTTCTTATTGACAATGAAACACAGAAATTGCATCGGAATTAAATACAAAAGGGAAAATACGACTTAAGTACACGAAGACTGACACTTCTTACTGTCTATGATTTGAACCATTCCTGTGACACTAGTTATAGATTGCGATGCTACACTCCAGGTTTACTGTATCCCTTGGACCTTCTTATTGACGATGAAACACAGAAATTGCATCGGAATTATATACAAATGGCACAAAGCCGACTTAGGAACAAGAAGACTGACTCTTCTTAATGACTACGTTTGACCTATTCCTATGACACTAGCTATAGATTCGGATGCTTCACTTCAGGTTTACTGTATCCCTCTGACCTTCTTGTTGACGATGAAACACAGAAATTGCATCGGAATTAAATACAATAGGCACAATGCCGACTTAAGTACAAGAAGACTGACTCTTCTTACTGTCTATGTTTTGAACCATTCCATTGACACTAGTTATGGATTCCGATGCTTCACTCCAGGTTTACTGTATCCCTTGGACCTTGTTATTGACGATGAAACACAGAAATAGCATCGGAATTAAATAGAAAAGGCACAATGCCGACTTAAGTACAAGAAGACTGATTCTTCTTACTGACTATTTTTTGAAACATTCCTGTGACACTAGTTATAGATTCCGATGCTTCACTTCAGGTTTACTGTACCCCTTGGACCTTCTTATTGACGATGAAACATAGAAAATGCATCGGAATTAAATACAAAAGGCAAAATGCCGACTTAAGTACACGAAGACTGACTCTTCTTACTGACTATGTTTTGAACCATTCCTGTGACACTAGTTCCAGATTCCGATGCTACACTCCAGGTTTACTGTATCCCTTGGACCTTCTCATTGACGATGAAACACAGAAATTGCATCGGAATTAAATAGAAAAGGCACAATGCCGACTTAAGTACAAGAGGACTGACTCTTCTTACTGACTATTATTTGATCCATTCCTGTAACACTAGTTATAGATTCCGATGCTTCACTTCAGGTTTACTGTATCCCTTGGACCTTCTTATTGACAATGAAACACAGAAAATACATCGGAATTAAATACAAAAGGGAAAATACGACTTAAGTACACGAAGACTGACACTTCTTACTGTCTATGATTTGAACCATTCCTGTGACACTAGTTATGGATTGCGATGCTACACTCCAGGTTTACTGTATCCCTTGGACCTTCTTATTGACGATGAAACACAGAAATTGCATCGGAATGAAATACAAAAGGCACAATGCCGACTTAAGGACAAGAAGATTGACTCTTCTTACTGACTTTGTTTTGAACCATTCCTATGACACAAGTTATAGATTCCGATGCTTCACTTCAGGTTTACTGTAACCCTTGGACCTTCTTATTGACGCTGAAACACAGAAATTGAATCGGAATTAAATAGAAAAGGCACAATGCCGACTTAAGTACAAGAGGACTGACTCTTCTTACTGACTATGTTTTAAACCATTCCTGTGACACTTGTTATACATTCCGATGCTTCACTTCATGTTTACTGTATCCCTTGGACCTTCTTATTGACGGTGAAACACACAAATTGCATCGGAATTAAATACAAAAGGCAACACACAAATTGCATCAGAATTAAATACAAAATGCACAATGCCGACTTAAGGACAAGAAGACTGACTCTTCTTACTGACTATGCTTTGAACCAATCCTGTGACACTAGCTATAGATTCCGATGCTTCACTTCAGGTTTAGTGTATCCCTCTGGCTCTCTTATTGACGATGAAACACAGAAAAAGCTTCGGAATTAAATAGAAAAGGCACAATGCCGACTTAAGTACAAGAGGACTGACTCTTCTTACTGTCTATGTTTTGAACCATTCCTGTGACGCTAGTTATAGATTCCGATGCTTCACTTGAGGTTTACTGTATCCCTTGGACCTTCTTATTGACGATGAAACACAGAAATTACATCGGAATTAAATACAAGAGGCACAATGCCAACTTAAGTACATGAAGACCGACTCTTCCTACTGATTATGTTTTGAACCATTCCTGTGACACTAGTTATAGATTCCGATGCCTCACTTCAGGTTTACTGTATCCCTTGGACCATCTTATTGAAGATGAAACACAGAAATTGCATCGGAATTAAATACAAAAGGCACAATGCCGAATCAAGTACAAGAAGACTGACTCTTCTTACTGTCTACGTTTTGAACCATTCCTGTGACACTAGTTATAGATTCCGATGTTTCACTCCAGGTTTACTGTACCCCTTGGACCGTCTTATTGACGAAGAAACACACAAATTGCATCGGAATTAAATACAAAAGGCACAATGCCGACTTAAGGACAAGAAGACTGACTCTTCTTACTGACTACGTTTTGAACCAATCCTGTGACACTAGCTATAGATTCCAATGCTTCACTTGAGGTTTAGTGTATCCCTCTGGCTCTCTTATTGACGCTGAAACACAGAAATTGCTTCGGAATTAAATACCAAAGGCACAATGCCGGCTTAAGTACAAGAGGACTGACTCTTCTTACTGTCTGTGTTTTGAACCATTCCTGTGACACTAGTTATGGATTCAGATGCTTCACTTGAGGTTTACTGTATCCCTTGGTCCTTCTTATTGACGATGAAACACAGAAATTGCATCGGAATTAAATACTTAAGGCACAATGCCGACTTAAGTACAAGAAGACTGACTCTTCTTACTGTCTATGTTTTCAACCATTCCTGTGACACTAGTTATAGAGTCCGATGCTTCACTCCAGGTGTACTGTATCCCTTGGACCTTCTTATTGACAATGAAACACAGAAATTGCTTCGGAATTAAATACAAAAAGCACAATGCCGACATAAGAACAAGATGACTGGCTCCACTTACTGACTATGTTTGAACCATCCCTGTGACACTAGCTATAGATTCCGATTCTTCACTTCAGATTTACTGTATCCCTCTGACCTCCTTGTTGACGATGAGACACAGAAATTGCATCGGAATTAAATACAAAAAGGCACAATGACGACTTAAGTAAAAGAAGACTGACTCTTCTTACTGTCTATGTTTTGTACCATTCCATTGACACTAGTTATAGATTCCGATGCTTCATACCAGGTTTACTGTATCCCTTCGACCTTGTTATTGACGATGAAACACACAAATTGCATCGGAATTAAATAGAAAAGGCACAATGCCGACTTAAGTACAAGAAGACTGACTCTTCTTACTGACTATGTTTTGAACCATTCCTGTGACACTAGTTACAGATTCCGATGCTACACTCTGGGTTTACTGTATCCCTTGGACCTTCTTATTGACGATGAAACACAGATATTGCATCGGAATTAAATACAAAAGGCACAATGCCGACTTAAGAACAAGATGACTGACTATTCCTACTGACTTTGCTTTGAACCATCAGTGTGACACTAGTTATAGATTCCGATCCTTCACTTCAGGTTTACTGTATCCCTTGGACCTTCTTATTGACGATGAAACACAGAAATTGCATCGGAATTAAATACAAAAGGCACAATGCCGACTTAAGTACAAGAAGGCTGACTCTTCCTACTGTCTATGTTTTGAACCATTCCTGTGACACTAGTTATAGATTCCGATGCTTCACTTCAGGTTTACTGTATCCCTTGGACCTTCTTATTGACGGTGAAACACACAAATTGCATCGGAATTAAATACAAAAGGCAACACACAAATTGCATCGGAATTAAATACAAAATGCACAATGCCGACTTAAGGACAAGAAGACTGACTCTTCTTACTGACTTTGCTTTGAACCATCAGTGTGACACTAGTTATAGATTCCGATGCTTCACTTCAGGTTTACTGTATCCCTTGGACCTTCTTATTGACGATGAAACATACAAATTGCATCGGAATTAAATACAAAAGGCAAAATGCCGACTTAAGTACACGAAGACTGACTCTTCTTACTTTCTATGATTTGAACCATTCCTGAGACACTAGTTATGTATTCCGATGATACACTCCAGGTTTACTGTATCCCTTGGACCTTCTTATTGACGATGAAACACAGAAATTGCATCGGAATTAAATACAAAAGGCACAATGCCGACTTAAGGACAACAAGATTGACTCTTCTTACTGACTTTGCTTTTGAACCATTCCTGTGACACTAGTTATAGATTCAGATGCTTCACTTCATGTTTACTGTATCCGTTGGACCTTCTTATTGAGGCTGAAACACAGAAATTGAATCGGAATTAAATACAAAAGGCACAATGCAGACTTAAGTACAAGAGGACTGACTCTTCCTACTGTCTATGTTTTGAACCATTCCTGTGACACTCGTTATAGATTACGATGCTTTACTTCAGGTTTACTGTATCCCTTGGACCTTCTTATTGACGATGAAACACAGAAATTGCATCGGAATTAAATACATAAGGCACAATGCCGACTTAAGTACATGAAGACCGACTCTTCCTACTGATTATGTTTTGAACCATTCCTGTGACACTAGTTATAGATTCCGATGCCTCACTTCAGGTTTACTGTATCCCTTGGACCATCTTATTGACGATGAAACACAGAAACTGCATCGGAATTAAATACAAAAGGCACAATGCCGAATGAAGTACAAGAAGACTGACTCTTCTTACTTTCTATGTTTTGAACCATTCCTGTGACACTAGTTATAGATTCCGATGCTTCACTCCAGGTTTACTGTACCCCTTGGACCTTCTTATTGACGAAGAAACACACAAATTGCATCGGAATTAAATACAAAAGGCACAATGCCGACTTAAGGACAAGAAGACTGACTCTTCTTACTGACAATGTTTTGAACCAATCCTGTGACACTAGCTATAGATTCCGATGCTTCACTTGAGGTTTAGTGTATCCCTCTGACTCTCTTATTGACGATGACACACAGAATTGCTTCGGAATTAAATACAAAAGGCACAATGCCGACTTAAGTACAAGAGGACTGACTCTTCTTACTGTCTGTGTTTTGAACCATTGCTGTGACACTAGTTATAGATTCCGATGCTTCACTTGAGGTTTACTGTATCCCTTGGTCCTTCTTATTGACGATCAAACCAGAATTTGCATCGGAATTAAATACAAAAGGCACAATGCCGACTTAAGTACATGAAGACCGACTCTTCCTACTGACTATGCTTTGAACCATTCCTGTGACTCTAGTTATTGATACCGATGCTTCACTTGATGTTTACTGTATCCCTTGGACCTTCTTATTGACGATGAAACACAAAAATTGTATCGGTATTAAATACAAACGACACAATGCCGACTTAAGTACATGAAGACCGACTCTTCCTACTGACAATGCTTTGAACCATTCCTGTGACACTAGTTATAGATTCCGATGTTTCACTTGAAGTTAACTGTATTCCTTGGACCTTCTTATTGACGATGAGACACAGAAATTGCATCGGAATTAAATACTAAAGGCACAATCCCGGCTTAAGTACAAGAAGACTGACTCTACTTACTGACTATGTTTGAACCATTCCTGTGACACTAGCTACAGATTCCGATTCTTCACTTCAGGTTTACTGTATCCCTCTGACCTCCTTGTTGACGATGAGACACAGAAATTGCATCGGAATTAAATGCAAAAGGCACAATGACGACTTAAGTAAAAGAAGACTGACTCTTCTTACTGTCTATGTTTTGTACCATTCCATTGACACTAGTTATAGATTCCGATGCTTCATACCAGGTTTACTGTATCCCGTCGACCTTGTTATGACGATGAAACACACAAATTGCATCGGATTTAAATAGAAAAGGCACAATGCCGACTTACGTACAAGAAGACTGACTCTTCTTACTGACTATGTTTTGAACCATTCCAGTGACACTAGTTAAAGATTCCGATGCTACACTCTAGGTTTACTGTATCCTTTGGACCTTCTTATTGAAGATGAAACACAGATATTGCATCGGAATTAAATACAAAAGGCACAATGCCAACTTAAGAACAAGATGACTGACTATTCCTACTGACTTTGCTTTAAACCATCAATGTGACACTAGTAATAGATTCCGATGCTTCACTTCAGGTTTACTGTATCCCTTGGACCTTCTAATTTGACGATGAAACACAGAAATTGCATCGGAATTTAATACAAAAGCCACAATGCCGACTTAAGTACAAGAAGGCTGACTCTTCCTACTGTCTATTTTTTGAACCATTCCTGTGACACTAGTTATAGATTCCGATGCTTCACTTCAGGTTTACTGGATCCCTTGGACCTTCTTATTGACGATGAAACACGGAAATTGCATCGGAATTAAATACAAAAGGCACAATGCCGACTTAAGTACATGAAAAGCGACTCTTCCTACTGACTATGTTTTGAACCATTCCTGTGACACTAGTTATAGATTCCGATGCTTCACTTGAGGCTTACTGTATCCCTTGGAACATCTTTTTGACGATGAAGCACAGAAATTGCATCGGAATTAAACACAAAAGGCACAATGCCGACTTAAGTAAAAGTAGAGTGACTCTTCTTACTGTCTATGTTTTGAACCATTCCTGTGACACCAGTTATAGATTCAGATGCTTCACTCCAGGTTACTGTATCACTTTGACCTTCTTATTGACGATGAAACACAGATATAGCATCGGAATTAAATACAAAAGGCACAATGCCGACTTAAGTACAAGAAGACTGACTCTTCTTACTGTCTATGTTTTGAACCATTCCATTGACACTAGTTATAGATTCCGATGCTTCACTCCAGGTTTACTGTTTCCCTTGGACCTTGTTATTGACGATGAAACACAGAAATTGCATCGGAATTAAATAGAAAAGGCACAATGCCGACTTAAGTACAAGAAGACTGACTCTTCTTACTGACTATGTTTTGAACCATTCCGATGACACTAGTTATAGATTCCGATGCTTCACTTCAGGTTTACTGTATCCCTTGGACCTTCTTATTGACGATGAAACACAGAAATTTCATCGGAATTAAATAGAAAAGGCACAATGCCGATTTAAGTACAAGAAGACTGACTCTTTTGACTGACTATGTTTTGAACCATACCTGTGACACTAGTTATAGATTCCGATGCTTCACTTCAGGTTTTCTGTACGCCTAGGACCTTCGTATTGACGATGAAACATAGAGATTGCATCGGAATTAAATACAAAAGGCAAAATGCCGACTTAAGTACACGAAGACTGACTCTTCTTACTGTCTATGATTTGAACCATTCCTGTGACACTAGTTATACATTCCGATGCTACACTCCAGGTTTACTGTATACCTTTTACCTTCTTATTAACGATGAAACATAGAAATTGCATCCGAATTAAATACAAAAGGCACAATGCCGACTTAAGGACAAGAAGATTGACTCTTCGTACTGACTTTGTTTTGAACCATTCCTGTGACACTAGTTATAGATTCCGATGCTTCACTTCAGGTTTACTGTATCCCTTGGACCTTTTGATTGACGCTGAAACACAGAAATTGAATCGGAATTAAATAGAAAAAGCACAATGCCGACTTAAGTACAAGAAGACTGACTCTTCCTACTGTCTATTTTTTGAACCATTCCTGTGACACTCGTTATATATTACGGTGCTTTACTTCAGGTTTACTGTATCCCTTCGACGTTCTTATTGACGATGAAACACAGAAATTGCATCGGAATTAAATACAAAAGGCACAATGCCGACTTAAGTACATGAAGACCGACTCTTCCTACTGACTATGTTTTGAACCATTCCTGTGACACTAGTTACAGATTCCGATGCTACACTCCAGGTTTACTGTATCCCTTGGACCCTCTTATTGACGATGAAACACAGAAATTGCATCGGAATTAAATAGAAAACCCACAATGCCGACTTAAGTACAAGAGGACTGAATCTTCTTAGTGACTATTATTTGATCCATTCCTGTAACACTAGTTATAAATTCCGATGCTTCACTTCAGGTTTACTGTATCCCTTGGACCTTCTTATTGACAATGAAACACAGAAATTCCATCGGAATTAAATACAAAAGGCAAAATACGACTTAAGAACACGAAGACTGTCTCTTCTTACTGTCTATGATTTGAACCATTCCTGTGACACTAGTTATAGATTCGGATGCTACACTCCAGGTTTACTGTATCCCTTGGACCATCTTATTGACGATGAAACACAGAAATTGCATCGGAATTAAATACAAAAGGCACAATGCCGACTTAAGGACAAGAAGATTGACTCTTCTTACTGACTTTGTTTTGAACCATTCCTGTGACACTAGTTATAGATTCCGATGCTTCACTTCAGGTTTACTGTATCCCTTGGACCTTTTTATTGTCGCTGAAACACAGAAGTTGAATCGGAATTAAATACAAAAGGCACAATGCCGACTTAAGTACAAGAAGACTGACTCTTCCAACTGTCTATGTTTTGAACCATTCCTGTGACACTCGTCATAGATTACGATGCTTTACTTCAGGTTTAGTGTATCCCTTGGTCCTTTTTCTTGACGATGAAACACAGAAATTGCATCGGAATTAAACACAAAAGGCACAATGCCGACTTAAGTACATGAAGACCGACTCTTCCTACTGATTATGTTTGGAACCATTCCTGTGACACTAGTTATAGATTCCGATGCCTCACTTCAGGTTTACTGTATCCCTTGGACTATCTTATTGACGATTAATCACAGAATTTGCATCGGAATTAAATACAAAAGGCACAATGCCGAATTAAGTACAAGAAGACTGACTATTCTTACTGTCTATGCTTTGAACCATTCCTGTGACACTAGCTATTGATTCAGATGCTTCACTTCAGGTTTAGTGTATCCCTCTGACTTTCTTATTGACGATGAAACACAGAAATTGCATCGGAATTAAATAGAAAAGGCACAATGCCGACATAAGTACAACAAGACTGACTCTTCTTACTGACTATGTTTTGAACCATTCCTGTGACACTAGTTATAGATTACGATGCTTCACTTCAGGTTTACTGTACCCCTTGGACCTTCTTATTGACGATGAAACACAGAAATTGCATCGGAATTAAATACAAAAGGCAAAATGCCGACTTAAGTACACGAAGACTGACTCTTCTTACTGTCTATGATTTGAACCATTCCTGTGACACTAGTTACACATTCGGATGCTACACTCCAGGTTTACTGTATCCCTTGGACCATCTTATTGACGATGAAACACAGAAATTGCATCGGAATTAAATACAAAAGGCACAATGCCGACTTAAGGACAAGAAGATTGACTCTTCTTACTGACTTTGTTTTGAACCATTCCTGTGACACTAGTTATAGATTCCGATGCTTCACTTCAGGTTTACTGTATCCCTTGGACCTTCTTATTGTCGCTGAAGGACAGAAGTTGAATCGGAATTAAATACAAAAGGCACAATGCCGACTTAAGTACAAGAAGACTGACTCTTCCAACTGTCTATGTTTTGAACCATTCCTGTGACACTCGTCATAGATTACGATGCTTTACTTCAGGTTTAGTGTATCCCTTGGTCCTTTTTCTTGACGATGGAACACAGAAATTGCATCGGAATTAAACACAAAAGGCACAATGCCGACTTAGGTACATGAAGACCGACTCTTCCTACTGATTATGTTTGGAACCATTCCTGTGACACTAGTTACAGATTCCGATGCCTCACTTCAGGTTTACTGTATCCCTTGGACTATCTTATTGACGATTAATCACAGAAATTGCATCGGAATTAAATACAAAAGGCACAATGCAGAATTAAGTACAAGAAGACTGACTCATCTTACTGTCTATGATTTGAACCATTCCTGTGACACTAGCTATAGATTCAGATGCTTCACTTCAGGTTTAGTGTATCCCTCTGACTTTCTTATTGACGATGAAACACAGAAATTGCATCGGAATTAAATAGAAAAGGCACAATGACGACTTAAGTACAACAAGACTGACTCTACTTACTGACTATGTTTTGAACCATTCCTGTGACACTAGTTATAGATTACGATGCTTCACTTCAGGTTTACTGTACCCCTTGGACCTTCTTATTGACGATGAAACATAGAAATTGCATCCGAATTAAATACAAAAGGCAAAATGCCGACTTAAGTACACGAAGACTGACTCTTCTTACTGTCTATGATTTGAACCATTTCTGTGACACTAGTTATACATTCGGATGCTACACTCCAGGTTTACTGTATCGCTTGGACCTTCTTATTGACGATGAAACACAGAAATTGCATCGGAATTAAATACAAAAGGCACAATGCCGACTTAAGGACAAGAAGATTGACTCTTCTTACTGACTTTGTTTTGAACCATTCCTGTGACACTAGTTGTAGATTCCGATGCATCAATTCAGGTTTACTGTATCCCTTGGACCTTCTGATTGACGCTGAAACACAGAAATTGAATCGGAATTAAATACAAAAGGCACAATACCGACTTAAGTACAAGAAGACTGACTCTTCTTAATGAATATATTTGAACTATTCATATGACACTAGCTATAGATTCCGATGCTTCACTTCAGGTTTACTGTATCCCTCTGACCTTCTTGTTGACGATGAAACACAGAAATTGCATCGGAATTAAATACAATAGGCACAATGCCGACTTAAGTAGAAGGAAACTGACTCTTTTTAGTGTCTATGATTTGAACCATTCCATTGACACTAGTTATAGATTCCGATGCTTCACTCCAGGTTTACTGTATCCCTTGGACCTTGTTATTGACGATGAAACACAGAAGTAGCATCGGAATTAAATAGAAAAGGCACAATGCCGACATAAGTACACGAAGACTGACTCTTCGTACTGACTATGTTTTGAACCATTCCTGTGACACTAGTTTCAGATTCCGAAGCTACACTCCAGGTTTACTGTATCCCTTGGACCTTCTTATTGACGATGAAACACAGAAATTGCATCGGAATTAAATAGAAAAGCCACAATGCCGACTTAAGTACAAGAGGACTGACTCTTATTACTGACTATAATTTGATCCATTCCTGTAACACTAGTTATAGATTCCGGTGCTTCACTTCAGGTTTTCTGTATCCCTTGGACCTTCTTATTGACAATGAAACACAGAAATTGCATCGGAAGTAAATACAAAATTCAAAATACGACTTAAGTACACGAAGACTGACTCTTCTTACTGTCTATGATTTGAACCATTCCTGTGACACTAGTTATAGATTCCGATGCTACACTCCAGGTTTACTGTATCCCTTGGACCATCTTATTGACGATGAAACACAGAAATTGCATCGGAATTAAATACAAAAAGCACAATGCCGGCTTAAGGACAAGAAGATTGACTCTTCTTACTGACTTTGTTTTGAACCATTCCTGTGACACTAGTCATAGATTCCTATGCTTCACTTCAGGTTTACTGTATCCCTTGGACCTTCTTATTGTCGCTGAAACACAGAAGTTGAATCGGAATTAAATACAAAAGGCACAATGCCGACTTAAGTACAAGAAGACTGACTCTTCCAACTGTCTATGTTTTGAACCATTCCTATGACACTCGTCATAGATTACGATGCTTTACTTCAGGTTTAGTGTATCCCTTGGTCCTTTTTCTTGACGATGAAACACAGAAACTGCATCGGAATTAAACACATAAGGCACAATGCCGACTTAAGTACATGAAGACCGACTCTTCCTACTGATTATGTTTGGAATCATTCCTGTGACACTAGTTATAGATTCCGATGCCTCACTTCAGGTTTACTGTATCCCTTGGACTATCTTATTGACGATTAATCACAGAAATTGCATCGGAATTAAATACAAAAGGCACAAAGCCGAATTAAGTACAAGAAGACTGACTCTTCGTACTGACTATGTTTTGAACCATTCCTGTGACACTCGTCATAGATTACGATGCTTTACTTCAGGTTTAGTGTATCCCTTTGTCCTTTTTCTTGACGATGAAACACAGAAACTGCATCGGAATTAAACACAAAAGGCACAATGCCGACTTAAGTACATGAAGACCGACTCTTCCTACTGATTATGTTTGGAACCATTCCTGTGACACTAGTTATAGGTTCTGATGCCTCACTTCAGGTTTACTGTATTCCTTGGACTATCTTATTGACGATTAATCACAGAAATTGCATCGGAATTAAATACAAAAGGCACAATGCCGAATTAAGTACAAGAAGACTGACTCTTCTTACTGTCTATGTTTTGAACCATTCCTGTGACACTAGCTATAGATTCCGATGCTTCACTTCAGGTTTAGTGTATCCCTCTGACTTTCTTATTGACGATGAAACACAGAAATTGCATCGGAATTAAATTGAAAAGGCACAATGCTGACTTAAGTACAACAAGACTGACTCTTCTTACTGACTATGATTTGAACCATTCCTGTGACACTCGTCATAGATTACGATGCTTTACTTCAGGTTTAGTGTATCCCTTGGTCCTTTTTCTTGACGATGAAACACAGAAATTGCATCGGAATTAAATACAAAAGGCACAATGCCGACTTAAGTACATGAAGACCGACTCTTCCTACTGATTATGTTTGGAACCATTCCTGTGACACTAGTTATAGATTCTGATGCCTCACTTCAGGTTTACTGTACCCCTTGGACCTTCTTATTGACGATGAAACATAGAAATTGCATCGGAATTAAATACAAAAGGCAAAATGTCGACATAAGTACACGAAGACTGACTCTTCTTACTGTCTATGATTTGAACCATTCCTGTGACACTAGTTATACATTTCGATGCTATACTCCAGGTTTACTGGTTCGCTTGGACCTTCTTATTGACGATGAAACACAGAAATTGCATCGGAATTAAATACAAAAGGCACAATGGCGACTTAAGGACAAGAAGATTGACTCTTCTTACTGACTTTGTTTTGAACCATTCCAGTGACACTAGTTATGGATTCCGATGCATCAATTCAGGTTTACTGTATCCCTTGCACCTTCTGATTAACGCTGAAACACAGAAATTGAATCGGAATAAAATACAAAAGGGCACAATACCGACTTAAGTACAAGAAGACTGACCCTTCTTAATGAATATATTTGAACTATTCCTATGACACTAGCTATACATTCCGATGCTTCACTTCAGGTTTACTGTATCCCTCTGACCTTCTTGTTGACGATGAAACACAGAAATTGCATCGGAATTAAATACAATAGGCACAATGCCGACTTAAGTACAAGAAAACTGACTCTTCTTACTGTCTATGTTTTGAACCATTCCATTGACACTAGTTATAGATTCCGATGCTTCACTCCAGGTTTACTGTATCCCTTGGACCTTGTTATTGACGATGAAACACAGAAGTAGCATCGGAATTAAATAGAAAAGGCACAATGCCTTCTTAAGTACAAGAAGACTGACTCCTCTTACTGACTATGTTTTGAACCATTCCTGTGACACTAGTTATAGATTCCGATGCTTCACTTCAGGTTTACTGTACCCCTTGGACCTTCTTATTGACGATGAAACATAGAAATTGTATCGGAATTAAATACAAAAGGCAAAATGCCGACTTAAGTACACGAAGACTGACTCTTCTTACTGTCTATGATTTGAACCATTCCTGTGACACTAGTTATAGATTCCGATGCTTCACTTCAGGTTTACTGTACCTCTTGGACCTTCTTATTGACGATGAAACATAGAAATTGTATCGGAATTAAATACAAATGGCATAATGCCGACTTAAGTACACGAAGACTGACTCTTCTTACTGACTATTTTTTGAACCATTCCTGTGACACTAGTTACAGATTCCGATGCTACTCTCCAGGTTTACTGTATCCCTTGGACCTTCTTATTGACGATGAAACACAGAAATTGCATAGGAATTAAATAGAAAAGCCACAATGCCGACTTAACTACAAGAGGACTGATTCTTCTTACTGACTATTATTTGATCCATTCCTGTAACACTTGTTATAGATTCCGATGCTTCACTTCAGGTTTACTGTATCCCTTGGACCTTCTTATTGACGCTGAAACACAGAAGTTGAATCGGAATTAAATACAAAAGGCACAATGCCGACTTAAGTACAAGAAGACAGACTCTTCCAACTGTCTATGTTTTGAACCATTCCTGTGACACTCGTTATAGATTCCGATGCCTCACTTCAGGTTTACTGTATCCCATGCACTATCTTATAGACGATTAATCACAGAAATTGCATCGGAATTAAATACAAAAGGCACAATGCCGAATTAAGTACAAGAAGACTGACTCTTCTTACTGTCTATGTTTTGAACCATTCCTGTGACACTAGCTATAGATTCCGATGCTTCACTTCAGGTTTAGTGTATCCCTCTGACTTTCTTATTGACGATGAAAAACAGAAATGGCTTCGGAGTTAAATACAAAAGGCACAATGCCGACTTAAGTACATGAGGACTGACTCTTCTTACTGTCTATGTTTAGAACCATTCCTGTGACACTGGTTACAGATTCCGATGCTTCACTTGAGGTCTACTGTATCCCTTTGACCTTCTTATTGACGATGAAACACAGAAATTGCATCGGAATTAAATACAAAAGGCACAATGCCGACTTAAGTACACGAAGACTGACTCTTCTTACTGTCTATGATTTGAACCATTCCTGTGACACTAGTTATAGATTCCGATGCTTCACTTCAGGTTTAGTGTATCCCTCTGACTTTCTTATTGACGATGAAACACAGAAATTGCATCGGAATTAAATACAATAGGCACAATGCCGACTTAAGTACAAGAAGACTGACTCTTCGTACTGTCTATGGTTTGAACCATTCCATTGATAGTAGTTATAGATTCCGATGCTTCACTCCAGGTTTACTGTTT
This sequence comes from Schistocerca serialis cubense, assembly GCF_023864345.2. Classification (NCBI taxonomy): domain Eukaryota; kingdom Metazoa; phylum Arthropoda; class Insecta; order Orthoptera; family Acrididae; genus Schistocerca; species Schistocerca serialis. Next base: position 182,550,109 of record NC_064649.1, on the reverse strand, counting down.
CCCTTGGACCTTGTTATTGACGATGAAACACAGAAATTGTATCGGAATTAAATAGAAAAGGCACAATGCCGACTTAAGTACAACAAGACTGACTCTTCTTACTGACTATGTTTTGAACCATTCCTGTGACACTAGTTATAGATTACGCTGCTTTACTTTCAGGTTTACTGTATCCCTTGGATCTTCTTATTGAGGATGAAACACAGAAATTGCTTCGGAATTAAATTCAAAAGGCACAATGCCGACTTAAGTACACGAAGACTGACTCTTCTTACTGACTACGTTTTGAACCATTCCTGTGACACTAGTTACAGATTCCGATGCTACACTCCAGGTTTACTGTATCCCTTGGACCTTCTTATTGACGATGAAACACAGAAATTGCATCGGAATTAAATAGAAAAGGCACAATGCAGACTTAAGTACAAGAGGACAGACTCTTCTTACTGACTATTATTTGATCCATTCCTGTAACACTAGTTATAGATTCCGATGCTTCACTTCAGGTTTATTGTATCCCTTGGACCTTCTTATTGACGCTGAAACACAGAAATTACATCGGAATTAAATACAAAAGGCACAATGCCGACTTAAGGACAAGAAGACTGACTCTTCCTACTGTCTATGTTTGAACCATTCCTGTGACACTCGTTATAGATTACGATGCTTTACTTCAGGTTTACTGTATCCCTTGGACCTTTTTATTGACGATGAAACACAGAAATTGCATCGTAATTAAATACAAAAGGCACAATGCCGACTTAAGTACATGAAGACCGACTCTTCCTACTGACTATGTTTTGAACCATTCCTGTGACACTAGTTATTGATACCGATGCTTCACTTGAGGTTTACTGTATCCCTTGGACCTTCTTATTGACGATGAAACACAAAAATTGTATCGGTATTAAATACAAAAGGCACAATGCCGACTTAAGTACATGAAGACCGACTCTTCCTACTGACTATGTTTTGAACCATTTCTGTGACACTAGTTATAGATTCCGATGTTTCACTTGAGGTTAACTGTATCCCTTTGACCTTCTTATTGACGATGAAACACAGAAATTGCATCGTAATTAAATACAAAAGGCACAATGCCGACTTAAGTACATGAAGACGGACGCTTCCTACTGATTATGTTTTGAACCATTCCTGTGACACTAGTTACAGATTCCGATGCTACACTCCAGGTTTACTGTATCCCTTGGACCTTCTTATTGACGATGAAACACAGAAATTGCATCGGAATTAAATAGAAAAGCCACAATGCCGACTTAAGTACAAGAGGACTGACTCTTCTTACTGACTATAATTTGATCCATTCCTGTAACACTAGTTATAGATTCCGATGCTTCACTTCAGGTTTACTGTATCCCTTGGACCTTCTTATTGACAATGAAACACAGAAATTGCATCGGAATCAAATACAAAGGGCAAAATACGACTTAAGAACACGAAGACTGACTCTTCTTACTGTCTATGATTTGAACCTTTGCTGTGACACTAGTTATAGATTCGGATGCTACACTCCAGGTTTACTGTATCCCTTGGACCATCTTATTGACGATGAAACACAGAAATTGCATCGGAATTAAATACAAACGGCACAATGCCGACTTAAGGACAAGAATATTGACTCTTCTTACTGACTTTGTTTTGAACCATTCCTGTGACACTAGTTATAGATTCCGATGCATCAATTCAGGTTTACTGTATCCCTTGGACCTTCTGATTGACGCTGAAACACAGAAATTGAATCGGAATTAAATACAAAAGGCACAATACCGACTTAAGTACAAGAAGACTGACTCTTCTTAATGAATATATTTGAACTATTCCTATGACACTAGCTATAGATTCCGATGCTTCACTTCAGGTTTACTGTATCCCTCTGACCTTCTTGTTGACGATGAAACACAGAAATTGCATCGGAATTAAATACAATAGGCACAATGCCGACTTAAGTACAAGAAAACTGACTCTTCTTACTGTCTATGTTTTGAACCATTCCTGTGACACTAGTTATAGATTCCGATGATTCACTTCAGGTTTACTGTACCCCTTGGACCTTCTTATTGACGATGAAACATAGAAATTGCATCGGAATTAAATACAAAAGGCAAAATAACGACTTAAGTACACGAAGACTGACTCTTCTTACTGACTATGTTTTGAACCATTCCTGTGACACTAGTTACAGATTCCGATGCTACACTCCAGGTTTACTGTATCCCTCTGACCTACTTATTGACGATGAAACACAGAAATTGCATCGGAATTAAATAGAAAAGCCACAATGCCGACTTAAGTACAAGAGGACTGACTCTTCTTACTGACTATTATTTGATCCATTCCTGTAACACTAGTTATAGATTCCGATGCTTCACTTCAGGTTTACTGTATCCCTTGGACCTCCTTATTGACAATGAAACACAGAAATTGTATCGGAATTAAATACAAAAGGCAAAATACGACTTAAGTACACGAAGACTGACTCTTCTTACTGTCTATGATTTGAACCATTCCTGTGACACTAGTTATAGATTCCGATGCTACACTCCAGGTTTACTGTATCCCTTGGACCTTCTTATTGACGATGAAACGCAGAAATTGCATCGGAATTAAATACAAAAGGCACAATGCCCGCTAAAGGACAAGAAGATTGACTCTTCTTACTGACTTTGTTTTGAACCATTCCTGTGACACTTGTTATGGATTCCGATGCTTCACTTCAGGTTTACTGTATCCCTTGGACCTTCTTATTGACGCTGAAACACAGAAGTTGAATCGGAATTAAATACAAAAGGCACAATGCCGACTTAAGTACAAGAAGACTGACTCTCCCAACTGTCTATGTTTTGAACCATTCCTGTGACACTCGTTATAGATTACGATGCTTTACTGCAGGTTTACTGTATCCCTTGGTCCTTTTGCTTGACGATGAAACACAGAAATTGCATCGGAATTATGTACAGAAGGCACAATGCCGACTTAAGTACATGAAGACCGACTCTTCCTACTGATTATGTTTTGAACCATTCCTGTGACACTAGTTACAGATTCCGATGCCTCACTTCAGGTTTACTGTATCCCTTGGACTATCTTATTGACGATTAATCACAGAAATTGCATCGACATTAAATACAAAAGGCACAATGCCGAATTAAGTACAAGAAGACTGACTCTTCTTACTGTCTATGTTTTGAACCATTCCTGTGACACTAGCTATAGATTCCGATGCTTCACTTCAGGTTTAGTGTATCCCTCTGACTTTCTTATTGACGATGAAAAACAGAAATGGCTTCGGAGTTAAATACAAAAGGCACAATGACGACTTAAGTACAAGAGGACTGACTCTTCTTACTGTCTATGTTTAGAACCATTCCTGTGACACTGGTTATAGATTCCGATGCTTCACTTGAGGTTTACTGTATCCCTTTGACCTTCTTATTGACGATGAAACACAGAAATTGCATCGGAATTAAATACGAAATGCACAATGTCGATTTTTATACACGAAGACTGACTCTTCTTACTGTCTATGATTTGAACCATACCTGTGACACTAGTTATAGATTCCGATGCTTCACTTCAGGTTTACTGTATCCCTCTGACTTTCTTATTGACGATGAAACACAGAAATTGCATCGGAATTAGATACAATAGGCACTATGCCGACTTAAGTACAAGAAGACTGACTCTTCTTACTGTCTATGGTTTGAACCATTCCATTGACACTAGTTATAGATTCCGATGCTTCACTCCAGGCTTACTGTTTCCCTTGGACCTTGTTATTGACGATGAAACACAGAAATTGCATCGGAATTAAATAGAAAAGGCACAATGCCGACTTAAATACAACAAGACTGACTCTTCTTACTGACTATGTTTTGAACCATTCCTGTGACACTAGTTATAGATTACGATGCTTCACTTCAGGTTTACTGTACCCTTTGGACCTTCTTATTGACGATGAAACATAGAAATTGCATCGGAATTAAATACAAAAGGCAAAATGCCGACTTAAGTACACGAAGACTGACTCTTCTTACTGTCTATGATTTGAACCATTCCTGTGACACTAGTTATACATTCCGATGCTACACTCCAGGTTTACTGTATCGCTTGGACCTTATTATTGACGATGAAACACAGAAATTGCATCGGAATTAAATACAAAAAGGAAAATACGACTTAATTACACGAAGACTGACTCTTCTTACTGTCTATGATTTGAACCATTCCTGTGACACTAGTTATAGATTCCGATGCTACACTCCATGTTTAGTGTATCCCTTACACCATTTTATTGACGATGAAACACAGAAATTGCATCGGAATTAAATACAAAAGGCGCAATGCCGACTTAAGGACAAGAAGATTGACTCTTCTTACTGACTTTGTTTTGAACCATTCCTGTGACACTAGTTATAGATTCCGATGCATCAATTCAGGTTTACTGTATCTCTTGGACCTTCTGATTGACGCTGAAACACAGAAATTGAATCGGAATTAAATACAATAGGCACAATACCGACTTAAGTACAAGAAGACTGACTCTTCTTAATGAATATATTTGAACTATTCCTATGACACTAGCTATAGATTCCGATGCTTCACTTCAGGTTTACTGTATCCCTCTGACCTTCTTGTTGACGATGAAACACAGAAATTGCATCGGAATTAAATACAATAGGCACTATGCCGACTTAAGTACAAGAAAACTGACTCTTCTAACTGTCTATGTTTTGAACCATTCCTGTGACACTAGTTATAGATTCCGATGCTTCACTTCAGGTTTACTGTACCCGTTGGACCTTCTTATTGACGATGAAACATAGAAATTGCATCGGAATTAAATACAAAAGGCAAAATAACGACTTAAGTACACGAAGACTGACTCTTCTAACTGACTATGTTTTGAACCATTCCTGTGACACTAGTTACAGATTCCGATGCTACACTCCAGGTTTACTGTATCCCTCTGACCTTCTTATTGACGATGAAACACAGAAATTGCATCGGAATTAAATAGAAAAGCCACAATGCCGACTTAAGTACAAGAGGAGTGACTCTTCTTACTGACTATTATTTGATCCATTCCTGTAACACTAGTTATAGATTCCGATGCTTCACTTCAGGTTTACTGTATCCCTTGGACCTTCTTATTGACAATGAAACACAGAAATTGAATCGGAATTAAATACAAAAGGCAAAATACGACTTAAGTACACGAAGACTGACTCTTCTTACTGTTTATGATTTGAACCATTCCTGTGACACTAGTTATAGATTCCGATGCTACACTCCAGGTTTACTGTATCCCTTGGACCTTCTTATTGACGATGAAACACAGATATTGCATCGGAATTAAATACAAAAGGCACAATGCCGGCTTAAGGACAAGAAGATTGACTCTTCTTACTGACTTTGTTTTGAACCATTCCTGTGACACTTGTTTTAGATTCCGATGCTTCACTTGAGGTTTACTGTATCCCTTTGACCTTCTTATTGACGATGAAACACAGAAATTGCATCGGAATTAAATACAAAAGGCACAATGCCGATTTTAATACACGAAGACTGACTCTTCTTACTGTCTATGATTTGAACCATTCCTGTGACACTAGTTATAGATTCCGATGCTTCACTTCAGGTTTAGTGTATCCCTCTGACTTTCTTATTGACGATGAAACACAGAAATTGCATCGGAATTAGATACAATAGGCACAATGCCGACTTAAGTACAAGAAGACTGACTCTTCTTACTGTCTATGGTTTGAACCATGCCATTGACACTAGTTATAGATTCCGATGCTTCACTCCAGGTTTACTGTTTCCCTTGGACCTTGTTATTGACGATGAAACACAGAAATTGCATCGGAATTAAATAGAAATGGCACAATGCCGACTTAAATACAAGACTGACTCTTCTTACTGACTATGTTTTGAACCATTCCTGTGACACTAGTTATAGATTACGATGCTTCACTTCAGGTTTACTGTACCCCTTGGACCTTCTTATTGACGATGAAACATAGAAATTGCACCGGAATTAAATACAAAAGGCAAAATGCCGACTTAAGTACACGAAGACTGACTCTTCTTACTGTTTATGATTTGAACCATTCCTGTGACACTAGTTATACATTCCGATGCTACACTCCAAGTTTACTGTATCGCTTGGACCTTATTATTGACGATGAAACACAGAAATTGCTTCGGAATTAAATACAAAAGGCACAATGCCGACTTAAGGACAAGAAGATTGACTCTTCTTACTGACTTTGTTTTGAACCATTCCTGTGACACTAGTTATAGATTCCGATGCTTCACTTGAATTTAACTGTATCCCTTGGACCTTCTTATTGACGATGAATCACAGAAATTGCATCGGAATTAAATACAAAAGGCACAATGCCGACTTAAGAACAAGAAGACTGACTCTTCTTAATGAATATGTTTGAACTATTCCTATGTCACTAGCTATAGATTCCGATGCTTCACTTCAGGTTTACTGGATCCCTGTGACCTTCTTGTTGACGATGAAACACAGAAATTGCATCGGAATTAAATACAATAGTCACAATGCCGACTTAAGTACAAGAAGACTGACTCTTCTTACTGTCTATGTTTTGAACCATTCCATTGACACTAGTTATAGATTCCGATGCTTCACTCCAGGTTTACTGTATCCCTTGGACCTTGTTATTGACGATGAAACACAGAAATAGCATCGGAATTCAATAGAAAAGGCACAATGCCGACTTAAGTACAAGAAGACTGACTCTTCTTACTGACTATTATTTGATCCATTCCTGTAACACTAGTTATAGATTCCGATGCTTCACTTCAGGTTTACTGTATCCCTTGGACCTTCTTATTGACAATGAAACACAGAAATTGCATCGGAATTAAATACAAAAGGGAAAATACGACTTAATTACAAGAGGACTGACTCTTCTTACTGTCTATGTTTAGAACCATTCCTGTGACACTGGTTATAGATTCCGATGCTTCACTTGAGGTTTACTGTATCCCTTGGACCTTCTTATTGACGATGAAACACAGAAATTGCATCGGAATTAAATACAAAAGGCACAATGCCGACTTAAGTACATGAAGACCGACTCTTCCTACTGATTATGTTTTGAACCATTCCTGTGACATTAGTTACAGATTCCGATGCTACACTCCAGGTTTACTGTATCCCTTGGACCTTCTTATTGACGCTGAAACACAGAAGTTGAATCGGAATAAAATCAAAAGGCACAATGCCGACTTAAGTACAAGAAGACTGACTCTTCCTACTGTCTATGTTTTGAACCATTCCTGTGACACTCGTTATAGATTACGATGCTTTACTTCAGGTTTACTGTATCCCTTGGACCTTCGTATTGACGATGAAACACAGAAATTGCATCGGAATTAAATACAAAAGGCACAATGCCGACTTAAGTACATGAAGAGCGACTGTTCTTACTGTCTATGTTTTGATCCATTCCTGTGACACTAGCTATAGATTCCGATGCTTCACTTCAGGTTTAGTGTATCCCTCTGACTTTCTTATTGAAGACGAAAAACAGAAATGGCTTCGGAATTAACTACAAACGGCACAATGCCGACTTAAGTACAAGAGGACTGACTCTTCTTACTGTCTATGTTTAGAACCATTCCTGTGACACTGGTTATAGATTCCGATGCTTCACTTGAGGTTTACTGTATCCCTTGGACCTTGTTGTTGACGATGAAACACAGAAATAGCATCGGAATTTAATAGAAATAGCATAATGCCGACTTAAGTACAAGAAGACTGACTCTTCTTACTGACTATGTTTTGAACCATTCCTGTGACACTAGTTATAGATTCCGAATCTTTCTCTTCTGTTTTACTGTACCCCTTGGACCTTCTTATTGACGATGAAACATTGAAATTGCATCGGAATTAAATACAAAAGGCAAAATGTCGACTTCAGTACACGAAGACTGACTCTTCTTTCTGACTATGTTTTGAACCATTCCTGTGACACTAGTTACATATTCCGATGCTACACTCCAGGTTTACTGTATCCCTTGGACCTTCTTATTGACGATGAAACACAGAAATTGCATCGGAATTAAATAGAAAGGGCACAATGCCGACTTAAGTACAAGAGGACTGACTCTTCTTACTGACTATTATTTGATCCATTCCTGTAACACTAGTTATAGATTACGATGCTTCACTTCAGGTTTACTGTATCCCTTGGACCTTCTTTTTGACAATGAGACACAGAAATTGCATTGGAATTAAATACAAAAGGGAAAATACGACTTAAGTACACGAAGACTGACACTTTTTACTGTCTATGATTTGAACCATTTCTGTGACACTAGTTATAGATTCCGATGCTACACTCCAGGTTTATTGTATCCCTTGGACCATCTTATTGACGATGAAACACAGAAATTGCATCGGAATTAAATACAACAGGCACAATGCCGACTTAAGGACAAGAAGACTGACTCTTCCTACTGTGTATGTTTTGAACCATTCCTGTGACACTCGTTATAGATTCCGATGCTACACTCCAGGTTTACTGTATCCCTTGGATCTTCTTATTGACGCTGAAACACAGAAGTTGAATCGGAATAAAATCAAAAGGCACAATGCCGACTTAAGTACAAGAAGACTGACTCTTCCTACTGTCTATGTTTTGAACCATTCCTGTGACACTCGTTATAGATTACGATGCTTTACTTCAGGTTTACTGTATCCCTTGGACCTTCGTATTGACGATGAAACACAGAAATTGCATCGGAATTAAATACAAAAGGCACAATGCCGACTTAAGTACATGAAGACCGACTGTTCTTACTGTCTATGATTTGATCCATTCCTGTGACACTAGCTATAGATTCCGATGCTTCACTTCAGGTTTAGTGTATCCCTCTGACTTTCTTATTGAAGACGAAAAACAGAAATGGCTTCGGAATTAACTACAAACGGCACAATGCCGACTTAAGTACAAGAGGACTGACTCTTCTTACTGTCTATGTTTAGAACCATTCCTGTGACACTGGTTATAGATTCCGATGCTTCACTTGAGGTTTACTGTATCCCTTGGACCTTGTTGTTGACGATGAAACACAGAAATAGCATCGGAATTTAATAGAAATAGCATAATGCCGACTTAAGTACAAGAAGACTGACTCTTCTTACTGACTATGTTTTGAACCATTCCTGTGACACTAGTTATAGATTCCGAATCTTTCTCTTCTGTTTTACTGTACCCCTTGGACCTTCTTATTGACGATGAAACACAGAAATTGCATCGGAATTAAATACAAAAGGCACAATGCCGACTTAAGTACATGAAGACCGACTCTTCCTACTGATTATGTTTTGAACCATTACTGTGACACTAGTTATAGATTCCGATGCCTCACTTCAGGTTTACTGTATCCCTTGGACTATCTTATTGACGATTAATCACAGAAATCGCATCGGAATTAAATACAAAAGGCACAATGCCGAATTAAGTACAAGAAGACTGACTCTTCTTACTGTCTTTGCTTTGAACCATTCCTGTGACACTAGCTATAGATTCCGATGCTTCACTTCAGGTTTAGTGTATCCCTCTGACTTTCTTATTGAAGACGAGAAACAGAAATGGCTTCGGAATTAAATACAAAAGGCACAATGCCGACTTAAGTACAAGAGGACTGACTCTTCTTACTGTCTATGTTTAGAACCATTCCTGTGACACTGGTTATAGATTCCGATGCTTCACTTGAGGTTTACTGTATCCCTTGGACCTTCTTATTGCCGATGTAACACAGAAATTGCATCGTAATTAAATACAAAAGGCACAATGCCGACTTAAGTACATGAAGACGGACTCTTCCTACTGACTATGTTTTGAACCATTCCTGTGACACTAGTTACAGATTCCGATGCTACACTCCAGGTTTACTGTATCCCTTGGAGCTTCTTATTGACGATGAAACACAGAAATTGCATCGGAATTAAATAGAAAAGCCACAATGCCGACTTAAGTACAAGAGGACTGACTCTTCTTTCTGACTATTATTTGATCCATTCCTGTAACACTAGTTATAGATTCCGATGCTTCACTTCAGGTTTACTGTATCCCTTGGACCTTCTTATTGACAATGAAACACAGAAATTGCATCGGAATTAAATACAAAAGGCAAAATACTTCTTAAGAACACGAAGACTGACTCTTTTTACTGTCTATGATTTGAACCATTCCTGTGACACTAGTTATAGATTGGGATGCTACACTCCAGGTTTACTGTATCCCTTGGACCATCTTATTGACGATGAAACACAGAAATTGCATCGGAATTAAATAAAAAAGGCACAATGCCGACTTAAGGGCAAGGAGATTGACTCTTCTTACTGACTTTGTTTTGAACCATTCCTGTGACACTAGTTATAGATTCCGATGCTTCACTTCAGGTTTACTGTATCCCTTGGACCTTCTTATTGACGCTGAAACACAGAAGTTGAATCGGAATTAAATACAAAAGGCACAATGCCGACTTAAGTACAAGAAGACTGACTCTTCCAACTGTCTATGTTTTGAACCATTCCTGTGACACTCGTCATAGATTCCGATGCTTTACTTCAGGTTTAGTGTATCCCTTGGTCCTTTCTCTTGACGATGAAACACAGAAATTGCATCGGAATTGAATACAAAAGGCACAATGCCGACTTAAGTACATGAAGACCGACTCATCCTACTGATTATGTTTTGAACCATTCCTGTGACACTAGTTATAGATTCCGATGCCTCACTTCATGTTTACTGTATCCCTTGGACTATCTTATTGACGATTAATCACAGAAATTGCATCGGAATTAAATACAAAAGGCACAATGCCGAATTAAGTACAAGAAGACTGACTCTTCTTACTGTCTATGTTTTGAACCATTCCTGTGACACCAGCTATAGATTCCGATGCTTCACTTCAGGTTTAGTGTATCCCTCTGAATTTCTTATTGACGATGAAACACAGAAATTGCATCGGAATTAAATAGAAAAGGCACAATGCCGACTTAAGTACAACAAGACTGACTCTTCTTACTGACTATGTTTTGAACCATTCCTGTGACACTAGTTATAGATTACGATGCTTCACTTCAGGTTTACTGTACCCCTTGGACCTTCTTATTGACGATGAAACATAGAAATTGCATCGGAATTAAATACAAAAGGCAAAATGCCGACTTAAGTACACGAAGACTGACTCTTCTTACCGTCTATGATTTGAACCATTCCTGTGACACTAGTTATACATTCCGATGCTACACTCCAGGTTTACTGTATCGCTTGGACCTTCTTATTGACGATGAAACACAGAAATTGGATCGGAATTAAATATAAAAGGCACAATGCCGACTTAAGGACAAGAAGATTGACTCTTCTTACTGACTTTGTTTTGAACCATTCCTGTGACACTAGTTATAGATTCCGATGCATCACTTCATGTTTACTGTATCCCTTGGACCTTCTGATTGACGCTGAAACACAGAAATTGAATCGGAATTAAATACAAAAGGACAATACCGACTTAGGTACAAGAAGACTGACTCTTCTTAATGAATATATTTGAACTATTCCTATGACACTAGCTATTGATTCCGATGCTTCACTTCAGGTTAACTGTATCCCTCTGATCTTCTTGTTGACGATGAAACACAGAAATTGCATCGGAATTAAATACAATAGGCACAATGCCGACTTAAGTACAAGAAAACTGACTCTTCTTACTGACTATGTTTTGAACCATTCCTGTGACACTAGTTATAGATTCCGAATCTTTCTCTTCTGTTTTACTGTACCCCTTGGACCTTCTTATTGACGATGAAACATTGAAATTGCATCGGAATTAAATACAAAAGGCAAAATGCCGACTTCAGTACACGAAGACTGACTCTTCTTACTGACTATGCTTTGAACCATTCCTGTGACACTAGTTACAGATTCCGATGCTACACTCCAGGTTTACTGTATCCCTTGGACCTTCTTATTGACGATGAAACACAGAAATTGCATCGGAGTTAAATAGAAAAGGCACAAAGCCGACTTAAGTACAAGAGGACTGACTCTTCTTACTGACTATTATTTGATCCATTCCTATGACACTAGCTATTGATTCCGATGCTTCACTTCAGGTTAACTGTATCCCTCTGATCTTCTTGTTGACGATGAAACACAGAAATTGCATCGGAATTAAATACAAAAGGCACAATGCCGACTTAAGGACAAGAAGACTGACTCTTCCTACTGTGTATGTTTTGAACCATTCCTGTGACACTCGTTATAGATTCCGATGCTTCACTTCAGGTTTACTGTATCCCTTGGACCTTCTTATTGACGCTGAAACACAACAGTTGAATCGGAATAAAATCAAAAGGCACAATGCCGACTTAAGTACAAGAAGACCGACTCTTCCTACTGTCTATGTTTTGAACCATTCCTGTGACACTCGTTATAGATTACGATGCTTTACTTCAGGTTTACTGTTTCCCTTGGACCTTCTTATTGACGATGAAACACAGAAATAGCATCGGAATTAAATACAAAAGGCACAATGCCGACTTAAGTACATGAAGACCGACTCTTCCTACTGATTATGTTTTGAACCATTACTGTGACACTAGTTATAGATTCCGATGCCTCACTTCAGGTTTACTGTATCCCTTGGACTATCTTATTGACGATTAATCACAGAAATTGCATCGGAATTAAATACAAAAGGCACAATGCCGAATTAAGTACAAGAAGACTGACTCTTCTTACTGTCTTTGCTTTGAACCATTCCTGTGACACTAGCTATAGATTCCGATGCTTCACTTCAGGTTTAGTGTATCCCTCTGACTTTCTTATTGAAGACGAGAAACAGAAATGGCTTCGGAATTAAATACAAAAGGCACAATGCCGACTTAAGTACAAGAGGACTGACTCTTCTTACTGTCTATGTTTAGAACCATTCCTGTGACACTGGTTATAGATTCCGATGCTTCACTTGAGGTTTACTGTATCCCTTGGACCTTCTTATTGCCGATGTAACACAGAAATTGCATCGTAATTAAATACAAAAGGCACAATGCCGACTTAAGTACATGAAGACGGACTCTTCCTACTGACTATGTTTTGAACCATTCCTGTGACACTAGTGACAGATTCCGATGCTACACTCCAGGTTTACTGTATCCCTTGGAGCTTCTTATTGACGATGAAACACAGAAATTGCATCGGAATTAAATAGAAAAGCCACAATGCCGACTTAAGTACAAGAGGACTGACTCTTCTTTCTGACTATTATTTGATCCATTCCTGTAATACTAGTTATAGATTCCGATGCTTCAGTTCAGGTTTACTGTATCCCTTGGACCTTCTTATTGACAATGAAACACAGAAATTGCATCGGAATTAAATACAAAAGGCAAAATACGACTTAAGAACACGAAGACTGACTCTTCTTACTGTCTATGATTTGAACCATTCCTGTGACACTAGTTATAGATTGGGATGCTACACTCCAGGTTTACTGTATCCCTTGGACCATCTTATTGACGATGAAACACAGAAATTGCATCGGAATTAAATACAAAAGGCACAATGCCGACTTAAGGACAAGGAGATTGACTCTTCTTACTGACTTTGTTTTGAACCATTCCTGTGACACTAGTTATAGATTCCGATGCTTCACTTCAGGTTTACTGTATCCCTTGGACCTTCTAATTGACGCTGAAACACAGAAGTTGAATCGGAATTAAATACAAAAGGCACAATGCCGACTTAAGTACATGAAGACTGACTCTTCCAACTGTCTATGTTTTGAACCATTCCTGTGACACTCGTCATAGATTCCGATGCTTTACTTCAGGTTTAGTGTATCCCTTGGTACTTTCTCTTGACGATGAAACACAGAAATTGCATCGGAATTAAATACAAAAGGCACAATGCCGACTTAAGTACATGAAGACCGACTCATCCTACTGATTATGTTTTGAACCATTCCTGTGACACTAGTTATAGATTCCGATGCCTCACTTCAGGTTTACTGTATCCCTTGGACTATCTTATTGACGATTAATCACAGAAATTGCATCGGAATTAAATACAAAAGGCACAATGCCGAATTAAGTACAAGAAGACTGACTCTTCTTACTGTCTATGTTTTGAACCATTCCTGTGACACCAGCTATAGATTCCGATGCTTCACTTCAGGTTTAGTGTATCCCTCTGAATTTCTTATTGACGATGAAACACAGAAATTGCATCGGAATTAAATAGAAAAGGCACAATGCCGACTTAAGTACAACAAGACTGACTCTTCTTACTGACTATGTTTTGAACCATTCCTGTGACACTAGTTATAGATTCCGATGCATCACTTCATGTTTACTGTATCCATTGGACCTTCTGATTGACGCTGAAACACAGAAATTGAATCGGAATTAAATACAAAAGGACAATACCGACTTAAGTACTAGAAGACTGACTCTTCTTAATGAATATATTTGAACTATTCCTATGACACTAGCTATTGATTCCGATGCTTCACTTCAGGTTTACTGTATCCCTCTGACCTTCTTGTTGACGATCAAACACAGAAATTGCATCGGAATTAAATACAATAGGCACAATGCCGACTTAAGTACAAGTAAACTGACTCTTCTTACTGTCTATGTTTTGAACCATTCCATTGACACTAGTTATAGATTCCGATGCTTCACTCCAGGTTTACTGTATCCCTTGGACCTCGTTATTGACGATGAAACACAGAAGTAGCATCGGAATTAAATAGAAATGGCACAATGCCGACTTAAGTACAAGAAGACTGACTCTTCTTACTGACTATGTTTTGAACCATTCCTGTGACACTAGTTATAGATTCCGATGCTTCACTTCAGGTTTACTGTACCCCTTGGACCTTCTAATTGACGATGAAACATAGAAATTGCATCGGAATTAAATACAAAAGGTAAAATGCCGACTTAAGTACACGAAGACTGACTCTTCTTACTGACTATGTTTTGAACCATTCCTGTGACACTAGTTATAGATTCCGATGCTACACTCCAGGTTTACTGTATCCCTTGGACCATCTTATTGACGATGAAACACAGAAATTGCATCGGAATTAAATACAAAAGGCACAATGCCGACTTAAGGACAAGAATATTGACTCTTCTTACTGACTTTGTTTTGAACCATTCCTGTGACACTAGTTATAGATTCCGATGCTTCACTTCAGGTTTACTGTATCCCTTGGACCTTCTTATTGACGCTGAAACACAGAAGTTGAATCGGAATTAAATACAAAAGGCACAATGCTGACTTAAGTACAAGAAGACTGACTCTTCCATCTGTCTATGGTTTGAACCATTCCTGTGACACTCGTTATAGATTACGATGCTTTACTTCAGGTTTACTGTATCCCTTGGACCTTCTTATTGACGCTGAAACACAGAAGTTGAATCGGAATAAAATCAAAAGGCACAATGCCGACTTAAGTACAAGAAGACTGACTCTTCCTACGGTCTATATTTTGAACCATTCCAGTGTCACTCCTTATAGATTACGATGCTTTACTTCAGGTTTACTGTATCCCTTGGACCTTCTTATTGACGATGAAACACAGAAATTGCATCGGAATTAAATACAAAAGGCACAATGCCGACTTAAGTACATGAAGACTGACTCTTCTTACTGTCTATGTTTTGAACCATTCCTGTGACACTAGCTATAGATTCCGATGCTTCACTTCAGGTTTAGTGTATCCCTCTGACTTTCTTATAGAAGACGAAAAACAGAAATGGCTTCGGAATTAAATATAAAAAGGCACAATGCCGACTTAAGTACAAGAGGACTGACTCTTCTTACTGTCTATGTTTAGAACCATTCCTGTGACACTGGTTATAGATTCCGATGCTTCACTTGAGGTTTACTGTATCCCTTGGACCTTGTTGTTGACGATGAAACACAGAAATAGCATCGGAATTTAATAGAAAAAGCATAATGCCGACTTAAGTACAAGAAGTCTGACTCTTCTTACTGACTATGTTTTGAACCATTCCTGTGACACTAGTTATAGATTCCGAATCTTTCTCTTCTGTTTTACTGTACCCCTTGGACCTTCTTATTGACGATGAAACATTGAAATTGCATCGGAATTAAATACAAAAGGCACAATGCCGACTTAAGGACAAGAAGACTGACTCTTCCTACTGTCTATGTTTTGAACCATTCCTGTGACACTCGTTATAGATTACGACGCTTTACTTCAGGTTTACTGTATCCCTCGGACCTACTTATTGACGATGAAACACAGAAATTGCATCGGAATTAAATACAAAAGGCACAATGCCGACTTAAGTACATGAAGACCGACTCTTCCTACTGATTATGTTTTGAACCATTACTGTGACACTAGTTATAGATTCCGATGCCTCACTTCAGGTTTACTGTATCCCTTGGACTATCTTATTGACGATTAATCACAGAAATTGCATCGAAATTAAATACAAAAGGGAAAATACGACTTAAGAACACGAAGACTGACTCCTCTTACTGTCTATGATTTGAACCATTCCTGTGACACTAGTTATAGATTCGGATGCTACACTCCAGGTTTACTGTATCCCTTGGACCATCTTATTGACGATGAAACACAGAAATTGCATCGGAATTAAATACAAAAGGCACAATGCCGACTTAAGGACAAGGAGATTGACTCTTCTTACTGACTTTGTTTTGAACCATTCCTGTGACACTAGTTATAGATTCCGATGCTTCACTTCAGGTTTACTGTCTCCCTTGGACCTTCTTATTGACGCTGAAACTCAGAAGTTGAATCGGAATTAAATACAAAAGGCACAATGCCGACTTAAGTACAAGAAGACTGACTCTTCCAACTGTCTATGTTTTGAACCATTCCTGTGACACTCGTCATAGATTCCGATGCTTTACTTCAGGTTTAGTGTATCCCTTGGTCCTTTCTCTTGACGATGAAACACAGAAATTGCATCGGAATTAAATACAAAAGGCACAATGCCGACTTAAGTACATGAAGACCGACTCATCCTACTGATTATGTTTTGAACCTTTCCTGTGACACTAGTTATAGATTCCGATGCCTCACTTCAGGTTTACTGTATCCCTTGGACTATCTTATTGACGATTAATCACAGAAATTGCATCGGAATTGAATACAAAAGGCACAATGCCGAATTAAGTACAAGAAGACTGACTCTTCTTACTGTCTATGTTTTGAACCATTCCTGTGACACCAGCTATAGATTCCGATGCTTCACTTCAGGTTTAGTGTATCCCTCTGAATTTCTTATTGACGATGAAACACAGAAATTGCATCGGAATTAAATAGAAAAGGCACAATGCCGACTTAAGTACAACAAGACTGACTCTTCTTACTGACTATGTTTTGAACCATTCCTGTGACACTAGTTATAGATTACGATGCTTCACTTCAGGTTTACTGTACCCCTTGGACCTTCTTATTGACGATGAAACATAGAAATAGCATCGGAATTAAATACAAAAGGCAAAATGCCGACTTAAGTACACGAAGACTGACTCTTCTTACCGTCTATGATTTGAACCATTCCTGTGACACTAGTTATACATTCCGATGCTACACTCCAGGTTTACTGTATCGCTTGGACCTTCTTATTGACGATGAAACACAGAAATTGCATCGGAATTAAATACAAAAGGCACAATGCCGACTTAAGGACAAGAAGATTGACTCTTCTTACTGACATTGTTTTGAACCATTCCTGTGACACTAGTTATAGATTCCGATGCATCACTTCATGTTTACTGTATCCCTTGGACCTTCTGATTGACGCTGAAACACAGAAATTGAATCGGAATTAAATGCAAAAGGACAATACCGACTTAGGTACAAGAAGACAGACACTTCTTAACGAATATATTTGAACTATTCCTATGACACTAGCTATTGATTCCGATGCTTCACTTCAGGTTTACTGTATCCCTCTGATCTTCTTGTTGACGATGAAACACAGAAATTGCATCGGAATTAAATACAATAGGCACAATGCCGACTTAAGTACAAGAAAACTGACTCTTCTTACTGTCTATGTTTTGAACCATTCCATTGACACTAGTTATACATTCCGATGCTTCACTCCAGGTTTACTGTATCCCTTGGACCTCGTTATTGACGATGAAACACAGAAGTAGCATCGGAATTAAATAGAAAAGGCACAATGCCGACTTAAGTACAAGAAGACTTACTCTTCTTACTGACTATGTTTTGAACCATTCCTGTGACACTAGTCATAGATTCCGATGCTTCACTTCAGGATTACTGTAACCCTTGGACCTTCTTATTGACGATGAAACATAGAAATTGCATCGGAATTAAATACAAAAGGGAAAATACGACTTCAGTACACGAAGACTGACACTTCTTACTGTCTATGGTTTGAACCATTCCTGTGACACTAGTTATAGATTCCGATGCTACACTCCAGGTTTATTGTATCCCTTGGACCATCTTATTGACGCTGAAACACAGAAATTGCATCGGAATTAAATACAAAAGGCACAATGCCGAATTAAGGACAAGAAGACTGACTCTTCCTACTGTGTGTGTTTTGAACCATTCCTGTGACACTCGTTATAGATTCCGATGCTTCACTTCAGGTTTACTGTATCCCTTGGACCTTCTTATTGACGCTGAAACACAGAAGTTGAATCGGAATAAAATCAAAAGGCACAATGCCGACTTAAGTACAAGAAGACTGACTCTTCCTACGGTCTATGTTTTGAACCATTCCTGTGACACTCGTTATAGACTACGATGCTTTACTTCAGGTTTACTGTATCCCTTGGACCTTCTTATTGACGATGAAACACAGAAATTGCATCGGAATTAAATACAAAAGGCACAATGCCGACTTAAGTACATGAAGACTGACTCTTCTTACTGTCTATGTTTTGAACCATTCCTGTGACACTAGCTATAGATTCCGATGCTTCACTTCAGGTTTAGTGTATCCCTCTGACTTTCTTATTGAAGACGAAAAACAGAAATGGCTTCGGAATTAAATACAAAAGGCACAATGCCGACTTAAGTACAAGAGGACTGACTCTTCTTACTGTCTATGTTTAGAACCATTCCTGTGACACTGGTTATAGATTCCGATGCTTCACTTGAGGTTTACTGTATCCCTTGGACCATGTTGTTGACGATGAAACACAGAAATAGCATCGGAATTTAATAGAAAAAGCATAATGCCGACTTAAGTACAAGAAGACTGACTCTTCTTACAGACTATGTTTTGAACCATTCCTGTGACACTAGTTACAGATTCCGATGCTACACTCCAGGTTTACTGTATCCCTTGGAGCTTCTTATTGAGGATGAAACACAGAAATTGAATCGGAATTAAATACAAAAGGCACAATGCCGACTTAAGTACAAGAGGACTGACTCTTCTTACTGTCTATGTTTTGAACCATTCCTGTGACACTCGTTATAGATTACGATGCTTTACTTCAGGTTTACTGTATCCCTTGGACCTTCTTATTGACGATGAAACACAGAAATTGCATTGGAATTAAATACAAAAGGGAAAATACGACCTAAGTACACGAAGACTGACACTTATTACTGTCTATGATTTGAACCATTTCTGTGCCACTAGTTATAGATTCCGATGCTACACTCCAGGTTTATTGTATCCCTTGGACCATCTTATTGACGATGAAACACAGAAATTGCATCGGAGTTAAATAGAAAAGGCACAATGCCGACTTAAGTACAAGAAGACCGACTCTTCCTAATGATTATGTTTTGTACCATTACTGTGACACTAGTTATAGATTCCGATGCCTCACTTCAGGTTTACTGTATCCCTTGGACTATCTTATTGACGATTAATCACAGAAATTGCATCGGAATTAAATACAAAAGGCACAATGCCGAATTAAGTACAAGAAGACTGACTCTTCTTACTGTCTTTGCTTTGAACCATTCCTGTGACACTAGCTATAGATTCCGATGCTTCACTTCAGTTTTAGTGTATCGCTCTGACTTTCTTATTGAAGACGAGAAACAGAAATGGCTTCGGAATTAAATACAAAAGGCACAATACCGACTTAAGTACAAGAGGACTGACTCTTCTTACTGTCTATGTTTAGAACCATTCCTGTGACACTGGTTATAGATTCCGATGCTTCACTTGAGGTTTACTGTATCCCTCGGACCTTCTTATTGCCGATGTAACACAGAAATTGCATCGTAATTAAATACAAAATGCACAATGCCGACTTAAGTACATGAAGACGGACTCTTCCTACTGACTATGTTTTGAACCATTCCTGTGACACTAGTTACAGATTCCGATGCTACACTCCAGGTTTACTGTATCCCTTGGAGCTTCTTATTGACGATGAAACACAGAAATTGCATCGGAATTAAATAGAAAAGCCACAATGCCGACTTAAGTACAAGAGGACTGACTCTTCTTTCTGACTATTATTTGATCCATTCCTGTAACACTAGGTATAGATTCCGATGCTTCACTTCAGGTTTACTGTATCCCTTGGACCTTCTTATTGACAATGAAACACAGAAATTGCATCGGAATTAAATACAAAAGGCAAAATACGACTTAAGAACACGAAGACTGACTCTTCTTACTGTCTATGATTTGAACCATTCCTGTGACACTAGTTATAGATTAGGATGCTACACTCCAGGTTTACTGTATCCCTTGGACCATCTTATTGACGATGAAACACAGAAATTGCATCGGAATTAAATACAAAAGGCACAATGCCGACTTAAGGACAAGGAGATTGACTCTTCTTACTGACTTTGTTTTGAACCATTCCTGTGACACTAGTTATAGATTCCGATGCTTCACTTCAGGTTTACTGTATCCCTTGGACCTTCTTATTGACGCTGAAACACAGAAGTTGAATCGGAATTAAATACAAAAGGCACAATGCCGACTTAAGTACAAGAAGACTGACTCTTCCAACTGTCTATGTTTTGAACCATTCCTGTGACACTCGTCATAGATTCCGATGCTTTACTTCAGGTTTAGTGTATCCCTTGGTCCTTTCTCTTGACGATGAAACACAGAAATTGCATCGGAATTAAATACAAAAGGCACAATGCCGACTTAAGTACATGAAGACCGACTCATCCTACTGATTATGTTTTGAACCATTCCTGTGACACTAGTTATAGATTCCGATGCCTCACTTCAGGTTTACTGTATCCCTTGGACTATCTTATTGACGATTAATCACAGAAATTGCATCGGAATTAAATACAAAAGGCACAATGCCGAATTAAGTACAAGAAGACTGACTCTTCTTACTGTCTATGTTTTGAACCATTCCTGTGACACCAGCTATAGATTCCGATGCTTCACTTCAGGTTTAGTGTATCCCTCTGAATTTCTTATTGACGATGAAACACAGAAATTGCATCGGAATTAAATACAAAAGGCAAAATACGACTTAAGTACTCGAAGACTGACTCTTCTTAGTGTCTATGATTTGAACCATTCCTGTGACACTAGTTATAGATTCCGATGCTTCACTCCAGGTTTACTGTATCCCTTGGACTATCTTATTGACGCTGAAACACAGAAGTTGAATCGGAATTAAATACAAAAGGCACAATGCCGACTTGAGTACAAGAAGACTGACTCTTCCAACTGTCTATGTTTTGAACCATTCCTGTGACACTCGTTATAGATTACGATGCTTTACTTCAGGTTTACTGTATCCCTTGGTCCTTTTTCTTGGCAATGAAACACAGAAATTGCATCGGAATTAAATACAAAAGGCACAATGCCGACTTAAGTACATGAAGACCGACTCTTCCTACTGATTATGTTTTGAACCATTCCGATGACACTTGTTATATATTCCGATGCTTCACTTCAGGTTTACTGTATCCCTTGGACCTTCTTTTTGACGATGAAACACAGAAATTGCATCGGAATTAAATACAAAAGGCACAATGCCGACTTAAGTACATGAAGACTGACTCTTCTTACTGTCTATGGTTTGAACCATTCCATTGACACTAGTTATAGATTCCGATGCTTCACTCCAGGTTTACTGTTTCCCTTGGACCTTGTTATTGACTATGAAACACAGAAATTGCATCGGAATTAAATAGAAAAGGCACAATGCCGACTTAAGTACAACAAGACTGACTCTTCTTACTGACTATGTTTTGAACCATTCCTGTGACACTAGTTATAGATTACGATGCTTCACTTCAGGTTTACTGTACCCCTGGGACCTTCTTATTGACGATGAAACATAGAAATTGCATCGGAATTAAATATAAAAGGCACAATGCCGACTTAAGTACATGAAGACCGACTCTTCCTACTGATTATGTTTTGAACCATTCCTGTGACACTAGTTATAGATTCCGATGCCTCACTTCAGGTTTACTGTATCCCTTGGACTATCTTATTGACGATTAATCACAGAAATTGCATCGGAGTTAAATACAAAAGGCACAATGCCGAATTAAGTACAAGAAGACTGACTCTTCTTACTGTCTATGATTTGAACCATTCCTGTGACACTTGTTATACATTCCGATGCTACACTCCAGGTTTACTGTATCGCTTGGACCTTCTTGTTGACGATGAAACACAGAAATTGCAACGGAATTAAATACAAAAGGCACAATGCCGACTTAAGGACAAGAAGATTGACTCTTCTTACTGACTTTGTTTTGAACCATTCCTGTGACACTAGTTATAGATTCCGATGCATCACTTCAGGTTTACTGTATCCCTTGGACCTTCTGATTGACGCTGCAACACAGAAATTGAATCGGAATTAAATACAAAAGGACAATACCGACTTAAGTTCAAGAAAACTGACTCTTCTTAATGAATATATTTGAACTATTCCTATGACACTAGCTATTGATTCCGATGCTTCACTTCAGGTTTACTGTATCCCTCTGACCTTCTTGTTGACGATCAAACACAGAAATTGCATCGGAATTAAATACAATAGGCACAATGCCGACTTAAGTACAAGTAAACTGACTCTTCTTACTGTCTATGTTTTGAACCATTCCATTGACACTAGTTATAGATTCCGATGCTTCACTCCAGGTTTACTGTATCCCTTGGACCTCGTTATTGACGATGAAACACAGAAGTAGCATCGGAATTAAATAGAAATGGCACAATGCCGACTTCAGTACAAGAAGACTGACTCTTATTACTGACTATGTTTTGAACCATTCCTGTGACACTAGTTATAGATTCCGATGCTTCACTTCAGGTTTACTGTACCCCTTGGACCTTCTTGTTGACGATGAAACATAGAAATTGCATCGGAATTAAATACAAAAGGTAAAATGCCGACTTAAGTACACGAAGACTGACTCTTCTTACTGACTATGTTTTGAACCATTCCTGTGACACTAGTTATAGATTCCGATGCTACACTCCAGGTTTACTGTATCCCTTGGACCATCTTATTGACGATGAAACACAGAAATTGCATCGGAATTAAATACAAAAGGCACAATGCCGACTTAAGGACAAGAATATTGACTCTTCTTACTGACTTTGTTTTGAACCATTCCTGTGACACTAGTTATAGATTCCGATGCTTCACTTCAGGTTTACTGTATCCCTTGGACCTTCTTATTGACGCTGAAACACAGAAGTTGAATCGGAATTAAATACAAAAGGCACAATGCTGACTTAAGTACAAAAAGACTGACTCTTCCATCTGTCTATGGTTTGAACCATTCCGGTGACACTCGTTATAGATTACGATGCTTTACTTCAAGTTTACTGTATCCCTTGGTCCTTTCTCTTGACGATGAAACACAGAAATTGCATCGGAATTAAATACAAAAGGCACAATGCCGACTTAAGTACATGAAGACCGACTCTTCCTACTGATTATGTTTTGAACCATTCCTGTGACACTAGTTATAGATTCCGAAGCCTCACTTCAGGTTTACTGTATCCCTTGGACTATCTTATTGACGATTAATCACAGAAATTGCATCGGAATTAAATACAAAAGGCACAATGCCGAATTAAGTACAAGAAGACTGACTCTTCTTACTGTCTATGTTTTGAACCATTCCTGTAACACTAGCTATAGATTCCGATGCTTCACTTCAGGTTTAGTGTATCCCTCTGCCTTTCTTATTGACGATGAAAAACAGAAATGGCTTCGGAGTTAAATACAAGAGGCACAATGCCGACTTAAGTACAAGAGGACTGACTCTTCATACTGTCTATGTTTAGAACCATTCCTGTGACACTGGTTATAGATTCCGATGCTTCACTTGAGGTTTACTGTATCCCTTGGACCTTCTTATTGACGATGAAACACAGAAATTGCATCGGAATTAAATACAAAAGGCACAATGCCGACTTAAGTACAAGAAGTCTGACTCTTCTTACTGACTATGTTTTGAACCATTCCGATGACACTAGTTATATATTCCGACGCTTCACTCCAGGTTTACTGTATCCCTTGGACCATCTTATTGACGATGAAACACAGAAATTGCATCGGAATTAAATACAAAAGGCACAATGCCGACTTAAGGACAAGAATATTGACTCTTCTTACTGACTTTGTTTTGAACCATTCCTGTGACACTAGTTATAGATTCCGATGCTTCACTTCACGTTTACTGTATCCCTTGGACCTTCTTATTGACGCTGAAACACAGAAGTTGAATCGGAATTAAATACAAAAGGCACAATGCTGACTTAAGTACAAGAAGACTGACTCTTCCATCTGTCTTTGGTTTGAACCATTCCTGTGACACTCGTTATAGATTACGATGCTTTACTTCAGGTTTACTGTATCCCTTGGTCCTTTCTCTTGACGATGAAACACAGAAATTGCATCGGAATTAAATACAAAAGGCACAATGCCGAATTAAGTACAAGAAGACTGACTCCTCTTACTGTCTATGTTTTGAACCATTCCTGTAACACTAGCTATAGATTCCGATGCTTCACTTCAGGCTTAGTGTATCCCTCTGCCTTTCTTATTGACGATGAAAAACAGAAATGGCTTCAGAGTTAAATACAAGAGGCACAATGCCGACTTAAGTACAAGAGGACTGACTCTTCATACTGTCTATGTTTAGAACCATTCCTGTGACACTGGTTATAGATTCCGATGCTTCACTTGAGGTTTACTGTATCCCTTGGACCTTCTTATTGACGATGAAACACAGAAATTGCATCGGAATTAAATACAAAAGGCACAATGCCGACTTAAGTACAAGAAGTCTGACTCTTCTTACTGACTATGTTTTGAAGCATTCCGATGACACTAGTTATGTATTCCGACGCTTCACTTCAGGTTTACCGTATCCCTTGGACCTTCTTATTGACGATGAAACACAGAAATTGCATCGGAAATAAATACAAAAGGCACAATGCCGACTTTAGTACACAAAGACTGACTCTTCTTACTGTATATGATTTGAACCATTCCTGTGACACTAGTTATAGATTCCGATGCTTCACTTCAGGTTTAGTGTATCCCTCTGACTTTCTTATTGACGATGAAACACAGAAATTGCATCGGAATTAAATACAATAGGCACAATGCCGACTTAAGTACAAGAAGACTGACTCTTCTTACTGTCTATGGTTTGAACCATTCCATTGACACTAGTTATAGATTCCGATGCTTCACTCCAGGTTTACTGTTTCCCTTGGATCTTGTTAATGACGATGAAACACAGAAATTGCATCGGAATTAAATAGAAAAGGCACAATGCCGACTTAAGTACAACAAGACTGACTCTTCTTACTGACTATGTTTTGAACCATTCCTGTGACACTAGTTATAGATTACGATGCTTCACTTCAGGTTTACAGTACCCCTTGGACCTTCTTATTGACGATGAAACATAGAAATTGCATCGGAATTAAATACAAAAGCAAAATGCCGACTTAAGTACACGAAGACTGACTCTTCTTACTGTCTATGATTTGAACCATTCCTGTGACACTAGTTATACATTCCGATGCTACACTCCAGGTTTACTGTATCGCTTGGACCTTCTTATTGACGATGAAACACAGAATTTGCATCGGAATTAAATACAATAGGGAAAATGCCGACTTAAGGACAAGAAGATTGACTCTTCTTACTGACTTTGTTTTGAACCATTCCTGTGACACTAGTTATAGATTCCGATGCCTCACTTCAGGTTTACTGTATCCCTTGGACCTTCTGAATTACGCTGAAACACAGAAATTGAATCGGAATTAAATACAAAAGGCACAATGCCGACTTAAGTACAAGAAGACTGACTCTTCCTACTGTCTAATTTTTGAACCATTCCTGTGACACTCGTTATAGATTACGGTGCTTTACTTTCCGGTTTACTGTTTCCCTTGGACCTTCTAATTGAGGATGAAACACAGAAATTGCATCGGAATTAAATTCAAAAGGCACAATGCCGACTTAAGTACATGAAGACTGACTCTTCCTACTGACTATGTTTTGAACCATTCCTGTGACACTAGTTATAGGTTACGATGTTTCACTTGATGTTAACTGTATTCCTTGGACCTTCTTATTGACGATGAAACAGAGAAATTGCATCGGAATTAAATACAAAAGGCACAATGCCGACTTAAGTACACGACGACTGACTCTTCTTAATGAATATGATTGAACTACTCCTATGTCACTAGCAATAGATTCCGATGCTTCACTTCAGGTTTACTGTATCCCTCTGACCTTCTTGTTGACGATGAAACACAGAAATTGCATCGGAATTAAATATAATAGGCACAATGCCGACTTAAGTAAAAGAACACTGACTCTTCTTACTGTCTATGTTTTGAACCATTCCATTGACACTAGTTATAGATTCCGATGCTTCACTCCAGGTTTACTGTATCCCTTGGACCTTGTTATTGACGATGAAACACAGAAATAGCATCGGAATTAAATAGAAAAGGCACAATGCCGACTTAAGTACAAGAAGACTGACTCTTCTTACTGACTATGTTTTGAACCATTCCTGTGACACTAGTTATAGATTCTGATTCTTTCTCTTCAGGTTTACTGTACCCCTTGGACCTTCTTATTGACTATGAAACATAGAAATTGCATCGGAATTAAATAGAAAAGGCAAAATTCCGACTAAGTACACGAAGACTGACTCTTCTTACTGACTATGTTTTGAACCATTCCTGTGACATTAGTTACAGATTCCGATGCTACACTCCAGGTTTACTGTATCCCTAGGACCTTCTTATTGACGATGAAACACAGAAATTGCATCGGAATTAAATAGAAAAGGCACATTGCCGACTTAAGTACAAGAGGACTGACTCTTCTTACTGACTATTATTTGATCCATTCCTTTAACACTAGTTATAGATTCCGATGCTTCACTTCAGGTGTACTGTATCCCTTGGACCTTCTTATTGACAATGAAACACAGAAATTGCATCGGAATTAAATAAAAAAGGGAAAATACGACTTAAGTACACGAAGACTGACTCCTCTTACTGTCTATGATTTGAACCATTTTTGTGACACTAGTTATAGATTCCGATGCTACACTCCAGGTTTACTGTATCCCTTGGACCATCTTATTGACGATGAAACACAGAAATTGCATCGGAATTAAATACAAAAGGCACAATGCCGACTTAAGGACAAGAAGATTGACTCTTCTTTCTGACTTTGTTTTGAACCATTCCTGTGACACTAGTTATAGTTTTCGATGCTTCACTTCAGGTTTAGTGTATCCCTCTGACTTTCTTATTGACGATGAAAAACAGAAATGGCTTCGGAATTAAATACAAAAGGCACAATGCTGACTTATGTACAAGAGGACTGACTCTTCTTACTGTCTATGTTTAGAACCATTCCTGTGACACTGGTTATAGATTCCGATGCTTCACTTGAGGTTTACTGTATCCCATGGACTATCTTATTGACGATTAATCACAAAAATTGCATCGGAATTAAATACAAAAGGCACAATGCCGAATTAAGTACAAGAAGACTGACTCTTCTTACTGTCTATGTTTTGAACCATTCCTGTGACACTAGCTATAGATTCCGATGCTTCACTTCAGGTTTAGTGTATCCCTCTGACTTTCTTATTGAAGACGAAAAACAGAAATGGCTTCGGAATTAAATACAAAAGGCACAATGCCGACTTAAGTACAAGAGGACTGCCTCTTCTTACTGTCTATGTTTAGAACCATTTCTGTGACACTGGTTATAGATTCCGATGCTTCACTTGAGGTTTACTGTATCCCTTGGACCTTCGTATTGACGATGAAACACAGAAATTGCATCGTAATTAAATACAAAAGGCACAAAGCCGACTTAAGTACATGAAGACCGACTCTTCCTACTGACTATGTTTTGAACCATTCCTGTGACACTAGTTATTGATACCAATGCTTCACTTGAGGTTTACTGTATCCCTTGGACCATCTTATTGACGAAGAAACACAAAAATTGTATCGGTATTAAATACAAAAGGCACAATGCCGACTTAAGTACATGAAGACCGACTCTTCCTACTGACTATGTTTTGAACCATTCCTGTGACACTAGTTATAGATTCCGATGTATCACTTGAGGTTAACTGTATCCCTTGGACCTTGTTGTTGACGATGAAACACAGAAATAGCATCGGAATTAAATAGAAACAGCACAATGCCGACTTAAGTACAAGAAGACTGACTCTTCTTACTGACTATGTTTTGAACCATTCCTGTGACACTAGTTATAGATTCCGATTCTTTCTCTTCAGGTTTACTGTATCCCTTGGACCTTCTTATTGACGATGAAACATTGAAATTGCATCGGAATTAAATACAAAAGGCAAAATGCCGACTTAAGTACACGAAGACTGACTCTTCTTACTGACTATGTTTTGAACCATTAATGTGACATTAGTTACAGATTCCGATGCTACACTCCAGGTTTACTGTATCCCTAGGACCTTCTTATTGACGATGAAACACAGAAATTGAATCGGAATTAAATACAAAAGGCACATTGCCGACTTAAGTACAAGAGGACTGACTCTTCTTACTGACTATTATTTGATCCATTCCTTTAACACTAGTTATAGATTCCGATGCTTCACTTCAGGTGTACTGTATCCCTTGGACCTTCTTATTGACAATGAACACAGAAATTGCATCGGAATTAAATACAAAAGGGAAAATACGACTTAAGTACACGAAGACTGACTCTTCTTACTGTCTATGATTTGAACCATTCCTGTGACACTAGTTATAGATTCCGATGCTACACTCCAGGTTTACTGTATCCCTTGGACCATCTTATTGACGATGAAACACAGAAATTGCATCGGAATTAAATACAAAAGGCACAATGCCGACTTAAGGACAAGAAGATTGACTCTTCTTACTGACTTTGTTTTGAACCATTCCTGTGACACTAGTTATAGATTTCGATGCTTCACTTCAGGTTTAGTGTATCCCTCTGACTTTCTTATTGACGATGAAAAACAGAAATGGCTTCGGAATTAAATACAAAAGGCACAATGCCGACTTATGTACAAGAGGACTGACTCTTCTTACTGTCTATGTTTAGAACCATTCCTGTGACACTGGTTATAGATTCCGATGCTTCAATTGAGGTTTACTGTATCCCATGGACTATCTTATTGACGATTAATCACAGAAATTGCATCGGAATTAAATACAAAAGGCACAATGCCGAATTAAGTACAAGAAGACTGACTCTTCTTACTGTCTATGTTTTGAACCATTCCTGTGACACTAGCTATAGATTCCGATGCTCCACTTCAGGTTTAGTGTATCCCTCTGACTTTCTTATTGAAGACGAAAAACAGAAATGGCTTCGGAATTAAATACAAAAGGCACAATGCCGACTTAAGTACAAGAGGACTGCCTCTTCTTACTGTCTATGTTTGGAACCATTTCTGTGACACTGGTTATAGATTCCGATGCTTCACTCGAGGTTTACTGTATCCTTTGGACCTTCGTATTGACGATGAAACACAGAAATTGCACCGTAATTAAATACAAAAGGCACAAAGCCGACTTAAGTACATGAAGACCGACTCTTCCTACTGACTATGTTTTGAACCATTCCTGTGACACTAGTTATTGATACCGATGCTTCACTTGAGGTTTACTGTATCCCTTGGACCTTCTTATTGACGATGAAACACAAAAATTGTATCGGTATTAAATACAAAAGGCACAATGCCGACTTAAGTACATGAAGACCGACTCTTCCTACTGACTATGTTTTGAACCATTCCTGTGACACTAGTTATAGATTCCGATGTATCACTTGAGGTTAACTGTATCCCTTGGACCTTGTTGTTGACGATGAAACACAGAAATAGCATCGGAATTAAATAGAAACAGCACAATGCCGACTTAAGTACAAGAAGACTGACTCTTCTTACTGACTATGTTTTGAACCATTCCTGTGACACTAGTTATAGATTCCGATTCTTTCTCTTCAGGTTTACTGTATCCCTTGGACCTTCTTATTGATGATGAAACATTGAAATTGCATCGGAATTAAATACAAAAGGCAAAATGCCGACTTAAGTACACGAAGACTAACTCTTCTTACTGACTATGTTTTGTACCATTCCTGTGACACTAGTTACAGATTCCGATGCTACACTCCAGGTTTACTGTATCCCTTGGACCTTCTTATTGACGATGAAACACAGAAATTGCATCGGAATTAAATAGAAAAGGCACAATGCCGACTTAAGTACAAGAGGACTGACTCTTCTTACTGACTATTATTTGATCCATTCCTGTAACACTAGTTATAGATTCCGATGGTTCACTTCAGGTTTACTGTATCCCTTGGACCTTCTTATTGACAATGAAACACAGAAATTGCATCGGAATTAAATACAAAAGGGAAAATACGACTTAAGTACACGAAGACTGACACTTCTTACTGTCTATGATTTGAACCATTCCTGTGACACTAGTTATAGATTCCGATGCTACACTCCAGGTTTATTGTATCCCTTGGACCATCTTATTGACGATGAAACACAGAAATTGCATCGGAATTAAATACAAAAGCACAATGCCGACTTAAGGACAAGAAGACTGACTCTTCCTACTGTGTATGTTTTGAACCATTCCTGTGACACTCGTTATAGATTCCGATGCTTCACTTCAGGTTTACTGTATCCCTTGGACCTTCTTATTGACGCTGAAACACAGAAGTTGAATCGGAATAAAATCAAAAGGCACAATGCCGACTTAAGTACAAGAAGACTGACTCTTCCTACTGTCTATGTTTTGAACCATTCCTGTGACACACGTTATAGATTACAATGCTTTACTTCAGGTTTACTGTATCCCTTGGACCATCTTATTGACGATGAAACACAGAAATTGCATCGGAATTAAATACAAAAATCACAATGCTGACTTAAGTACATGAAGACCGACTCTTCCTACTGATTATGTTTTGAACCCTTCCTGTGACACTAGTTATAGATTCCGATGCCTCACTTCAGGTTTACTGTATCCCTTGGACTATCTTATTGACGATTAATCACAGAAATTGCATCGGAATTGAATACAAAGGGCACAATGCCGAATTAAGTACAAGAAGACTGACTCTTCTTACTGTCTATGTTTTGAACCATTCCTGTGACACTAGCTATAGATTCCGATGCTTCACTTCAGGTTTAGTGTATCCCTCTGACTTTCTTATTGATGATGAAAAACAGAAATGGCTTCGGAATTAAATACAAAAGGCACAATGCCGACTTAAGTACATGAAGACCGACTCTTCCTACTGACTATAGTTTGAACCATTCCTGTGACACTAGTTATTGATACCGATGCTTCACTTGAGGTTTACTGTATCCCTTGGACCTTCTTATTGACGATGAAACACAAAAATTGTATCGGTATTAAATACAAAAGGCACAATGCCGACTTAAGTACATGAAGACCGACTCTTCCTACTGACTATGTTTTGAACCATTCCTGTGACACTAGTTATAGATTCCGATGTTTCACTTGAGGTTAACTTTATCCCTTGGACCTTGTTATTGACGATGAAACACAGAAATTGCATCGGAATTAAATACAAAAGGCAAAATGCCGACTTAAGTACACGAAGACTGACTCTTCTTACTGACTATGTTTTGAACCATTCCTGTGACACTAGTTACAGATTCCGATGCTACACTCCAGGTTTACTGAATCCTTTGGACCTTCTTATTGACGATGAAACACAGAAACTGCATCGGAATTAAATAGAAAAGGCACAATGCCGACTTAAGTACAAGAGGACTGACTCTTCTTACTGACTATTATTTGATTCATTCCTGTAACACTAGTTATAGATTCCGATGCTTCACTTCAGGTTTACTGTATCCCTTGGACCTTCTTATTGACAATGAAACACAGAAATTGCATTGGAATTAAATACAAAACTGAAAATACGACTTAAGTACACGAAGACTGACACTTCTTACTGTCTATGATATGAACCATTCCTGTGACACTAGCTATAGATTCCGATGCTTCACTTCTGGTTTAGTGTATCCCTCTGACTTTCTTATTGATGATGAAAAACAGAAATGGCTTCGGAATTAAATACAAAAGGCACAATGCCGTCATAAGTACAAGAGGACTGACTCTTCTTACTGTCTATGTTTAGAACCATTCCTGTGACACTGGTTATAGATTCAATGCTTCACTTGAGGTTTACTATATCCCTTGGACCTTCTTATTGACGATGAAACACAGAAATTGCATCGTAATTAAATATAAAAGGCACAATGCCGACTTAAGTACATGAAGACCGACTCTTCCTGCTGACTATGTTTTGAACCATTCCTGTGACACTAGTTATTGATACCGATGCTTCACTTGAGGTTTACTGTATCCCTTAAACCTTCTTATTGACGATGAAACACAAAAATTGTATCGGTATTAAATACAAAAGGCACAATGCCGACTTAAGTACATGAAGACCGACTCTTCCTACTGACTATGTTTTGAACCATTCCTGTGACACTAGTTATTGATAAAGATGCTACACTCCAGGTTTATTGTATCCCTTGGATCATCTTATTGACGATTAAACACAGAAATTGCATCGGAATTAAATACAAAAGGCACAATGCCGACTTAAGGACAAGAAGACTGACTCTTCCTACTGTGTATGTTCTGAATCATTCCTGTGACACTCGTTATAGATTCCGATGCTTCACTTCAGGTTTACTGTATCCCTTGGACCTTCTTATTGACGCTGAAACACAGAAGTTGAATCGGAATAAAATCAAAAGGCACAATGCCGACTTAAGTACAAGAAGACTGACTCTTCCTACTGTCTATGTTTTGAACCATTCCTGTGACACTCGTTATAGATTACAATGCTTTACTTCAGGTTTACTGTATCCCTTGGACCTTCTTATTGACGATGAAACACAGAAATTGCATCGGAATTAAATACAAAAGGGACAATGCTGACTTAAGTACATGAAGACCGACTCTTCCTACTGATTATGTTTTGAACCCTTCCTGTGATACTAGTTATAGATTCCGATGCCTCACTTCAGGTTTACTGTATCCCTTGGACTATCTTATTGACGATTAATCACAGAAATTGCATCGGAATTGAATACAAAGGGCACAATGCCGAATTAAGTACAAGAAGACTGACTCTTCTTACTGTCTATGTTTTGAACCATTCCTGTGACACTAGCTATAGATTCCGATGCTTCACTTCAGGTTTAGTGTATCCCTCTGACTTTCTTATTGAAGATGAAAAACAGAAATGGCTTCGGAATTAAATACAAAAGGCACAATGCCGACTTAAGTACATGAAGACCGACTCTTCCTACTGACTATGTTTTGAACCATTCCTGTGACACTAGTTATAGATTCCGGTGTTTCACTTGAGGTTAACTTTATCCCTTGGACCTTGTTATTGACGATGAAACACAGAAATTGCATCGGAATTAAATACAAAAGGCAAAATGCCGACTTAAGTACACGAAGACTGACTCTTCTTACTGACTATGTTTTGAACCATTCCTGTGACACTAGTTACAGATTACGATGCTACACTCCAGGTTTCCTGTATCCCTTGGACCTTCTTATTGACGATGAAACACAGAAACTGCATCGGAATTAAATAGAAAAGGCACAATGCCGACTTAAGTACAAGAGGACTGACTCTTCTTACTGACTATTATTTGATCCATTCCTGTAACACTAGTTATAGATTCCGATGCTTCACTTCAGGTTTACTGTATCCCTTGGACCTTCTTATTGACAATGAAACACAGAAATTGCATCGGAATTAAATACAAAAGGGAAAATACGACTTAAGTACACGAAGACTGACACTTCTTACTGTCTATGATTTGAACCATTCCTGTGACACTAGTTATAGATTCCGATGCTACACTCCAGGTTTATTGTATCCCTTGGACCATCTTATTGACGATGAAACACAGAAATTGCATCGGAATTAAATACAAAAGGCACAATGCCGACTTAAGGACAAGAAGACTGACTCTTCCTACTGTGTATGTTTTGAACCATTCCTGTGACACTGGTTATAGATTCCGATGCTTCACTTCAGGTTTACTGTATCCCTTGGACCTTCTTATTGACGCTGAAACACAGAAGTTGAATCGGAATAAAATCAAAAGGCACAATGCCGACTTAAGTACATGAAGACCGACTCTTCCTACTGATTATGTTTTGAACCATTCCTGTGACACTAGTTATAGATTCCGATGCCTCACTTCAGGTTTACTGTATCCCTTGGACTATCTTATTGACGATTAATCACAGAAATTGCATCGGAATTGAATACAAAGGGCACAATGCCGAATTAAGTACAAGAAGACTGACTCTTCTTACTGTCTATGTTTTGAACCATTCCTGTGACACTAGCTATAGATTCCAATGCTTCACTTCAGGTTTAGTGTATCCCTCTGACTTTCTTATTGATGATGAAAAACAGAAATGGCTTCGGATTTAAATACAAAAGTCACAATGCCGTCTTAAGTACAAGAGGACTGACTCTTCTTACTGTCTATGTTTAGAACCATTCCTGTGACACTGGTTATAGATTCCGATGCTTCACTTGAGGTTTACTGTATCCCTTGGACCTTCTTATTGACGATGATACACAGAAATTGCATCGTAATTAAATACAAAAGGCACAATGTCGACTTAAGTACATGAAGAGCGACTCTTCCTACTGACTGTAGTTTGAACCATTAATGTGACACTAGATATTGATACCGATGCTTCACTTGAGGTTTACTGTATCCCTTGGACCTTCTTATTGACGATGAATCATAAAAATTGTATCGGTTTTAAATACAAAAGGCACAATGCCGACTTAAGTACATGAAGACCGACTCTTCCCACTGACTATGTTTTGAACCATTCCTGTGACACTAGTTATAGATTACGATGTTTCACTTGAGGTTAACTTTATCCCTTGGACCTTGTTATTGACGATGAAACACAGAAATTGCATCGGAATTAAATACTAAAGGCACAATGCCGACTTAAGTATAAGAATACTGACTCATCTCACTGTCTATGCTTTGTACCATTCCTGTGACACTAGTTATAAATTCCGATGCTTCGCTCCAGGATTACTGTATCCCTTGGACCTTCTTATTGATGATGAAACATAGAGATTGCATCGGAATTTAATACAAAAGGCAAAATGCCGACTTAAGTACACGAAGACTGACTCTTCTTACTGTCTATGTTTTGAACCATTCCTGTGACACTAGTTACAGATTCCGATGCTACACTCCAGGTTTACTGTATCCCTTGGACCTTCTTATTGACGATGAAATACAGAAATTGCATCGGAATTAAATACAAAAGGCACAATACCGACTTAAGGACAAGAATACTGACTATTCCTACTGACTTTGTTTTGAACCATTTGTGTGACACTAGTTATAGATTCCGATGCTTCACTTCAGGTTTACTGTATCCCTTGGACCTTCTTATTGACGATGAAACACAGAAATTGCATCGGAATTAAATACAAAATGCACAATGCCGACTTAAGTACAGGAAGACTTACTCTTCTTACTGTCCATGTTTCGAACCAATCCTTTGACACTAGTTATAGATTCCGATGCTTCACTCCAGGTTTACTGTATCCCTTGGACCTTGTTATTGACGATGAAACACAGAAATAACATCGGAATAAAAAAGAAAAGGCACAATGCCGACATAAGTACAAGAAGACTGACTCTTCTTACTGACTATGTTTTGAACCATTCCTGTGACACTAGTTATAGATTCCGATGCTTCACTTCAGGTTTACTGTACCCCTTTTACCTTCTTATTGACGATGAAACATAGAAATTGCATCGGAATTAAATACAAAAGGCAAAATGCCGGCTTAAGTACACGAAGACTGACTCTTTTTACTGTCTATGTTTTGAACCATTCCTGTGACACTAGTTACAGATTCCGATGCTACACTCCAGAGTTACTGTATCCCTTGGACCATCTTATTGACGATGAAACACAGAAATTGCATCGGAATTAAATAGAAAAAGCACAATGCCGACTTAAGTACAAGAAGACTGACTCTTCTTACTGACTATGTTTTGAACCATTCCTGTGACACTAGTTATAGATTCCGATGCTACACTCCAGGTTTTTTTGTATCCCTTGGACCATCTTATTGACGATGAAACACAGAAATTGCATCGGAATTAAATACAAAAGGCCCAATGCCGACTTAAGGACAAGAAGACTGACTCTTCCTACTGTGTATGTTTTGAACCATTCCTGTGACACTCGTTATAGATTCCGATGCTTCACTTCTGGTTTACTGTATCCCTTGGACCTTCTTATTGACGATGAAACACAGAAATAGCATCGGAATTAAATACAAAAGGCACAATGCTGACTTAAGTACATGAAGACCGACTCTTCCTACTGATTATGTTTTGAACCATTCCTGTGACACTAGTTATAGATTCCGATGCCTCACTTCAGGTTTACTGTATCCCTTGGACTATCTTATTGACGATTAATCACAGAAATTGCATCGGAATTGAATACAAAGGGCACAATGCCGAATTAAGTACATGAAGAGTGACTCTTCTTACTGTCTATGTTTTGAACCATTCCTGTGACACTAGCTATAGATTCCGATGCTTCACTTCAGGTTTAGTGTATCCCTCTGACTTTCTTTTTGATGATGAAAAACAGAAATGGCTTCAGAATTAAATACAAAAGGCACAATGCCGACTTAAGTACAAGAGGACTGACTCTTCTTACTGTCTATGATTAGAACCATTCCTGTGACACTGGTTATAGATTTCGATGCTTCACTTGAGGTTTACTGTATCCCTTGGACCTTCTTATTGACGATGATACACAGAAATTGCATCGTAATTAAATACAAAAGGCACAATGCCGACTTAAGTTCATGAAGACCGACTCTTCCTACTGACTATAGTTTGAACCATTCCTGTGACACTAGTTATTGATACCGATGCTTCACTTGAGGTTTACTGTATCCCTTGTACCTTCTTATTGACGATGAAACACAGAAATTGCATCGGAATTAAATACAAAAGGCACAATGCCGACTTAAGGACAAGAAGACTGACTCTTCCTACTGTGTATGTTTTGAACCATTCCTGTGACACTCGTTATAGATTCCGATGCTTCACTTCAGGTTTACTGTATCCCTTGGACCTTCTTATTGACGCTGAAACACAGAAGTTGAATCGGAATCAAATCAAAAGGCACAATGCCGACTTAAGTACAAGAAGACTGACTCTTCCTACTGTGTATGTTTTGAACCATTCCTGTGACACTCGTTATAGATTCCGATGCTTCACTTCAGGTTTACTGTATCCCTTGGACCTTCTTATTGACGATGAAACACAGAAATTGCATCGGAATGAAATACAAAAGGCACAATGCTGACTTAAGTACATGAAGACCGACTCTTCCTACTGATTATGTTTGAACCATTCCTGTGACACTAGTTATAGATTCCGATGCCTCACTTCAGGTTCACTGTATCCCTTGGACTATCTTATTGACGATTAATCACAGAAATTGCATCGGAATTGAATACAAAGGGCACAATGCCGAATTAAGTACAAGAAGACTGACTCTTCTTACTGTCTATGTTTTGAACCATTCCTGTGACACTAGCTATAGATTCCAATGCTTCACTTCAGGTTTAGTGTATCCCTCTGACTTTCTTATTGATGATGAAAAACAGAAATGGCTTCGGATTTAAATACAAAAGTCACAATGCCGTCTTAAGTACAAGAGGACTGACTCTTCTTACTGTCTATGTTTAGAACCATTCCTGTGACACTGGTTATAGATTCCGATGCTTCACTTGAGGTTTACTGTATCCCTTGGACCT
This sequence comes from Schistocerca serialis cubense, assembly GCF_023864345.2. Taxonomy (NCBI): domain Eukaryota; kingdom Metazoa; phylum Arthropoda; class Insecta; order Orthoptera; family Acrididae; genus Schistocerca; species Schistocerca serialis. The sequence continues at coordinate 182,511,608 of NC_064649.1, read as the reverse complement.
TCTTATTGACGATGATACACAGAAATTGCATCGTAATTAAATACAAAAGGCACAATGTCGACTTAAGTACATGAAGAGCGACTCTTCCTACTGACTGTAGTTTGTACCATTAATGTGACACTAGATATTGATACCGATGCTTCACTTGAGGTTTACTGTATCCCTTGGACCTTCTTATTGACGATGAATCATAAAAATTGTATCGGTTTTAAATACAAAAGGCACAATGCCGACTTAAGTACATGAAGACCGACTCTTCCCACTGACTATGTTTTGAACCATTCCTGTGACACTAGTTATAGATTACGATGTTTCACTTGAGGTTAACTTTATCCCTTGGACCTTGTTATTGACGATGAAACACAGAAATTGCATCGGAATTAAATACTAAAGGCACAATGCCGACTTAAGTATAAGAATACTGACTCATCTCACTGTCTATGCTTTGTACCATTCCTGTGACACTAGTTATAAATTCCGATGCTTCGCTCCAGGTTTACTGTATCCCTTGGACCTTCTTATTGATGATGAAACATAGAGATTGCATCGGAATTTAATACAAAAGGCAAAATGCCGACTTAAGTACACGAAGACTGACTCTTCTTACTGTCTATGTTTTGAACCATTCCTGTGACACTAGTTACAGATTCCGATGCTACACTCCAGGTTTACTGTATCCCTTGGACCTTCTTATTGACGATGAAATACAGAAATTGCATCGGAATTAAATACAAAAGGCACAATACCGACTTAAGGACAAGAATACTGACTATTCCTACTGACTTTGTTTTGAACCATTTGTGTGACACTAGTTATAGATTCCGATGCTTCACTTCAGGTTTACTGTATCCCTTGGACCTTCTTATTGACGATGAAACACAGAAATTGCATCGGAATTAAATACAAAATGCACAATGCCGACTTAAGTACAGGAAGACTTACTCTTCTTACTGTCCATGTTTCGAACCAATCCTTTGACACTAGTTATAGATTCCGATGCTTCACTCCAGGTTTACTGTATCCCTTGGACCTTGTTATTGACGATGAAACACAGAAATAACATCGGAATAAAAAAGAAAAGGCACAATGCCGACATAAGTACAAGAAGACTGACTCTTCTTACTGACTATGTTTTGAACCATTCCTGTGACACTAGTTATAGATTCCGATGCTTCACTTCAGGTTTACTGTACCCCTTTTACCTTCTTATTGACGAAGAAACATAGAAATTGCATCGGAATTAAATACAAAAGGCAAAATGCCGGCTTAAGTACACGAAGACTGACTCTTCTTACTGTCTATGTTTTGAACCATTCCTGTGACACTAGTTACAGATTCCGATGCTACACTCCAGATTTACTGTATCCCTTGGACCATCTTATTGACGATGAAACACAGAAATTGCATCGGAATTAAATAGAAAAAGCACAATGCCGACTTAAGTACAAGAAGACTGACTCTTCTTACTGACTATGTTTTGAACCATTCCTGTGACACTAGTTATAGATTCCGATGCTACACTCCAGGTTTTTTTGTATCCCTTGGACCATCTTATTGACGATGAAACACAGAAATTGCATCGGAATTAAATACAAAAGGCCCAATGCCGACTTAAGGACAAGAAGACTGACTCTTCCTACTGTGTATGTTTTGAACCATTCCTGTGACACTCGTTATAGATTCCGATGCTTCACTTCTGGTTTACTGTATCCCTTGGACCTTCTTATTGACGATGAAACACAGAAATAGCATCGGAATTAAATACAAAAGGCACAATGCTGACTTAAGTACATGAAGACCGACTCTTCCTACTGATTATGTTTTGAACCATTCCTGTGACACTAGTTATAGATTCCGATGCCTCACTTCAGGTTTACTGTATCCCTTGGACTATCTTATTGACGATTAATCACAGAAATTGCATCGGAATTGAATACAAAGGGCACAATGCCGAATTAAGTACATGAAGAGTGACTCTTCTTACTGTCTATGTTTTGAACCATTCCTGTGACACTAGCTATAGATTCCGATGCTTCACTTCAGGTTTAGTGTATCCCTCTGACTTTCTTTTTGATGATGAAAAACAGAAATGGCTTCAGAATTAAATACAAAAGGCACAATGCCGACTTAAGTACAAGAGGACTGACTCTTCTTACTGTCTATGATTAGACCATTCCTGTGACACTGGTTATAGATTTCGATGCTTCACTTGAGGTTTACTGTATCCCTTGGACCTTCTTATTGACGATGATACACAGAAATTGCATCGTAATTAAATTCAAAAGGCACAATGCCGACTTAAGTTCATGAAGACCGACTCTTCCTACTGACTATAGTTTGAACCATTCCTGTGACACTAGTTATTGATACCGATGCTTCACTTGAGGTTTACTGTATCCCTTGTACCTTCTTATTGACGATGAAACACAGAAATTGCATCGGAATTAAATACAAAAGGCACAATGCCGACTTAAGGACAAGAAGACTGACTCTTCCTACTGTGTATGTTTTGAACCATTCCTGTTACACTCGTTATAGATTCCGATGCTTCACTTCAGGTTTACTGTATCCCTTGGACCTTCTTATTGACGCTGAAACACAGAAGTTGAATCGGAATCAAATCAAAAGGCACAATGCCGACTTAAGTACAAGAAGACTGACTCTTCCTACTGTGTATGTTTTGAACCATTCCTGTGACACTCGTTATAGATTCCGATGCTTCACTTCAGGTTTACTGTATCCCTTGGACCTTCTTATTGACGATGAAACACAGAAATTGCATCGGAATGAAATACAAAAGGCACAATGCTGACTTAAGTACATGAAGACCGACTCTTCCTACTGATTATGTTTGAACCATTCCTGTGACACTAGTTATAGATTCCGATGCCTCACTTCAGGTTCACTGTATCCCTTGGACTATCTTATTGACGATTAATCACAGAAATTGCATCGGAATTGAATACAAAGGGCACAATGCCGAATTAAGTACAAGAAGACTGACTCTTCTTACTGTCTATGTTTTGAACCATTCCTGTGACACTAGCTATAGATTCCGATGCTTCACTTCAGGTTTAGTGTATCCCTCTGACTTTCTTATTGATGATGAAAAACAGAAATGGCTTCGGAATTAAATACAAATAGCACAATGCCGACTTAAGTACAAGAGGACTGACTCTTCTTACTGTCTATGTTTAGAACCATTCCTGTGACACTGGTTATAGATTCCGATGCTTCACTTGAGGTTTACTGTATCCCTTGGACCTTCTTATTGACGATGATACACAGAAATTGCATCGTAATTAAATACAAAAGGCACAATGCCGACTTAAGTACATGAAGACCGACTCTTCCTACTGACTATGTTTTGAACCATTCCTGTGACACTAGTTATAGATTCCGATGTTTCACTTGAGGTTAACTTTATCCCTTGGACCTTGTTATTGACGTTGAAACACAGAAATTGCATCGGAATTAAATACTAAAGGCACAATGCCGACTTAAGTATAAGAAGACTGACTCTTCTCACTGTCTATGCTTTGAACCATTCCTGTGACACTAGTTATAAATTCCGATGCTTCGCTCCAGGTTTACTGTATCCCTTGGACCTTCTTATTGATGATGAAACATAGAAATTGCATCGGAATTTAATACAAAAGGCAAAATGCCGACTTAAGTACACGAAGACTGACTCTTCTTACTGTCTATGTTTTGAACCATTCCTGTGACACTAGTTACAGATTCCGATGCTACACTCCAGGTTTACTGTATCCCTTGGACCTTCTTATTGACGATGAAATACAGAAATTGCATCGGAATTAAATACAAAAGGCACAATACCGACTTAAGGACAAGAAGACTGACTATTCCTACTGACTTTGATTTGAACCATTAGTGTGACACTAGTTATAGATTCCGATGCTTCACTTCAGGTTTACTGTATCCCTTGGACCTTCTTATTGACGATGAAACACAGAAATTGCATCGGAATTAAATACAAAATGCACAATGCCGACTTAAGTACAAGAAGACTTACTCTTCTTACTGTCTATGTTTCGAACCATTCCATTGACACTAGTTATAGATTCCGATGCTTCACTCCAGGTTTACTGTATCCCTTGGACCTTGTTATTGACGATGAAACACAGAAATAGCATCGGAATAAAAAAGAAAAGGCACAATGCCGACTTAAGTATAAGAAGACTGACTGTGCTTACTGACTATGCTTTGAACCATTCCTGTGACACTTGTTATAGATTCCGATGCTTCACTTCAGGTTTACTGTACCCCTTGGACCTTCTTTTTGACGATGAAACATAGAAATTGCATCGGAATTAAATACAAAAGGCAAAATGCCGGCTTAAGTACACGAAGACTGACTCTTCTTACTGTCTATGTTTTGAACCGTTCCTGTGACACTAGTTACAGATTCCGATGCTACACTCCAGATTTACTGTATCCCTTAGACCACCTTATTGACGATGAAACACAGAAATTGCATCGGAATTAAATACAAAAGGCACAATGCCGACTTAAGGACAAGAAGATTGACTCTTCTTACTGACTTTGTTTTGAACCATTCCTGTGACACTAGTTATAGATTCCGATGCTTCACTTCAGGTTTACTGTATCCCTTGGAACTTCTTATTGACGCTGAAACACAGAAATTGAATCGGAATTAAATACAAAAGGCACAATGCCGTCTATAGTACAAGAAGGCTGACTCTTCCTACTGTCTATGTTTGAACCATTCCTGTGACAGTCGTTATAGATTTCGATGCTTTACTTCAGGTTTACTGTATCCCTTGGACCTTCTTATTGATGATGAAACATAGAAATTGCTTCGGAATTAAATACAAAAGGCACAATGCCGAATAAATTACAAGAAGACTGACTCTTCTTACTGTCTATGTTTTGAACCATTCCTGTGAAACTAGCTATAGATACCGATGCTTCATTTCAGGTTTAGTGTATCCCTCTGACTTTCTTATTGACGATGAAACACAGAAATGGCTTCGGAATTAAATACAAAAGGCACAATGCCGACTTAAGTACAACAGGACTGACTCTTCTTACTGTCTATGTTTGAACCATTCCTGTGACACTGGTTATAGATTCCGATGCTTCACTTGAGGTTTACTGTATCCCTTGGACCTTCTTCTTGACGATGAAACACAGAAATTGCATCGGAATTAAATACAAAATGCACAATGCCGACTTAAGTACATGAAGACCGACTCTTCCTACTGACTATGTTTTGAACCATTCCTGTGACACTAGTTATTGATACCGATGCTTCACTTGAGGTTTACTGTATCCCTTGGGCCTTCGTATTGACGATGAAACACAAAAATTGCATCGGAATTAAATACTAAAGGCACAATGCCGACTTAAGTACAAGAAGACTGACTCTTCTTACTGTCTATGTTTTGAACCATTCCTGTGACACTTGTTATAGATTCCGATGCTTCGCTCCAGGTTTACTGTATCCCTTGGACCTTCTTATTGACAATGAAACACAGAAATTGCATCGGAATTAAATACAAAAAGCACAATGCCGACTTAAGTACAAGAAGACTGACTCTTCTTACTGACTATGTTTGAACCATTCCTGTGACACTAGCTATAGATTCCGATGCTTCACTTCAGGTTTACTGTATCCCTCTGACCTTCTTGTTGACGATGAAGCACAGAAATTGCATCGGAATTAAATACAATAGGCACAATGCCGACTTAAGTACAAGAAGACTGACTCTTCTTACTGTCTATGTTTTGAACCATTCCATTGACACTAGTTATAGATTCCGATGCTTCACTCCAGGTTTACTGTATCCCTTGGACCTTGTTATTGACGATGAAACACAGAAATTGCAGCGGAATTAAATAGAAAAGGCACAATGCCGACTTAAGTACAAGAAGACTGACTCTTCTTACTGACTATGCTTTGAACCATACCTGTGACACTAGTTATAGATTTCGATGCTTCTCTTCAGGTTTACTGTACCCCTTGAACCTTCTTATTGATGATGAAACATAGAAATTGCATCGGAATTAAATACAAAAGGCAAAATGCCGTCTTAAGTACATGAAGACTGACTCTTCTTACTGTCTATGTTTGAACCATTCCTGTGACACTAGTTACAGATTCCGATGCTACACTCCAGATTTACTGTATCCCTTGGACTTTCTTATTGACGATGAAACACAGAAAATGCATCGGAATTAAATACAAAAGGCACAATGCCGACTTAAGGACCAGAAGACTGACTATTCCTACTGACTTTGTTTTGAACCATTAGTGTGACACTAGTTATAGATTCCGATGCTTCACTTCAGGTTTACTGTATCCCTTGGACCTTCTTATTTACGATGAAACACAGAAATTGCATCGGAATTAAATACAAAAGGCACAATGCCGACTTAAGTACAAGGAGACTGGCTCTTCTTACTGTCTATGTTTTGAACCATTCCTGTGACACTAGTTACAGATTCCGATACTTCGCTCCAGGTTTACTGTATCCCTTGGACCTTCTTATTGAAAATGAAACACAGAAATTGCATCGGAATTAAATACAAAAAGCACAATGCCGACTTAAGAACAAGAAGACTGACTATTCTTAATGACTATGTTTGAACCATTCCTGTGACACTAGCTATAGATTCCGATGAATCACTTCAGGTTTACTGTATCCCTCTGACTTCTTATTGACGATGAAACACAGAAATTGCATCGGAATTAAATACAATAGGCACAATGCCGACTTAAGTACAAGAAGACTGACTCTTCTTACTGTCTATGTTTTGAACCATTCCTGTGACACTAGTTACAGATTCCGATACTTCGCTCCAGGTTTACTGTATCCCTTGGACCTTCTTATTGAAAATGAAACACAGAAATTGCATCGGAATTAAATACAAAAAGCACAATGCCGACTTAAGAACAAGAAGACTGACTCTTCTTAATGACTATGTTTGAACCAATCCTGTGACACTAGCTATAGATTCCGATGAATCACTTCAGGTTTACTGTATCCCTCTGCCCTTCTTATTGACGATGAAACACAGAAATTGCATCGGAATTAAATACAATAGGCACAATGCCGACCTAAGTACAAGAAGACTGACTCTTCTTACGGACTATGATTTGAACCATTCCTGTGACACTAGTTATAGATTCCGATGCTTCACTTGAGGTTTACTGTATCCCTTGGACCTTGTTATTGACGATGAAACACAGAAATTGCAGCGGAATTAAATAGAAAAGGCACAATGCCGACTTAAGTACAAGAAGACTGACTCTTCTTACTGACTATGTTTTGAACCATTCCTGTGACACTAGTTATAGATTTCGATGCTTCCCTTCAGGTTTACTGTACCCCTTGAACCTTCTAATTGATGATGAAACATAGAAATTGCATCGGAATTAAATACAAAAGGCAAAATGCCGACTTAAGTACACGAAGACTGACTCTTCTTACTGTCTATGTTTTGAACCATTCCTGTGACACTAGTTACAGATTCCGGTACTACACTCCAGGTTTACTGTATCCCTTGGACCTTCTTATTGACGATGAAACACAGAAATTGCATCGGAATTAAATAGAAAAGGCACAATGCCGACTTAAGTACAAGAGGACTGACTCTTCTTACTGACTATGATTTGAACCATTCCTGTAACACTAGTTATAGATTCCGATGCTTCACTTCAGGTTTACTGTATCCTTTGGACCTTCTTATTGACGATGAAACACAGAAATTGCATCGGAATTAAATACAAAAGGCAAAATGCCGACGTAAGTACACGAAGACTGACTCTTCTTACTGTCTATGTTTTGAACCATTCCTGTGACACTAGTTATAGATTCCGATGCTACACTCAGGTTTACTGCATTCCTTAGACCATCTTATTGACGATGAAACACAGAAATTGCATCGGAATTAAATACAAAAGGCACAATGCCGACTTAAGGACAAGAAGACTGACGCTTCCTACTGTGTATGTTTTGAACCATTCCTGTGACACTCGTTATAGATTCCGATGTTTCACTTCAGGTTTACTGTATCCCTTGGACTATCTTATTGACGATTAATCACAGAAATTGCATCGGAATTGAATACAAAAGGCACAATGCCGAATTAAGTGCAAGAAGACTGACTCTTCTTACTATCTATGTTTTGAACCATTCCTGTGACACTAGCTATAGATTCCGATGCTTCACTTCAGGTTTAGTGTATCCCTCTGACTTTCTTATTGACGATGAAAAACAGAAATGGCTTCGGAATTAAATACAAATGGCACAATGCCGACTTAAGTACAAGAGGACTGACTCTTCTTACTGTCTATGTTTAGAACCATTCCTGTGACACTGGTTATAGATTCCGATGCTTCACTTGAGGTTTACTGTATCCCTTGGACCTTCTTATTGACGATGAAACACAGAAATTGCATCGTAATTAAATACAAAAGGCGCAATGCCGACTTAAGTACATGAAGACCGACTCTTCCTACTGACTATGTTTTGAACCATTCCTGTGACACTAGTTATAGATTCCGATGTTTCACTTGAGGTTAACTTTATCCCTTGGACCTTGTTATTGACGTTGAAACACAGAAATTGCATCGGAATTAAATACTAAAGGCACAATGCCGATTTAAGTATAAGAAGACTGACCCTTCTCACTGTCTATGCTTTGAACCATTCCTGTGACACTAGTTATAAATTCCGATGCTTCGTTCCAGGTTTACTGTATCCCTTGGACCTTCTTATTGACGATGAAACACAGAAATTGCATCGGAATTAAATACAAAAGGCACAATGCCGACTTAAGGACAAGAAGACTGACTCTTCCTACTGTCAATGTTTGAACCATTCCTGTGACAGTCGTTATAGATTAAGATGCTTTACTTCAGGTTTACTGTATCCCTTGGACCTTCTTATTGATGATGAAACATAGAAATTGCATCGGAATTAAATACAAAAGGCACAATGCCTAATTAATTACAAGAAGACTGACTCTTCTTACTGTCTATGTTTTGAACCATTCCTGTGAAACTAGCTATAGATACCGATGCTTCACTTCAGGTTTAGTGTATCCCTCTAACTTTCTTATTGACGATGAAACACAGAAATTGCATCGGAATTAAATACAAAATGCACAATGCCGACTTAAGTACATGAAGACCGACTCTTCCTACTGACTATGTTTTGAACCATTCCTGTGACACTAGTTATTGATACCGATGCTTCACTTGAGGTTTACTGTATCCCTTGGACCTTCTTATTGACGATGAAACACAAAAATTGCATCGGAAATAAATACTAAAGGCACAATGCCGACTTAAGTACAAGAAGACTGACTCTTCTTACTGTCTATGTTTTGAACCATTCCTGTGACACTTGTTATAGATTCCGATGCTTCGCTCCAGGTTTACTGTATCCCTTGGACCTTCTTATTGACAATGAAACACAGAAATTGCATCGGAATTGAATACAAAAAGCACAATGCCGACTTAAGTACAAGAAGACTGACTCTTCTTACTGTCTATGTTTTGAACCATTCCATTGACACTAGTTATAGATTCCGATGCTTCACTTCAGTTTTACTGTATCCCTTGGACCTTGTTATTGACGATGAAACACAGAAATTGCAGCGGAATTAAATAGAAAAGGCACAATGCCGACTTAAGTACAAGAAGACTGACTATTCTTACTGACTATGTTTTGAATCATTCCTGTGACACTAGTTATAGATTTCGATGCTTCTCTTCAGGTTTACTGTACCCCTTGAACCTTCTTATTGATGATGTAACATAGAAATTGCATCGGAATTTAATACAAAAGGCAAAATGCCGTCTTAAGTACATGAAGACTGACTCTTCTTACTGTCTATGTTTGAACCATTCCTGTGACACTAGTTACAGATTCCGATGCTACACTCCAGGTTTACTGTATCCCTTGGACCTTCTTATTGACGATGAAACACAGAAAATGCATCGGAATTAAATACAAAAGGCACAATGCCGACTTAAGGACCAGAAGACTGACTATTCATACTGACTTTGTTTTGAACCATTAGTGTGACACTAGTTATAGATTCCCATGCTTCACTTCAGGTTTACTGTATCCCTTGGACCTACTTATTTACGATGAAACACAGAAATTGCATCGGAATTAAATACAAAAAGCACAATGCCGACTTAAGTACAAGGAGACTGACTCTTCCTACTGCCTATGTTTTGAACCATTCCTGTGACACTAGTTATAGATTCCGATGCCTCACTTCAGGTTTACTGTACCCTTTGGACCTTCTTATTGACAATGAAACATAGAAATTGCATCGGAATTAAATACAAAAAGCACAGTGCCGACTTAAGAACAAGAAGACTGACTATTCTTAATGACTATGTTTGAACCATTCCTGTGACACTAGCTATAGATTCCGATGAATCACTTCAAGTTTACTGTATCCCTCTGACTTCTTATTGACGATGAAACACAGAAATTGCATCGGAATTAAATACAATAGGCACAATGCCGACTTCAGTACAAGAAGACTGACTCTTCTTACTGTCTATGTTTTGAACCATTCCTGTGACACTAGTTACAGATTCCGATGCTTCGCTCCAGGTTTACTGTATCCCTTGGACCTTCTTATTGAAAATGAAACACAGAAATTGCATCGGAATTAAATACAAAAAGCACAATGCCGACTTAAGAACATGAAGACTGACTCTTCTTAATTACTATGTTTGAACCATTCCTGTGACACTAGCTATAGATTCCGATGAATCACTTCAGGTTTACTGTATCCCTCTGACCTTCTTATTGACGAAGAAACACAGAAATTGCATCGGAATTAAATACAATAGGCACAATGCCGACTTAAGTACAAGAAGACTGACTCTTCTTACGGACTATGATTTGAACCATTCCTGTGACACTAGTTATAGATTCCGATGCTTCACTTGAGGTTTACTGTATCCCTTGGACCTTGTTATTGACGATGAAACACAGAAATTGCAGCGGAATTAAATAGAAAAGGCAAAATGTCGACTTAAGTACAAGAAGACTGACTCTTCTTACTGACTATGTTTGAACCATTCCTGTGACACTAGTTATAGATTTCGATGTTTCCCTTCAGGTTTACTGTACCCCTTGAACCTTCTTATTGATGATGAAACATAGAAATTGCATCGGAATTAAATACAAATGGCAAAATGCCGACTTAAGTACACGAAGACTGACTCTTCTTACTGTCTATGTTTTGAACCATTCCTGTGTCACTAGTTACAGATTCCGATGCTACACTCCAGGTTTACTGTATCCCTTGGACCTTCTTATTGACGATGAAACACAGAAATTCCATCGGAATTAAATACAAAAGGTACAATGCCGACTTAAGGACCAGAAGACTGACTATTCCTTCTGACTTTGCTTTGAACCATTAGTGTGACACTAGTTATAGATTCCGATGCTTCACTTCAGGTTTACTGTATCCCTTGGACCTTCTTATTGACGATGAAACACAGAAATTGCATCGGAATTAAATACAAAAAGCACAATGCCGACTTAAGAACAAGAAGACTGACTATTCTTAATGACTATGTTTGAACCATTCATGTGACACTAGCTATAGATTCCGATGAATCACTTCAGGTTTACTGTATCCCTCTGACTTCTTATTGACGATGAAACACAGAAATTGCATCGGAATTAAATACAATAGGCAAAATGCCGACTTAAGTACAAGAAGACTGACTCTTCTTACTGTCTATGTTTTGAACCATTCCATTGACACTAGTTATAGATTCCGATGCTTCACTCCAGGTTTACTGTATCCCTTGGACGTTGTTATTGACGATGAAACACAGAAATAGCATCGGAATTAAATAGCAGAGGCACAATGCCGACTTCAGTACAAGAAGACTGACTCTTCTTACTGACTATAATTTGAACCATTACTGTGACACTAGTTATGGATTCCGATGCTTCACTTCAGGTTTACTGTACCCCTTGGACCTTCTTATTGACGATGAAACATAGAAATTGCATCGGAATTAAATACAAAAGACAAAATGCCGACTTAAGTACACTAAGACTGACCCTTCTTACTGTCTATGTTTTGAACCATTCCTGTGACACTAGTTACAGATTCCGGTACTACACTCCAGGTTTACTGTATCCCTTGGACCTTCTTATTGACGATGAAACACAGAAATTGCATCGGAATTAAATAGAAAAGGCACAATGCCGACTTAAGTACAAGAGGACTGACTCTTCTTACTGACTATGATTTGAACCATTCCTGTAACACTAGTTGTAGATTCCGATGCTTCACTTCAGGTTTACTGTATCCTTTGGACCTTCTTATTGACGATGAAACACAGAAATTGCATCGGAATTAACTACAAAAGGCAAAATGCCGACGTAAGTACACGAAGACTGACTCTTCTTACTGTCTATGATTTGAACCATTCCTGTGACACTAGTTATAGATTCCGATTCTACACTCCAGGTTTACTGTATCCCTTGGACCATCTTATTGACGATGAAACACAGAAATTGCATCGGAATTAAATACAAAAGGCACAATGCCGACTTAAGGACAAGAAGACTGACGCTTCCTACTGTGTATGTTTTGAACCATTCCTGTGACACTCGTTATATATTCCGATGCTTCACTTCAGGTTTACTGTATCCCTTGGACCTTCTTATTGACGCTGAAACACAGAAGTTGAATCGGAATAAAATCAAAAGGCACAATGCCGACTTAAGTACAAGAAGACTGACTCTTCCTACATTCTATGTTTTGAACCATTCCTGTGACACTCGTTATAGATTACGATGCTTTACTTCAGGTTTACTGTATCCCTTGGACTATCTTATTGACGATTAATTACAGAAATTGCATCGGAATTGAATACAAAAGGCACAATGCCGAATTAAGTACAAGAAGACTGACTCTTCTTACTATCTATGTTTTGAACCATTCCTGTGACACTAGCTATAGATTCCGATGCTTCACTTTAGGTTTAGTGTATCCCTCTGACTTTCTTATTGATGATGAAAAACAGAAATGGCTTCGGAATTAAATACAAAAGGCACAATGCCGACTTAAGTACAAGAGGACTGACTCTTCTTACTGTCTATGTTTTTGAACCATTCCTGTGACACTGTTTATAGATTCCGATGCTTCACTTGAGGTTTACTATATCCCTTGGACCTTCTTATTGACGATGATACACAGAAATTGCATCGTAATTAAATACAAAAAGCACAATGCCGACTAAAGTACATGAAGACCGACTCTTCCTACTGACTATGTTTTGAACCATTCCTGTGACACTAGTTATAGATTCCGATGTTTCACTTGAGGTTTACTGTATCCCTTGGACCCTCTTATTGACGATGAAACACAGAAATTGCATCGGAATTAAATACAAAAAGCACAATGCCGACTTAAGTACAAGGAGACTGACTCTTCCTACTGCCTATGTTTTGAACCATTCCTGTGACACTAGTTATAGATTCCGATGCCTCACTTCAGGTTTACTGTATCCTTTGGACCTTCTTATTGACAATGAAACATAGAAATTGCATCGGAATTAAATACAAAAAGCACAGTGCCGACTTAAGAACAAGAAGACTGGCTATTCTTAATGACTATGTTCGAACCATTCCTGTGACACTAGCTATAGATTCCGATGAATCACTTCAAGTTTACTGTATCCCTCTGACTTCTTATTGACGATGAAACACAGAAATTGCATCGGAATTAAATACAATAGGCACAATGCCGACTTCAGTACAAGAAGACTGACTCTTCTTACTGTCTATGTTTTGAACCATTCCTGAGACACTAGTTACAGATTCCGATGCTTCGCTCCAGGTTTACTGTATCCCTTGGACCTTCTTATTGAAAATGAAACACAGAAATTGCATCGGAATTAAATACAAAAAGCACAATGCCGACTTAAGAACAAGAAGACTGACTCTTCTTAATGACTATGTTTGAACCATTCCTGTGACACTAGCTATAGATTCCGATGAATCACTTCAGGTTTACTGTATCCCTCTGACCTTCTTATTGACGAAGAAACACAGAAATTGCATCGGAATTAAATACAATAGGCACAATGCCGACTTAAGTACAAGAAGACTGACTCTTCTTACGGACTATGATTTGAACCATTCCTGTGACACTAGTTATAGATTCCGATGCTTCACTTGAGGTTTACTGTATCCCTTGGACCTTGTTATTGACGATGAAACACAGAAATTGCAGCGGAATTAAATAGAAAAGGAAAAATGTCGACTTAAGTACAAGAAGACTGACTCTTCTTACTGACTATGTTTGAACCATTCCTGTGACACTAGTTATAGATTTCGATGTTTCCCTTCAGGTTTACTGTACCCCTTGAACCTTCTTATTGATGATGAAACATAGAAATTGCATCGGAATTAAATACAAAAGGCAAAATGCCGACTTAAGTACACGAAGACTGACTCTTCTTACTGTCTATGTTTTGAACCATTCCTGTGTCACTAGTTACAGATTCCGATGCTACACTCCAGGTTTACTGTATCCCTTGGACCTTCTTATTGACGATGAAACACAGAAATTGAATCGGAATTAAATGCAAAAGGTACAATGCCGACTTAAGGACCAGAAGACTGACTATTCCTTCTGACTTTGCTTTGAACCATTAGTGTGACACTAGTTATAGATTCCGATGCTTCACTTCAGGTTTACTGTATCCCTTGGACCTTCTTATTGACGATGAAACACAGAAATTGCATCGGAATTAAATACAAAAGGCACAATGCCGACTTAAGTACATGAAGACCGACTCTTCCTACTGTCTATGTTTTGAACCATTCCTGTGACACTAGTTATAGATTCCGATGCTTCGCTCCAGGTTTACTGTATCCCTTGGACCTTCTTATTGACAATGAAACACAGAAATTGCATCGGAATTAAATACAAAAAGCACAATGCCGACTTAAGAACAATAAGACTGACTATTCTAAATGACTATGTTTGAACCATTCATGTGACACTAGCTATAGATTCCGATGAATCACTTCAGGTTTACTGTATCCCTCTGACTTCTTATTGACGATGAAACACAGAAATTGCATCGGAATTAAATACAATAGGCACAATGCCGACTTAAGTACAAGAAGACTGACTCTTCTTACTGTCTATGTTTTGAACCATTCCATTGACACTAGTTATAGATTCCGATGCTTCACTCCAGGTTTACTGTATCCCTTGGACGTTGTTATTGACGATGAAACACAGAAATAGCATCGGAATTAAATAGCAGAGGCACAATGCCGACTTAAGTACAAGAAGACTGACTCATCTTACTGACTATAATTTGAACCATTAATGTGACACTAGTTATGGATTCCGATGCTTCACTTCAGGTTTACTGTACCCCTTGGACCTTCTTATTGACGATGAAACATAGAAATTGCATCGGAATTAAATACAAAAGACAAAATGCCGACTTAAGTACACTAAGACTGACCCTTCTTACTGTCTATGTTTTGAACCATTCCTGTGACACTAGTTACAGATTCCGGTACTACACTCCAGGTTTACTGTATCCCTTGTACCTTCTTATTGACGATGAAACACAGAAATTGCATCGGAATTAAATAGAAAAGGCACAATGCCGACTTAAGTACAAGAGGACTGACTCTTCTTACTGACTATGATTTGAACCATTCCTGTAACACTAGTTGTAGATTCCGATGCTTCACTTCAGGTTTACTGTATCCTTTGGACCTTCTTATTGACGATGAAACACAGAAATTGCATCGGAATTAAATACAAAAGGCAAAATGCCGACGTAAGTACACGAAGACTGACTCTTCTTACTGTCTATGATTTGAACCATTCCTGTGACACTAGTTATAGATTCCGATTCTACACTCCAGGTTTACTGTATCCCTTGGACCATCTTATTGACGATGAAACACAGAAATTGCATCGGAATTAAATACAAAAGGCACAATGCCGACTTAAGGACAAGAAGACTGACGCTTCCTACTGTGTATGTTTTGAACCATTCCTGTGACACTCGTTATAGATTACGATGCTTTACTTCAGGTTTACTGTATCCCTTGGACTATCTTATTGACGATTAATTACAGAAATTGCATCGGAATTGAATACAAAAGGCACAATGCCGAATTAAGTACAAGAAGACTGACTCTTCTTACTATCTATGTTTTGAACCATTCCTGTGACACTAGCTATAGATTCCGATGCTTCACTTTAGGTTTAGTGTATCCCTCTGACTTTCTTATTGATGATGAAAAACAGAAATGGCTTCGGAATTAAATACAAAAGGCACAATGCCGACTTAAGTACAAGAGGACTGACTCTTCTTACTGTCTATGTTTTTGAACCATTCCTGTGACACTGTTTATAGATTCCGATGCTTCACTTGAGGTTTACTGTATCCCTTGGACCTTCTTATTGACGATGATACACAGAAATTGCATCGTAATTAAATACAAAAGGCACAATGCCGACTAAAGTACATGAAGACCGACTCTTCCTACTGACTATGCTTTGAACCATTCCTGTGACACTAGTTATAGATTCCGATGTTTCACTTGAGGTTAACTTTATCCCTTGGACCTTGTTATTGACGTTGAAACACAGAAATTGCATCGGAATTTAATACTAAAGGCACAATGCCGACTTAAGTATAAGAAGACTGACTCTTCACACTGTCTATGCTTTGAACAATTCTTGTGACACTAGTTATAAATTCCGATGCTTCGTTCCAGGTTTACTGTATCCCTTGGACCTTCTTATTGATGATGAAACATAGAAATTGCATCGGAATTTAATACAAAAGGCAAAATGCCGACTTAAGTACACGAAGACTGACTCTTCTTACTGTCTATGATTTGAACCATTCCTGTGACACTAGTTACAGATTCCGATGCTACACTCCAGGGTTACTGTATCCCTTGGACCTTCTTATTGACGATGAAATACAGAAATTGCATCGGAATTAAATACAAAAGGCACAATACCGACTTAAGGACAAGAAGACTGACTATTCCTACTGACTTTGATTTGAACCATTAGTGTGACACTAGTTATAGATTCCGATGCTTCACTTCAGGTTTACTGTATCCCTTGGACCTTCTTATTGACGATGAAACACAGAAATTGCATCGGAATTAAATACAAAATGCACAATGCCGACTTAAGTACAAGAAGACTTACTCTTCTTACTGTCTATGGTTCGAACCATTCCATTGACACTAGTTATAGATTCCAATGCTTCACTCCAGGTTTACTGTATCCCTTGGACCTTGTTATTTACGATGAAACACAGAAGTAGCATCGGAATAAAAAAGAAAAGGCACAATACCGACTTAAGTATAAGAATACTGACTGTTCTTACTGACTATGTTTTGAACCATTCCTGTGACACTAGTTATAGATTCCGATGCTTCACTTCAGGTTTACTGTACCCCTTGGACCATCTTTTTGACGATGAAACATAGAAATTGCATCGGAATTAAATACATAAGGCAAAATGCCGGCTTAAGTACACGAAGACTGACTCTTCTTACTGTCTATGTTTTAAACCATTCCTGTGACACTAGTTACAGATTCCGATGCTACACTCCAGATTTACTGTATCCCTTAGACCATCTTATTGACGATGAAACACAGATATTGCATCGGAATTAAATACAAAAGGCACAATGCCGACTTAAGGACAAGAAGATTGACTCTTCTTACTGACTTTGTTTTGAACCATTCCTGTGACACTAGTTATAGATTCCGATGCTTCACTTCAGGTTTACTGTATCCCTTGGAACTTCTTATTGACGCTGAAACACAGAAATTGAATCGGAATTAAATACAAAAGGCACAATGCCGACTTAAGTACAAGAAGACTGACTCTTCCTACTGTCTATGTTTGAACCATTCCTGTGACAGTCGTTATAGTTTAAGATGCTTTACTTCAGGTTTACTGTATCCCTTGGACCTTCTTATTGATGATGAAACATAGAAATTGCATCGGAATTAAATACAAAAGGCACATTGCCGAATTAATTACAAGAAGACTGACTCTTCTTACTGTCTATGTTTTGAACCATTCCTGTGAAACTAGCTGTAGATACCGATGCTTCACTTCAGGTTTAGTGTATCCCTCTGACTTTCTTATCGACGATGAAACACAGAAATGGCTTCGGAATTAAATACAAAGGGCACAATGCCGACTTAAGTACAACAGGACTGACTCTTCTTACTGTCTATGTTTAGAACCATTCCTGTGACACTGGTTATAGATTCCGATGCTTCACTTGAGGTTTACTGTATCCCTTGGACCTTCTTATTGACGATGAAACACAGAAATTGCATCGGAATTAAATACAAAATGCACAATGCCGACTTAAGTACATGAAGACCGACTCTTCCTACTGACTATGTTTTGAACCATTCCTGTGACACTATTTATTGATACCGATGCTTCACTTGAGGTTTACTGTATCCCTTGGACCTTCTTATTGACGATGAAACACAAAAATTGCATCGGAATTAAATACTAAAGGCACAATGCCGACTTAAGTACAAGAAGACTGACTCTTCTTACTGTCTATGTTTTGAACCATTCCTGTGACACTTGTTATAGATTCCGATGCTTCGCTCCAGGTTTACTGAATCCCTTGGACCTTCTTAATGACAATGAAACACAGAAATTGCATCGGAATTAAATACAAAGGGCACAATGCCGACTTAAGTACAACAGGACTGACTCTTCTTACTGTCTATGTTTAGAACCATTCCTGTGACACTGGTTATAGATTCCGATGCTTCACTTGAGGTTTACTGTATCCCTTGGACCTTCTTATTGACGATGAAACACAGAAATTGCATCGGAATTAAATACAATAGGCACAATGCCGACTTAAGTACAAGAAGACTGACTCTTCTTACTGTCTATGTTTTGAACCATTCCATTGACACTAGTTATAGATTCCGATGCTTCACTCCAGGTTTACTGTATCCCTTGGACGTTGTTATTGACGATGAAACACAGAAATAGCATCGGAATTAAATAGCAGAGGCACAATGCCGACTTAAGTACAAGAAGACTGACTCTTCTTACTGACTATAATTTGAACCATTACTGTGACACTAGTTATGGATTCCGATGCTTCACTTCAGGTTTACTGTACCCCTTGGACCTTCTTATTGACGATGAAACATAGAAATTGCATCGGAATTAAATACAAAAGACAAAATGCCGACTTAAGTACACTAAGACTGACCCTTCTTACTGTCTATGTTTTGAACCATTCCTGTGACACTAGTTACAGATTCCGGTACTACACTCCAGGTTTACTGTATCCCTTGGACC
This sequence comes from Schistocerca serialis cubense, assembly GCF_023864345.2. Lineage (NCBI taxonomy): Eukaryota > Metazoa > Arthropoda > Insecta > Orthoptera > Acrididae > Schistocerca > Schistocerca serialis. The sequence goes on along the minus strand of NC_064649.1, from coordinate 182,492,197 downwards.
TTCTTATTGACGATGAAACACAGAAATTGCATCGGAATTAAATAGAAAAGGCACAATGCCGACTTAAGTACAAGAGGACTGACTCTTCTTACTGACTATGATTTGAACCATTCCTGTAACACTAGTTGTAGATTCCGATGCTTCATTTCAGGTTTACTGTATCCTTTGGACCTTCTTATTGACGATGAAACACAGAAATTGCATCGGAATTAAATACAAAAGGCAAAATGCCGACGTAAGTACACGAAGACTGACTCTTCTTACTGTCTATGATTTGAACCATTCCTGTGACACTAGTTATAGATTCCGATTCTACACTCCAGGTTTACTGTATCCCTTGGACCATCTTATTGACGATGAAACACAGAAATTGCATCGGAATTAAATACAAAAGGCACAATGCCGACTTAAGGACAAGAAGACTGACGCTTCCTACTGTGTATGTTTTGAACCATTCCTGTGACACTCGTTATATATTCCGATGCTTCACTTCAGGTTTACCGTATCCCTTGGACCTTCTTATTGACGCTGAAACACAGAAGTTGAATCGGAATAAAATCAAAAGGCACAATGCCGACTTAAGTACAAGAAGACTGACTCTTCCTACTGTCTATGTTTTGAACCATTCCTGTGACACTCGTTATAGATTACGATGCTTTACTTCAGGTTTACTGTATCCCTTGGACTATCTTATTGACGATTAATTACAGAAATTGCATCGGAATTGAATACAAAAGGCACAATGCCCAATTAAGTACAAGAAGACTGGCTCTTCTTACTATCTATGTTTTGAACCATTCCTGTGACACTAGCTATAGATTCCGATGCTTCACTTTAGGTTTAGTGTATACCTCTGACTTTCTTATTGATGATGAAAAACAGAAATGGCTTCGGAATTAAATACAAAAGGCACAATGCCGACTTAAGTACAAGAGGACTGACTCTTCTTACTGTCTATGTTTTTGAACCATTCCTGTGACACTGTTTATAGATTCCGATGCTTCACTTGAGGTTTACTGTATCCCTTGGACCTTCTTATTGACGATGATACACAGAAATTGCATCGTAATTAAATACAAAAGGCACAATGCCGACTAAAGTACATGAAGACCGACTCTTCCTACTGACTATGTTTTGAACCATTCCTGTGACACTAGTTATAGATTCCGATGTTTCACTTGAGGTTAACTTTATCCCTTGGACCTTGTTATTGACGTTGAAACACAGAAATTGCATCGGAATTTAATACTAAAGGCACAATGCCGACTTAAGTATAAGAAGACTGACTCTTCTCACTGTCTATGCTTTGAACCATTCCTGTGACACTAGTTATAAATTCCGATGCTTCGTTCCAGGTTTACTGTATCCCTTGGACCTTCTTATTGATGATGAAACATAGAAATTGCATCGGAATTTAATACAAAAGGCAAAATGCCGACTTAAGTACACGAAGACTGACTCTTCTTACTGTCTATGATTTGAACCATTCCTGTGACACTAGTTACAGATTCCGATACTACACTCCAGGGTTACTGTATCCCTTGGACCTTCTTATTGACGATGAAATACAGAAATTGCATCGGAATTAAATACAAAAGGCACAATACCGACTTAAGGACAAGAAGACTGACTATTCCTACTGACTTTGATTTGAACCATTAGTGTGACACTAGTTATAGATTCCGATGATTCACTTCAGGTTTACTGTATCCCTTGGACCTTCTTATTGACGATGAAACACAGAAATTGCATCGGAATTAAATACAAAATGCACAATGCCGACTTAAGTACAAGAAGACTTACTCTTCTTACTGTCTATGGTTCGAACCATTCCATTGACACTAGTTATAGATTCCAATGCTTCACTCCAGGTTTACTGTATCCCTTGGACCTTGTTATTTACGATGAAACACAGAAGTAGCATCGGAATAAAAAAGAAAAGGCACAATACCGACTTAAGTATAAGAATACTGACTGTTCTTACTGACTATGCTTTGAACCATTCCTGTGACACTAGTTATAGATTCCGATGCTTCACTTCAGGTTTACTGTACCCCTTGGACCATCTTTTTGACGATGAAACATAGAAATTGAATCGGAATTAAATACATAAGGCAAAATGCCGGCTTAAGTACACGAAGACTGACTCTTCTTACTGTCTATGTTTTAAACCATTCCTGTGACACTAGTTACAGATTCCGATGCTACACTCCAGATTTACTGTATCCCTTAGACCATCTTATTGACGATGAAACACAGATATTGCATCGGAATTAAATACAAAAGGCACAATGCCGACTTAAGGACAAGAAGATTGACTCTTCTTACTGACTTTGTTTTGAACCATTCCTGTGACACTAGTTATAGATTCCGATGCTTCACTTCAGGTTTACTGTATCCCTTGGAACTTCTTATTGACGCTGAAACACAGAAATTGAATCGGAATTAAATACAAAAGGCACAATGCCGTCTTAAGTACAAGAAGACTGACTCTTCCTACTGTCTATGTTTGAACCATTCCTGTGACAGTCGTTATAGTTTAAGATGCTTTACTTCAGGTTTACTGTATCCCTTGGACCTTCTTATTGATGATGAAACATAGAAATTGCATCGGAATTAAATACAAAAGGCACAATGCCGAATTATTTACAAGAAGACTGACTCTTCTTACTGTCTATGTTTTGAACCATTCCTGTGAAACTAGCTATAGATACCGATGCTTCACTTCAGGTTTAGTGTATCCCTCTGACTTTCTTATCGACGATGAAACACAGAAATGGCTTCGGAATTAAATACAAAGGGCACAATGCCGACTTAAGTACAACAGGACTGACTCTTCTTACTGTCTATGTTTAGAACCATTCCTGTGACACTGGTTATAGATTCCGATGCTTCACTTGAGGTTTACTGTATCCCTTGGACCTTCTTATTGACGATGAAACACAGAAATTGCATCGGAATTAAATACAAAATGCACAATGCCGACTTAAGTACATGAAGACCGACTCTTCCTACTGACTATGTTTTGAACCATTCCTGTGACACTATTTATTGATACCGATGCTTCACTTGAGGTTTACTGTATCCCTTGGACCTTCTTATTGACGATGAAACACAAAAATTGCATCGGAATTAAATACTAAAGGCACAATGCCGACTTAAGTACAAGAAGACTGACTCTTCTTACTGTCTATGTTTTGAACCATTCCTGTGACACTTGTTATAGATTCCGATGCTTCGCTCCAGGTTTACTGTATCCCTTGGACCTTCTTAATGACAATGAAACACAGAAATTGCAACGGAATTAAATACAAAAAGCACAATGCCGACTTAAGTACAAGAAGACTGACTCTTCTTACTGACTATGTTTGAACCATTCCTGTGACACTAGCTATAGATTCCGATGCTTCACTTCAGGTTTACTGTATCCCTCTGACCTTCTTGTTGACGATGAAGCACAGAAATTGCATCGGAATTAAATACAATAGGCACAATGCCGACTTAAGTACATGAAGACTGACTCTTCTTACTGTCTATGTTTTGAACCATTCCATTGACACTACTTATAGATTCCGATGCTTCACTCCAGGTTTACTGTATCCCTTGGACCTTGTTATTGACGATGAAACACAGAAATTGCAGCGGAATTAAATAGAAAAGGCACAATGCCGACTTAAGTACAAGAAGACTGACTCTTCTTACTGACTATGTTTTGAACCATTCCTGTGACTCTAGTTATAGATTTCGATGCTTCTCTTCAGGTTTACTGTACCCCTTGAACCTTCTTATTGATGATGAAACATAGAAATTGCATCGGAATTAAACACAAAAGGCAAAATGCCGTCTTAAGTACACTAAGACTGACCCTTCTTACTGTCTATGTTTTGAACCATTCCTGTGACACTAGTTACAGATTCCGGTACTACACTCCAGGTTTACTGTATCCCTTGGACCTTCTTAATGACGATGAAACACAGAAATTGCATCGGAATTAAATAGAAAAGGCACAATGCCGACTTAAGTACAAGAGGACTGACTCTTCTTACTGACTATGATTTGAACCATTCCTGTAACACTAGTTGTAGATTCCGATGCTTCACTTCAGGTTTACTGTATCCTTTGGACCTTCTTATTGACGATGAAACACAGAAATTGCATCGGAATTAAATACAAAAGGCAAAATGCCGACGTAAGTACACGAAGACTGACTCTTCTTACTGTCTATGATTTGAACCATTCCTGTGACACTAGTTATAGATTCCGATTCTACACTCCAGGTTTACTGTATCCCTTGGACCATCTTATTGACGATGAAACACAGAAATTGCATCGGAATTAAATACAAAAGGCACAATGCCGACTTAAGGACAAGAAGACTGATGCTTCCTACTGTGTATGTTTTGAACCATTCCTGTGACACTCGTTATATATTCCGAAGCTTCACTTCAGGTTTACTGTATCCCTTGGACCTTCTTATTGACGCTGAAACACAGAAGTTGAATCGGAATAAAATCAAAAGGCACAATGCCGACTTAAGTACAAGAAGACTGACTCTTCCTACTGTCTATGTTTTGAACCATTCCTGTGACACTCGTTATAGATTACGATGCTTTACTTCAGGTTTACTGTATCCCTTGGACTATCTTATTGACGATTAATTACAGAAATTGCATCGGAATTGAATACAAAAGGCACAATGCCGAATTAAGTACAAGAAGACTGACTCTTCTTACTATCTATGTTTTGAACCATTCCTGTGACACTAGCTATAGATTCCGATGCTTCACTTCAGGTTTAGTGTATCCCTCTGACTTTCTTATTGACGATGAAAAACAGAAATGGCTTCGGAATTAAATACAAAAGGCACAATGCCGACTTAAGTACAAGAGGACTGACTCTTCTTACTGTCTATGTTTTTGAACCATTCCTGTGACACTGTTTATAGATTCCGCTGCTTCACTTGAGGTTTACTGTATCCCTTGGACCTTCTTATTGACGATGATACACAGAAATTGCATCGTAATTAAATACAAAAGGCACAATGCCGACTAAAGTACATGAAGACCGACTCTTCCTACTGACTATGTTTTGAACCATTCCTGTGACACTAGTTATAGATTCCGATGTTTCACTTGAGGTTAACTTTATCCCTTGGACCTTGTTATTGACGTTGAAACACAGAAATTGCATCGGAATTTAATACTAAAGACACAATGCCGACTTAAGTAAAAGAAGACTGACTCTTCTCACTGTCTATGCTTTGAACCATTCCTGTGACACTAGTTATAAATTCCGATGCTTCGTTCCAGGTTTACTGTATCCCTTGGACCTTCTTATTGATGATGAAACATAGAAATTGCATCGGAATTTAATACAAAAGGCAAAATGCCGACTTAAGTACACGAAGACTGACTCTTCTTACTGTCTATGATTTGAACCATTCCTGTGACACTAGTTACAGATTCCGATGCTACACTCCAGGTTTACTGTATCCCTTGGACCTTCTTATTGACGATGAAATACAGAAATTGCATCGGAATTAAATACAAAAGGCACAATACCGACTTAAGGACAAGAAGACTGACTATTCCTACTGACTTTGATTTGAACCATTAGTGTGACACTAGTTATAGATTCCGATGCTTCACTTCAGGTTTACTGTATCCCTTGGACCTTCTTATTGACGATGAAACACAGAAATTGCATCGGAATTAAATACAAAATGCACAATGCCGACTTAAGTACAAGAAGACTTACTCTTCTTACTGTCTATGTTTCGAACCATTCCATTGACACTAGTTATAGATTCCAATGCTTCACTCCAGGTTTACTGTATCCCTTGGACCTTGTTATTTACGATGAAACACAGAAGTAGCATCGGAATAAAAAAGAAAAGGCACAATACCGACTTAAGTATAAGAATACTGACTGTTCTTACTGACTATGCTTTGAACCATTCCTGTGACACTAGTTATAGATTCCGATGCTTCACTTCAGGTTTACTGTACCCCTTGGACCTTCTTTTTGACTATGAAACATAGAAATTGCATCGGAATTAAATACATAAGGCAAAATGCCGGCTTAAGTACACGAAGACTGACTCTTCTTACTGTCTATGTTTTAAACCATTCCTGTGACACTAGTTATAGATTCCGATGCTTCACTTCAGGTTTACTGTATCCCTTGGAACTTCTTATTGACGCTGAAACACAGAAATTGAATCGGAATTAAATACAAAAGGCACAATACCGACTTAAGTACAAGAAGACTGACTCTTCCTACTGTCTATGTTTGAACCATTCCTGTGACAGTCGTTATAGTTTAAGATGCTTTACTTCAGGTTTACTGTATCCCTTGGACCCTCTTATTGATGATGAAACATAGAAATTGCATCGGAATTAAATACAAAAGGCACAATGCCGAATTAATTACAAGAAGACTGACTCTTCTTACTGTCTATGTTTTGAACCATTCCTGTGAAACTAGCTTAAGATACCGATGCTTCACTTCAGGTTTAGTGTATCCCTCTGACTTTCTTATCGACGATGAAACACAGAAATGGCTTCGGAATTAAATACAAAGGGCACAATGCCGACTTAAGTACAACAGGACTGACTCTTCTTACTGTCTATGTTTAGAACCATTCCTGTGACACTGGTTATAGATTCCGATGCTTCACTTGAGGTTTACTGTATCCCTTGGACCTTCTTATTGACGATGAAACACAGAAATTGCATCGGAATTAAATACAAAATGCACAATGCCGACTTAAGTACATGAAGACCGACTCTTCCTACTGACTAAGTTTTGAACCATTCCTGTGAAACTATTTATTGATACCGATGCTTCACTTGAGGTTTACTGTATCCCTTGGACCTTCTTATTGACGATGAAACACAAAAATTGCATCGGAATTAAATACTAAAGGCACAATGCCGACTTAAGGACCAGAAGACTGACTATTCCTACTGACTTTGTTTTGAACCATTAGTGTGACACTAGTTATAGATTCCGATGCTTCACTTCAGGTTTACTGTATCCCTTGGACCTTCTTATTGACGATGAAACACAGAAATTGCATCGGAATTAAATACAAAAGGCACAATGCCGACTCAAGTACAAGAAGACTGACTCTTCCTACTGCCTATGTTTTGAACCATTCCTGTGACACTAGTTATAGATTCCGATGCTTCACTTCAGGTATACTGGATCCCTTGGACCTTCTTATTGACGATGAAACACAGAAATTGCATCGGAATTAAATACAAAAGGCACAATGCCGACTTAAGTACATGAAGACCGACTCTTCCTACTGACTATGATTTGAACCATTACTGTGACACTAGTTATAGATTCCGATGCTTCACTTCAGGTTTACTGTACCCCTTGGACCTTCTTATTGACGATGAAACATAGAAATTGCATCGGAATTAAATACAAAAGACAAAATGCCGACTTAAGTACACTAAGACTGACTCTTCTTACTGTCTATGTTTTGAACCATTCCTGTGACACTAGTTACAGATTCCGGTGCTACACTCCATGTTTACTGTATCCCTTGGACCTTCTTCTTGACGATGAAACACAGAAATTGCATCGGAATTAAATAGAAAAGGCACAATGCCGACTTAAGTACAAGAGCACTGACTCTTCTTACTGACTATGATTTGAACCATTCCTGTAACACTAGTTATAGATTCCGATGCTTCACTTCAGGTTTACTGTATCCCTTGGACCTTCTTATTGACGAAGAAACACAGAAATTGCATCGGAATTAAATACAAAAGGCAAAATGCCGACTTAAGCACACGAAGACTGACTCTTCTTACTGTCTATGTTTTGAACCATTCCTGTGAGACTAGTTACAGATTCCGATGCTACACTCCAGGTTTACTGTATCCCTTGGACCATCTTATTGACGATGAAACACAGAAATTGCATCAGAATTAAATACAAAAGACACAATGCCGACTTAAGGACAAGAAGATTGACTCTTCTTACAGACTTTGTTTTGAACCATTCCTGTGACACTAGTTATAGATTCCGATGCTTCACTTCAGGTTTACTGTATCTCTTGGACCTTCTTATTGACGCTGAAACACAGAAATTGAATCGTAATTAAATACAAAAGGCACATTGCCGACCTAAGTACATGAAGGCCGACTCTTAATACTGAATATGTTTTAAACCATTCCTGTGACACTAGTTATAGATTCCGATGCCTCACTTCAGGTTTACCGTATCCCTAGGACCATCTTATTGACGATGAAACACAGAAATTGCATCGGAATTAAATACAAAAGGCACAATGCCGAATTAATTACAAGAAGACTGACTCTTCTTACTGTCTATGTTTTGTACCATTCCTCTGACACTAGCTATAGATTCCGATGTTTCACTTCAGGTTTAGTGTATCCCTCTGACTATCTTATTGACGATGAATCACAGAAATGTCTTCGGAATTAAATACAAAATGCACAATGCCGACTTAAGTACAAGAGGATTGACTCTTCTTACTGTCTATGTTTAGAACCATTCCTGTGACACTGGTTATAGATTCCGATGCTTCACTTGAGGTTTACTGTATCCCTTGGACCTTCTTATTGACGATGAAACACAGAAATTGCATCGGAATTAAATACAAAAGGCACAATGCCGACTTAAGTACATGAAGACCGACTCTTCCTACTGACTATGTTTTGAACCATTCCTGTGACACTAGTTATTGATACCGATGCTTCACGTGAGGTTTACTGTATCCCTTGGACCTTCTTATTGACGATGAAACACAACAATTGCATCGGACTTAAATACTAAAGGCACAATGCCGACTTAAGTACAAGAAGACTGACTCTTCTTACTGTCTATGTTTTGAACCATTCCTGTGACACTAGTTATAGATTCCGATGCTTCGCTCCAGGTTTACTGTATCCCTTGGACCTTTAATTGACAATGAAACACAGAAATTGCATCGGAATTAAATACAAAAAGCACAATGCCGACTTAAGTACAAGAAGACTGACTCTTCTTAATGTCTATGTTTTGAACCATTCCATTGACACTAGTTATAGATTCCGATGCTTCACTCCAGGTTTACTGTATCCCTTGGACCTTGTTATTGACGATGAAACACAGAAATTGCAGCGGAATTAAATAGAAACGGCACAATGCCGACTTAAGTACAAGAAGACTGACTCTTCTTACTGACTATGTTTTGAACCATTCCTGTGACTCTAGTTATAGAATTCGATGCTTCTCTTCAGGTTTACTGTACCCCTTGAACCTTCTTATTGATGATGAAACATAGAAATTGCATCGGAATTAAATACAAAAGGCACAATGCCGACTTAAGGACCAGAAGACTGACTATTCCTACTGACTTTGTTTTGAACCATTAGTGTGACACTAGTTATAGATTCCGATGCTACACTTCAGGTTTACTGTATCCCTCTGACCTTCTTGTTGACGATGAAGCACAGAAATTGCATCGGAATCAAATACAATAGGCACAATGCCGACTTAAGTACAAGAAGACTGACTCTTCTTACTGTCTATGTTTTGAACCATTCTATTGACACTAGTTATAGATTCCGATGCTTCACTCTAGGTTTACTGTATCCCTTGGAGCTTGTTATTGACGATGAAACACAGAAATTGCAGCGGAATTAAATAGAAAAGGCACAATGCCGACTTAAGTACAAGAAGACTGACTCTTCTTACTGACTATGTTTTGAACCATTCCTGTGACACTAGTTATAGATTCTGATGTTTCACTTGAGGTTAACTGTATCTCTTGGACCTTCTTATTGACGATGAAACACAGAAATTGCATCGGAATGAAATACAAAAGGCACAATGCCGACTTAAGTACAAGAAGTCTGACTCTTCTTACTGTCTATGTTTTGAACCATTCCTGTGACACTAGTTATAGATTCCGATGCTTCGCTCCAGGTTTACTGTATCCCTTGGACCTTCTTATTGACAATGAAACACAGAAATGGCATCGGAATTAAATACAAAAGCACAATGCCGACTTAAGAACAAGAAGACTGACTCTTCTTAATATCTATGTTTGAACCATTCCTGTGACACTAGCTATAGATTCCGATGAATCACTTCAGGTTTACTGTATCCCTCTGCCCTTCTTATTGACGATGAAACACAGAAATAGCATCGGAATTAAATAGAGAAGGCACAATGCCGACTTAAGTACAAGAAGACTGACTCTTCTTACTGACTATGATTTGAACCATTCCTGTGACACTAGTTATAGATTCCGATGCTTCACTTCAGGTTTACTGTACCCCTTGGACCTTCTTATTGACGATGAAACATAGAAATTGCATCGGAATTAAATACAAAAGGCAAAATGCCGACTTAATTATACGAAGACTAACTCTTCTTACTGTCTATGTTTTGAACCATTCCTGTGACACTAGTTACAGATTCCGATGCTACACTCCAGGTTTACTGTATCCCTTGGACCTTCTTATTGACGATGAAACACAGAAATTGAATCGGAATTAAATACAAAAGGCACAATGCCGAATTAAGGACCAGAAGACTGACTATTCCTACTGACTTTGTTTTGAACCATTAGTGTGACACTAGTTATAGATTCCGATGCTTCACTTCAGGTTTACTGTATCCCTTGGACCTTCTTATTGACGATGAAACACAGAAATTGCATCGGAATTAAATACAAAAGGCACAATGCCGACTCAAGTACAAGAAGACTGACTCTTCCTACTGCCTATGTTTTGAACCATTCCTGTGACACTAGTTATAGATTCCGATGCTTCACTTCAGGTATACTGGATCCCTTGGACCTTCTTATTGACGATGAAACACAGAAATTGCATCGGAATTAAATACAAAAGGCACAATGCCGACTTAAGTACATGAAGACCGACTCTTCCTACTGACTATGATTTGAACCATTACTGTGACACTAGTTATAGATTCCGATGCTTCACTTCAGGTTTACTGTACCCCTTGGACCTTCTTATTGACGATGAAACATAGAAATTGCATCGGAATTAAATACAAAAGACAAAATGCCGACTTAAGTACACTAAGACTGACTCTTCTTACTGTCTATGTTTTGAACCATTCCTGTGACACTAGTTACAGATTCCGGTGCTACACTCCATGTTTACTGTATCCCTTGGACCTTCTTCTTGACGATGAAACACAGAAATTGCATCGGAATTAAATAGAAAAGGCACAATGCCGACTTAAGTACAAGAGCACTGACTCTTCTTACTGACTATGATTTGAACCATTCCTGTAACACTAGTTATAGATTCCGATGCTTCACTTCAGGTTTACTGTATCCCTTGGACCTTCTTATTGACGAAGAAACACAGAAATTGCATCGGAATTAAATACAAAAGGCAAAATGCCGACTTAAGCACACGAAGACTGACTCTTCTTACTGTCTATGTTTTGAACCATTCCTGTGAGACTAGTTACAGATTCCGATGCTACACTCCAGGTTTACTGTATCCCTTGGACCATCTTATTGACGATGAAACACAGAAATTGCATCAGAATTAAATACAAAAGGCACAATGCCGACTTAAGGACAAGAAGATTGACTCTTCTTACAGACTTTGTTTTGAACCATTCCTGTGACACTAGTTATAGATTCCGATGCTTCACTTCAGGTTTACTGTATCTCTTGGACCTTCTTATTGACGCTGAAACACAGAAATTGAATCGGAATTAAATACAAAAGGCACATTGCCGACCTAAGTACATGAAGGCCGACTCTTAATACTGAATATGTTTTAAACCATTCCTGTGACACTAGTTATAGATTCCGATGCCTCACTTCAGGTTTACCGTATCCCTAGGACCATCTTATTGACGATGAAACACAGAAATTGCATCGGAATTAAATACAAAAGGCACACTGCCGAATTAATTACAAGAAGACTGACTCTTCTTACTGTCTATGTTTTGTACCATTCCTGTGACACTAGCTATAGATTCCGATGTTTCACTTCAGGTTTAGTGTATCCCTCTGACTATCTTATTGACGATGAATCACAGAAATGCCTTCGGAATTAAATACAAAATGCACAATGCCGACTTAAGTACAAGAGGATTGACTCTTCTTACTGTCTATGTTTAGAACCATTCCTGTGACACTGGTTATAGATTCCGATGCTTCACTTGAGGTTTACTGTATCCCTTGGACCTTCTTATTGACGATGAAACACAGAAATTGCATCGGAATTAAATACAAAAGGCACAATGCCGACTTAAGTACATGAAGACCGACTCTTCCTACTGACTATGTTTTGAACCATTCCTGTGACACTAGTTATTGATACCGATGCTTCACGTGAGGTTTACTGTATCCCTTGGACCTTCTTATTGACGATGAAACACAACAATTGCATCGGACTTAAATACTAAAGGCACAATGCCGACTTAAGTACAAGAAGACTGACTCTTCTTACTGTCTATGTTTTGAACCATTCCTGTGACACTAGTTATAGATTCCGATGCTTCGCTCCAGGTTTACTGTATCCCTTGGACCTTTAATTGACAATGAAACACAGAAATTGCATCGGAATTAAATACAAAAAGCACAATGCCGACTTAAGTACAAGAAGACTGACTCTTCTTAATGTCTATGTTTTGAACCATTCCATTGACACTAGTTATAGATTCCGATGCTTCACTCCAGGTTTACTGTATCCCTTGGACCTTGTTATTGACGATGAAACACAGAAATTGCAGCGGAATTAAATAGAAACGGCACAATGCCGACTTAAGTACAAGAAGACTGACTCTTCTTACTGACTATGTTTTGAACCATTCCTGTGACTCTAGTTATAGAATTCGATGCTTCTCTTCAGGTTTACTGTACCCCTTGAACCTTCTTATTGATGATGAAACATAGAAATTGCATCGGAATTAAATACAAAAGGCACAATGCCGACTTAAGGACCAGAAGACTGACTATTCCTACTGACTTTGTTTTGAAACATTAGTGTGACACTAGTTATAGATTCCGATGATTCACTTCAGGTTTACTGTATCCCTTGGACCTTCTTATTGACGATGAAACACAGAAATTGCATCGGAATTAAATACAAAAGGCACAATGCCGACTTAAGTACAAGAAGACTGACTCTTCCTACTGCCTATGTTTTGAACCATTCCTGTGACACTAGTTATAGATTCCGATGCTTCACTTCAGGTTTACTGTATTCCTTGGACCTTGTTATTGACGATGAAACACAGAAATTGCATCGGAATTAAATACAAAAGGCACAATGCCGACTTAAGTACAAGAAGTCCGACTCTTCTTACTGTCTATGTTTTGAACCATTCCTGTGACACTAGTTATAGATTCCGATGCTTCGCTCCAGGTTTACTGTATCCCTTGGACCTTCTTATTGACAATGAAACACAGAAATTGCATCGAAATTAAATACAAAAAGCACAATGCCGACTTAAGAACAAGAAGACTGACTCTTCTTATTGACTACGTTTGAACCATTCCTGTGACACTAGCTATAGATTCCGATGAATCACTTCAGGTTTACTGTAACCCTCTGACCTTCTTATTGACGATGAAACACAGAAATTGCATCGGAATTAAATGCAATAGGCACAATGCCGACTTAAGTACAAGAAGAATGACTCTTCTTACTGTCTAAGTTTTGAACCATTCCTGTGACACTAGCTATAGATTCCGATGCTTCACTTCAGGTTTAGTGTATCCCTCTGACTTTCTTATTGACGATGAAACACAGAAATGGCTTCGGAATTAAATACAAAAGGCACAATGCCGACTTAAGTACAAGAGGACTGACTCTTCTTACTGTCTAAGTTTAGAACCATTCCTGTGACACTGGTTATAGATTCCGATGCTTTACTTGAGGTTTACTGTACCCCTTGGACCTTCTTGTTGATGATGAAACATAGAAATTGCATCGGAATTAAATACAAAAGGCAAAATGCCGACTTAAGTACATGAAGACTGACTCTTCTTACTGTCTATGTTTTGAACCATTCCTGTGACACTAGTTACACATTCCGGTGCTTCACTTGAGGTTAACTGTATCCCTTGGACCTTCTTATTGACGATGAAACACAGAAATTGCATCAGAATTAAATACTAAAGGCACAATGCCGACTTAAGTACAAGAAGACTGACTCTTCTTACTGTCTATGTTTTGAACCATTCCATTGACATTAGTTATAGATTCCGATGCTTCACTCCAAGTTAACTGTATCAATTGGACCTAGTTATTGACGATGAAACACAGAAATTGCATCGGAATTAAATAGAAAAGACACAATGCCGACTTAAGTACAAGAAGACTGACTCTTCTTACTGACTATGTTTTGAACCATTCCTGTAACACTAGTTATAGATTCCGATGCTTCACTTCAGGTTTACTGTACCCCTTGGACCTTCTTGTTGATGATGAAACATAGAAATTGCATCGGAATTAAATACAAAAGGCAAAATGCCGACTTAAGTACACGAAGACTGACTCTTCTTACTGTCTATGTTTTGAACCATTCCTGTGACACTAGTTACAGATTCCGATGCTACACTCCAGGTTTACTGTATCCCTTGGACCTTCTTATTGACGATGAATCACAGAAATTGCATTGGAAATAAATACAATAGGCACAATGCCGACTTAAGTACAAGAAGTCTGACTCTTCCTACTGTCTATGTTTTGAACCATTCCTGTGACACTCGTTATAGATTACGATGCTCCACTTCAGGTTTACTGTATCCCTTGGACCGTCTTATTGACAATGAAACACAAAAATTGCATCGGAATTAAATAAAAAAGGCACAATGCCGACTTAAGTACATGAAGACCGACTCTTAATACTTATTATGGTTGGTTCAAATGGCTCTGAGCACTATGGGACTCAACTGCTGAGGTCATCAGTCCCCTAGCACTTAGAACTAGTTAAACCGAACTAACCTAAGGACATCACAAACATCCATGCCCGAGGCAGGATTCGAACCTGCGACCGTAGCGGTCTCGCGGTTCCAGACTGCAGCGCCTTTAAACGCACGGCCACTTCGGCCGGCTACTGATTATGTTTTGAACCATTCCTGTGAAACTAGTTATAGGTTCCGATGCCTCACTTCAGGTTTACTGTATCCCTTGGACCATCTTATTGACGATGAAACACAGAAATTGCGTCGTAATTAAATACAAAAGGCACAATGCCGAATTAAGTACAAGAAGACTGACTCTTCTTACTGTCTAAGATTTGAACCATTCCTGTGACACTAGCTATAGCTTCCGATGCTTCACTTCAGGTTTAGTGTATCCCTCTGACTTTCTTATTGACGATGAAACACAGAAATGGCTTCGGAATTAAATACAAAACGCACAATGCCGACTTAAGTACAAGAGGACTGACTCTTCTTACTGTCTATGTTTAGAACCATTCCTGTGACACTGGTTATAGATTCCGATGCTTCACTTGAGGTTTACTGTATCCCTTGGACCTTCTTATTGACGATGAAACACAGAAATTGCATCGGAATTAAATACAAAAGGCACAATGCCGACTGATGTACATGAAGAAGGACTCTTCCTATTGAATATGTTTTGAACCATTCCTGTGATACTAGTTATTGATACCGATGCTTCACTTGAGGTTTACTGTATCCCTTGGACCTTCTTATTGACGATGAAACACAAAAATTGTATCGGTATTAAATACAAAAGGCACAATGCCGACTTAAGTACATGAAGACCGACTCTTCCTACCGATAATGTTTTGAACCATTCCTGTGACACTAGTTATAGATTCCGATGTTTCACTTGAGGTTAACTGTATCCCTTGGACCTTGTTATTGACGCTGAAACACAGAAATTGCATCGGATATAAATAGAAAAGGCACAATGCCGACATAAGTACAAGAAGACTGACTCTTCTTACTGACTATGTTTTGAACCATTCCTGTAACACTAGTTATAGATTCCGATTCTTCACTTCAGGTTTACTGTACCCCTTGGACCTTCTTGTTGATGATGAAACATAGAAATTGCATCGGAATTAAATACAAAAGTCAAAATGCCGACTTAAGAACACGAAGACTGACTCTTCTTACTGTCTATGTTTTGAACCATTCCTGTGACACTAGTTACAGATTCCGATGCTACACTCCAGGTTTACTGTATCCCTTGGACCTTCTTATTGACGATGAAACACAGAAATTGCATCGGCATTAAATACAAAAAGCACAATGCCGACTTAAGTACAAGGAGACTGACTCTTCTTACTGACTATGTTTGAACCATTCCTGTGACACTAGCTATAGATTCCGATGCTTCACTTCAGGTTTACTGTATCCCTCTGACCTTCTTGTTGACGATGAAACACAGAAATTGCATCGGAATTAAATACAATGGGCACAATGCCGACTTAAGTACAAGAGGACTGACTCTTCTTACTGTCTATGTTTAGAACCATTCCTGTAACACTGGTTATAGATTCCGATTCTTCACTTCAGGTTTACTGTATCCCTGGGACCTTCTTATTGACGATGAAACACAGAAATTGCATCGGAATTAAATACAAAAGGCACAATGCCGACTTATGTACATGAAGACGGACTCTTCCTACTGACTATGTTTTGAACCATTCCTGTGACACTAGTTATTGATACCGATGCTTCACTTGAGGTTTACTGTATCCCTTGGACCTTCTTATTGACGATGAAACACAGAAATTGCATCGGAATTAAATACAAAAGGCACAATGCCGACTTATGTACATGAAGACGGACTCTTCCTTCTGACTATGTTTTGAACCATTCCTGTGACACTAGCTATAGATTCCGATGCTTCACTTCAGGTTTAGTGTATCCCTCTGACTTTCTTATTGACGATGAAACACAGAAATGGCTTCGGAATTAAATACAAAAGGCACAATGCCGACTTAAGTACAAGAGGACTGACTCTTCTTACTCTCTATGTTTAGAACAATTCCTGTGACACTGGTTATAGATTCCGATGCTTTACTTGAGGTTTACTGTATCCCTTGGACCTTCTTATTGACGATGAAACACAGAAATTGCATCGGAATTAAATACAAAAGGCACAATGCCGACTTATGTACATGAAGACGGACTCTTCCTACTGACTATGTTTTGAACCATTCCTGTGACACTAGTTATTGATACCGATGCTTCACTTGAGGTTTACTGGATCCCTTGGACCTTCTTATTGACGATGAAACACAAAAATTTTATCGGTATTAAATACAAGAGGCACAATGCCGACTTAAGTACATGAAGACCGACTCTTCCTACTGACTATGTTTTGAACCATTCCTGTGACACTAGTAATAGATTCCGATGTTTCACTTGAGGTTAACTGTATACAAAAGGCACAATGAAACACGATGAAACACAGAAATTGCATCGGAATTAAATACAAAAGGCACAATGCCGAATTAAGTACAAGAAGACTGACTCTTCTTACTGTCTAAGTTTTGAACCATTCCTGTGACACAAGCTATAGATTCCGATGCTTCACTTCAGGTTTAGTGTATCCCTCTGACTTTCTTATTGACGATGAAACACAGAAATGGCTTCGGAATTAAATACAAAAGGCATAATGCCGACTTAAGTACAAGAGGACTGACTCTTCTTACTGTCTATGTTTAGAACCATTCCTGTAACACTGGTTATAGATTCCGATGCTTTACTTGAGGTTTACTGTATCCCTGGGACCTTCTTATTGACGATGAAACACAGAAATTGCATCGGAAGTAAATACAAAAGGCACAATGCCGACTTATGTACATGAAGACGGACTCTTCCTACTGACTATGATTTGAACCATTCCTGTGACACTAGTTATTGATACCGATGCTTCACTTGAGGTTTACTGTATCCCTTGGACCTTCTTATTGACGATGAAACACAGAAATTGCATCGGAATTAAATACAAAAGGCACAATGCCGACTTATGTACATGAAGACGGACTCTTCCTTCTGACTATGTTTTGAACCATTCCTGTGACACTAGTTATTGATACCGATGCCTCACTCCAGGTTTACTGTATCCCTTGGACCTTCTTATTGACGATGAAACACAAAAATTGCATCGGAATTAAATACTAAAGGCACAATGCCGACTTAAGTTCAAGAAGACTGACTCTTCTTACTGTCTATGCTTTGAACCATTCCATTGACACTAGTTATAGATTCCGATGCTTCACTCCAGGTTTACTGTATCCCTTGGACCTTGTTATTGACGATAAAACACAGAAATTGCAGCGGAATTTAATAGAAAAGGCACAATGCCGACTTAAGTACAAGAAGACTGACTCTTCTTACTGACTATGTTTTGAACCATTCCTGTGACACTAGTTATAGATTTCGATGCTTCTCTTCAGGTTTACTGTACCCCTTGAACCTTCTTATTGATGATGAAACATAGAAATTGCATCGGAATTAAATACAAAAGGCACAATGCCGACTTAAGGACCAGAAGACTGACTATTGCTACTGACTTTGATTTGAACCATTAGTGTGACACTAGTTATAGATTCCGATGCTTCACTTCAGGTTTACTGTATCCCTCTGACCTTCTTGTTGACGATGAAGCACAGAAATTGCATCGGAATTAAATACAATAGGCACAATGCCGACTTAAGTACAAGTAGACTGACTCTTCTTACTGTCTATGTTTTGAACCATTCCATTGACACTAGTTATAGATTCCGATGCTTCACTCCCTGTTTACTGTATCCCTTGGACCTTGATATTGACGATGAAACACAGATATTGCAGCGGAATTAAATAGAAAAGGCACAATGCCGACTTAAGTACAAGAAGACTGACTCTTCTTACTGACTATGTTTTGAACCATTCCTGTGACACTAGTTATAGATTTCGATGCTTCTCTTCAGGTTTACTGTACCCCTTGAACCTTCTTATTGATGATGAAACATAGAAATTGCATCGGAATTAAATACAAAAGGCACAATGCCGACTTAAGGACCAGAAGACTGACTATTCCTACTGACTTTGTTTTGAACCATTAGTGTGACACTAGTTATAGATTCCGATGCTTCACTTCAGGTTTACTCTATCCCTTGGAACTTCTTATTGACGATGAAACACAGAAATTGCATCGGAATTAAATACAAAAGGCACAATGCCGACTTAAGTACAAGAAGACTGACTCTTCTTACTGCCTATGTTTTGAACCATTCCTGTGACACTAGTTATAGATTCCGATGCTTCCCTTCAGGTTTACTGGATCCCTTGGACCTTCTTATTGACGATGAAACACAGAAATTGCATCGGAATTAAATACAAAAGGCACAATGCCGACTTAAGTACATGAAGACCGACTCTTCCTACTGACTATGTTTTGAACCATTCCTGTGACACTAGTTATAGATTCTGAAGTTTCACTTGAGGTTAACTGTATCTCTTGGACCTTCTTATTGACGATGAAACACAGAAATTGCATCGGAATTAAATACAAAACGCACAGTGCCGACTTAAGTACAGGAAGTCTGACTCTTCTTACTGTCTATGTTTTGAACCATTCCTGTGACACTAGTTATAGATTTCGATGCTTCGCTCCAGGTTTACTGTATCCCTTGGACCTTCTTATTGACAATGAAACACAGAAATGGCATCGGAATTAAATACAAAAAGCACAATGCCGACTTAAGAACAAGAAGACTGACTCTTCTTAATATCTATGTTTGAACCATTCCTGTGACACTAGCTATAGATTCCGATGAATCACTTCAGGTTTACTGTATCCCTCTGACCTTCTTATTGACGATGAAACACAGAAATAGCATCGGAATTAAATAGAAAAGGCACAATGCCGACTTAAGTATACGAAGACTGACTCTTCTTACTGTCTATGTTTTGAACCATTCCTGTGACACTAGTTACAGATTCCGATGCTACACTCCAGGTTTACTGTATCCCTTGGACCTTCTTATTGACGATGAAACACAGAAATTGAATCGGAATTAAATACAAAAGGCACAATGCCGACTTAAGGACCAGAAGACTGACTATTCCTACCTACTTTGATTTGAACCATTAGTGTGACACTAGTTATAGTTTCCGATGCTTCACTTCAGGTTTACTGTATCCCTTGGACCTTCTTATTGACGATGAAACACAGAAATTGCATCGGAATTAAATACAAAAGGCACAATGCCGACTTAAGTACAAGAAGACTGACTCTTCCTACTGCCTATGTTTTGAACCATTCCTGTGACACTAGTTATAGATTCCGATGCTTCACTTCAGGTTTACTGTATCCCTTGGACCTTCTTATTGACGATGAAACACAGAAATTGCATCGGAATTAAATACAAAAGGCACAATGCCGACTTAAGTACATGAAGACCGACTCTTCCTACTGACTATGATTTGAACCATTACTGTGACACTAGTTATAGATTCCGATGCTTCACTTCAGGTTTACTGTACCCCTTGGACCTTCTTATTGACGATGAAACATAGAAAATGCATCGGAATTAAATACAAAAGACAAAATGCCGACTTAAGTACACTAAGACTGACTCTTCCTACTGTCTATGTTTTGAACCATTCCTGTGACACTAGTTACAGATTCCGGTGCTACACTCCATGTTTACTGTATCCCTTGGACCTTCTTATTGACGATGAAACACAAAAATTGCATCGGAATTAAATAGAAAAGGCACAATGCCGACTTAAGTACAAGAGGACTAACTCTTCTTACTGACTATGATTTGAACCACTCCTGTAACACTAGTTATAGATTCCGATGCTTCATTTCAGGTTTACTGTATCCCTTGGACCTTCTTATTGACGATGAAACACAGAAATTGCATCGGAATTAAATACAAAAGGCAAAATGCCGACTTAAGTACACGAAGACTGACTCTTCTTACTGTCTATGTTTTGAACCATTCCTGTGACACTAGTTACAGATTCCGATGCTACACTCCAGGTTTACTGTATCCCTTGGACCATATTATTGACGCTGAAACACAGAAATTTTATCGGAATTAAATGCAAAAGGCACAATGCAGACTTAAGTGCAAGAAGTCTGACTCTTCCTACTGTCTATGTTTTGAACCATTCCTGTGACACTCGTTATAGATTACGATGCTCCACTTCAGGTTTACTGTATCCCTTGGACCTTCTTATTGGCAATGAAACACAGAAATTGCTTCGGAATTAAATACAAAAGGCACAATGCCGACTTAAGTACATGAAGACCCACTCTTAATACTGATTATGGTTGGTTCAAATGGCTCTGAGCACTATGGGACTCAACTGCTGAGGTCATCAGTCCCCTAGCACTTAGAACTAGTTAAACCGAACTAACCTAAGGACATCACAAACATCCATGCCCGAGGCAGGATTCGAACCTGCGACCGTAGCGGTCTCGCGGTTCCAGACTGCAGCGCCTTTAACCGCACGGCCACTTCGGCCGGCTACTGATTATGTTTTGAACCATTCCTGTGACACTAGTTATAGGTTTCGATGCCTCACTTCAGGTTTACTGTATCCGTTGGACCATCTTATTGACGATGAAACACAGAAATTGAATCGTAATTAAATACAAAAGGCACAATGCCGAATTAAGTACAAGAAGACTGACTCTTCTTACTGTCTAAGATTAGAACCATTCCTGTGACACTAGCTATAGATTCCGATGCTTCACTTCAGGTTTAGTGTATCCCTCTGACTTTCTTATTGACGATGAAACACAGAAATGGCTTCGGAATTAAATACAAAACGCACAATGCCGACTTAAGTACAAGAGGACTGACTCTTCTTACTGTCTATGTTTAGAACCATTCCTGTGACACTGGTTATAGATTCCGATGCTTCACTTGAGGTTTACTGTATCCCTTGGACCTTCTTATTGACGATGAAACACAGAAATTGCATCGGAATTAAATACAAAAGGCACAATGCCGACTTAAGTACATGAAGACCGACTCTTCCTACCGATTATGTTTTGAACCAATCCTGTGACTCTAGTTATAGATTCCGATGTTTCACTTGAGGTTAACTGTATCCCTTGTACCTTCTTATTGACGATGAAGCACAGAAATTGCATCAGAATTAAATACTAAAGGCACAATGCCGACTTAAGTACAATAAGACTGACTCTTGTGACTGTATATGTTTTGAACCATTCCATTGACATTAGTTATAGATTCCGATGCTTCACTCCAAGTTTTCTGTATCCCTTGGACCTTGTTATTGACGATGAAACACAGAAATTGCATCGGAATTAAATAGAAAAGGCACAATGCCGACATAAGTACAAGAAGACTGACTCTTCTTACTGACTATGTTTTGAACCATTCCTGTAACACTAGTTATAGATTCCGATTCTTCACTTCAGGTTTACTGTACCCCTTGGACCTTCTTGTTGATGATGAAACATAGAAATTGCATCGGAATTAAATACAAAAGTCAAAATGCCGACTTAAGAACACGAAGACTGACTCTTCTTACTGTCTATGTTTTGAACCATTCCTGTGACACTAGTTACAGATTCCGATGCTCCACTCCAGGTTTACTGTATCCCTTGGACCTTCTTATTGACGATGAAACACAGAAATGGCATCGGCATTAAATACAAAAAGCACAATGCCGACTTAATTACAAGAAGACTGACTCTTCTTACTGACTATGTTTGAACCATTCCTGTGACACTAGCTATAGATTCCGATGCTTCACTTCAGGTTTACTGTATCCCTCTGACCTTCTTGTTGACGATGAAACACAGAAATTGCATCGGAATTAAATACAATGGGCACAATGCCGGCTTAAGTGCAAGAAGACTGACTCTTCTCACTGTCTATGTTTTGAACCATTCCATTGACACTAGTTATAGATTCCGATGATTCACTCCAGGTTTAGTGTATCCCTTGGACCTTGTTATTGACGATGAAACACAGAAATTGCGTCGGAATTAAATAGAAAAGGCACAATGCCGACTTAAGTACAAGAAGACTGACTCTTCCTACTGACTATGTTTTGAACCATTCCTGTAACACTAGTTATAGATTCCGATGCTTCACTTCAGGTTCACTGTACCCCTTGGACCTTCTTATTGATGATGAAACATAGAAATTGCATCGGAATTAAATACAAAAGGCAAAATGCCGACTTAAGTACACGAAGACTGACTCTTCTCACTGTCTATATTTTGAACCATTCCTGTGACACTAGTTACAGATTCCGATGCTACACTCCAGGTTTACTGTATCCCTTCTACCTTCTTATTGACGATGAAACAAAGAAATTGCATCGGAATTAAATACAAAAGGCACAATGCCGACCTAAGGACAAGAAGACTGACTATTCCTACTGACTTTAATTTGAACCATTAGTGTGACGCTAGTTATAGATTCCGATGCTTCACTTCAGGTTTACTGTATCCCTTGGACCTTCTTATTGACGGTGAAACACAGAAATTGCATTGGAATTAAATACAAAAGTCACAATGCCGACTTAAGTACAAGAAAGCTGACTCTTCCTACAGTCTATGTTTGAACCATTCCTGTGACACCAGTTATAGATTCCGATGCTTCACCTCAGGTATACTGGATCCCTTGGACCTTCTTATTGACGGTGAAACACAGAAATTGCATCGAAATTAAATACAAAAGGCAAAATGCCGACTTAAGTACACGAAGACTGACTCTTCTTACTGTCTATGATTGAACCATTCCTGTGACACTAGCTATAGAATCCGATGCTTCACTTCAGGTTTACTGTATCCCTCTGACCTTCTTGTTGACGATGAAACACAGAAATTGCATCGTAATTAAATACAATAGGCACAATGCCGACTTAAGTACAAGATGACTGACTCTTCTTACTGTCTATGTTTTGAACCACTCCATTGACACTAGTTATAAATTCCGATGCTTCTCTCCAGGTTTACTGTATCCCTTGGACCTTGTTATTGACGATGAAACACAGAGATTGCATAGGAATTAAATAGAAAAGGCACAATGCCGACTTAAGTACAAGAAGACTGACTCTTCTTACTGACTATGTTTTGAACCATTCCTGCGACACTAGTTATAGATTCCGATGGTTCACTTCTGGTTTAGTGTACCAATTTGACCATCTTATTGATGATGAAACATGGAAATTGCATCGGAATTATATACAAAAGGCAAAATGACGACTTCAGTACACGAAGACTGACTCTTCTTACTGTCTATGTTTTAAACCATTCCTGTGACACTAGTTACAGATTCCGATGCTACACTCCAGTTTTACTGTATCGCTTGGACCTTCTTATTTACGATGAAACACAGAAATTGCATCGGAATTAAATACAAAAGGCACAATGCCGACTTAAGTACAAGAAGGCTGACTCTTCCTACTGTCTACGATTTGAACCATTCCTGTGACACTAGTTATAGATTCCGATGCTTCACTTCTGGTTTACTGGATCCCTTGGACCGTCTTGTTGACGATGAAACACAGAAATTGCATCGGAATTAAATACAAAAGGCACAATGCCGACTTAAGTACATGAAGACCGACTCTTCCTACTGACTATGTTTTGAACCATTCCTGTGACACTAGTTATAGATTCCGATGCTTCACTTCAGGTTTACTGCATCCCTTGGACCTTCTTATTGACGATGAAACACAGAAATTCATCGGAATTAAATACAAAAGGCAAAATGCCGACTTAAGTACACGAAGACTGACTCTTCTTACTGTCAATGATTTGAACCAATCCTGTGACACTAGTTATAGATTCCGATGCTACACTCCAGGTTTACTGTATCCCTTGGACCTTCTTATTGACGATGAAACACAGAAATTGCATCGGCATTAAATACAATAGGCACAATGCCGACTTAAGGACAAGAAGATTGAGTCTTCTTACTGACTTTGTTTTGAACCATTCCTGTGACACTAGTTATAGATTCCGATGCTTCACTTCAGATTTAATGTATCCCTTGGACCTTCTTATTGACGCTGAAAGACAGAAATTGAATCGGAATTAAATACAAAAGGCACAATGCCGACTTAAGTACAAGAAGACTGACTCTTCCTACTGTCTATGTTTAGAACCATTCCTGTGACACTCGTTATAGATTACGATGCTTTACTTCAGGTTTACTGTATCCCTTGGACCTTCTTATTGACGAAGAAACACAGAAATTGCATCGGAATTAAATACAAAAGGCACAATGCCGACTTAACTACATAAAGATCGACTCTTCCTACTGGCTATGATTTGAACCATTCCTGTGACACTAGTTATAGATTCCGAAGCCTCACTTCAGGTTTAGTGTATCCCTCTGACTTTCTTATTGACGATGAAACACAGAAATGGCTTCGGAATTAAAAACAAAAGGCACAATGCCGACTTAAGTACAAGAGGACTGACTCCTCTTACTGTCTATGTTTTGAACCATTCCTGTGACACTCGTTATAGATTCCGATGCTTCACTTGAGGTTTACTGTATCCCTTGGTCCTTCTTATTGACGATGAAGCACAGAAATTGCATCGGAATTAAATACAAAAGGCACAATGCCGTCTTAACTACACGATGACTAACTCTTCCTACTGACTATGTTTTGAACCATTCCTGTGACACTAGTTATAGATTCCGATGCTTCACTTGGGGCTTATTGTATCCCTTTTAACTTCTTATTGACGATGAAACACAGAAATTGCATCGGAATTAAATACAAAGTGCACAATGCCGACATAAGTACAAGAAGACTGACTCTTATTACTGTCTATGCTTTGAACCATTCCTGTGACACCAGTTATAGATTCAGATGCTTCACTCCAGGTTTACTGTATCCCTTGGATCTTCTTATTGACGATGAAACACAGAAATTGCATCGGAATTAAATACAAAAGGCACAATGCCGACTTAAGTACAAGAAGACTGACTCTTCATACTGTCTATGTTTTGAACCATTCCATTGACACTAGTTATAGATTCCGATGCTTCACTCCAGGTTTACTGTTCCCCTTGGATCTTGTTATTGACGATGAAACACAGAATTTGCATCGGAATTAAATAGCAAAGGCACAATGCCGACATAAGTACAAGTAGACTGACTCTTCTTACTGACTATGTTTTGTACCATTCCTGTGACACTAGTTATAGATTCCGATGCTTCACTTCAGGATTACTGTATCCCGTGGACCTTCTTATTGACGAAGAAACACAGAAATTGCATCGGAATTAAATACAAAAGGCAAAATGCCGACTTAAGTACACGAAGACTGACTCTTCTTACTGTCTATGATTTGAACCATTCCTGTGACACTAGTTATAGATTCCGATGCTACACTCCATATTTAGTGTATCCCCTTGACCTTCTTATTAACGATGAAACACAGAAATTGCATCGGAACTAAATACAAAAGGCACAATGCCGACTTAAGGACAAGAAGACTGACTCTTCCTACTGTCTATGTTTTGAACCATTCCTGTGACACTAGTTATAGATTCGGATGCTTCACTTCAGGTTTACTGTATCCCTTGGACCTTCTTATTGACGCTGAAACACTGAAATTCTATCGGAATTAAATACAAAAGGCACAATGCCGACTTAAGTACAAGAAGAATGACCCTTCCTACTGTCTATGCTTTGAACCATTCCTGTGACACTCGTTATAGATTAGGATGCTTCACTTCAGGTTTACTGTATCCCTTGGACCTTCTTATTGACGATGAAACACAGAAATTGCATCGGAATTAAATACAAAAGGCACAATGCCGACTTAAGTACAAGGAGACTGACTCTTCTTACTGTCTATGTTTTGAACCATTCCATTGACACTAGTTATAGATTCCGATGCTTCACTCCAGGTTTACTGTTTCCCTTGGACCTTGTTATTGACGATGAAACACAGAAATTGGATCGGAATTAAATAGAAAAGGCATAATGCCGACTTAAGTACAAGAAGACTGACTCTTCTTACTGACTATGTTTTGTACCTTTCCTGTGACACTAGTTATAGATTCCGATGCTTCACTTCAGGTTTACTGCATCCCTTGGACCTTCTTATTGACGATGAAACACAGAAATTGCATCGTAATTAAATACAAAAGGCAAAATACCGAATTAAGTACACGAAGACAGACTCTTCTTACTGTCTAAGATTTGAACCATTCCTGTGACACTAGTTATAGATTCCGATGCTACACTCCAGGTTTACTGTATCCCTTGGACCTTCTCATTGACGATGAAACACAGAAATTGCATCGGAATTAAATACAAAAGGCACAATGCCGACTTAAGGACAAGAAGATTGAGTCTTCTTACTGACTTTGTTTTGAACCATTCCTATGACACTAGTTATAGATTCCGATGCTTCACTTCAGGTTTAATGTATCCCTTGGACCTTCTTATTGACGCTGAAACACAGAAATTGAATCGGAATTAAATACAAAAGTCACAATGCCGACTTAGGTACAAGAAGACTGACTCTTCCTACTGTCTAGGTTTAGAACAATTCCTGTGACACTCGTTATAGATTACGATGCTTTACTTCAGGTTTACTGTATCCCTTGGACCTTCTTATTGACGAAGAAAAACAGAAATTGCATCGGAAATAAATACAAAAGGCACAATGCCGACTTATGTACATGAAGACCGACTCTTCCTACTGACTATGTTTTGAACCATTCGTGTGACACAAGTTATTGATACCGATGCTTCACTTGAGGTTTACTGTATCCCTTGTACCTTCTTATTGACGATGAAACACAAAAATTGTATCGGTAATAAATACAAAAGGCACAATGCCGACTTAAGTACATGAAGACCGACTCTTCCTACAGACTATTTTTCGAACCATTCCTGTGACACTAGTTATAGATTCCGATTTTTCACTTGAGGTTAACTGTATCCCTTGGACCTTCTTATTGACGATGAAACACAGAAATTGCATCAGAATTAAATACTAAAGCACAATGCCGACTTAAGTACAAGAAGACTGACTCTTCTTACTGTCTATGTTTTGAACCTTTCCATTGACATTAGTTATAGATTCCGATGCTTCACTCCAAGTTTACTGCATCCCTTGGACCTTGTTATTGACGATGAAACACAGAAATTGCACCGGAATTAAATAGAAAAGGCACAATGCCGCCTTAAGTACAAGAAGACTGACTGTTCTTACTGACTATGTTTTGAACCATTCCTGTAACACTAGTTATAGATTCCAATGCTTCACATCAGGTTTACTGTACCCCTTGGACCTTCTTATTGATGATGAAACATAGAAATTGCATCGGAATTAAATACAAAAGGCAAAATGCAGACTTAAGTACACGAAGACTGACTCTTCTTACTGTCTATGTTTTGAACCATTCCTGTGACACTAGTTACGGATTCCGATGCTACACTCCAGGTTTACTGTATCCCTTGGACCTTCTTATTGACGATGAAACACAGAAATTGCATCGGAATTAAATACAAAAAGCACAATGCCGACTTAAGTACAAGAAGACTGACTCTTCCTACTGACTATGTTTGAACCATTCCTGTGACACTAGCTATAGATTCCGATGTTTCACTTCAGGTTTACTGTATCCCTCTGACCTTCTTGTTGACGATGAAACACAGAAATTGCATCGGAATTAAATACAATAGGCACAAGGCCGGCTTAAGTACAAGAAAACTGACTCTTCTTACTGTCTATGTTTTGAACCATTCCATTGACACTAGTTATAGATTCTGATGCTTCACTCCAGGTTTACTGTATCCCTTGGACCTTGTTATTGACCATAAAACACAGAAACTGCCTCGGAATTAAATAGAAAAGGCACAATGCCGACTTAAGTACAAGAAGACTGACTCTTCCTACTGACTATGTTTTGAACCATTCCTGTAACACTAGTTATAGATTCCGATGCTTCACTTCAGGTTTACTGCACCCCTTGGACCATCTTATTGATGATGAAACATAGAAATTGCATCGGAATTAAATACAAAAGGCAAAATGCCGACTTAAGTACACGAAGACTGACTCTTCTTACTGTCTATGTTTTGAACCATTCCTGTGACACTAGTTACAGATTCCGATGCTACACTCCAGGTTTACTGTATCCCTTGGACCTTCTTATTGACGATGAAACAAAGAAATTGAATCGGAATTAAATACAAAAGGTACAATGTCGACTTAAGGACAAGAAGACTGACCATTCCTACTGACTTTGTTTTGAACCATTAGTGTGACACTAGTTACATATTCCGATGCTTCACTTCAGGTTTACTGTCTCCCTTGGACCTTCTTATTGACGATGAAACGCAGAAATTGCATTGGAATTAAATACAAAAGGCACAATGCCGACTTAAGAACAAGAAAGCTGACTCTTCCTACTGTCTATGTTTTGAACCATTCCTGTGACACCAGTTATGGATTCCGATGCTTCACGTCAGGTTTACTGGATCCCTTGGACCTTCTTGTTGACGATGAAACACAGAAATTGCATCGGAATTAAATACAAAAGGCAAAATGCCGACTTAAGTACACGAAGACTGACTCTTCTTACTGTCTATGATTTGAACCATTCCTGTGACACTAGTTATAGAGTCCGATGCTACACTCCAGGTTTTGATGTATCCCTTGGACCTTCTTATTGACGATGAAACACAGAAATTGCATGGGAACTAAATACAAAAGTCACAATGCCGACATAAGGACAAGAAGACTGACTCTTCCTACTGTGTATGTTTTGAACCATTCCTGTGACACTCGTTATAGAATCCGATGCTTCACTTCAGGTTTACTGTATCCCTTGGATGTTCTTATTGACGCTGAAACACAGAAATTTAATCGGAATTAAATGCAAAAGGCACAATGCCGACTTAAGTACAAGAAGTGTGACCCTTCCTACTGTCTATGTTTTGAACCATTCCTGTGACACTAATTATAGATTCCGATGCTTCACTTGAGGTTTACTGTATCCCTTGGTCCTTCTTATTGACGATGAAACACAGAAATTGCATCGGAATTAAATACAAAATGCACAATGCCGACTTAACTAAATGATGACTGACTCTTCCTACTGACTATGTTTTGAACCATTCCTGTGACACTAGTTACAGATTCCGATGCTTCACTTGAGGCTTATTGTATCCCTTGGAACTTCTTATTGACGATGAAACACAGAAATTGCATCGGAATTAAATACAAAAGGCACAATGCCGACATAAGTACATGAAGACTGACTCTTATTACTGTCTATGCTTTGAACCATTCCTGTGACACCAGTTATAGATTCCGATGCTTCACTCCAGGTTTACTGTATCCCTTGGACCTTCTTATTGACGATGAAACACAGAAATTGCATCGGAATTAAATACAAAAGGCAAAATGCCGACTTAATTATACGAAGACAGACTCTTCTCACTGTCTATGATTTGAACCATTCCTGTGACACTAGTTATAGATTCCGATGCTACACTCCAGGTTTACTGTATCCCTTGGACCTTCTTATTAACGATGAAACACAGAAATTGCATCGGAATTAAATACAAAAAGCACAATGCCGACATAAGGACAAGAAGACTGACTCTTCCTACTGTCTATGTTTTGAACCATTCCTGTAACACTAGTTATAGATTCCGATGCTTCACTCCAGGTTTACTGTTTCCCTTGGATCTTGTTGTTGACGATGAAACACAGAAATTGGATCGGAATTAAATAGAACAGTCACAATGCCGACTTAAGTACAAGAAGACTGACTCTTCTTACTGTCTATGTTTCGAACCATTCCTGTGACACTCGTTATAGATTACGATGCTTTACTTCAGGTTTACTGTATCCCTTGGACCTTCTTATTGACGATGAAACACAGAAATTGCATCGGAATTAAATACAAAAAGCTCAATGCCGACTTAAGAACAAGAAGACTGACTCTTCTTACTGACTATGTTTGAAAAATTCGTGTGACACTAGCTATAGATTCCGATGCTTCACTTCAGGTTTACTGTATCCCTCTGACCTTCTTGTTGACGATGAAACGCAGAAATTGCATCGGAATTTAATACAATAGGCACCATGCCGACTTAAGTACATGAAGACCGACTCTTCCTACTGACTAAGTTTTGAACCACTCCTGTGGCACTAGTTATAGATTCCGATGCTTCACTTGAGGCTTATTGTATCCCTTGGAACTTCTTATTGACGAAGAAACACAGAAATTGCATCGGAATTAAATACAAAAGGCACAATGCCGACTTAAGTACATGAAGACCGACTCTTCCTACTGACTAAGTTTTGAACCATTCCTGTGACACTAGTTATAGATTCCGATGCTTCACTTAAGGCTTATTGTATCCCTTGGAACTTCTTATTGACGATGAAACACAGAAATTGCATCGGGATTAAATACAAAAATCACAATGCCGACTTAAGTACAAGAAGACTGACTCTTCTTACTGTCTATGATTTGAACCATTCCTGTGACACTAGTTATAGATTCCGATGCTAAACTCCAGGTTTACTGTATCCCTTGGACCTTCTTATTGACGATGAAACACAGAAATTTCATCGGAACTAAATACAAAAGGCACAATGCCGACTTAAGGACAAGAAGACTGACTCTTCCTACTGTCTATGTTTTGAACCATTCCTGTGACACTCGTTATAGATTCCGATGCTTCACTTCAGGTTTACTGTATCCCTTGGATCTTCTTATTGACGCTGAAACACAGAAATTGATTCGGAATTAAATACAAAAGACACAATGCCGACTTAAGTACAAGAAGACTGACTCTTCCTACTGTCTATGTTTTGTACCATTTATGTGACACTCGTTATAGATTACGATGCATCACTTCAGGTTTACTGTATCCCTTGGACCTTCTTATTGACGATGAAACACAGAAATTGCATCGGAATTAAATACAAAAGGCAAATTGCCGACTTAAGTACATGAAGACTGACTCTTCCTACTGTCTATGTTTTGAACCATTCCTGTGACACTCGTTATAGATTACGATGCTTCACTTCAGGTTTACTGTATCCCTTGGACCTTCTTATTGACGATGAAACACAGAAATTGCATCGGAATTAAATACAAAAGGCAAAAAGCCGACTTAAGTACACGAAGACTGACTCTTCTTACAGTCTATGACTTGAACCATTCCTGTGACACTAGTTATAGATTCCGATGCTACACTCCAGGTTTACTGTATCCCTTGGACCTTCTTATTGACGATGAAACACAGAAATTGAATCGGAATTAAATACAAAAGTCACAATGCCGACTTAAGTACAAGAGGACTGACTCTTCCTACTGTCTATGTTTTGAACCATTCCTGTGACACTTGTTATAGATTACGATGCTTAACTTCAGGTTTACTGGATCCCTTGGACATTGTTATTGACGATGAAACACAGAAATTGCATCGGAATTAAATAGAAAAGGCACAATGCCGACTTAAGTACAAGAAGACTGACTCTTCTTACCGACTATGCTTTGTACCATTCCTGTGACACTAGTTATAGATTCCGATGCTTCACTTCAGGTTTACTGGATCCCTTGGACCTTCTTGTTGACGATGAAACACAGAAATTGCATCGGAATTAAATAAAAAAGGCACAATGCCGACTTAAGGACAAGAAGATTGAGTCTTATTACTGACCTTGTATTGAACCATTCCTGTGACACTCGTTATAGATTCCGATGCTTCACTTCAGGTTTACTGTATCCCTTGGAACTTCTTATTGACGATGAAACACAGAAATTGAATCGGAATTAAATACAAAAGTCACAATGCCGACTTAAGTACAAGAAGACTGACTCTTCCTACTGTCTATGTTTTGAACCATTCCTGTGACAGTCGTTATAGATTACGATGCTTTACTTCGGGTTTACTGTATCCCTTGGACCTTCGTATTGACTAAGAAACACAGAAATTGCATCGGAATTATATACAAAATGTACAATGCCGACTTAAGGACAAGAAGACAGACTATTCCTACTGACTTTGTTTTGAACCATTAGTGTGACACTAGTTATAGATTCCTTTGCTTCACTTCAGGTTTACTGTATCCCTTGGACCTTCTTATTGACGATGAAACACAGAAATTGCATCGGAATTACATACAAAAGGCACAATGCCGACTTAAGTACAAGAAGGCTGACTCTTCCTACTGTCTATGTTTTGAACCATTCCTGTGACACTAGTTATAGATTCCGATGCTTCACTTTAGGTTTACTGGATCCATTGGACCTTGTTATTGACGATGAAACACAGAAATTGCATCGGAATTAAATAGAAAAGGCACAATGCCGACTTAAGTACAGGAAGACTGACTCTTCGTACTGACTATGCTATGTACCATTCCTGTGACACTAGTTATAGATTCCGATGCTTCACTTCAGGTTTACTGGATCCCTTGGACCTTCTTGTTGACGATGAAACACAGAAATTGCATTGGAATTAAATACAAAAGGCACAATGCCGGCTTAAGTACATGAAGACCGACTCTTCCTACTGACTATGTTTTGAACCATTCCTGTGACACTAGTTATAGATTCCGATGCTTCACTTGAGGCTTACTGTATCCCTTGGAACTTCTTATTGACGTTGAAACACAGAAATTGCATCGGAATTAAATGCAAAAGGCACAATGCCGACTTAAGTACAAGAAGACTGACTCTTCCAACTGTCTATGTTTTGAACCCTTCCTGTGACACTCGTTATGGATTACGATGCTTCATTTCCGGTTTACTGTATCCCTTGGACCTTCTTATTGACGATGAAACACAGAAATTGCATCGGAATTAAATACAAAATGCAAAATGCCGACTTAAGTACACGAAGACTGACTCTTCTTACTGTTTATGATTTGAACCATTCCTGTGACACTAGTTATAGTTTCCGATGCTACACTCCAGGTTTACTGAATCCCTTGGACCTTCTTATTGACGATGAAACACAGAAATTGCATCGGAATTAAATACAAAAGGCACAATGCCGACTTAAGGACAAAAAGATTGAGTCTTCTTACTGACTTTGTTTTGAACCATTCCTGTGACACTAGTTATAGATTCCGATGCTTCACTTATGGTTTAAAGTATCCCTTGGACCTTCTTATTGACGCTGAAACTCAGAAATTGATTCGGAATTAAATACAAAAGGCACAATGCCGACTTAAGTACAAGAGGACTGACTCTTCCTAATGTATATGTTTTGACCCATTCCTGTGACACTCGTTATAGATTACGATGCTTCACTTCAGGTTTACTGTATCCCTTGGACCTTCTTATTGACGATGAAACACAGAAATTGCATCGGAATTAAATAGAAAAGGCACAATGCCGACTTAAGTACACGAACACTGACTCTTCCTACTGTCTATGTTTTGAACCATTCCTGTGACACTCGTTATAGATTACGATGCTTCACTTCAGGTTTACTGTATCCCTTGGACCTTCTTATTGACGATGAAACACAGAAATTGCATCGGAATGAAATACAAAAGGCAAAATGCTGACTTAAGTACACGAAGACTGACTCTTCTTACGGTCTATGATTTGAACCATTATTGTGACACTAGTTATAGATTCCGATGCTACACTCCAGGTTTACTGTATCCCTTGGACCTTTTTATTGACGATGAAACACAGAAATTGAATCGGAATTAAATACAAATGTCACAATGCCGACTTAAGTACAAGTAGACTGATTCATCCTACTGTCTATGTTTTGAACCATTCCTGTGACACTCGTTATAGATTACGATACTTTACTTCAGGTTTACTGTATTCCTTGGACCTTCTTATTGACGAAGAAACACAGAAATTGCATCGGAATTAAATACAAAAGGTACAATGCCGACTTAAGAACAAGAAGACTGACTATTCCTACTGACTTTGTTTTGAACCATTAGTGTGACACTAGTTATAGATTTCGATGCTTCACTTCAGGTTTACTGTATCCCTTGGACCTTCTTATTGACAAAGAAACACAGAAATTGCATCGGAATTAAATACAAAAGGCACAATGCTGACTTAAGTACATGAAGACCGACTCTTCCTACTGACTATGTTTTGAACCATTCCTGTGACACTAGTCATAGATTCCGATGCTTCACTTGAGGCTTACTGTATCCCTTGGAACTTCTTATTGACGATGTACACAGAAATTGCAGCGGAATTAAATGCAAAAGGCACAATATCGACTTAAGTACAAGAAGACTGACTCTTCTTACTGTCTATGTTTTGAACCATTCCTGTGACACCAGTTATAGATTGTGATGCTTCACTCCAGGTTTACTGTATCCCTTGGATCTTCTTATTGACGATGAAACACAGAAATTGCATCGGAATTAAATACAAAAGGCACAATGCCGACTTAAGTACATGAAGACCGACTCTTCCTTCTGACTATGATTTGAACCATTCCTGTGACACTAGTTATAGATTCCGATGTTTCACTTAAGGTTAACTGTATCCCTTGGACCTTCTTATTGACGATGAAACACAGAAATTGCATCGGAATTAAATACAAAAAGCACAATGCCGACTTAAGAACAAGAAGACTGACTCTTCTTACTGACTATGTTTGAACCATTCCTGTGACACTAGATATAGATTCCGATGCTTCACTTCAGGTTTACTGTATCCCTCTGACCTTCTTGTTAACGATGAAACACAGAAATTGCATCGGAATTAAATACAATAGGCACAATGCCGACTTAAGTACAAGAAGACTGACTCATATTACTGTCTATCTTTTGAACCATTCCATTGACACTAGTTATAGATTCCGATGCTTCACTTCAGGTTTACTGTATCCCTTGGACCTTGTTATTGACGATGAAACCCAGAAATTGCATCGGAATTAAATAGAAAAGCCACAATGCCGACATAAGTACATGAAGACCGACTCTTCCTACTGACTATGTTTTGAACCATTCCTGTGACACTAGTTATAGATTCCGATGCTTCACTTGAGGCTAATTGTATCCCTTGGACCTTTTTATTGACGCTGAAACACAGAAATTGAATCGGAATTAAGTACAAAAGTCACAATGCCGACTTAAGTACAAGAAGACTGACTCTTCCTACTGTCTATGTTTTGTACCATTTATGTGACACTCGTTATAGATTACGATGCATCACTTCAGGTTTACTGTATCCCTTGGACCTTCTTATTGACGATGAAACACAGAAATTGCATCGGAATTAAATACAAAAGGCAAATTGCCGACTTAAGTACATGAAGACTGACTCTTCCTACTGTCTATGTTTTGAACCATTCCTGTGACACTCGTTATAGATTACGATGCTTCACTTCAGGTTTACTGTATCCCTTGGACCTTCTTATTGACGATGAAACACAGAAATTGCATCGGAATTAAATACAAAAGGCAAAAAGCCGACTTAAGTACACGAAGACTGACTCTTCTTACAGTCTATGACTTGAACCATTCCTGTGACACTAGTTATAGATTCCAATGCTACACTCCAGGTTTACTGTATCCCTTGGACCTTCTTATTGACGATGAAACACAGAAATTGAATCGGAATTAAATACAAAAGTCACAATGCCGACTTAAGTACAAGAGGACTGACTCTTCCTACTGTCTATGTTTTGAACCATTCCTGTGACACTTGTTATAGATTACGATGCTTAACTTCAGGTTTACTGGATCCCTTGGACATTGTTATTGACGATGAAACACAGAAATTGCATCGGAATTAAATAGAAAAGGCACAATGCCGACTTAAGTACAAGAAGACTGACTCTTCTTACCGACTATGCTTTGTACCATTCCTGTGACACTAGTTATAGATTCCGATGCTTCACTTCAGGTTTACTGGATCCCTTGGACCTTCTTGTTGACGATGAAACACAGAAATTGCATCGGAATTAAATACAATAGGCACAATGCCGACTTAAGTACATGAAGACCAACTCTTTCTACTGACTATGTTTTGAACCATTCCTGTGACACTAGTTATAGATTCCGATGCTTCACATGATGCTTACTTTATCCCTTGGAACTTCTTATTGACGATGAAACACAGAAATTGCATCGGAATTAAATGCAAAAGGCACAATGCCGACTTAAGTACAAGAAGACTGACTCTTCTTACTGTCACTGTTTTGAACCATTCCATTGACACTAGTTATAGATTCCGATGCTACACTGCAGGTTTACTGTATCCCTTGGACCTTCTTATTGACGATGAAACACAGAAATTGCATCGGAATTAAAAAAAAAGGCACAATGCCGACTTAAGGACAAGAAGATTGAGTCTTATTACTGACCTTGTATTGAACCATTCCTGTGACACTCGTTATAGATTCCGATGCTTCACTTCAGGTTTACTGTATCCCTTGGAACTTCTTATTGACGATGAAACACAGAAATTGAATCGGAATTAAATACAAAAGTCACAATGCCGACTTAAGTACAAGAAGACTGACTCTTCCTACTGTCTATGTTTTGAACCATTCCTGTGACAGTCGTTATAGATTACGATGCTTTACTTCGGGTTTACTGTATCCCTTGGACCTTCGTATTGACGAAGAAACACAGAAATTGCATCGGAATTATATACAAAATGTACAATGCCGACTTAAGGACAAGAAGACAGACTATTCCTACTGACTTTGTTTTGAACCATTAGTGTGACACTAGTTATAGATTCCTTTGCTTCACTTCAGGTTTACTGTATCCCTTGGACCTTCTTATTGACGATGAAACACAGAAATTGCATCGGAATTACATACAAAAGGCACAATGCCGACTTAAGTACAAGAAGGCTGACTCTTCCTACTGTCTATGTTTTGAACCATTCCTGTGACACTAGTTATAGATTCCGATGCTTCACTTTAGGTTTACTGGATCCATTGGACCTTGTTATTGACGATGAAACACAGAAATTGCATCGGAATTAAATAGAAAAGGCACAATGCCGACTTAAGTACAGGAAGACTGACTCTTCGTACTGACTATGCTATGTACCATTCCTGTGACACTAGTTATAGATTCCGATGCTTCACTTCAGGTTTACTGGATCCCTTGGACCTTCTTGTTGACGATGAAACACAGAAATTGCATTGGAATTAAATACAAAAGGCACAATGCCGGCTTAAGTACATGAAGACCGACTCTTCCTACTGACTATGTTTTGAACCATTCCTGTGACACTAGTTATAGATTCCGATGCTTCACTTGAGGCTTACTGTATCCCTTGGAACTTCTTATTGACGTTGAAACACAGAAATTGCATCGGAATTAAATGCAAAAGGCACAATGCCGACTTAATTACAAGAAGACTGACTCTTCCAACTGTCTATGTTTTGAACCCTTCCTGTGACACTCGTTATGGATTACGATGCTTCATTTCCGGTTTACTGTATCCCTTGGACCTTCTTATTGACGATGAAACACAGAAATTGCATCGGAATTAAATACAAAATGCAAAATGCCGACTTAAGTACACGAAGACTGACTCTTCTTACTGTCTATGATTTGAACCATTCCTGTGACACTAGTTATAGTTTCCGATGCTACACTCCAGGTTTACTGAATCCCTTGGACCTTCTTATTGACGATGAAACACAGAAATTGCATCGGAATTAAATACAAAAGGCACAATGCCGACTTAAGGACAAAAAGATTGAGTCTTCTTACTGACTTTGTTTTGAACCATTCCTGTGACACTAGTTATAGATTCCGATGCTTCACTTATGGTTTAAAGTATCCCTTGGACCTTCTTATTGACGCTGAAACTCAGAAATTGATTCGGAATTAAATACAAAAGGCACAATGCCGACTTAAGTACAAGAAGACTGACTCTTCCTAATGTATATGTTTTGACCCATTCCTGTGACACTCGTTATAGATTACGATGCTTCACTTCAGGTTTACTGTATCCCTTGGACCTTCTTATTGACGATGAAACACAGAAATTGCATCGGAATTAAATAGAAAAGGCACAATGCCGACTTAAGTACACGAACACTGACTCTTCCTACTGTCTATGTTTTGAACCATTCCTGTGACACTCGTTATAGATTACGATGCTTCACTTCAGGTTTACTGTATCCCTTGGACCTTCTTATTGACGATGAAACACAGAAATTGCATCGGAATGAAATACAAAAGGCAAAATGCTGACTTAAGTACACGAAGACTGACTCTTCTTACGGTCTATGATTTGAACCATTCCTGTGACACTAGTTATAGATTCCGATGCTACACTCCAGGTTTACTGTATCCCTTGGACCTTTTTATTGACGATGAAACACAGAAATTGAATCGGAATTAAATACAAATGTCACAATGCCGACTTAAGTACAAGTAGACTGATTCATCCTACTGTCTATGTTTTGAACCATTCCTGTGACACTCGTTATAGATTACGATACTTTACTTCAGGTTTACTGTATTCCTTGGACCTTCTTATTGACGAAGAAACACAGAAATTGCATCGGAATTAAATACAAAAGGTACAATGCCGACTTAAGTACAAGAAGACTGACTATTCCTACTGACTTTGTTTTGAACCATTAGTGTGACACTAGTTATAGATTTCGATGCTTCACTTCAGGTTTACTGTATCCCTTGGACCTTCTTATTGACAAAGAAACACAGAAATTGCATCGGAATTAAATACAAAAGGCACAATGCTGACTTAAGTACATGAAGACCGACTCTTCCTACTGACTATGTTTTGAACCATTCCTGTGACACTAGTCATAGATTCCGATGCTTCACTTGAGGCTTACTGTATCCCTTGGAACTTCTTATTGTCGATGAACACAGAAATTGCAGCGGAATTAAATGCAAAAGGCACAATATCGACATAAGTACAAGAAGACTGACTCTTCTTACTGTCTATGTTTTGAACCATTCCTGTGACACCAGTTATAGATTGTGATGCTTCACTCCAGGTTTACCGTATCCCTTGGATCTTCTTATTGACGATGAAACACAGAAATTGCATCGGAATTAAATACAAAAGGCACAATGCCGACTTAAGTACATGAAGACCGACTCTTCCTTCTGACTATGTTTTGAACCATTCCTGTGACACTAGTTATAGATTCCGATGTTTCACTTAAGGTTAACTGTACCCCTTGGACCTTCTTATTGACGATGAAACACAGAAATTGCATCGGAATTAAATACAAAAAGCACAATGCCGACTTAAGAACAAGAAGACTGACTCATATTACTGTCTATCTTTTGAACCATTCCATTGACACTAGTTATAGATTCCGATGCTTCACTTCAGGTTTACTGTATCCCTTGGACCTTGTTATTGACGATGAAACCCAGAAATTGCATCGGAATTAAATAGAAAAGCCACAATGCCGACTTAAGTACATGAAGACCGACTCTTCCTACTGACTATGTTTTGAACCATTCCTGTGACACTAGTTATAGATTCCGATGCTTCACTTGAGGCTAATTGTATCCCTTGGACCTTCTTGTTGACGATGAGACACAGAAATTGCATCGGAATTAAATACGAAAGGCACAATGCCGACTTAAGTACATGAAGACCGACTCTTCCTACTGACTATGTTTTGAACCATTCCTGTGACACTAGTTATAGATTCCGATGCTTCACTTGAGGCTTACTGTATCCCTTGGAACTTCTTATTGACGATGAAACACAGAAATTGCAGCGGAATTAAATGCAAAAGGCACAATGGCGACTTAAGTACAAGAAGACTGACTCTTCTTACTGTCTATGTTTTGAACCATTCCTGTGACACCAGTTATAGATTGTGATGCTTCACTCCAGGTTTACCGTATCCCTTGGATCTTCTTATTGACGATGAAACACAGAAATTGCATCGGAATTAAATACAAAATGCACAATGCCGACTTAAGTACAAGAAGACTGACTCTTCTTACTGTCTATGTTTTGAACCATTC
This sequence comes from Schistocerca serialis cubense, assembly GCF_023864345.2. Taxonomy (NCBI): domain Eukaryota; kingdom Metazoa; phylum Arthropoda; class Insecta; order Orthoptera; family Acrididae; genus Schistocerca; species Schistocerca serialis. The sequence goes on along the minus strand of NC_064649.1, from coordinate 182,451,266 downwards.
CATTGACACTAGTTATAGCTTCCGATGCTTCACTCCAGGTTTACTGTTTCCCTTGGACCTTGTTATTGACGATGAAACACAGAAATTGCATCGGAATTAAATAGAAAAGGCACAATGCCGACTTAAGTACAAGAGGACTGACTCTTCTTACTGACTATGTTTTGTACCATCCCTGTGACCCTAGTTATGGATTCCGGTGCTTCACTTCAGGTTTACTGCATCCCTTGGTCCTGCTTATTGACGATGAAACACAGAAATTGCATCGATATTAAATACAAAATGCAAAATGCCGACTTAAGTACACGAAGACTGACTCTTCTTACTGTCTATGATTTGAACCATTCCTGTGACACTCGTTATAGATTACGATGCTTCCATTCAGGTTAACTGTATCCCTTGGACCATCTTATTGACGATGAAACACAGAATTTGCATCGGAATTAAATACAAAAGGCAAAATGCCGACTTAAGTACACGAAGACTGACTCATTCTACTATGTTTTGAACCATTCCTGTGACACTCGTTATAGATTCCGATGCTTCACTTCAGGTTTAAAGTATCCCTTGGACCTTCTTATTGACGAAGAAACACAGAAATTGCATCGGAATTAAAAACAAAAGGCACAATGCCGACTTAACTACATAAAGACCGACTCTTCCTACTGACTATGCTTTGAACCATTCCTGTGACACTAGTTATAGATTCCGAAGCCTCACTTCAGGTTTAGTGTATCCCTCTGACTTTCTTATTGACGATGAAACACAGAAATGGCTTCGGAATTAAAAACAAAAGGCACAATGCAAACTTAAGTACAAGAGGACTGACTCTTCTTACTGTCTATGTTTTGAACCATACCTGTGACACTAGTTATAGATTCCGATGCTTCACTTGAGGATTACTGTATCCCTTATTCCTTCTTATTGACGATGAAACACAGAAATTGCATTAGAATTAAATACAAAAGGCACAATGCCGAATTAAGTACATGATGACTGACTCTTCCTACTGACTATGTTTTGAAACATTCCTGTGACACTAGTGATTGATACCGATGCTTCACTTCTGGTTTACTGTATCCCTTGGACCTTCTTATTGAAGATGAAACACAGAAATTGTATCGGTATTAAATACAAAAGGCACAATGCCGACTTAAGTACATGAAGACCGACTCTTCCTACTGACTATGTTTTGAACCATTCCTGTGACACTAGTTATAGATTCCGATGTTTCACTTAAGGTTAACTGTATCCCTTGGACCTTCTTATTGACGATGAAGCACAGAAATTGCATCGGAATTAAATACAAAAAGCACAATGCCGACTTAAGAACAAGAAGACTGACTCTTCTTACTGACTATGTTTGAACCATTCCTGTGACACTAGATATAGATTCCGATGCTTCACTTCAGGTTTACTGTATCCCTCTGACCTTCTTGTTAACGATGAAACACAGAAATTGCATCGGAATTAAATACAATAGGCACAATGCCGACTTAAGTACAAGAAGACTGACTCTTCTTACTGTCTATCTTTTGAACCATTCCATTGACACTAGTTATAGATTCCGATGCTTCACGTCAGGTTTACTGTATCCCTTGGACCTTGTTATTGACGATGAAACCCAGAAATTGCATCGGAATTAAATAGAAAAGCCACAATGCCGACTTAAGTACATGAAGACCGACTCTTCCTACTGACTATGTTTTGAACCATTCCTGTGACACTAGTTATAGATTCCGATGCTTCACTTGAGGCTAATTGTATCCCTTGGACCTTTTTATTGACGATGAAACACAGAAATTGAATCGGAATTAAATACAAAAGTCACAATGCCGACTTAAGAACAAGTAGACTGATTCATCCTACTGTCTATGTTTTGAACCACTCCTGTGACACTCGTTATAGATTACGATGCTTTACTTCAGGTTTACTGTATTCCTTGGACCTTCTTATTGACGAAGAAACACAGAAATTGCATCGGAATTAAATACAAAAGGTACAATGCCGACTTAAGTACAAGAAGACTGACTATTCCTACTGACTTTGTTTTGAACCATTAGTGTGACACTAGTTATAGATTTCGATGCTTCACTTCAGGTTTACTGTATCCCTTGGACCTACTTATTGACGGAGAAACACAGAAATTGCATCGGAATTAAATACAAAAGGCACAATGCCGACTTAAGTACAAGAAGGCTGACTCTTCCTACTGTCTATGTTTTGAATCATTCCTGTGACACTAGTTATGGATTCCGATGCTTCACTACAGGTTTACTGGATCCCTTGGACCTTGTTATTGACGATGAAACACCGAAATTGCATCGGAATTAAATAGAAAAGGCACAATGCCGACTTAAGTACAAGAACACTGACTCTTCTTACTGACTATGCTTTGTACCATTCCTGTGACACTAGTTATAGATTCCGATGCTTCAATTCAGGTTTATAGTATCCCTTGGACCTTCTTGTTGACGATGAAACACAGAAATTGCATCGGAATTAAATACGAAAGGCACAATGCCGACTTAAGTACATGAAGACCGACTCTTCCTACTGACTATGTTTTGAACCATTCCTGTGATACTAGTTATAGATTCCGATGCTTCACTTGAGGCTTACTGTATCCCTTGGAACTTCTTATTGACGATGAAACACAGAAATTGCAGCGGAATTAAATGCAAAAGGCACAATGGCGACTTAAGTACAAGAAGACTTACTCTTCTTACTGTCTATGTTTTGAACCATTCCTGTGACACCAGTTATAGATTGTGATGCTTCACTCCAGGTTTAACGTATCCCTTGGATCTTCTTATTGACGATGAAACACAGATATTGCATCGGAATTAAATACAAAATGCACAATGCCGACTTAAGTACAAGAAGACTGACTCTTCTTACTGTCTATGTTTTGAACCATTCCATTGACACTAGTTATAGCTTCCGATGCTTCACTCCAGGTTTACTGTTTCCCTTGGACCTTGTTATTGACGATGAAACACAGAAATTGCATCGGAATTAAATAGAAAAGGCACAATGCCGACTTAAGTACAAGAAGACTGACTCTTCTTACTGACTATGTTTTGTACCATTCCTGTGACCCTAGTTATAGATTCCGGTGCTTCACTTCAGGTTTACTGCATCCCTTGGACCTTCTTATTGACGATGAAACACAGAAATTGCATCGATATTAAATACAAAAGGCAAAATGCCGACTTAAGTACACGAAGACTGACTCTTCTTACTGTCTATGATTTGAACCATTCCTGTGACACTAGTTATAGATTCCGATGCTACACTCCAGGTTTACTGTATCCCTTGGACCTTCTTATTGACGATGAAACACAGAAATTACAGAGGAACTAAATATAAAAGGCACAATGCCGACTTAAGGACAAGAAGACTGATTCTTCCTACTGTCTATGTGTGAACCATTCCTGTGACACTCGTTATAGATTCCGATGCTTCACTTCAGGTTTACTGTATCCCTTGGACCTTCTTATTGACGCTGAAACACAGAAATTTAATCGGAATTAAATGCAAAAGGCACAATGCCGACTTAAGTACAAGAAGACTGACTCTTCCTACTGTCTATGTTTGAACCATTCCTGTGACACTCGTTATAGATTACGATGCTTCCCTTCAGGTTAACTGTATCCCTTGGACCATCTTATTGACAATGAAACACAGAATTTGCATCGGAATTAAATACAAAAGGCAAAATGCCGACTTAAGTACACGAAGACTGACACATCCTACTATGTTTTGAACCATTCCTGTGACACTCGTTATAGATTCCGATGCTTCACTTCAGGTTTAAAGTATCCCTTGGACCTTCTTATTGACGAAGAAACACAGAAATTGCATCGGAATTAAAAACAAAAAGCACAATGCCGACTTAACTACATAAAGACCGACTCTTCCTACTGACTATGCTTTGAACCATTCCTGTGATACTAGTTATAGATTCCGAAGCCTCACTTCAGGTTTTGTGTATCCCTCTGACTTTCTTAATGACGATGAAACACAGAAATGGCTTCGGAATTAAAAACAAAAGGCACAATGCAAACTTAAGTAGAAAAGGACTGACTCTTCTTACTGTCTATGTTTTGAACCATTCCTGTGACACTAGTTATAGATTCCGATGCTTCACTTGAGGTTTACTGTATCCCTTATTCCTTCTTATTGACGATGAAACACAGAAATTGCATTAGAATTAAATACAAAAGCACAATGCCGAATTAAGTACATGATGACAGACTCTTCCTACTGACTATGTTTTGAACCATTCCTGTGACACTAGTTATAGATTCCGATGCTTCACTTGAGGCTAATTGTATCCCTTGGAACTTCTTATTGACGATGAAACACAGAAATTGCATCGGAATTAAATACAAAAGGCACAATGCCGACTTAAGTACAAGAAGACTGACTCTTCTTACTGACTATGTTTGAACCATTCCTGTTGTACTAGCTATAGATTCCGATGCTTCACTTCAGGTTTACTGTATCACTCTGACCTTCTTGTTAAAGATGAAACACAGAAATTGCATCGGAATTAAAAACAATAGGCACTATGCCGACTTAAGTACAAGAAGACTGACTCTTCTTACTGTCTATCTTTTGAACCATTCCATTGACACTAGTTATAGATTCCGATGCTTCACTCCAGGTTTACTGTTCCCCTTGGACCTTGTTATTGACGATGAAACACAGAAATTGAATCGGAATTAAATAGAAAAGGCACAATGCCGACATAAGTACAAGAAGACTGACTCTTCTTACTGACTATGTTTTGTACCATTCCTGTGACACTAGTTATAGATTCCGATGCTTCACTTCAGGTTTACTGTATCCCTTGACCCTTCTTATTGACGATGAAACACAGAAATTGCATCGGAATTAAATACAAAAGGCAAAATGCCGACTTAAGTACACGAAGACTGACTCTTCTTACTGTCTATGATTTGAACCATTCCTGTGACACTAGTTATAGTTTCCGATGCTACACTCCAGGTTTACTGAATCCCTTGGACCTTCTTATTGACGATGAAACACAGAAATTGCATCGGAAGTAAATACAAAAGGCACAATGCCGACTTAAGGACAAGAAGATTGAGTCTTCTTGCTGACTTTGTTTTGAACCATTCCTGTGACACTATTTATAGATTCCGATGCTTCACTTATGGTTTAAAGTATCCCTTGGACCTTCTTATTGACGCAGCAACTCAGAAATTGAATCGGAATTAAATACAAAAGGCACAATGCCGACTTAAGTACAAGAAGACTGACTCTTCCTACTGTCTATGTTTTGACCCATTCCTGTGACACTCGTTATAGATTACGATGCTTCACTTCAGGTTTACTGTATCCCTTGGACCTTCTTATTGACGATGAAACACAGAAATTGCATCGGAATTAAATAGAAAAGGCACAATGCCGACTTAACTACACGAACACTGACTCTTCCTACTGTCTATGTTTTGAACCATTCCTGTGACACTCGTAATAGATTACGATGCTTCACTTGAGGTTTACTGTATCCCTTGGACCTTCTTATTGACGATGAAACACAGAAATTGCATCGGAATTAAATACAAAAGGCAAAATGCTGACTTAAGTACACGAAGACTGACTCTTCCTACGGTCTATGATTTGAACCATTCCTGTGACACTAGTTATAGATTCCGATGCTAAACTCCAGGTTTACTGTATCCCTTGGACCTTCTTATTGACGATGAAACACAGAAATTGCATCGGAATTAAATAGAAAAGGCACAATGCCGACTTAAGTACAAGAGGACTGACTCTTCTTACTGACTATGCTTTGTACCATTCCTGTGACACTAGTTATAGATTCCGATGCTTCAATTCAGGTTTACAGGATCCCTTGGACCTTCTTGTTGACGATGAAACACAGAAATTGCATCGAAATTAAATACAAAAGGCACAATGCCGACTTAAGTACATGAAGACCGACTCTTCCTACTGACTATGTTTTGAACCATTCCTGTGACACTAGTTATAGATTCCGATGCTTCACTTGAGGCTTACTGTATCCCTTGGAACTTCTTATTGGCGATGAAACACAGAAATTGCAGCGGAATTAAATGCAAAAGGCACAATGGCGACTTAAGTACAAGAAGACTGACTCTTCTTACTGTCTATGTTTTGAACCAATCCTGTGACACCAGTTATAGATTGTGATGCTTCACTCCAGGTTTACCGTAACCCTTGGATCTTCTTATTGACGATAAAACACAGAAATTGCATCGGAATTAAATACAAAATGCACAATGGCGACTTAAGTACAAGAAGACTGATTCTTCTTACTGTCTATGTTTTGAACCATTCCATTGACACTAGTTATAGCTTCCGGTGCTTCACTCCAGGTTTACTGTTTCCCTTGGACCTTGTTATAGACGATGAAACACAGAAATTGCATCGGAATTAAATAGAAAAGGCACAATGCCGACTTAAGTACAAGAAGACTGACTCTTCTTACTGACTATGTTTTGTACCATTCCTGTGACCCTAGTTATAGATTCCGGTGCTTCACTTCAGGCTTACTGCATCCCTTGGACCTTCTTATTGACGATGAAACACAGAAATTGCATCGATATTAAATACAAAAGGCAAAATGCCGACTTAAGTACACGAAGACTGACTCTTCTTACCGTCTATGATTTGAACCATTCCTGTGACACTAGTTATCGATTCCGAAGTTACACTCCAGGTTTACTGTATCCCTTGGACCTTCTTATTGACGCTGAAACACAGAAATTTAATCGGAATTAAATGCAAAAGGCACAATGCCAACTTAAGTACAAGAAGACTGACTCTTCCTACTGTCTATGTTCTGAACCATTCCTGTGACACTCGTTATAGATTCCGATGCTTCACTTCAGGTTTAAAGTATCCCTTGGACCTTCTTATTGACGAAGAAACACAGAAATTGCATCGGAATTAAAAACAAAAGGCACAATGCCGACTTAACTACATAAAGACCGACTCTTCCTACTGACTATGCTTTGAACCATTCCTGTGACACTAGCTATAGATTCCGAAGCCTCACTTCAGGTTTAGTGTATCCCTCTGACTTTCTTATTGACGATGAAACACAGAAATGGCTTCGGAATTAAAAACAAAAGGCACAATGCAAACTTAAGTACAAGAGGACTGACTCTTCTTACTGTCTATGTTTTGAACCATTCCTGTGACACTAGTTATAGATTCCGATGCTTCACTTGAGGTTTACTGTATCCCTTATTCCTTCTTATTGACGAGGAAACACAGAAATTGCATTAGAATTAAATACAAAAGGCACAATGCCGAATTAAGTACATGATGACTGACTCTTCCTACTGACTATGTTTTGAAACATTCCTGTGACACTAGTTATTGATACCGATGCTTCCCTTCTGGTTTACTGTATCCCTTGGACCTTCTTATTGAAGATGAAACACAGAAATTGTATCTGTATTAAATACAAAAGGCACAATGCCGAGTTAAGTACATGAAGACTGACTCTTCCTACTTACTATGTTTTGAACCATTCCTGTGACACTAGTTATAGATTCCGATGTTTCCTTGAGGTTAACTGTATCCCTTGGACCTTCTTATTGACGATGAAACACAGAAATTGCATCGGAATTAAATTCAAAAAGCACAATGCCGACTTAAGAACAAGAAGACTGACTCTTCTTACTGACTATGTTTGAACCATTCCTGTGACACTAGCTATAGATTCCGATGCTTCCCTTTAGGTTTACTGTATCCCTCTGACCTTCTTGTTAACGATGAAACACAGAAATTGCATCGGAATTAAATACAATAGGCACAATGCCGACTTAAGTACAAGAAGACTGACTCTTCTTACTGTCTATCTTTTGAACCATTCCATTGACACTAGTTATAGATTCCGATGCTTCACTTCAGGTTTACTGTATCCCTTGGACCTTGTTATTGACGATGAAACCCAGAAATTGCATCGGAATTAAATAGAAAAGCCACAATGCCGACTTAAGTACATGAAGACCGACTCTTCCTACTGACTATGTTTTGAACCATTCCTGTGACACTAGTTATAGATTCCGATGCTTCACTTGAGGCTAATTGTATCCCTTGGACCTTTTTATTGACGATGATACACAGAAATTGAATCGGAATTAAATACAAAAGTCACAATGCCGACTTAAGTACAAGTAGACTGATACATCCTACTGTCTATGTTTTGAACCATTCCTGTGACACTCGTTATAGATTACGATGCTTTACTTCAGGTTTACTGTATTCCTTGGACCTTCTTATTGACGAAGAAACACAGAAATTGCATCGGAATTAAATACAAAAGGTACAATGCCGACTTAAGTACAAGAAGACTGACTATTCCTACTGACTTTGTTTTGAACCATTAGTGTGACACTAGTTATAGATTTCGATGCTTCACTTCAGGTTTACTGTATCCCATGGACCTTCTTATTGACGAAGAAACACAGAAATTGCATCGGAATTAAAAACAAAAGGCACAATGCCAACTTAAGTACAAGAAGGCTGATTCTTCCTACTGTCTATGTTTTGAATCATTCCTGTGACACTAGTTATGGATTCCGATGCTTCACTACAGGTTTACTGGATCCCTTGGACCTTGTTATTGAGGATGAAACACAGAAATTGCATCGGAATTAAATAGAAAAGGCACAATGCCGACTTAAGTACAAGAGGACTGACTCTTCTTACTGACTATGCTTTGTACCATTCCTGTGACACTAGTTATAGATTCCGATGCTTCAATTCAGGTTTACAGGATCCCTTGGACCTTCTTGTTGACGATGAAACACAGAAATTGCATCGGAATTAAATACAAAAGGCACAATGCCGACTTAAGTACATGAAGACCGACTCTTCCTACTGACTATGTTTTGAACCATTCCTGTGACACTAGTTATAGATTCCGATGCTTCACTTGAGGCTTATTGTATCCCTTGGAACTTCTTATTGACGATGAAACACAGAAATTGCAGCGGAATTAAATGCAAAAGGCACAATGGCGACTTAAGTACAAGAAGACTGACTCTTCTTACTGTCTATGTTTTGAACCATTCCTGTGACACCAGTAATAGATTGTGATGCTTCACTCCAGGTTTTACCGTATCCCTTGGATCTTCTTATTGACGATGAAACACAGAAATTGCATCGATATTAAATACAAAAGGCAAAATGCCGACTTAAGTACACGAAGACTGACTCTTCTTAATGTCTATGATTTGAACCATTCCTGTGACACTAGTTATAGATTTCGATGCTACACTCCAGGTTTACTGTATCCCTTGGACCTTCTTATTGACGATGAAACACAGAAATTACAGAGGAACTAAATATAAAAGGCACAATGCCGACTTAAGGACAAGAAGACAGATTCTTCCTACTGTCTATGTTTGAACCATTCCTGTGACACTCGTTATAGATTCCGATGCTTCACTTCAGGTTTACTGTATCCCTTGGACCTTCTTAATGACGCTGACACACAGAAATTTAATCGGAATTAAATGCAAAAGGCACAATGCCGACTTAAGTACAAGATGACTGACTCTTCCTACTGTCTATGTTTTGAACCATTCCTGTGACACTCGTTATAGATTAAGATGCTTCCCTTCAGGTTAACTGTATCCCTTGGACCATCTTATTGACGATGAAACACAGAATTTGCATCGGAATTAAATACAAAAGGCAAAATGCCGACTTAAGTGCACGAAGACTGACTCTTCCTACTATGTTTTGAACCATTCCTGTGACACTCGTTATAGATTCCGATGCTTCACTTCAGGTTTAAAGTATCCCTTGGACCTTCTTATTGACGAAGAAACACAGAAATTGCATCGGAATTAAAAACAAAAGGCACAATGCCGACTTAACTACATAAAGACCGACTCTTCCTACTGACTATGCTTTGAACCATTCCTGTGACACTAGTTATAGATTCCGAAGCCTCACTTCAGATTTTGTGTATCCCTCTGACTTTCTTATTGACGATGAAACACAGAAATGGCTTCGGAATTAAAAACAAAAGGCACGATGCAAACTTAAGTACAAGAGGACTGACTCTTCTTACTGTATAGGTTTTGAACCATTCCTGTGACACTAGTTATAGATTCCGATGCTTCACTTGAGGTTTACTGTATCCCTTATTCCTTCTTATTGACGATGAAACACAGAAATTGCATTAGAATTAAATACAAAAGGCACAATGCCGAATTAAGTACATGATGACTGACTCTTACTACTGACTATGTTTTGAAACATTCCTGTGACACTAGTTATTGATACCGATGCTTCACTTCTGGTTTACTGTATCCCTTGGACCTTCTTATTGAAGATGAAACACAGAAATTGTATCGGTATTAAATACAAAAGGCACAATGCCGGCTTAAGTACATGAAGACCGACTCTTCCTACTGACTATGTTTTGAACCATTCCTGTGTCACTAGTTATAGATTCCGATGTTTCACTTGAGGTTAACTGTATCCCTTGGACCTTCTTATTGACGATGAAACACAGATATTGCATCGGAATTAAATACAAAAAGCACAATGCCGACTTAAGAACAAGAAGACTGACTCTTCTTACTGACTATGTTTGAACCATTCCTGTGACACTAGCTATAGATTCCGATGCTTCACTTCAGGTTTACTGTATCCCTCTGACCTTCTTGTTAACGATGAAACACAGAAATTGCATCGGAATTAAAAACAATAGGCACAATGCCGACTTAAGTACAAGAAGACTGACTCTTCTTACTGTCTATCTTTTGAACCATTCCATTGACACTAGTTATAGATTCCGATGCTTCACTTCAGGTTTACTGTATCCCTTGGACCTTGTTATTGACGATGAAACCCAGAAATTGCATCGGAATTAAATAGAAAAGCCACAATGCCGACTTAAGTACATGAAGACCGACTCTTCCTACTGACTATGTTTTGAACCATTCCTGTGACACTAGTTATAGATTCCGATGCTTCACTTGAGGCTAATTGTATCCCTTGGAACTTCTTATTGACGATGAAACACAGAAATTGCATTGGAATCAAATACAAAAGGCACAATGCCGACTTAAGTACAAGAAGACTGACTCTTCTTACTGTCTATGTTTTGAACCATTCCTGTGACACCAGTTATAAATTCCGATGCTTCACTCCAGGTTTACTGTATCCCTTGGATCTTCTTATTGACGATGAAACACAGAAATTGCATCGGAATTAAAAACAAAAGGCACAATGCCGACTTAAGTACAAGAAGACTGACTCTTCTTACTGTCTATGTTATGAACCATTACATTGACACTAGTTATAGATTCCGATGCTTCACTCCAGGTTTACTGTTCCCCTTGGACCTTGTTATTGACGATAAAACACAGAAATTGCATCGGAACTAAATACAAAAGGCACAATGCCGACTTAAGGACAAGAAGACTGACTCTTCCTACTGTCTATGTTTTGAACCATTCCTGTGACACTCGTTATAGATTCCGATGCTTCACTTCAGGTTTACTGTATCCCTTGGACCTTGTTATTGACGCTGAAACACAGAAATTGCATCGGAATTAAATACAAAAGGCACAATGCCGACTTAAGTACAAGAAGACTGACTCTTCCTACAGTCTATGTTTTGAACCATTCCTTTGACACTCGTTATAGATTACGATGCTTCACTTCAGGTTTACTGTATCCCTTGGACCTTCTTATTGACGATGAAACACAGAAATTGCATCGGAATTAAATACAAAAGGCACAATGCCGACTTAAGTACATGAAGACCGACTCTTCCTACTGACTATGTTTTGAACCATTCCTGTGACACTAGTTATAGATTCCGATGCTTCACTTGAGGCTTACTGTATCCCTTGGAACTTCTTATTGACGATGACACACAGAAATTGCAGCGGAATTAAATGCAAAAGGCACAATGGCGACTTAAGTACAAGAAGACTGACTCTTCTTACTGACTATGTTTTGAACCATTCCATTGACACTAGTTATAGCTTCCGATGCTTCACTCCAGGTTTACTGTTTCCCTTGGACCTTGTTATTGACGATGAAACACAGAAATTGCATCGGAATTAAATAGAAAAGGCACAATGCCGACTTAAGTACAAGAAGACTGACTCTTCTTACTGACTATGTTTTGTACCATTCCTGTGACCCTAGTTATAGATTCCGGTGCTTCACTTCAGGTTTACTGCATCCCTTGGACCTTCTTATTGACGATGAAACACAGAAATTGCATCGAAATTATATACAAAAGGCAAAATGACGACTTAAGTACACGAAGACTGACTCATCCTACTATGTTTTGAACCATTCCTGTGACACTCGTTATAGATTCCGATGCTTCACTTCAGGTTTAAAGTATCCCTTGGACCTTCTTATTGACGAAGAAACACAGAAATTGCATCGGAATTAAATACAAAAGGCACAATGCCGACTTAACTACATAAAGACCGACTCTTCCTACTGACTATGCTTTGAACCATTCCTGTGACACTAGTTATAGATTCCGAAGCCTCACTTCAGGTTTAGTGTATCCCTCTGACTTTCTTATTGATGATGAAACACAGAAATGGCTTCGGAATTAAAAACAAAAGGCACAATGCAAACTTAAGTTCAAGAGGACTGACTCTTCTTACTGTCTATGTTTGAACCATTCCTGTGACACTAGTTATAGATTCCGATGCTTCACTTGAGGTTTACTGTATCCCTTATTCCTTCTAATTGACGATGAAACACAGAAATTGTATCGGTATTAAATACAAAAGGCACAATGCCGACTTAAGTACATGAAGACCGACTCTTCCTACTGACTATGTTTTGAACCATTCCTGTGACACTAGTTATAGATTCCGAAGTTTCACTTGAGGTTAACTGTATCCCTTGGACCTTCTTATTGACGGTGAAACACAGAAATTGCATCGGAATTAAATACAAAAAGCACAATGCCGACTTAAGAACAAGAAGACTGACTCTTCTTACTGACTATGTTTGAACCATTCCTGTGACACTAGCTATAGATTCCGATGCTTCACTTCAGGTTTACTGTATCCCACTGACCTTCTTGTTAACGATGAAACACAGAAATTCCATCGGAATTCAATACAATAGGCACAATGCCGACTTAAGTACAAGAAGACTGACTCTTCTTACTGTCTATGTTTTGAACCATTCCATTGACACTAGTTATAGATTCCGATGCTTCACTTCAGGTTTACTGTATCCCTTGGACCTTGTTATTGACGATGAAACCCAGAAATTGCATCGGAATTAAATAGAAAAGCCACAATGCCGACTTAAGTACATGAAGACCGACTCTTCCTACTGACTATGTTTTGAACCATTCCTGTGACACTAGTTATAGATTCCGATGCTTCACTTGAGGCTAATTGTATCCCTTGGAACTTCTTATTAACGATGAAACACAGAAATTGCATCGGAATTAAATACAAAAGGCACAATGCCGACTTAAGTACAAGAAGGCTGACTCTTCCTACTGTCTATGTTTTGAATCATTCCTGTGACACTAGTTATGGATTCCGATGCTTCACTACAGGTTTACTGGATCCCTTGGACCTTGTTATTGACGATGAAACACAGAAATTGCATCGGAATTAAATAGAAAAGGCACAATGCCGACTTAAGTACAAGAGCACTGACTCTTCTTACTGACTATGCTTTGTACCATTCCTGTGACACTAGTTATAGATTCCGATGCTTCAATTCAGATTTACAGGATCCCTTGGACCTTCTTGTTGACGATGAAACACAGAAATTGCATCGGAATTAAATACAAAAGGCACAATGCCGACTTAAGTACATGAAGACCGACTCTTCCTACTAACTATGTTTTGAACCATTCCTGTGACACTAGTTATAGATTCCGATGCTTCACTTGAGGCTTACTGTATCCCTTGGATCTTCTTATTGACGATGAAACACAGATATTGCATCGGAATTAAATACATAATGCACAATGCCGACTTAAGTACAAGAAGACTGACTCTTCTTACTGTCTATGTTTTGAACCATTCCATTGACACTAGTTATAGCTTCCGATGCTTCACTCCAGGTTTACTGTTTCCCTTGGACCTTGTTATTGACGATGAAACACAGAAATTGCATCGAAATTAAATAGAAAAGGCACAATGCCGACTTAAGTACAAGAAGACTGACTCTTCTTACTGACTATGTTTTGTACCATTCCTGTGACCCTAGTTATAGATTCCGGTGCTTCACTTCAGGTTTACTGCATCCCTTGGACCTTCTTATTGACGATGAAACACAGACATTGCATCGATATTAAATACAAAAGGCAAAATGCCGACTTAAGTACACGAAGACTGACTCTTCTTAATGTCTATGATTTGAACCTTTCCTGTGACACTATTTATAGATTCCGATGCTAAACTCCAGGTTTACTGTATCCCTTGGACCTTCTTATTGACGATGAAACACAGAAATTACAGAGGAACTAAATATAAAAGGCACAATGCCGACTTAAGGACAAGAAGACAGATTCTTCCTACTGTCTATGTTTGAACCATTCCTGTGACACTCGTTATAGATTCCAATGCTTCACTTCAGGTTTACTGTATCCCTTGGACCTTCTTATTGACGCTGAAACACAGAAATTTAATCGGAATTAAATGGAAAAGGCACAATGCCGACTTAAGTACAAGAAGTCTGACTCTTCCTACTGTCTATGTTTTGAACCATTCTTGTGACACTCGTTATAGATTACGATGCTTCCCGTCAGATTAACTGTATCCCTTGGACCATCTTATTGACGATGAAACACAGAATTTGCATCGGAATTAAATACAAAAGGCAAAATGCCGACTTAAGTACACGAAGACTGACTCATCCTACTATGTTTTGAACCATTCCTGTGACACTCGTTATAGATTACGATGCTTCACTTGAGGTTTAAAGTATCCCTTGGACCTTCTTATTGACGAAGATACACAGAAATTGCATCGGAATTAAAAACAAAAGGCACAATGCCGACTTAACTACATAAAGACCGACTCTTCCTACTGACTATGCTTTGAACCATTCCGGTGACACTAGTTATAGATTCCGAAGCCTCACTTCAGGTTTAGTGTATCCCTCTGACTTTCTTATTGACGATGAAACACAGAAATGGCTTCGGAATTAAAAAAAAAAAGGCACAATGCAAACTTAAGTACAAGAGGACTGGCTCTTCTTACTGTCTGTGTTTTGAACCATTCCTGTGACACTAGTTATAGATTCCGATGCTTCACTTGAGGTTTACTGTATCCCTTATTCCTTCTTATTGACGATGAAACACAGAAATTGCATTAGAATTAAATACAAAAGGCACAATGCCGAATTAAGTACATGATGACTGACTCTTCCTACTGACTATGTTTTGAAACATTCCTGTGACACTAGTTATTGATACCGATGCTTCACTTCTGGTTTACCGTATCCCTTGAACCTTCTTATTGAAGATGAAACACAGAAATTGTATCGGTATTAAATACAAAAGGCACAATGCCGACTTAAGTACATGAAGACCGACTCTTCCTACTGACTATGTTTTGAACCATTCCTGTGACACTAGTTATAGATTCCGATGTTTCACTTGAGGTTAACTGTATCCCTTGGACCTTCTTATTGACGATGAAACACAGAAA
The DNA here is from genome assembly GCF_023864345.2 of Schistocerca serialis cubense. Taxonomy (NCBI): domain Eukaryota; kingdom Metazoa; phylum Arthropoda; class Insecta; order Orthoptera; family Acrididae; genus Schistocerca; species Schistocerca serialis. The sequence continues at coordinate 182,435,559 of NC_064649.1, read as the reverse complement.
TTGCATCGGAATTAAATACAAAAAGCACAATGCCGACTTAAGAACAAGAAGACTGACTCTTCTTACTGACTATGTTTGAACCATTCCTGTGACACTAGCTATAGATTCCGATGCTTCACTTCAGGTTTACTGTATCCCTCTGACCTTCTTGTTAACGATGAAACACAGAAATTGCATCGGAATTAAAAACAATAGGCACAATGCTGACTTAAGTACAAGAAGACTGACTCTTCTTACTGTCTATCTTTTGAACCATTCCATTGACACTAGTTATAGATTCCGATGCTTCACTTCAGGTTTACTGTATCTCTTGGACCTTGTTATTGACGATGAAACCCAGAAATTGCATCGGAATTAAATAGAAAAGCCACAATTCCGACTTAAGTACATGAAGACCGACTCTTCCTACTGACTATGTTTTGAACCATTCCTGTGACACTAGTTATAGATTCCGATGCTTCACTTGAGGCTAATTGTATCCCTTGGAACTTCTTATTGACGATGAAACACAGAAATTGCATTGGAATTAAATACAAAAGGCACAATGCCGACTTAAGTACTAGAAGACTGACTCTTCTTACTGTCTATGTTTTGAACCATTCCTGTGACACCAGTTATAAATTCCGATGCTTCACACCAGGTTTACTGTATCCCTTGGATCTTCTTATTGACGATGAAACACAGAAATTGCATCGGAATTAAATACAAAAGGCACAATGCCGACTTAAGTACAAGAAGACTGACTCTTCTTACTGTCTATGTTTTGAACCATTACATTGACACTAGTTATAGATTCCGATGCTTCACTCCAGGTTTACTGTTCCCCTTGGACCTTGTTATTGACGATGAAACACAGAAATTGAATCGGAATTAAATAGAAAAGGCACAATGCCGACTTAAGTGCATGAAGACTGACACTTCTTACTGACTATGTTTTGTACCATTCCTGTGACACTAGTTATAGATTCCGATGCTTCACTTCAGGTTTACTGTATCCCTTGACCCTTCTTATTGACGATGAAACACAGAAATTGCATCGGAATTAAATACAAAAGGCAAAATGCCGACTTAAGTACACGAAGACTGACTCTTCTTACTGTCTATGATTTGAACCATTCCTGTGACACTAGTTATAGATTCCGATGCTACACTCCAGGTTTACTGTATCCCTTGGACCTTCTTATTGACGATGAAACACAGAAATTGCATCGGAACTAAATACAAAAGGCACAATGCCGACTTAAGGACAAGAAGACTGACTCTTCCTACTGTCTATGTTTTGAACCATTCCTGTGACACTAGTTATAGATTCCGATGCTTCACTTGAGGCTTACTGTATCCCTTGTAACTTCTTATTGACGATGAAACACAGAAATTGCAGCGGAATTAAATGCAAAAGGCACAATGGCGACTTAAGTACAAGAAGACTGACTCTTTTTACTGTCTATGCTTTGAACCATTCCTGTGACACCAGTTATAGATTGTGATGCTTCACTCCAGGTTTACCGTATCCCTTGGATCTTCTTATTGACGATGAAACACAGAAATTGCATCGGAATTAAATACAAAATGCACAATGCCGACTTAAGTACAAGAAGACTGACTCTTCTTACTGTCTATGTTTTGAACCATTCCATTGACACTAGTTATAGCTTCCGATGCTTCACTCCAGGTTTACTGTTTCCCTTGGACCTTGTTATTGACGTTGAAACACAGAAATTGCATCGGAATTAAATAGAAAAGGCACAATGCCGACTTAAGTACAAGAAGACTGACTCTTCTTACTGACTAAGTTTTGTACCATTCCTGTGACCCTAGTTATAGATTCCGGTGCTACACTTCAGGTTTACTGCATCCCTTGGACCTTCTTATTGACGATGAAACACAGAAATTGCATCGATATTAAATACAAAAGGCAAAATGCCGACTTAAGTACACGAAGACTGACTCTTCTTGCTGTCTATGATTTGAACCATTCCTGTGACACTAGTTATAGATTCCGATGCTACACTCCAGGTTTACTGTATCCCTTGGACCTTCTTATTGACGATGAATCACAGAAATTACAGAGGAACTAAATATAAAAGGCAATGCCGACTTAAGGACAAGAAGACTGATTATTCCTACTGTCTATGTTTGAACCATTCCTGTGACACCCGTTATAGATTACGATGCTTCCCTTCAGGTTAACTGTATCCCTTGGACCATCTTATTGACGATGAAACACAGAATTTGCATCGGAATTAAATACAAAAGGCAAAATGCCGACTTAAGTACACGAAGACTGACTCAACCTACTATGTTTTGAAACATTCCTGTGACACTCGTTATATATTCCGATGCTTCACGTCAGGTTTAAAGTATCCCTTGGACCTTCTTATTGACGAAGAAACACAGAAATTGCATCGGAATTAAATACAAAAGGCACAATGCCGACTTAACTACATAAAGACCGACTCTTCCTACTGACTATGCTTTGAAACATTCCTGGGACACTAGTTATAGATTCCGAAGCCTCACTTCAGGTTTAGTGTATCCCTCTGACTTTCTTATTGACGATGAAACACAGAAATGGCTTCGGAATTAAAAACAAAAGGCACAATGCAAACTTAAGTACAAGAGGACTGACTCTTCTTACTGTCTATGTTTTGAACCATTCCTGTGACACTAGTTATAGATTCCGATGCTTCACTTGAGGTTTTGTGTATCCCTTATTCCTTCTTATTGACGATGAAACACAGAAATTGAATTAGAATTAAATACAAAAGGCACAATGCCGAATTAAGTACATGATGACTGACTCTTCCTACTGACTATGTTTTGAAATATTCCTGTGACTCTAGTTATTGATACCGATGCTTCACTTCTGGTTTACTGTATCCCTTGGACCTTCTTATTGAAGATGAAACACAGAAATTGTATCGGTATTTAATACAAAAGGCACAATGCCGACTTAAGTACATGAAGACCGACTCTTCCTACTGACTATGTTTTGAACCATTCCTATGACACTAGTTATAGATTCCGATGTTTCACTTGAGGTTAACTGTATCCCTTGGACTTTCTTATTGACGATGAAACACAGAAATGGCATCGGAATTAAATACAAAAGGCACAATGCCGATAAGTACAAGAAGACTGACTCTTCTTACTGTCTATGTTTTGAACCATTCCATTGACACTAGTTATAGATTCCGATGCTTCACTTCAGGTTTACTGTATCCCTTGGATCTTCTTATTGACGATGAAACACAGAAATTGCATCGGAATTAAATACAAAAGGCACAATGCCGACTTAAGTACAAGAAGACTGACTCTTCCTACTGACTATGTTTTGAACCATTCCTGTGACACTAGTTATAGATTCTGATGCTTCACTTGAGGCTAATTGTATCCCTTGGAACTTCTTATTGACGATGAAACACAGAAATTGCATTGGAATTAAATACAAAAGGCACAATGCCGACTTAAGTACAAGAAGACTGACTCTTCTTACTGTCTATGTTTTGAACCATTCCTGTGACACCAGTTATAAATTCCGATGCTTCACTCCAGGTTTACTGTATCCCTTGGATCTTCTTATTGACGATGAAACACAGAAATTGCATCGGAATTAAATACAAAAGGCACAATGCCGATAAGTACAAGAAGACTGACTCTTCTTACTGTCTATGTTTTGAACCATTACATTGACACTAGTTATAGATTCAGATGCTTCACTCCAGGTTTACTGTTCCCCTTGGACCTTGTTATTGACGATGAAACTCAGAAATTGAATCGGAATTAAACAGAAAAGGCACAATGCCGACTTAAGTACAAGTAGACTGACTCTTCTTACTGACTATGTTTTGTACCATTCCTGTGACACTAGTTATAGATTCCGATGACACACTTGAGGTTTACTGTATCCCTTATTCCTTCTTATTGACGATGAAACACAGAAATTGCATTAGAATTAAATACAAAAGGCAAAATGCCGACTTAAGTACACGAAGACTGACTCTTCTTGCTGTCTATGATTTGAACCATTCCTGTGACACTAGTTATAGATTCCGATTCTACACTCCAGGTTTACTGTATCCCTTGGACCTTCTTATTGACGAAGAAACACAGAAATTGCATCGGAATTAAATACAAAAGGCACAATGCCGACTTAACTACATAAAGACCGACTCTTCCTACTGACTATGCTTTGAACCATTCCTGTGACACTAGTTATAGATTCCGAAGCCTCACTTCAGGTTTAGTGTATCCCTCTGACTTTCTTATTGACGATGAAACACAGAAATGGCTTCGGAATTAAAAACAAAAGGCACAATGCAAACTTAAGTACAAGAGGACTGACTCTTCTTACTGTCTATGTTTTGAACCATTCCTGTGACACTAGTTATAGATTCCGATGCTTCACTTGAGGTTTACTGTATCCCTTATTCCTTCTTATTGACGATGAAACACAGAAATTGCATTAGAATTAAATACAAAAGGCACAATGCCGAATTAAGTACATGATGACTGACTCTTCCTACTGACTATGTTTTGAAACATTCCTGTGACACTAGTTATTGATACCGATGCTTCACTTCTGGTTTACCGTATCCCTTGGACCTTCTTATTGAAGATGAAACACAGAAATTGTATCGGTATTAAATACAAAAAGCACAATGCCGACTTAAGTACATGAAGACCGACTCTTCCTACTGACTATGTTTTGAACCATTCCTGTGACACTAGTTATAGATTCCGATGTTTCACTTGAGGTTAACTGTATCCCTTGGACCTTCTTATTGACGATGAAACACAGAAATTGCATCGGAATTAAATACAAAAGGCACAATGCCGACTTAAGAACAAGAAGACTGACTCTTCTTACTTACTATGTTTGAACCATTCCTGTGACACTAGCTATAGATTCCGATGCTTCACTTCAGGTTTACTGTATCCCTCTGACCTTCTTGTTAACGATGAAACACAGAAATTGCATCGGAATTAAAAACAATAGGCACAATGCTGACTTAAGTACAAGAAGACTGACTCTTCTTACTGTCTATCTTTTGAACCATTCCATTGACACTAGTTATAGATTCCGATGCTTCACTTCAGGTTTACTGTATCTCTTGGACCTTGTTATTGACGATGAAACCCAGAAATTGCATCGGAATTAAATAGAAAAGCCACAATTCCGACTTAAGTACATGAAGACCGACTCTTCCTACTGACTATGTTTTGAACCATTCCTGTGACACTAGTTATAGATTCCGATGCTTCACTTGAGGCTAATTGTGTCCCTTGGAACTTCTTATTGACGATGAAACACAGAAATTGCATTGGAATTAAATACAAAAGGCACAATGCCGACTTAAGTACTAGAAGACTGACTCTTCTTACTGTCTATGCTTTGAACCATTCCTGTGACACCAGTTATAAATTCCGATGCTTCACTCCAGGTTTACTGTATCCCTTGGATCTTCTTATTGACGATGAAACACAGAAATTGCATCGGAATTAAATACAAAAGGCACAATGCCGACTTAAGTACAAGAAGACTGACTCTTCTTACTGTCTATGTTTTGAACCATTACATTGACACTAGTTATAGATTCCGATGCTTCACTCCAGGTTTACTGTTCCCCTTGGACCTTGTTATTGACGATGAAACACAGAAATTGAATCGGAATTAAATAGAAAAGGCACAATGCCGACTTAAGTGCATGAAGACTGACACTTCTTACTGACTATGTTTTGTACCATTCCTGTGACACTAGTTATAGATTCCGATGCTTCACTTCAGGTTTACTGTATCCCTTGACCCTTCTTATTGACGATGAAACACAGAAATTGCATCGGAATTAAATACAAAAGGCAAAATGCCGACTTAAGTACACGAAGACTGACTCTTCTTACTGTCTATGATTTGAACCATTCCTGTGACACTAGTTATAGATTCCGATGCTACACTCCAGGTTTACTGTATCCCTTGGACCTTCTTATTGACGATGAAACACAGAAATTGCATCGGAACTAAATACAAAAGGCACAATGCCGACTTAAGGACAAGAAGACTGACTCTTCCTACTGTCTATGTTTTGAACCATTCCTGTGACACTAGTTATAGATTCCGATGCTTCACTTGAGGCTTACTGTATCCCTTGTAACTTCTTATTGACGATGAAACACAGAAATTGCAGCGGAATTAAATGCAAAAGGCACAATGGCGACTTAAGTACAAGAAGACTGACTCTTTTTACTGTCTATGTTTTGAACCATTCCTGTGACACCAGTTATAGATTGTGATGCTTCACTCCAGGTTTACCGTATCCCTTGGATCTTCTTATTGACGATGAAACACAGAAATTGCATCGGAATTAAATACAAAATGCACAATGCCGACTTAAGTACAAGAAGACTGACTCTTCTTACTGTCTATGTTTTGAACCATTCCATTGACACTAGTTATAGCTTCCGATGCTTCACTCCAGGTTTACTGTTTCCCTTGGACCTTGTTATTGACGTTGAAACACAGAAATTGCATCGGAATTAAATAGAAAAGGCACAATGCCGACTTAAGTACAAGAAGACTGACTCTTCTTACTGACTAAGTTTTGTACCATTCCTGTGACCCTAGTTATAGATTCCGGTGCTACACTTCAGGTTTACTGCATCCCTTGGACCTTCTTATTGACGATGAAACACAGAAATTGCATCGATATTAAATACAAAAGGCAAAATGCCGACTTAAGTACACGAAGACTGACTCTTCTTGCTGTCTATGATTTGAACCATTCCTGTGACACTAGTTATAGATTCCGATGCTACACTCCAGGTTTACTGTATCCCTTGGACCTTCTTATTGACGATGAATCACAGAAATTACAGAGGTACTAAATATAAAAGGCAATGCCGACTTAAGGACAAGAAGACTGATTATTCCTACTGTCTATGTTTGAACCATTCCTGTGACACCCGTTATAGATTACGATGCTTCCCTTGAGGTTAACTGTATCCCTTGGACCATCTTATTGACGATGAAACACAGAATTTGCATCGGAATTAAATACAAAAGGCAAAATGCCGACTTAAGTACACGAAGACTGACTCAACCAACTATGTTTTGAACCATTCCTGTGACACTCGTTATATATTCCGATGCTTCACGTCAGGTTTAAAGTATCCCTTGGACCTTCTTATTGACGAAGAAACACAGAAATTGCATCGGAATTAAATACAAAAGGCACAATGCCGACTTAACTACATAAAGACCGACTCTTCCTACTGACTATGCTTTGAACCATTCCTGTGACACTAGTTATAGATTCCGAAGCCTCACTTCAGGTTTAGTGTATCCCTCTGACTTTCTTATTGACGATGAAACACAGAAATGGCTTCGGAATTAAAAACAAAAGGCACAATGCAAACTTAATTACAAGAGGACTGACTCTTCTTACTGTCTATGTTTTGAACCATTCCTGTGACACTAGTTATAGATTCCGATGCTTCACTTGAGGTTTTCTGTATCCCTTATTCCTTCTTATTGACGATGAAACACAGAAATTGAATTAGAATTAAATACAAAAGGCACAATGCCGAATTAAGTACATGATGACTGACTCTTCCTACTGACTATGTTTTGAAATATTCCTGTGACTCTAGTTATTGATACCGATGTTTCACTTCTGGTTTACTGTATCCCTTGGACCTTCTTATTGAAGATGAAACACAGAAATTGTATCGGTATTTAATACAAAAGGCACAATGCCGACTTAAGTACATGAAGACCGACTCTTCCTACTGACTATGTTTTGAACCATTCCTATGACACTAGTTATAGATTCCGATGTTTCACTTGAGGTTAACTGTATCCCTTGGACTTTCTTATTGACGATGAAACACAGAAATTGCATCGGAATTAAATACAAAAGGCACAATGCCGATAAGTACAAGAAGACTGACTCTTCTTACTGTCTATGTTTTGAACCATTCTATTGACACTAGTTATAGATTCTGATGCTTCACTTCAGGTTTACTGTATCCCTTGGATCTTCTTATTGACGATGAAACACAGAAATTGCATCGGAATTAAATACAAAAGGCACAATGCCGACTTAAGTACAAGAAGACTGACTCTTCCTACTGACTATGTTTTGAACCATTCCTGTGACACTAGTTATAGATTTTGATGCTTCACTTGAGGCTAATTGTATCCCTTGGAACTTCTTATTGACGATGAAACACAGAAATTGCATTGGAATTAAATACAAAAGGCACAATGCCGACTTAAGTACAAGAAGACTGACTCTTCTTACTGTCTATGTTTTGAACCATTCCTGTGACACCAGTTATAAATTCCGATGCTTCACTCCAGGTTTACTGTATCCCTTGGATCTTCTTATTGACGATGAAACACAGAAATTGCATCGGAATTAAATACAAAAGGCACAATGCCGATAAGTACAAGAAGACTGACTCTTCTTACTGTCTATGTTTTGAACCATTACATTGACACTAGTTATAGATTCAGATGCTTCACTCCAGGTTTACTGTTCCCCTTGGACCTTGTTATTGACGATGAAACTCAGAAATTGAATCGGAATTAAATAGAAAAGGCACAATGCCGACTTAAGTACAAGTAGACTGACTCTTCTTACTGACTATGTTTTGTACCATTCCTGTGACACTAGTTATAGATTCCGATGACACACTTGAGGTTTACTGTATCCCTTATTCCTTCTTATTGACGATGAAACACAGAAATTGCATTAGAATTAAATACAAAAGGCAAAATGCCGACTTAAGTACACGAAGACTGACTCTTCTTGCTGTCTATGATTTGAACCATTCCTGTGACACTAGTTATAGATTCCGATTCTACACTCCAGGTTTACTGTATCCCTTGGACCTTCTTATTGACGATGAAACACAGAAATTACAGAGGAACTAAATATAAAAGGCACAATGCCGACTTAAGGACAAGAAGACTGATTCTTCCTACTGTCTATGTTTGAACCATTCCTGTGACACTCGTTATAGATTACGATGCTTCCCTCCAGGTTAACTGTATCCCTTGGACCATCTTATTGACGATGAAACACAGAATTTGCATCGGAATTAAATACAAAAGGCAAAATGCCGACTTAAGTACACGAAGACTGACTCATACTACTATGTTTTGAACCATTCCTGTGACACTCGTTATATATTCCGATGCTTCACGTCAGGTTTAAAGTATCCCTTGGACCTTCTTATTGACGAAGAAACACAGAAATTGCATCGGAATTAAATACAAAAGGCACAATGCCGACTTAACTACATAAAGACCGACTCTTCCTACTGACTATGCTTTGAACCATTCCTGTGACACTAGTTATAGATTCCGAAGCCTCACTTCAGGTTTAGTGTATCCCTCTGACTTTCTTATTGACGATGAAACACAGAAATGGCTTCGGAATTAAAAACAAAAGGCACAATGCAAACTTAAGTACAAGAGGACTGACTCTTCGTACTGTCTATGTTTTGAACCATTCCTGTGACACTAGTTATAGATTCCGATGCTTCACTTGAGGTTTTCTGTATCCCTTATTCCTTCTTATTGACGATGAAACACAGAAATTGAATTAGAATTAAATACAAAAGGCACAATGCCGAATTAAGTACATGATGACTGACTCTTCCTACTGACTATGTTTTGAAACATTCCTGTGACTCTAGTTATTGATACCGATGCTTCACTTCTGGTTTACTGTATCCCTTGGACCTTCTTATTGAAGATGAAACACAGAAATTGTATCGGTATTAAATACAAAAGGCACAATGCCGACTTAAATACATGAAGACCGACTCTTCCTACTGACTATGTTTTGAACCATTCCTATGACACTAGTTATAGATTCCGATGTTTCACTTGAGGTTAACTGTATCCCTTGGACTTTCTTATTGACGATGAAACACAGAAATTGCATCGGAATTAAATACAAAAAGCACAATGCCGACTTAAGAACAAGAAGACTGACTCTTCTTACTGACTATGTTTGAACCATTCCTGTGACACTAGCTATAGATTCCGATGCTTCACTTCCTGTTTACTGTATCCCTGTGACCTTCTTGTTAACGATGAAACACAGAAATTGCATCGGAATTAAATACAATAGGCACAATGCCGACTTAAGTACAAGAAGACTGACTCTTCTTACTGTCTATGTTTTGAACCATTCCATTGACACTAGTTATAGATTCCGATGCTTCACTTCAGGTTTACTGTATCCCTTGGACCTTGTTATTGACGATGAAACCCAGAAATTGCATCGGAATTAAATAGAAAAGCCACAATGCCGACTTAAGTACATGAAGACCGACTCTTCCTACTGACTATGTTTTGAACCATTCCTGTGACACTAGTTATAGATTCCGATGCTTCACTTGAGGCTAATTGTATCCCTTGGAACTTCTTATTGACGATGAAACACAGAAATTGCATTGGAATTAAATACAAAAGGCACAATGTCGACTTAAGTACAAGAAGACTGACTCTTCTTACTGTCTATGTTTTGAACCATTCCTGTGACACCAGTTATAAATTCCGATGCTTCACTCCAGGTGTACTGTATCCCTTGGATCTTCTTATTGACGATGAAACACAGAAATTGCAGCGGAATTAAATACAAAATGCACAATGCCGACTTAAGTACAAGAAGACTGACTCTTCTTACTGTCTATGTTTTGAACCATTACATTGACACTAGTTATAGATTCCGATGCTTCACTCCAGGTTTACTGTATCCCTTGGACCTTCTTATTGACGATGAAACACAGAAATTGAATCGGAATTAAATACAAAAGGCACAATGCCGACTTAAGTACAAGAAGACTGACTCTTCCTACACTCTATGTTTTGAACCATTCCTTTGACACTCGTTATAGATTACGATGCTTCACTTCAGGTTTACTGTATCCCTTGGACCTTCTTATTGACGATGAAACACAGAAAGTGCATGGGAATTAAATACAAAAAGCAACATGCCGACTTAAGTACACGAAGACTGACTCTTCCTACTGTCTATGTTTTGAACCATTGCTGTGACACTCGTTATAGATTCCGATGCTTCACTTCAGGTTTACTGAATCCCTTGGACCTTCTTATTGACGATGAAACACAGAAATTGCATCGGAATTAAATACAAAAGGCAAAATGACGACTTAAGTACACTAAGACTGACTCTTCTTACTATCTAGGATTTGAACTATTCCCGTGACACTAGTTATAGATTCCGATGCTACACTCCAGGTTTACTGTATCCCTTGGACCTTCTTATTGACGATGAAACACAGAAATTGCATCGGAACTAAATACAAAAGGCACAATGCCGACTTAAGGTCAAGAAGACTGACTCTTCCTACTGTCTAAGTTTTGAACCATTCCTGTGACACTCGTTATAGATTCCGATGCTTCACTTCAGGTTTACTGTATCCCTTGGACCTTCTTATTGACGCTGAAACACAGAAATTTAATCGCAATTAAATACAAAAGGCAAAATTCCGACTTAAGTACAAGAAGACTGACTCTTCCTACTGTCTATGTTTTGAACCATTCCTGTGACACTCGTTATAGATTACGATGCTTCACTTCAGGTTTACTGTATCCCTCTGACCTTCTTGTTGACGATGAAACACAGAAATTGCATCGGAATTAAATACAATAGGCACAATGCCGACTTAAGTACAAGAAGACTGACTCTTCTTACTGTCTATGTTTTGAACCATTCCATTGACACTAGTTATAGATTCCGATGCTTCACTCCAGGTTTACTGTTCCCCTTGGACCTAGTTATTGACGATGAAACATAGAAATTGCATCGGAATTAAATAGAAAAAGCACAATGCCGACTTAAGTACAAGAAGACTGACTCTTCTTACTGACTATGTTTTGTACCATTCCTGTGACACTAGTTATAGATTCCGATGCTTCACTTCAGGTTTACTGTATACCTTGGACCTTCTTATTGACGATGAAACACAGAAATTGCATCGGAATTAAATACAAAAGCAACATGCCGACTTAAGTACACGAAGACTGACTCTTCTTACTGTCTATGATTTGAACTATTCCTGTGACACTATTTATAGATTCCGATGCTACACTCCAGGTTTACTGTATCCCTTGGACCTTCTTATTGACGATGAAACACACAAATTGCATCGGAACTAAATACAAAAGGCACAATGGCGACTTAAGGACAAGAAGACTGACTCTTCCTACTGTCTATGTTTTGAACCATTCCTGTGACACTCGTTATAGATTCCGATGCTTCACTTCAGGTTTACTGTATCCCTTGGACCTTCTTATTGACGCTGAAACACAGAAATTTAATCGGAATTAAATACAAAAGGCACAATGCCGACTTAAGTACAAGAAGACCGACTCTTCCTACTGTCTATGTTTTGAACCATTCCTGTGACACTCGTTATAGATTACGATGCTTCACTTCAGGGTTACTGTATCCCTCTGACCTTCTTGTTGACGATGAAACACAGAAATTCCATCGGAATTAAATACAATAGGCACAATGCCGACTTAAGTACAAGAAGACTGACTCTTCTTACTGTCTATGTTTTGAACCATTCCATTGACACTAGTTATAGATTCCGATGCTTCACTTGAGGCTTATTGTATCCCTTGGAACTTCTTATTGACGATTAAACACAGAAATTGCATCGGAATTAAATACAAAAGGCACAATGCCAACTTAAGTACAAGAAGACTGACTCTTCTTTGTTGTGTCGGTAGCTGGGCCGACACTGTGAATTTGAGGTGGCTGAAAAGGCAAGCTAGACTAACGCAGACGGGCGTGAAGTACTGGAACAGGATACGTAATTAATGTTAGGAAGAAAATTACGGAGCAGGTTTAATACTTAACTTTACTCAATCATGGTGGTACATCGATCTTGACGATACACAGGAGACTTTAAGTACAATCACTGTATGGCTAATGGCGCCTTGCTAGTTCGTAGCCATTAACTTAGCTGATGGCTATTCTGTCTCTCGGCTAATGAGAGAGAAAGGCTTCGTACATCTGGTCGGTAGCTAGGTTCTCGTACAACTGGGCGAGTGCTCTCTCGTATCACGAGACCTGCCCTGGTGGTGGCGCTAGGTCTGCGATTACACAGTGGCGACACGCGGGTCCGACATGTACTAAATGGACCGCGGCCGATTTAAGCTACCACCTAGCAAGTGTGGTGTCTGGCGGTGACACCACATTCCTCCCCCGCAAATCGGCGAACGGTCGTGTGATAAGGCTTCCGCCCGCCGTTGGGAGGACCACATGTTTACGTATGCGATGAGGTGGGGAGCCTAACAACAGGCGAGGCTGTGCCACCCGCACCCGGCCATTCGGTCCGAGGGGAGGTAGGAAACGCCTGAAAAACTAGTCCAGGGTGCACGTCAACATGCGGTGTATGCGCCCGTAAAGAGACAGGAGGGACCGAAGGATCAACCTCCATTGCGTCGGGGTAGCCGACGCGCGATGACTTCATGTGGTCCGGAGCGGGCGGGAGTTCCATGGCGGAGGACAGCTGGTCACGGGAAGCGATCGGCGGCGCGTGACCCTGGGAGGCGCTTGGCGGCTGCAACGAAGCGTCGAATGCGGGCGGCGCCGGCGGGAGAACAAGCGGCGGCGGCGGCGGCTGCTGCTGCTGCTGCGGCGGCGGCGGCGCTTCGCCATGGGGCAAAATGGAAGGCATCGTCGGTAACACCTGGGGATGAGGCGAGCCAGTAGATGGGTCCCCAGGGCGCTGACCGGACGGCACCGTCGCTGAAAGCAGACGGGGAGCGGCAGAACCCGAGCGACGACAGAGGCGCAGCTGATTGAGATGCCGACGCACCTCACCAGAGGCCCCCAAAACCAAATACATCGCGCGGCCGAGGCAGCGAAGAATGCGCCCTGCGAGCCAACGCCGTGAACCTCGATAGTTGCGATAAAATACAACGTCGCCTGGAGCAAAAGCAGGAGTCTGCCGCTGCACAGGAACCTGATGCGGCGGATGCAGCAAAGACATCAAGGTGCGATGAGGACGACCGTGGAGCAACGCAGCCGGCGAGCGACTATCTCGGGGCTGAGAGCGATACGAAGACAAAAAGAGCAACAATGCGTCCTCCCGAGAATGCGACTCTTTCAATTTCAACATCTGTGACTTGAAAGTCCGGACCAATCGTTCAGCGGCACCGTTGGACTGAGGCGAAAACGGCGCGGATGTCAGATGTTGAATACCATGGGCCTGGCAGAATGACTGAAATTCGGCGGACATGAATTGTGGGCCATTGTCGGAAACAATAGTCTGCGGAAGACCTTCAATGCAAAAGATAGTAGACAACGCTTGGATGGTGGCGGAGGACGTCGTGGAAGACATCCGGACAACAAAAGGAAAATTACTGAAGGCGTCGACCAGAACCAACCATCGAGCATTCCAGAATGGACCAGCAAAATCAATGTGCAAGCGTTGCCAAGGGGAAGTGGCTTTTGGCCACGCAAAGACTTTCCGCGGCGGTGCGGACTGTTGTTCGGCACACGCCGGGCACGAAGAACACATAGTCGTAATCGCAGCATCGATTCCGAACCAAGTACAGTGCTGACGAGCAAGTTGTTTCGTTCGCACTATACCCCAATGTCCTTGGTGAAGAAGCCGTAAAACAGAGGACTGTAACGAACGTGGGACCACGACTCTGGACTGATCATTATCAGAACGCAACAACAAAACACCACGTCGAACAAAAAGTCTCACCTTGTGAGCAAAAAATCGGCGAACCAACGGATCCTCGATCCGAGACTTTGACAAAGGCCATTGCGTAGCAACAAAACGTAAAACAGTAGCAAGGACAGGGTCAGCAGCTGTGGCTGTAGCGACACGACGAAAATCAATCGGAAACGAGTCGACCACTTCATCGGTTTCCGAATCAATGAACATGCAAGCAAGTTCGGAAGAATCGAATGCTTTATCCTCAGCAACAGGCAAACGGGACAACGCATCGGCGTTTCCGTGCTGAGCAGTGGACCGATACAAGATATCGTAGCGGTACTGCGAGAGGAAAATAGACCAGTGAATGAATTTCTGCGCTGTAGGTGGAGGTACAGGCTTGGTCGGATGAAAAAGCGATGTCAAAGGTTTGTGGTCTGTGATGATGGTAAAGTGACGACCATACAAGAAATCATGGAACTTAGTAACACCAAACACGAGAGCCAAAGCTTCGTTCTCTATCTGTGAATAATTTCTTTGCGCAGACGAGAGCAATTTGGACGCAAAGGCAAGAGGGCGATCATGGGAGCCAACTTTGTGCGCAAGCACAGCACCGATCCCGAAATCCGATGCATCTACCATCAACAAAAGGGGTTTCTGGGGATCGAATGGCGTAAGGCAAGTATTAGAAAGCAACGCCGATTTCAACTGGCGAAAGGCGCGTTCACATTCCGTCGTCCAAACGAACGGAACACCTTTACGGCGTAAGCGATGAAGCGGAGCTGAAAGAGAAGAGGCATTGCGCACATTCACTCACACCTTGTGATTCTACATTGTGCAATGTTCTTGCGACCTCCTGACGCAATGCGTGGGGAACATTGCGCGCTCTGAAAAATTTCGGTTGCGCGTTTACCTTCAGTTCTAAATGTGCTTCATAGTTTTTAGCGCAACCTAAGCCCAGTGCAAAAATGTCTGCAAATTCGTCACACAGCCGAGAAACACTGTCTGTAGGCACAGTCTGATTCACTGATAGGACCTGATTTACAATAGACATGTTGAACAACTGAAATAAATCTAGACCAAACAAATTCACTGCAGAAGAAGAACGAAGAACGTAAAATGACACAAGTTTTGTTTGTCCCTTGTATGTTGCAAGAAGGCTGCACCGTCCTAACACAGGAATTGTCTGTCCGGAATATGTAGTTAGCTTAACATTTGCGGAACGCAACGGAGGTTTGCCCAGTTGTTTGTACGTGTCGTGATTGAGCAATGAAACTGCAGCTCCGGTATCGAGCTGGAATGGTATCACTTTGCCTTCAAAGTCTAACTCCACAAAAAGTTTATTGTCCTGCTGACGACAAGAGCGACTGTTTTGTGCAATGGGAACAGACACTGGTACAGAATCACTTGCTAATTGACGTGATTTCCGGCGACGTCGACGCACAGTTTTTGTGGGACGAACACAGGTACTGTTAGAGAAAGTGTCACTGGACGAAGCGGAATTAACGACATGAATGTCCATAGGCGAAGGTCCACGAGCCTGAGTGTCCTTGGTTCGATTCCGGCGCGAAGCAAAGGGCCTGGAATGATTGTGATTGTCTGATCTGAGCTTTTTCTGGCAAACACTTTGAACATGTCCTTTCTTATTGCAGAAAAAGCAAATAGCTCGGCGTGACGGGCAATATTCACGCGAATGTCTAGTAGCACACCGCTGGCACGATTTCACTACATTTGTGGGCTGGCGCGGCACACGTGGCTTAGCGCGCGGCGGCAGCTGTGCGGACGTGCGCGAGGCCCGGTTACCGGGCCGCGCAGCGCGTCCAGCGGGCCGGTTAATGTTACACACGGCTGGCGAAGTTTCAAAAGATTCCTGAGCACAGTCAAGTGTGTCCTGTCTATCCAATATGTCTATCACTTGTTGAAGGGAGGGATTAACTAGTTTCAAAATTTGCTCCCGTATGCGAACATCAGAAACGTTCTGTGCAATTGCATCACGCACCATTGTATCTGAATAAGAAAGACCACAGTCACATTCAAAGGCACAGTCCCTAGTAAGTCCTTGCAATGTTGCTACCCACTCCCTATTAGTTTGACCGGCCGTACGTATTGTACGAAAAAACGTATACCGTTTTGCAACCACATTAACTGTTTCTTCGAAATAGGCATCTAATGCAGACAAAATTTCCTCGTAGGACAGAGTTGCTACGTCGCGTCGGGGAAACAATTTCACTATCACACGGTATGTGGACACACCGACACAAGAAAGCAAAAACGGCTGCCGCTCTTTACCTTGAATTCTGTAGGCTGCTAGATGAAAGTTGAACTGGCGAGACCACTCGTGCCATGTCTCATCGGCTGCCACGTATGGTCGAAAGGGAGGTGCAACAGCGTTTAGTGACAGCGGTAGCGAAGAAGCGGCGGCGGCCGCATCGGTGTGCAGCGCACGTTGACCCTGGACGAGCTGTCCAAGGGCATCCAATAACGCCTGCGTCTGCTGATTCTGCAAGCGATAAAATTCGGACAGTACATCTGGAGAATGTGGCGAAGCCATGATACAATTAAATGTAAGCAATCAGAAAGAACTCTTTTCCCTCGTCGCCAATGTTGTGTCGGTAGCTGGGCCGACACCGTGAAGTTGAGATGGCTGAAAAGGCAAGCTAGACTAACGCAGACGGGCGTGAAGTACTGGAACAGGATACGTAATTAATGTTAGGAAGAAAAGTACGGAGCAGGTTTAATACTTAACTTTACTTAATCATGGTGGTACATCGATCTTGACAATACACAGGAGACTTTAAGTACAATCACTGTATGGCTAATGGCGCCTTGCTAGTTCGTAGCCATTAACTTAGCTGATGGCTATTCTGTCTCTCGGCTAATGAGAGAGAAAGGCTTCGTACATCTGGTCGGTAGCTAGGTTCTCGTACAACTGGGCGAGTGCTCTCTCGTATCACGAGACCTGCCTTGGTGGTGGCGCTAGGTCTGCGATTACACAGTGGCGACACGCGGGTCCGACATGTACTAAATGGACCGCGGCCGATTTAAGCTACCACCTAGCAAGTGTGGTGTCTGGCGGTGACACCACACTTCTTACTGTCTATGTTTTGAATCATTCCTGTGACACCAGTTATAGATTCCGATGCTTCACTCCAGGTTTACTGTATCCCTTGGATCTTCTTATTGACGATGAAACACAGAAACATCATCGGAATTAAATACAAAAGGCACAATGCCGACTTAAGTACAAGAAGACTGACTCTGCTTACTGTCTATGTTTTGAACCATTCCATTGACACTAGTTATAGATTCCGATGCTTCACTCGAGGTTTACTGTTCCCCTTGGACCTTGTTATTGACGATGAAACACAGAAATTGCATCGGAATTAAATACAAAAGGCACAATGCCGACTTAAGTAGAAGAAGACTGACTCTTCCTACTGTCTATGTTTTGAACCATTCCTGTGACACTCGTTATAGATTACGATGCTTTACTTCAGGTTTACTGTATCCCTTGGACCTTCTTATTGACGAAGAAACACAGAAATTGCATCGGAATTAAATACAAAAGGCACAATGCCGACTTAAGTACATGAAGACCGACTCTTCCTACTGACTATATTTTGATCCATTCCTGGGACACTAGTTATAGATTCCGAAGCCTCACTTCAGGTTTACTGTATCCCTTGGACCATCTTATTGACGATGAAACACAGAAATTGCTTCGGAATTAAATACGAAAGGCACAATGCTGAATTAAGTACAAGAAGACTGACTCTTCTTACTGTCTATGTTTTGAACCATTCCTGTGACACTAGTTATAGATTCCGATGCGTCACTCCAGGTTTACTGTATCCCTTGGACCTTCTTATTGACGAAGAAACACACAAATTGCATCGGAATTAAATACAAAATGCACAATGCCGACTAAAGGACAAGAGGACTGACTCTTCTTACTGATTATGTTTTGAACCATTCCTGTGACACTAGCTATAGATTCCGATGCTTAACTTCAGGTTTAGTGTATCCCTCTGGCTTTCTTATTGACGATGAAACACAGAAATGGCTTCGGAATTAAAAACAAAAGGCACAATGCCGACTTAAGTACAAGAGGACTGACTCTTCTTACTGTCTATGTTTTGATCCATTCCTGTGACACTAGTTATAGATTCCGATGCTTCACTTGAAGTTTACTGTATCGCTTGAACCTTCTTATTGACGATGAAACACAGATATTGCATCGGAATTAAATACAAAAGGCCCAATGCTGACTTAAGTACATGATGACTGACTCTTCCAACTGACTATGATTTGAACCATTCCTGTGACACTAGTTATTAATACCGATGCTTCACTTGAGGTTTACTGTATCCCTTGGACCTTCTTATTGAAGATGAAACACAGAAATTGTATCGGTATTAAATACAATAGGCACAATGCCGACTTAAGTACATGAAGACCGACTCTTCCTACTGACTATGTTTTGAACCATTCCTGTGACACTAGTTATAGATTCCGATGTTTCACTTGAGGTTAACTGTATCGCTTAGACCTTCTTATTGACGATGAAACTCAGAAATGCAATCGGAATTGATTACAATAGGCACAATGCCGACTTAAGTACAAGAAGTCTGACTCTTCTTACTGTCTATGTTTTGAACCATTCCTGTGACACTAGTTACAGATTCCGATGCTTCACTCCAGGATTACTGTATCCCTTGGACCTTGTTATTGACGATGAAACACAGAAATTGCATCGGAATTAAATAGAAAAGGCACAATGCCGACTTAAGTACAAGAAGACTGACTCTTCTTACTGACTATGTTTTGAACCATTCCTGTGACAGTAGTTATAGATTCCGATGCTTCACTTCAGGTTTACTGTATCCCTTGGACCTTCTTAATGACGATGAAACATAGAAATTGCATCGGAATTAATTACAAAAGGCAAAATGCCGACTTAAGTACACGAAGACTGACTCTTCATACTGTCTATGTTTTGAACCATTCCTGTGACACTAGTTACAGATTCCGATGCTACACTCCAGGTTAACTGTATCCCTTGGACCTTCTTATTGACGATGAAACACAGAAATTGCATCGGAATTAAATCTAAAAGGCACAATGCCGACTTAAGGACAAGAAGACTGACTCTTCCTACTGACTTTGTTTGAACCATTAGTGTGACACTAGTTATAGATTCCGATGCTTCACTTCAGGATTACTGGACCCCTTGGACATTCTTATTGACGATGAAACACAGAAATTGCATCGGAATTAAATACAAAAGGCACAATGCCGACTTAAGTACATGAAGACCGACTCTTCCTACTTACTTTGTTTTGAACCATTCCTGTGACACTAGTTATAGATTCCGAAGCTTCACTTGAGGCTTACTGTATCCCTTGACACTTCTTATTGACGATGAAACACAGAAATTGCATCGGAATTAAATACAAAAGACACAATGCCGTCTTAAGTACAAGAAGACTGACTCTTCTTACTGTCTATGTTTTGAACCATTCCATTGACACTAGTTATAGAATCCGATGCTTCACTCCAGGTTTACAAGAAGACTGACTCTTCGTACTGACTCTGTTTGAACCATTAGTGTGACACTAGTTATAGATTCCGATGCTTCACTTCAGGTTTACTGGACCCCTTGGACATTCATATTGACGATGAAACACAGAAATTGCATGGGAATTAAATACAAAAGGCACAATGCCGACGTAAGTACATGAAGACCGACTCTTCCTACTGACTTTGTTTTGAACCATTCCTGTGACACTAGTTATAGATTCCGAAGCTTCACTTGAGGCTTACTGTATCCCTTGACACTTCTTATTGACGATGAAACACAGAAATTGCATCGGAATTAAATACAAAAGACACAATGCCGTCTTAAGTACAAGAAGACTGACTCTTCTTACTGTCTATGTTTTGAACCATTCCATTGACACTAGTTATAGAATCCGATGCTTCACTCCAGGTTTACTGTTTCCCTTGGACCTTGTTATTGACGATGAAACACAGAAATTGCATCGGAATTAAATAGAAAATGCACAATGCCGACTTAAGTACAAGAAGACTGACTCTTCTTACTGACTAAGTTTTGAACCATTCCAGTGACACTAGTTATAGATTCCGATGCTTCACTTCAGGTTTACTGTATCCCTTGGACCTTCTTATTGACAATGAAACACAGAAATTGCATCGGAATTAAATAGAAAAGGCACAATGCCGACTTAAGTACATGAAGACCGACTCTTCCTACTGACTATGTTTTGAACCATTCCTGTGACACTAGTTATAGATTCCGATGCTTCACTTCAGGTTTCCTGGATCCCTTGGACCTTCTTATTGACGATGAAACACAGAAATTGCATCGGAATTAAATACAAAATGCACAATGCCGACTTAAGTACATGAAGACCGACTCTTCCTACTGACTATGTTTTGAACCATTCCTGTGACACTAGTTATAGATTCCGATGCTTCACTTGATGCTTACGGTATCCCTTGGAACTTCTTATTGACGATGAAACACAGAAATTGCTTCGGAATTAAATACAAAAGGCACAATGCTGACTTAAGTACAAGAAGACTGACTCTTCGTACTGTCTATGTTTTGAACCATTCCTGTGACACCTTTTATAGATTCCGATGCTTCACTCCAGATTTAATGTATCCCTTGGACCTTCTTATTGACGATGAAACACAGAAATTGCAACGGAATTAAATACAAAAGGCACAATGCCGACTTAAGTACAAGATGACTGACTCTTCTTACTGTCTATGTTTTGAACCATTCCATTGACACTAGTTATAGATTCCGATGCTTCACTCCAGGTTTACTGTTTCCCTTGGACCTTGTTATTGACGATGAAACACAGAAATTGCATCGGAATTAAATACAAAAGACACAATGCCGTCTTAAGTACAAGAAGACTGACTCTTCTTACTGTCTATGTTTTGAACCATTCCATTGACACTAGTTATAGAATCCGATGCTTCACTCCAGGTTTACAAGAAGACTGACTCTTCGTACTGACTCTGTTTGAACCATTAGTGTGACACTAGTTATAGATTCCGATGCTTCACTTCAGGTTTACTGGACCCCTTGGACATTCTTATTGACGATGAAACACAGAAATTGCATCGGAATTAAATACAAAAGGCACAATGCCGACGTAAGTACATGAAGACCGACTCTTCCTACTGACTTTGTTTTGAACCATTCCTGTGACACTAGTTATAGATTCCGAAGCTTCACTTGAGGCTTACTGTATCCCTTGACACTTCTTATTGACGATGAAACACAGAAATTGCATCGGAATTAAATACAAAAGACACAATGCCGTCTTAAGTACAAGAAGACTGACTCTTCTTACTGTCTATGTTTTGAACCATTCCATTGACACTAGTTATAGAATCCGATGCTTCACTCCAGGTTTACTGTTTCCCTTGGACCTTGTTATTGACGATGAAACACAGAAATTGCATCGGAATTAAATAGAAAATGCACAATGCCGACTTAAGTACAAGAAGACTGACTCTTCTTACTGACTAAGTTTTGAACCATTCCAGTGATACTAGTTATAGATTCCGATGCTTCACTTCAGGTTTACTGTATCCCTTGGACCTTCTTATTGACAATGAAACACAGAAATTGCATCGGAATTAAATAGAAAAGGCACAATGCCGACTTAAGAACATGAAGACCGACTCTTCCTACTGACTATGTTTTGAACCATTCCTGTGACACTAGTTATAGATTCCGATGCTTCACTTCAGGTTTCCTGGATCCCTTGGACCTTCTTATTGACGATGAAACACAGAAATTGTATCGGAATTAAATACAAAAGGCACAATGCCGACTTAAGTACATGAAGACCGATTCTTCCTACTTACTATGTTTTGAACCATTCCTGTGACACTAGTTATAGATTCCGATGCTTCACTTGATGCTTACGGTATCCCTTGGAACTTCTTATTGACGATGAAACACAGAAATTGCTTCGGAATTAAATACAAAAGGCACAATGCTGACTTAAGTACAAGAAGACTGACTCTTCGTACTGTCTATGTTTTGAACCATTCCTGTGACACCTTTTATAGATTCCGATGCTTCACTCCAGATTTAATGTATCCCTTGGACCATCTTATTGACGATGAAACACAGAAATTGCATCGGAATTAAATACAAAAGGCACAATGCCGACTTAAGTACAAGATGACTGACTCTTCTTACTGTCTATGTTTTGAACCATTCCATTGACACTAGTTATAGATTCCGATGCTTCACTCCAGGTTTACTGTTTCCCTTGGACCTTGTTATTGACGATGAAACACAGAAATTGCATCGGAATTAAATAGAAAAGGCACAATGCCGACTTAAGTACAAGAAGACTGACTCTTCTTACTGACTATGTTTTGAACCATTCCTGTGACACTAGTTATAGATTCCGATGCTTCACTTCAGGTTTACTGTACCCCTTGGACCTTCTTATTGATGATGAAACACAGAAATTGCATCGGAATTAAATACAAAAGGCAAAATGCCGACTTAAGTACACGAAGACTGACTCTTCTTACAGTCAATGATTGGAACCATTCCTGTGACACTAGTTATTGATTCCGATGCTACACTCCAGGTTTACTGTATCCCTTGGACCTTCTTATTGACGATGAAACACAGAAGTTGCATCGGAATTAAATAGAAAAGGCACAATGCCGACTTAAGTACAAGCAGACTGACTCTTCCTAATGTCATTGTTTTGAACAGTTCCTGTGACACTCGTTATAGATTCCGATGCATCACTTCAGGTTTATGCATCCCTTGGACCTTCTTATTGACGCTGAAACACAGAAATTGAATCGGAATTAAATACAAAAGGCACAATGCCGACTTAAGTACAAGAAGACTGACTCTTCCTCCTGTCTATGGTTTGAACCATTCCTGTGACACTCGTTATAGATTACGATGCTTCACTTCATGTTTACTGTAGCCCTTGGACCTTCTTGTTGACGATCAAACACAGAAATTGCATCGGAATTAAATACAAAAGGCAAAATGCCGACTTAAGTACACGAAGACTGACTCTTCTTACTGTCTATGATTTGAAAAATTCCTGTGACACTAGTTATAGATTTCGATGCTGCACTCCAGGTTTACTGTATCCCTTGGTCCTTCTTATTGACGAAGAAACACAGAAATTGCATCGGAATGAAATACAAAAGGCACAATGCCGACTTAAGGACGAGAAGACTGAGTCTTCTTACTGACTTTGTTTTGAACCATTCCTGTGACACTAGTTATAGATTCCGATTCTTCAGGTTTACTGTATCTCTTGGACCTCCTTATCGACGCTGAAACACAGAAATTGAATCGGAATTAAATATAAAAGGCACAATGCCGACTTAAGTACAAGAAGACTGACTCTTCCTACTGTCTATGTTTAGAACCATTCCTGTGACACTCGTTATTGATTACGATGTTTTACTTCAAGTTTACTGTATCCCTTGGACCTTCTTATTGACGAAGAAACACAGAAATTGCATCGGAATTAAATACAAAAGGCACAATGCCGAATTAAGTACAAGAAGACTGACTCTTCATACTGTCTATGTTTTGAACCATTCCTGTGACACTAGTTACAGATTCCGATGCTTCACTCCAGGTTTACTGTATCCCTTGGACCTTCTTATTGACGAAGAAAGAAACAAATTGCATCGGAATTAAATACAATAGGCACAATGCCGACTTAAGGACAAGAAGACTGACTCTTCTTACTGACTATGTTTTGGACCGTTACTGTGACACTAGCTATTGGGTCCGATGCTTCGCTTCAGGTTTAGTGTATCCCTCTGACTTTCTTATTGACGATGAAACACAGAAATTGCATCGGCATTAAATACAAAAGGCACAATGCCGACTTAAGTACATGATGACCGACTCTTCCTACTGACTATGCTTTGACCCACTCATGTGACACTAGTTATTGATACCGATGCTTCACTTGAGGTTTACTGTATCCCTTGGACCTTCTTATTGACGATGAAACACAGAAATTGTATCGGTATAAAATACAAAAGGCACAATGCCGACTTAAGTACATGAAGACCGACTCTTCCTACTGACTATGTTTGAACCATTCCTGTGACAATAGTTATAGATTCCGATGCTTCACTTCAGGTTTACTATATCCCTTGGACCTTCTTGTTGACGATGAAACACAGAAATTGCATCGGAATTAAATACAAAAGGCAAAATGCCGACTTAAGTACACGAAGACTGACTCTTCTTACTGTCTATGATTTGAACCATTCCTGTGACACTAGTTATTGATTCCGATGCTACACTCCAGGTTTACTGTATCCCTTGGACCTTCTTATTGACGATGAAACACAGAAATTGAATCGGAATTAAATACAAAAGGCACAATGCCGACTTAAGGACAAGAAGACTGACTCTTCCTACTGTCTATGATTTGAACCATTCCTGTGACACTCGTTATAGATTCCGATGCATCACTTCAGGTTTACTGTATCCCTTGGACCTTCTTATTGACGCTAAAACACAGAAATTGAATCGGAATTAAATACAAAAGCACAATACCGACTTAAGTACAAGGAGACTTACTCTTCCTACTGTCTATGTTTTGAACCATTCCTGTGACACTCGTTATAGATTACGATGCTTCACTTCAGGTTTACTGTATCCCTTGGACTTTCTTATTGACGACGAAACACAGAAATTGCATCGGAATTAAATACAAAAGGCAAAATGCCGACTTAAGTACACGAAGACTGACTCTTCTTACTGTCTATGATTTGAACCATTCCTGTGTCACTAGTTATAGATTTCGATGCTGCACTCCAGGTTTACTGTATCCCTTGGACCATCTTATTGTCGATGAAACACAGAAATTGCATCGGAATTAAATACAAAAGGAACAATGCCGACTTAAGTACATGATGACCGACTCTTCCTACTGACTATGCTTTGAACCAATCCTGTGACACTAGTTATTGATACCGATGCTTCACTTGAGGTTTACTGTATCCCTTGGACCTTCTTATTGACGATGAAACACCGAAATTGTATCGGTATTAAATACAAAAGGCACAATGCCGACTTAAGTACATGAAGACCGACTCTTCCTACTGACTATGTTTGAACCATTCCTGCGACACTAGTTATAGATTCCGATGTTTCACTTGAGGTTAACTGTATCCCTCTGGCCTTCTTGTTGACGATGAAACACAGAAATTGCATCGGAATTAAATACAAAAGGCACAATGCCGAATTAAGTACATGATGACAGTCTCTTATTACTGACTATGCTTTGAACCATTCATGTGACACTAGTTATTGATACTGATGCTTCACTTGAAGTTTACTGTATCACTTGGACCTTGTTATTGACGATGAAACACAGAAATTGCATCGGAATTATATAGAAAAGGCACAATGCCGACTTAAGTACAAGAAGGCTGACTCTTCCTACTGTCTATGTTTTGAACCATTCCTGTGACACTCGTTATAGATTACGATGTTTTACCTCAAGTTTACTGTATCCCTTGGACCTTCTTATTGAGGAAGAAACACAGAAATTGAATCGGAATTAAATACAAAAGGCACAATGCCGAATTATGTACATGATGACCGTCTCTTATTACTGACTATGCTTTGAACCATTCATGTGACACTAGTTATTGATACAGAGGCTTCACTTGAAGTTTACTGTATCCCTTGGACCTTCTTATTGACGATGAAACACAGGAATTGTATCGGTATTAAATACAAAAAGCACAATGCCGACTTAAGGACAAGAAGACTGACTATTCCTACTGACTTTGCTTTGAACCATTAGTGTGCCACTAGTTATAGATTCCGATGCTTCACTTCAGGTTTACTGTATCCCTTGGACCTTCTCATTGACGATGAAACACAGATATTGCATCGGAATTAAATACAAAAGGCACAATGCCGACTTAAGTACAAGAAGGCTGACTCTTCCTACTGTCTATGTTTTGAACCAGTCCTGTGACACTACTTATAGATTCCGATGCTTCACTTGATGCTTACGGTATACCTTGGATTTCTTATTGATGATGAAACACAGAAATTGCATCGGAATTAAATACAAAAGGAACAATGCTGACTTAAGTACAAGAAGACTGACTCTTCTTACTGTCTATGTTTTGAACCATTCCTGTGACACCAGTTATAGATTCCGATGCTTCACTCCAGATTTAATGTATCCCTTGGACCTTCTTATTGACGATGAAACACAGAAATTGCATCGGAATTAAATACAAAAGGCACAATGCCGATTTAAGTACAAGAAGACTGACTCTTCTTACTGTCTTTGTTTTGAACCATTCCTTTGACACTATTTATAGATTCCGATGCTTCATTCCAGGTTTACTGTTTCCCTTGGACCTTGTTAGTGACGATGAAACACAGAAATTGCATCGGAATTAAATAGAAAAGGCACAATGCCGACTTAAGTACAAGAAGACTGACTCTTCTTACTGACTATGTTTTGAACCATTCCTGTGACACTAGTTATAGATTCCGATGCTTCACTTCAGGTTTACTATATCCCTTGGACCTTCTTATTGACGATGAAACACAGAAATTGCATCGGAATTAAATACAAAAGGCAAAATGCCGACTTAAGTACACGAAGACTGACTCTTCTTACTGTCTATTATTTAAACCATTCCTGTGACACTAGTTATAGATTCCGATGCTATACTCCAGGTTTACTGTATCCCTTGGACCTTCTTATTGACGATGAAACACAGAAATTGTATCGGTATAAAATACAAAAGGCACAATGCCGACTTAAGTACATGAAGACCGACTCTTCCTACTGACTATGTTTGAACCATTCCTGTGACACTAGTTATAGATTCCGATGTTTCACTTGAGGTTAACTGTATCCCATGGACCTTCTTATTGACGATGAAACACAGAAATTGCATCGGAATTAAATTCAAAAGGCACAATGCCGACTTAAGGACAAGAAGACTGACTATTCCTACTGACTTTGTTTTGAACCATTAATGTGACACTAGTTATAGATTCCAAGCCTTCACTTCAGGTTTACTGTATCCCTTGGACCTTCTTATTGACGATGAAACACAGAAATTGTATCGGTATAAAATACAAAAGGCACAATGCCGACTTAAGTACATGAAGACCGACTCTTCCTACTGACTATGTTTGAACCATTCCTGTGACAATAGTTATAGATTCCGATGCTTCACTTCAGGTTTACTATATCCCTTGGACCTTCTTGTTGACGATGAAACACAGAAATTGCATCGGAATTAAATACAAAAGGCAAAATGCCGACTTAAGTACACGAAGACTGACTCTTCTTACTGTCTATGATTTGAACCATTCCTGTGACACTAGTTATTGATTCCGATGCTACACTCCAGGTTTACTGTATCCCTTGGACCTTCTTATTGACGATGAAACACAGAAATTGAATCGGAATTAAATACAAAAGGCACAATGCCGACTTAAGGACAAGAAGACTGACTCTTCCTACTGTCTATGATTTGAACCATTCCTGTGACACTCGTTATAGATTCCGATGCATCACTTCAGGTTTACTGTATCCCTTGGACCTTCTTATTGACGCTAAAACACAGAAATTGAATCGGAATTAAATACAAAAGCACAATACCGACTTAAGTACAAGAAGACTTACTCTTCCTACTGTCTATGTTTTGAACCATTCCTGTGACACTCGTTATAGATTACGATGCTTCACTTCAGGTTTACTGTATCCCTTGGACTTTCTTATTGACGACGAAACACAGAAATTGCATCGGAATTAAATACAAAAGGCAAAATGCCGACTTAAGTACACGAAGACTGACTCTTCTTACTGTCTATGATTTGAACCATTCCTGTGTCACTAGTTATAGATTTCGATGCTGCACTCCAGGTTTACTGTATCCCTTGGACCATCTTATTGTCGATGAAACACAGAAATTGCATCGGAATTAAATACAAAAGGCACAATGCCGACTTAAGTACAAGAAGACTGACTCTTCCTACTGTCTATGTTTTGAACCATTCCTGTGACACTCGTTATAGATTACGATGTTTTACTTCAGGTTTACTGTATCCCTTGGACCTTCTTATTGACGAAGAAACCCAGAAATTGCATCGGAATTAAATACAAAAGGCACAATGCCGAATTAAGTACAAGAAGACTGACTTTTCTTACTGTCTATGTTTTGAACCATTCCATTGACACTAATTACAGATTCCGATGCTTCACTCCAGGTTTACTGTATCCCGTGGACCTTCTTATTGACGAAGAAACACACAAATTGCATCGGAATTAAATACAATAGGCACAATGCCGACTTAAGGACAAGAAGACTGACTCTACTTACTGACTATGTTTTGAACCGTTCCTGTGACACTAGCTATAGATTCCGATGCTTCACTTCAGGTTTAGTGTATCCCTCTGACTTTCTTATTGACGATGAAACACAGAAATGGCTTCGGAATTAAATACAAAAGGCACAAAGCCGACTTAAGTTTAAGGGGACTGACTCTTCTTACTGTCTATGTTTTGAACCACTCCTGTGACACTAGTTCTGGATTCCGATGCTTCACTTGAGGTATACTGTATCCCTTGGACTTTCTTATTGACGATGAAACACAGAAATTGCATCGGAATTAAATACAAAAGGAACAATGCCGACTTAAGTACATGATGACCGACTCTTCCTACTGACTATGCTTTGAACCAATCCTGTGACACTAGTTATTGATACCGATGCTTCACTTGAGGTTTACTGTATCCCTTGGACCTTCTTATTGACGATGAAACACCGAAATTGTATCGGTATTAAATACAAAAGGCACAATGCCGACTTAAGTACATGAAGACCGACTCTTCCTACTGACTATGTTTGAACCATTCCTGCGACACTAGTTATAGATTCCGATGTTACACTTGAGGTTAACTGTATCCCTCTGGCCTTCTTGTTGACGATGAAATACAGAAATTGCATCGGAATTAAATACAAAAGGCACAATGCCGAATTAAGTACATGATGACCGTTTCTTATTACTGACTATGCTTTGAACCATTCATGTGACACTAGTTATTGATACCGATGCTTCACTTGAAGTTTACTGCATCCCTTGGACCTTGTTATTGACGATGAAACACAGAAATTGCATCGGAATTAAATAGAAAAGGCACAATGCCGACTTAAGTACAAGAAGGCTGACTCTTCCTACTGTCTATGTTTTGAACCATTCCTGTGACACTCGTTATAGATTACGATGTTTTACCTCAAGTTTACTGTATCCCTTGGACCTTCTTATTGAGGAAGAAACACAGAAATTGAATCGGAATTAAATACAAAAGGCACAATGCCGAATTATGTACATGATGACCGTCTCTTATTACTGACTATGCTTTGAACCATTCATGTGACACTACTTATAGATTCCGATGCTTCACTTGATGCTTACGGTATCCCTTGGATTTCTTATTGATGATGAAACACAGAAATTGCATCGGAATTAAATACAAAAGGAACAATGCTGACTTAAGTACAAGAAGACTGACTCTTCTTACTGTCTATGTTTTGAACCATTCCTGTGACACCAGTTATAGATTCCGATGCTTCACTCCAGATTTAATGTATCCCTTGGACCTTCTTATTGACGATGAAACACAGAAATTGCATAGGAATTAAATACAAAAGGCACAATGCCGATTTAAGTACAAGAAGACTGACTCTTCTTACTGTCTTTGTTTTGAACCATTCCATTGACACTATTTATAGATTCCGATGCTTCATTCCAGGTTTACTGTTTCCCTTGGACCTTGTTAGTGACGATGAAACACAGAAATTGCATCGGAATTAAATAGAAAAGGCACAATGCCGACTTAAGTACAAGAAGACTGACTCTTCTTACTGACTATGTTTTGAACCATTCCTGTGACACTAGTTATAGATTCCGATGCTTCACTTCAGGTTTACTATATCCCTTGGACCTTCTTATTGACGATGAAACACAGAAATTGCATCGGAATTAAATACAAAAGGCAAAATGCCGACTTAAGTACACGAAGACTGACTCTTCTTACTGTCTATGATTTGAACCATTCCTGTGACACTAGTTATAGATTCCGATGCTATACTCCAGGTTTACTGTATCCCTTGGACCTTCTTATTGACGATGAAACACAGAAATTGAATCGGAATTAAATACAAAAGGCACAATGCCGACTGAAGGACAAGAAGACTGACTCTTCCTACTGTCTATGTTTTGAACCATTCCTGTGACACTCGTCATAGATTCCGATGCATCACTTCAGGTTTACTGTATCCCTTGGACCTTCTTATTGACGCTGAAACACAGAAATTGAATCGGAATTAAATAGAAAAGGCACAATGCCGACTTAAGTACAAGAAGACTTACACTTCCTACTGTCTATGTTTTGAACCATTCGTGCGACACTCGTTATAGATTACGATGCTTCATTTCAGGTTTACTGTATCCCTTGGACCTTCTTATTGACGATGAAACACTGAAATTGCATCGGAATTAAATACAAAAGGCAAAATGCCGACTTAAGTATACGAAGACTGACTCTTCTTACTGTCTATGATTTGAACCATTCCTGTGACAGTAGTTATAGATTTCGATGCTGCACTCCAGGTTTACTGTATCCCTTGGACCTTCTTATTGACGATGAAACACAGAAATTGCATCGGAATTAAATACAATAGGCACAATGCCGACTTAAGTACAAGAAGACTGACTCTTCTTACTGTCTATGTTTTGAACCATTCCATTGACACTATTTATAGATTCCGATGCTTCACTCCAGGTTTACTGTTTCCCTTGGACCTTGTTAGTGACGATGAAACACAGAAATTGCATCGGAATTAAATAGAAAAGGCACAATGCCGACTTAAGTACAAGAAGACTGACTCTTCTTACTGACTAAGTTTTGAACCGTTCCTGTGACACTAGCTATAGATTCCGATGCTTCACTTCAGGTTTAGTGTATCCCTCTGACTTTCTTATTGACGATGAAACACAGAAATGGCTTCGGAATTAAATGCAAAAGGCACAAAGCCGACTTAAGTACAAGAGGACTGACTCTTCATACTGTCTATGTTTTGAACCATTCCTGTGACACTAGTTACAGATTCCGATGCCACACTCCAGGTTAACTGTATCCCTTGGACCTTCTTATTGACGATGAAACACAGAAATTGCATCGGAATTAAATCTAAAAGGCACAATGCCGACTTGAGGACAAGAAGACTGACTCTTCCTACTGACTTTGTTTGAACCATTAGTGTGACACTAGTTATAGATTCCGATGCTTCACTTCAGGATTACTGGACCCCTTGGACATTCTTATTGACGATGATACACAGAAATTGCATCGGAATTAAATACAAAAGGCACAATGCCGACTTAAGTACATGAAGACCGACTCTTCCTACTGACTTTGTTTTGAACCATTCCTGTGACACTAGTTATAGATTCCGAAGCTTCACTTGAGGCTTACTGTATCCATTGACACTTCTTATTGACGATGAAACACAGAAATTGCATCGGAATTAAATACAAAAGACACAATGCCGTCTTAAGTACAAGAAGACTGACTCTTCTTACTGTCTATGTTTTGAACCATTCCATTGACACTAGTTATAGAATCCGATGCTTCACTCCAGGTTTACAAGAAGACTGACTCTTCGTACTGACTCTGTTTGAACCATTAGTGTGACACTAGTTATAGATTCCGATGCATCACTTCAGGTTTATGCATCCCTTGGACCTTCTTATTGACGCTGAAACACAGAAATTGAATCGGAATTAAATACAATAGGCACAATGCCGACTTAAGTACAAGAAGACTGACTCTTCCTCCTGTCTATGGTTTGAACCATTCCTGTGACACTCCTTATAGATTACGATGCTTCACTTCATGTTTACTGTAGCCCTTGGACTTTCTTGTTGACGATAAAACACAGAAATTGCATCGGAATTAAATACAAAAGGCAAAATGCCGACTTAAGTACACGAAGACTGACTCTTCTTACTGTCTATGATTTGAAAAATTCCTGTGACACTAGTTATAGATTTCGATGCTGCACTCCAGGTTTACTGTATCCCTTGGTCCTTCTTATTGACGAAGAAACACAGAAATTGCATCGGAATGAAATACAAAAGGCACAATGCCGACTTAAGGACGAGAAGACTGAGTCTTCTTACTGACTTTGTTTTGAACCATTCCTGTGACACTAGTTATAGATTCCGATTCTTCAGGTTTACTGTATCTCTTGGACCTCCTTATCGACGCTGAAACACAGAAATTGATACGGAATTAAATATAAAAGGCACAATGCCGACTTAAGTACAAGAAGACTGACTCTTCCTACTGTCTATGTTTAGAACCATTCCTGTGACACTCGTTATTGATTACGATGTTTTACTTCAAGTTTACTGTATCCCTTGGACCTTCTTACTGACGAAGAAACACAGAAATTGCATCGGAATTAAATACAAAAGGCACAATGCCGAATTAAGTACAAGAAGACTGACTCTTCATACTGTCTATGTTTTGAACCATTCCTGTGACACTAGTTACAGATTCCGATGCTTCACTCCAGGTTTACTGTATCCCTTGGACCTTCTTATTGACGAAGAAAGAAACAAATTGCATCGGAATTAAATACAATAGGCACAATGCCGACTTAAGGACAAGAAGACTGACTCTTCTTACTGACTATGTTTTGGACCGTTACTGTGACACTAGCTATAGGGTCCGATGCTTCGCTTCAGGTTTAGTGTATCCCTCTGACTTTCTTATTGACGATGAAACACAGAAATTGCATCGGCATTAAATACAAAAGGCACAATGCCGACTTAAGTACATGATGACCGACTCTTCCTACTGACTATGCTTTGACCCATTCATGTGACACTAGTTATTGATACCGATGCTTCACTTGAGGTTTACTGTATCCCTTGGACCTTCTTATTGACGATGAAACACAGAAATTGTATCGGTATAAAATACAAAAGGCACAATGCCGACTTAAGTACATGAAGACCGACTCTTCCTACTGACTATGTTTGAACCATTCCTGTGACACTAGTTATAGATTCCGATGTTTCACTTGAGGTTAACTGTATCCCATGGACCTTCTTATTGACGATGAAACACAGAAATTGCATCGGAATTAAATTCAAAAGGCACAATGCCGACTTAAGGACAAGAAGACTGACTATTCCTACTGACTTTGTTTTGAACCATTAATGTGACACTAGTTATTGATTCCGATGCTACACTCCAGGTTTACTGTATCCCTTGGACCTTCTTATTGACGATGAAACACAGAAATTGAATCGGAATTAAATACAAAACGCACAATGCCGACTTAAGGACAAGAAGACTGACTCTTCCTACTGTCTATGATTTGAACCATTCCTGTGACACTCGTTATGGATTCCGATGCATCACTTCAGGTTTACTGTATCCCTTGGACCTTCTTATTGACGCTAAAACACAGAAATTGAATCGGAATTAAATACAAAAGCACAATGCCGACTTAAGTACAAGAAGACTTACTCTTCCTACTGTCTATGTTTTGAACCATTCCTGTGACACTCGTTATAGATTACGATGCTTCACTTCAGATTTACTGTATCCCTTGGACTTTCTTATTGACGACGAAACACAGAAATTGCATCGGAATTAAATACAAAAGGCAAAATGCCGACTTAAGTACACGAAGACTGACTCTTCTTACTGTCTATGATTTGAACCATTCCTGTGACACTAGTTATAGATTTCGATGCTGCACTCCAGGTTTACTGTATCCCTTGGACCATCTTATTGTCGATGAAACACAGAAATTGCATCGGAATTAAATACAAAAGGCACAATGCCGACTTAAGTACAAGAAGACT
Source organism: Schistocerca serialis cubense (assembly GCF_023864345.2). Lineage (NCBI taxonomy): Eukaryota > Metazoa > Arthropoda > Insecta > Orthoptera > Acrididae > Schistocerca > Schistocerca serialis. The sequence goes on along the minus strand of NC_064649.1, from coordinate 182,400,845 downwards.
GACTCTTCCTACTGTCTATGTTTTGAACCATTCCTGTGACACTCGTTATAGATTACGATGTTTTACTTCAGGTTTACTGTATCCCTTGGACCTTCTTATTGACGAAGAAACCCAGAAATTGCATCGGAATTAAATACAAAAGGCACAATGCCGAATTAAGTACAAGAAGACTGACTTTTCTTACTGTCTATGTTTTGAACCATTCCATTGACACTAATTACAGATTCCGATGCTTCACTCCAGGTTTACTGTATCCCGTGGACCTTCTTATTGACGAAGAAACACACAAATTGCATCGGAATTAAATACAATAGGCACAATGCCGACTTAAGGACAAGAAGACTGACTCTACTTACTGACTATGTTTTGAACCGTTCCTGTGACACTAGCTATAGATTCCGATGCTTCACTTCAGGTTTAGTGTATCCCTCTGACTTTCTTATTGACGATGAAACACAGAAATGGCTTCGGAATTAAATACAAAAGGCACAAAGCCGACTTAAGTTTAAGGGGACTGACTCTTCTTACTGTCTATGTTTTGAACCACTCCTGTGACACTAGTTCTGGATTCCGATGCTTCACTTGAGGTATACTGTATCCCTTGGACTTTCTTATTGACGATGAAACACAGAAATTGCATCGGAATTAAATACAAAAGGCACAATGCCGACTTAAGTACATGATGACCGACTCTTCCTACTGACTATGCTTTGAACCATTCCTGTGACACTAGTTATTGATACCGATGCTTCACTTGAGGTTTACTGTATCCCTTGGACCTTCTTATTGACGATGAAACACCGAAATTGTATCGGTATTAAATACAAAAGGCACAATGCCGACTTAAGTACATGAAGACCGACTCTTCCTACTGACTATGTTTGAACCATTCCTGCGACACTAGTTATAGATTCCGATGTTTCACTTGAGGTTAACTGTATCCCTCTGGCCTTCTTGTTGACGATGAAACACAGAAATTGCATCGGAATTAAATACAAAAGGCACAATGCCGAATTAAGTACATGATGACCGTCTCTTATTACTGACTATGCTTTGAACCATTCATGTGACACTAGTTATTGATACCGATGCTTCACTTGAAGTTTACTGTATCCCTTGGACCTTGTTATTGACGATGAAACACAGAAATTGCATAGGAATTAAATAGAAAAGGCACAATGCCGACTTAAGTACAAGAAGGCTGACTCTTCCTACTGTCTATGTTTTGAACCATTCCTGTGACACTCGTTATAGATTACGATGTTTTACCTCAAGTTTACTGTATCCCTTGGACCTTCTTATTGACGAAGAAACACAGAAATTGAATCGGAATTAAATACAAAAGGCACAATGCCGAATTATGTACATGATGACCGTCTCTTATTACTGACTATGCTTTGAACCATTCATGTGACACTAGTTATTGATACCGATGCTTCACTTGAAGTTTACTGTATCCCTTGGACCTTCTTATTGACGATGAAACACAGGAATTGTATCGGTATTAAATACAAAAAGCACAATGCCGACTTAAGGACAAGAAGACTGACTATTCCTACTGACTTTGCTTTGAACCATTAGTGTGACACTAGTTATAGATTCCGATGCTTCACTTCAGGTTTACTGTATCCCTTGGACCTTCTCATTGACGATGAAACACAGAAATTGCATCGGAATTAAATACAAAAGGCACAATGCCGACTTAAGTACAAGAAGGCTGACTCTTCCTACTGTCTATGTTTTGAACCAGTCCTGTGACACTACTTATAGATTCCGATGCTTCACTTGATGCTTACGGTATCCCTTGGATTTCTTATTGATGATGAAACACAGAAATTGCATCGGAATTAAATACAAAAGGAACAATGCTGACTTAAGTACAAGAAGACTGACTCTTCTTACTGTCTATGTTTTGAACCATTCCTGTGACACCAGTTATAGATTCCGATGCTTCACTCCAGATTTAATGTATCCCTTGGACCTTCTTATTGACGATGAAACACAGAAATTGCATCGGAATTAAATACAAAAGGCACAATGCCGATTTAAGTACAAGAAGACTGACTCTTCTTACTGTCTTTGTTTTGAACCATTCCATTGACACTATTTATAGATTCTGATGCTTCATTCCAGGTTTACTGTTTCCCTTGGACCTTGTTAGTGACGATGAAACACAGAAATTGCATCGGAATTAAATAGAAAAGGCACAATGCCGACTTAAGTACAAGAAGACTGACTCTTCTTACTGACTATGTTTTGAACCATTCCTGTGACACTAGTTATAGATTCCGATGCTTCACTTCAGGTTTACTATATCCCTTGGACCTTCTTATTGACGATGAAACACAGAAATTGCATCGGAATTAAATACAAAAGGCAAAATGCCGACTTAAGTACACGAAGACTGACTCTTCTTACTGTCTATGATTTGAACCATTCCTGTGACACTAGTTATAGATTCCGATGCTATACTCCAGGTTTACTGTATCCCTTGGACCTTCTTATTGACGATGAAACACAGAACTTGAATCGGAATTAAATACAAAAGGCACAGTGCCGACTGAAGGACAAGAAGACTGACTCTTCCTACTGTCTATGTTTTGAACCATTCCTGTGACACTCGTCATAGATTCCGATGCATCACTTCAGGTTTACTGTATCCCTTGGACCTTCTTATTGACGCTGAAACACAGAAATTGAATCGGAATTAAATATAAAAGGCACAATGCCGACTTAAGTACAAGAAGACTTACACTTCCTAATGTCTATGTTTTGAACCATTCGTGCGACACTCGTTATAGATTACGATGCATCATTTCCGGTTTACTGTATCCCTTGGACCTTCTTATTGACGATGAAACACAGAAATTGCATCGGAATTAAATCTAAAAGGCACAATGCCGACTTGAGGACAAGAAGACTGACTCTTCCTACTGACTTTGTTTGAACCATTAGTGTGACACTAGTTATAGATTCCGATGCTTCACTTCAGGATTACTGGACCCCTTGGACATTCTTATTGACGATGAAACACAGAAATTGCATCGGAATTAAATACAAAAGGCACAATGCCGACTTAAGTACATGAAGACCGACTCTTCCTACTGACTTTGTTTTGAACCATTCCTGTGACACTAGTTATAGATTCCGAAGCTTCACTTGAGGCTTACTGTATCCATTGACACTTCTTATTGACGATGAAACACAGAAATTGCATCGGAATTAAATACAAAAGACACAATGCCGTCTTAAGTACAAGAAGACTGACTATTCTTACTGTCTACGGTTTGAACCATTCCATTGACACTAGTTATAGAATCCGATGCTTCACTCCAGGTTTACAAGAAGACTGACTCTTCGTACTGACTCTGTTTGAACCATTAGTGTGACACTAGTTATAGATTCCGATGCTTCACTTCAGGTTTACTGGACCCCTTGGACATTCTTATTGACGATGAAACACAGAAATTGCATCGGAATTAAATACAAAAGGCACAATGCCGACGTAAGTACATGAAGACCGACTCTTCCTACTGACTTTGTTTTGAACCATTCCTGTGACACTAGTTATAGATTCCGAAGCTTCACTTGAGGCTTACTGTATCCCTTGACACTTCTTATTGATGATGAAACACAGAAATTGCATCGGAATTAAATACAAAAGACACAATGCCGTCTTAAGTACAAGAAGACTGACTCTTCTTACTGTCTATGTTTTGAACCATTCCATTGACACTAGTTATAGAATCCGATGCTTCACTCCAGGTTTACTGTTTCCCTTGGACCTTGTTATTGACGATGAAACACAGAAATTGCATCGGAATTAAATAGAAAATGCACAATGCCGACTTAAGTACAAGAAGACTGACTCTTCTTACTGACTAAGTTTTGAACCATTCCAGTGACACTAGTTATAGATTCCGATGCTTCACTTCAGGTTTACTGTATCAATTGGACCTTCTTATTGACAATGAAACACAGAAATTGCATCGGAATTAAATAGAAAAGGCACAATGCCGACTTAAGTACATGAAGACCGACTCTTCCTACTGACTATGTTTTGAACCATTCCTGTGACACTAGTTATAGATTCCGATGCTTCACTTCAGGTTTCCTGGATCCCTTGGACCTTCTTATTGACGATGAAACACAGAAATTGCATCGGAATTAAATACAAAAGGCACAATGCCGACTTAAGTACATGAAGACCGACTCTTCCTACTGACTATGTTTTGAACCATTCCTGTGACACTAGTTATAGATTCCGATGCTTCACTTGATGCTTACGGTATCCCTTGGAACTTCTTATTGACGATGAAACACAGAAATTGCTTCGGAATTAAATACAAAAGGCACAATGCTGACTTAAGTACAAGAAGACTGACTCTTCGTACTGTCTATGTTTTGAACCATTCCTGTGACACCTTTTATAGATTCCGATGCTTCACTCCAGATTTAATGTATCCCTTGGACCTTCTTATTGACGATGAAACACAGAAATTGCATCGGAATTAAATACAAAAGGCACAATGCCGACTTAAGTACAAGATGACGGACTCTTCTTACTGTCTATGTTTTGAACCATTCCATTGACACTAGTTATAGATTCCGATGTTTCACTTGAGGTTAACTGTATCCCATGGACCTTCTTATTGACGATGAAACACAGAAATTGCATCGGAATTAAATTCAAAAGGCACAATGCCGACTTAAGGACAAGAAGACTGACTATTCCTACTGACTTTGTTTTGAACCATTAATGTGACACTAGTTATTGATTCCGATGCTACACTCCAGGTTTACTGTATCCCTTGGACCTTCTTATTGACAATGAAACACAGAAATTGCATCGGAATTAAATAGAAAAGGCACAATGCCGACTTAAGTACATGAAGACCGACTCTTCCTACTGACTATGTTTTGAACCATTCCTGTGACACTAGTTATAGATTCCGATGCTTCACTTCAGGTTTCCTGGATCCCTTGGACCTTCTTATTGACGATGAAACACAGAAATTGCATCGGAATTAAATACAAAAGGCACAATGCCGACTTAAGTACATGAAGACCGACTCTTCCTACTGACTATGTTTTGAACCATTCCTGTGACACTAGTTATAGATTCCGATGCTTCACTTGATGCTTACGGTATCCCTTGGAACTTCTTATTGACGATGAAACACAGAAATTGCATCGGAATTAAATACAAAAGGCACAATGCCGACTTAAGTACATGATGACCGACTCTTCCTACTGACTATGCTTTGACCCATTCATGTGACACTTGTTATTGATACCGATGCTTCACTTGAGGTTTACTGTATCCCTTGGACCTTCTTATTGACGATGAAACACAGAAATTGTATCGGTATAAAATACAAAAGGCACAATGCCGACTTAAGTACATGAAGACCGACTCTTCCTACTGACTATGTTTGAACCATTCCTGTGACACTAGTTATAGATTCCGATGTTTCACTTGAGGTTAACTGTATCCCATGGACCTTCTTATTGACGATGAAACACAGAAATTGCATCGGAATTAAATTCAAAAGGCACAATGCCGACTTAAGGACAAGAAGACTGACTATTCCTACTGACTTTGTTTTGAACCATTAATGTGACACTAGTTATTGATTCCGATGCTACACTCCAGGTTTACTGTATCCCTTGGACCTTCTTATTGACGATGAAACACAGAAATTGAATCGGAATTAAATACAAAAGGCACAATGCCGACTTAAGGACAAGAAGACTGACTCTTCCTACTGTCTATGATTTGAACCATTCCTGTGACACTCGTTATAGATTCCGATGCATCACTTCAGGTTTACTGTATCCCTTGGACCTTCTTATTGACGCTAAAACACAGAAATTGAATCGGAATTAAATACAAAAGCACAATGCCGACTTAAGTACAAGAAGACTTACTCTTCCTACTGTCTATGTTTTGAACCATTCCTGTGACACTCGTTATAGATTACGATGCTTCACTTCAGGTTTACTGTATCCCTTGGACTTTCTTATTGACGACGAAACACAGAAATTGCATCGGAATTAAATACAAAAGGCAAAATGCCGACTTAAGTACACGAATACTGACTCTTCTTACTGTCTATGATTTGAACCATTCCTGTGACACTAGTTATAGATTTCGATGCTGCACTCCAGGTTTACTGTATCCCTTGGACCATCTTATTGTCGATGAAACACAGAAATTGCATCGGAATTAAATACAAAAGGCACAATGCCGACTTAAGTACAAGAAGACTGACTCTTCCTACTGTCTATGTTTTGAACCATTCCTGTGACACTCGTTATAGATTACGATGTTTTACTTCAGGTTTACTGTATCCCTTGGACCTTCTTATTGACGAAGAAACCCAGAAATTGCATCGGAATTAAATACAAAAGGCACAATGCCGAATTAAGTACAAGAAGACTGACTTTTCTTACTGTCTATGTATTGAACCATTCCATTGACACTAATTACAGATTCCGATGCTTCACTCCAGGTTTACTGTATTCCGTGGACCTTCTTATTGACGAAGAAACACACAAATTGCATCGGAATTAAATACAATAGGCACAATGCCGACTTAAGGACAAGAAGACTGACTCTACTTACTGACTATGTTTTGATCCGTTCCTGTGACACTAGCTATAGATTCCGATGCTTCACTTCAGGTTTAGTGTATCCCTCTGACTTTCTTATTGACGATGAAACACAGAAATGGCTTCGGAATTAAATACAAAAGGCACAAAGCCGACTTAAGTTTAAGGGGACTGACTCTTCTTACTGTCTATGTTTTGAACCACTCCTGTGACACTAGTTCTGGATTCCGATGCTTCACTTGAGGTATACTGTATCCCTTGGACTTTCTTATTGACGATGAAACACAGAAATTGCATCGGAATTAAATACAAAAGGCACAATGCCGACTTAAGTACATGATGACCGACTCTTCCTACTGACTATGCTTTGAACCATTCCTGTGACACTAGTTATTGATACCGATGCTTCACTTGAGGTTTACTGTATCCCTTGGACCTTCTTATTGACGATGAAACACCGAAATTGTATCGGTATTAAATACAAAAGGCACAATGCCGACTTAAGTACATGAAGACCGACTCTTCCTACTGACTATGTTTGAACCATTCCTGCGACACTAGTTATAGATTCCGATGTTTCACTTGAGGTTAACTGTATCCCTCTGGCCTTCTTGTTGACGATGAAACACAGAAATTGCATCGGAATTAAATACAAAAGGCACAATGCCGAATTAAGTACATGATGATCGTCTCTTATTACTGACTATGCTTTGAACCATTCATGTGACACTAGTTATTGATACCGATGCTTCACTTGAAGTTTACTGTATCCCTTGGACCTTGTTAATGACGATGAAACACAGAAATTGCATCGGAATTAAATAGAAAAGGCACAATGCCGACTTAAGTACAAGAAGGCTGACTCTTCCTACTGTCTATGTTTTGAACCATTCCTGTGACACTCGTTATAGATTACGATGTTTTACCTCAAGTTTACTGTATCCCTTGGACCTTCTTATTGACGAAGAAACACAGAAATTGAATCGGAATTAAATACAAAATGCACAATGCTGAATTATGTACATGATGACCGTCTCTTATTACTGACTATGCTTTGAACCATTCATGTGACACTAGTTATTGATACCGATGCTTCACTTGAAGTTTACTGTATCCCTTTGACCTTCTTATTGACGATGAAACACAGGAATTGTATCGGTATTAAATACAAAAAGCACAATGCCGACTTAAGGACAAGAAGACTGACTATTCCTACTGACTTTGCTTTGAACCATTAGTGTGACACTAGTTATAGATTCCGATGCTTCACTTCAGGTTTACTGTATCCCTTGGACCTTCTCATTGACGATGAAACACAGAAATTGCATCGGAATTAAATACAAAAGGCACAATGCCGACTTAAGTACAAGAAGGCTGACTCTTCCTACTGTCTATGTTTTGAACCAGTCCTGTGACACTACTTATAGATTCCGATGCTTCACTTGATGCTTACGGTATCCCTTGGATTTCTTATTGATGATGAAACACAGAAATTGCATCGGAATTAAATACAAAAGGAACAATGCTGACTTAAGTACAAGAAGACTGACTCTTCTTACTGTCTATGTTTTGAACCATTCCTGTGACACCAGTTATAGATTCCGAAGCTTCACTCCAGATTTAATGTATCCCTTGGACCTTCTTATTGACGATGAAACACAGAAATTGCATCGGAATTAAATACAAAAGGCACAATGCCGATTTAAGTACAAGAAGACTGACTCTTCTTACTGTCTTTGTTTTGAACCATTCCATTGACACTATTTATAGATTCCGATGCTTCATTCCAGGTTTACTGTTTCCCTTGGACCTTGTTAGTGACGATGAAACACAGAAATTGCATCGGAATTAAATAGAAAAGGCACAATGCCGACTTAAGTACAAGAAACTGACTCTTCTTACTGACTATGTTTTGAACCATTCCTGTGACACTAGTTATAGATTCCGATGCTTCACTTCAGGTTTACTATATCCCTTGGACCTTCTTATTGACGATGAAACACAGAAATTGCATCGGAATTAAATACAAAAGGCAAAATGCCGACTTAAGTACACGAAGACTGACTCTTCTTACTGTCTATGATTTGAACCATTCCTGTGACACTAGTTATAGATTCCGATGCTATACTCCAGGATTACTGTATCCCTTGGACCTTCTTATTGACGATGAAACACAGAAATTGAATCGGAATTAAATACAAAAGGCACAATGCCGACTGAAGGACAAGAAGACTGACTCTTCCAACTGTCTATGTTTTGAACCATTCCTGTGACACTCGTCATAGATTCCGATGCATCACTTCAGGTTTACTGTATCCCTTGGACCTTCTTATTGACGCTGAAACACAGAAATTGAATCGGAATTAAATAGAAAAGGCACAATGCCGACTTAAGTACAAGAAGACTTACACTTCCTAATGTCTATGTTTTGAACCATTCGTGCGACACTTGTTATAGATTACGATGCTTCATTTCAGGTTTACTGTATCCCTTGGACCTTCTTATTGACGATGAAACACTGAAATTGCATCGGAATTAAATACAAAAGGCAAAATGCCGACTTAAGTACACGAAGACTGACTCTTCTTACTGTCTATGATTTGAACCATTCCTGTGACAGTAGTTATAGATTTCGATGCTGCACTCCAGGTTTACTGTATCCCTTGGACCTTCTTATTGACGATGAAACACAGAAATTGCATCGGAATTAAATACAATAGGCACAATGCCGACTTAAGTACAAGAAGACTGACTCTTCTTACTGTCTATGTTTTGAACCATTCCATTGACACTATTTATAGATTCCGATGCTTCACTCCAGGTTTACTGTTTCCCTTGGACCTTGTTAGTGACGATGAAACACAGAAATTGCATCGGAATTAAATAGAAAAGGCACAATGCCGACTTAAGTACAAGAAGACTGACTCTTCTTACTGACTAAGTTTTGAAACGTTCCTGTGACACTAGCTATAGATTCCGATGCTTCACTTCAGGTTTAGTGTATCCCTCTGACTTTCTTATTGACGATGAAACACAGAAATGGCTTCGGAATTCAATACAAAAGGCACAAAGCCGACTTAAGTACATGAGGACTGACTCTTCATACTGTCTATGTTTTGAACCATTCCTGTGACACTAGTTACAGATTCCGATGCCACACTCCAGGTCAACTGTATCCCTTGGACCTTCTTATTGACGATGAAACACAGAAATTGCATCGGAATTAAATCTAAAAGGCACAATGCCGACTTGAGGACAAGAAGACTGACTCTTCCTACTGACTTTGTTTGAACCATTAGTGTGACACTAGTTATAGATTCCGATGCTTCACTTCAGGATTACTGGACCCCTTGGACATTCTTATTGACGATGAAACACAGAAATTGCATCGGAATTAAATACAAAAGGCACAATGCCGACTTAAGTACATGAAGACCGACTCTGCCTACTGACTTTGTTTTGAACCATTCCTGTGACACTAGTTATAGATTCCGAAGCTTCACTTGAGGCTTACTGTATCCATTGACACTTCTTATTGACGATGAAACACAGAAATTGCATCGGAATTAAATACAAAAGACACAATGCCGTCTTAAGTACAAGAAGACTGACTCTTCTTACTGTCTATGTTTTGAACCATTCCATTGACACTAGTTATAGAATCCGATGCTTCACTCCAGGTTTACAAGAAGACTGACTCTTCGTACTGACTCTGTTTGAACCATTAGTGTGACACTAGTTATAGATTCCGATGCTTCACTTCAGGTTTACTGGACCCCTTGGACATTCTTATTGACGATGAAACACAGAAATTGCATCGGAATTAAATACAAAAGGCACAATGCCGACGTAAGTACATGAAGACCGACTCTTCCTACTGACTTTGTTTTGAACCATTCCTGTGACACTAGTTATAGATTCCGAAGCTTCACTTGAGGCTTACTGTATCCCTTGACACTTCTCATTGATGATGAAACACAGAAATTGCATCGGAATTAAATACAAAAGACACAATGCCGTCTTAAGTACAAGAAGACTGACTCTTCTTACTGTCTATGTTTTGAACCATTCCATTGACACTAGTTATAGAATCCGATGCTTCACTCCAGGTTTACTGTTTCCCTTGGACCTTGTTATTGACGATGAAACACAGAAATTGCATCGGAATTAAATAGAAAATGCACAATGCCGACTTAAGTACAAGAAGACTGACTCTTCTTACTGACTAAGTTTTGAACCATTCCAGTGACACTAGTTATAGATTCCGATGCTTCACTTCAGGTTTACTGTATCAATTGGACCTTCTTATTGACAATGAAACACAGAAATTGCATCGGAATTAAATAGAAAAGGCACAATGCCGACTTAAGTACATGAAGACCGACTCTTCCTACTGACTATGTTTTGAACCATTCCTGTGACACTAGTTATAGATTCCGATGCTTCACTTCAGGTTTCCTGGATCCCTTGGACCTTCTTATTGACGATGAAACACAGAAATTGCATCGGAATTAAATACAAAAGGCACAATGCCGACTTAAGTACATGAAGACCGACTCTTCCTACTGACTATGTTTTGAACCATTCCTGTGACACTAGTTATAGTTTCCGATGCTTCACTTGATGCTTACGGTATCCCTTGGAACTTCTTATTGACGATGAAACACAGAAATTGCTTCGGAATTAAATACAAAAGGCACAATGCTGACTTAAGTACAAGAAGACTGACTCTTCGTACTGTCTATGTTTTGAACCATTCCTGTGACACCTTTTATAGATTCCGATGCTTCACTCCAGATTTAATGTATCCCTTGGACCTTCTTATTGACGATTAAACACAGAAATTGCATCGGAATTAAATACAAAAGGCACAATGCCGACTTAAGTACATGATGACCGACTCTTCCTACTGACTATGCTTTGAACCATTCCTGTGACACTAGTTATTGATACCGATGCTTCACTTGAGGTTTACTGTATCCCTTGGACCTTCTTATTGACGATGAAAAACAGAAATTGTATCGGTATTAAATACAAAAGGCACAATGCCGACTTAAGTACATGAAGACCGACTCTTCCTACTGACTATGTTTGAACCATTCCTGCGACACTAGTTATAGATTCCAATGTTTCACTTGAGGTTAACTGTATCCCTCTGGCCTTCTTGTTGACGATGAAACACAGAAATTGCATCGGAATTAAATACAAAAGGCACAATGCCGAATTAAGTACATGATGACCGTCTCTTATTACTGACTATGCTTTGAACCATTCATGTGACACTAGTTATTGATACCGATGCTTCACTTGAAGTTTACTGTATCCCTTGGACCTTGTTATTGACGATGAAACACAGAAATTGCATCGGAATTAAATAGAAAAGGCACAATGCCGACTTAAGTACAAGAAGGCTGACTCTTCCTACTGTCTATGTTTTGAACCATTCCTGTGACACTCGTTATAGATTACGATGTTTTACCTCAAGTTTACTGTATCCCTTGGACCTTCTTATTGACGAAGAAACACAGAAATTGCATCGGAATTAAATACAAAAGGCACAATGCCGAATTAAGTACATGATGACCGTCTCTTATTACTGACTATGCTTTGAACCATTCATGTGACACTAGTTATTGATACCGATGCTTCACTTGAAGTTTACTGTATCCCTTGGACCTTCTTATTGACGATGAAACACAGGAATTGTATCGGTATTAAATACAAAAAGCACAATGCCGACTTAAGGACAAGAAGACTGACTATTCCTACTGACTTTGCTTTGAACCATTAGTGTGACACTAGTTATAGATTCCGATGCTTCACTTCAGGTTTACTGTATCCCTTGGACCTTCTCATTGACGATGAAACACAGAAATCGCATCGGAATTAAATACAAAAGGCACAATGCCGACTTAAGTACAACAAGGCTGACTCTTCCTACTGTCTATGTTTTGAACCAGTCCTGTGACACTACTTATAGATTCCGATGCTTCACTTGATGCTTACGGTATCCCTTGGATTTCTTATTGATGATGAAACACAGAAATTGCATCGGAATTAAATACAAAAGGAACAATGCTGACTTAAGTACAAGAAGACTGACTCTTCTTACTGTCTATGTTTTGAACCATTCCTGTGACACCAGTTATAGATTCCGATGCTTCACTCCAGATTTAATGTATCCCTTGGACCTTCTTATTGACGATGAAACACAGAAATTGCATCGGAATTAAATACAAAAGGCACAATGCCGATTTAAGTACAAGAAGACTGACTCTTCTTACTGTCTATGTTTTGAACCATTCCATTGACACTATTTATAGATTCCGATGCTTCACTCCAGGTTTACAGTTTCCCTTGGACCTTGTTAGTGACGATGAAACACAGAAATTGCATCGGAATTAAATAGAAAAGGCACAATGCCGACTTAAGTACAAGAAGACTGACTCTTCTTACTGACTATGTTTTGAACCATTCCTGTGACACTAGTTATAGATTCCGATGCTTCACTTCAGGTTTACTATATCCCTTGGACCTTCTTATTGACGATGAAACACAGAAATTGCATCGGAATTAAATACAAAAGGCAAAATGCCGACTTAAGTACACGAAGACTGACTCTTCTTACTGTCTATGATTTGAACCATTCCTGTGACACTAGTTATAGATTCCGATGCTATACTCCAGGTTTACTGTATCCCTTGGACCTTCTTATTGACGATGAAACACAGAAATTGAATCGGAATTAAATACAAAAGGCACAATGCCGACTTAAGGACAAGAAGACTGACTCTTCCTACTGTCTATGTTTTGAACCATTCCTGTGACACTCGTTATAGATTCCGATGCATCACTTCAGGTTTACTGTATCCCTTGGACCTTCTTATTGACGCTGAAACACAGAAATTGAATCGGAATTAAATAGAAAAGGCACATTGCCGACTTAAGTACAAGAAGACTTACACTTCCTACTGTCTATGTTTTGAACCATTCGTGCGACACTCGTTATAGATTACGATGCTTCATTTCAGGTTTACTGTATCCCTTGGACCTTCTTATTGACGATGAAACACTGAAATTGCATCGGAATTAAATACAAAAGGCAAAATGCCGACTTAAGTACACGAAGACTGACTCTTCTTACTGTCTATGATTTGAACCATTCCTGTGACAGTAGTTATAGATTTCGATGCTGCACTCCAGGTTTACTGTATCCCTTGAACCTTCTTATTGACGATGAAACACAGAAATTGCATCGGAATTAAAAACAATAGGCACAATGCCGACTTAAGTACAAGAAGACTGACTCTTCTTACTGTCTATGTTTTGAACAATTCCATTGACACTATTTATAGATTCAGATGCTTCACTCCAGGTTTACTGTTTCCCTTGGACCTTGTTAGTGACGATGAAACACAGAAATTGCATCGGAATTAAATACAAAAGGCACAATGCCGACTTAAGTACAAGAAGACTGACTCTTCTTACTGACTAAGTTTTGAACCGTTCCTGTGACACTAGCTATAGATTCCGATGCTTCACTTCAGGTTTAGTGTATCCCTCTGACTTTCTTATTGACGATGAAACACAGAAACGGCTTCGGATATAAATACAAAAGGCACAAAGCCGACTTAAGTACAAGAGGACTGACTCTTCATACTGTCTATGTTTTAAACCATTCCTGTGACACTAGTTACAGAATCCGATGCTACACTCCAGGTTAACTGTATCCCTTGGACCTTCTTATTGACGATGAAACACAGAAATTGCATCGGAATTAAATCTAAAAGGCACAATGCCGACTTAAGGACAAGAAGACTGACTCTTCCTACTGACTTTGTTTGAACCATTAGTGTGACACTAGTCATAGATTCCGATGCTTCACTTCAGGATTACTGGACCCCTTGGACATTCTTATTGACGATGAAACACAGAAATTGCATCGGAATTAAATACAAAAGGCACAATGCCGACTTAAGTACATGAAGACCGACTCTTCCTACAGACTTTGTTTTGAACCATTCCTGTGACACTAGTTATAGATTCCGAAGCTTCACTTGAGTCTTACTGTATCCCTTGACAGTTCTTATTGACGATGAAACACAGAAATTGCATCGGAATTAAATACAAAAGACACAATGCCGTCTTAAGTTCAAGAAGACTGACTCTTCTTACTGTCTATGTTTTGAACCATTCCATTGACACTAGTTATAGAATCCGATGCTTCACTCCAGGTTTACAAGAAGACTGACTCTTCGTACTGACTCTGTTTGAACCATTAGTGTGACACTAGTTATAGATTCCGATGCTTCACTTCAGGTTTACTGGACCCCTTGGACATTCTTATTGACGATGAAACACAGAAATTGCATCGGAATTAAATACAAAAGGCACAATGCCGACGTAAGTACATGAAGACCGACTCTTCCTACTGACTTTGTTTTGAACCATTCCTGTGACACTAGTTATAGATTCCGAAGCTTCACTTGAGGCTTACTGTATCCCTTGACACTTCTTATTGACGATGAAACACAGATATTGCATCGGAATTAAATACAAAAGACACAATGCCGTCTTAAGTACAAGAAGACTGACTCTTCTTACTGTCTATGTTTTGAACCATTCCATTGACACTAGTTATAGAATCCGATGCTTCACTCCAGGTTTACTGTTTCCCTTGGACCTTGTTATTGACGATGAAACACAGAAATTGCATCGGAATTAAATAGAAAATGCACAATGCCGACTTAAGTACAAGAAGACTGACTCTTATTACTGACTAAGTTTTGAACCATTCCAGTGACACTAGTTATAGATTCCGATGCTTCACTTCAGGTTTACTGTATCCCTTGGACCTTCTTATTGACAATGAAACACAGAAATTGCATCGGAATTAAATAGAAAAGGCACAATGCCGACTTAAGTACATGAAGACCGACTCTTCCTACTGACTATGTTTTGAACCATTCCTGTGACACTAGTTATAGATTCCGATGCTTCACTTGATGCTTACGGTATCCCTTGGAACTTCTTATTGACGATGAAACACAGAAATTGCTTCGGAATTAAATACAAAAGGCACAATGCTGACTTAAGTACAAGAAGACTGACTCTTCGTACTGTCTATGTTTTGAACCATTCCTGTGACACCTTTTATAGATTCCGATGCTTCACTCCAGATTTAATGTATCCCTTGGACCTTCTTATTGACGATGAAACACAGAAATTGCATCGGAATTAAATACAAAAGGCACAATGCCGACGTAAGTACAAGATGACTGACTCTTCTTACTGTCTATGTTTTGAACCATTCCATTGACACTAGTTATAGATTCCGATGCTTCACTCCAGGTTTACTGTTTCCCTTGGACCTTGTTATTGACGATGAAACACAGAAATTGCATCGGAATTAAATAGAAAAGGCACATTGCCGACTTAAGTACAAGAAGACTGACTCTTCTTACTGACTATGTTTTGAACCATTCCTGTGACACTAGTTATAGATTCCGATGCTTCACTTCAGGTCTACTGTATCCCTTGGACCTTCTTATTGACGATGAAACACAGAAATTGCATCGGAATTAAATACAAAAGGCAAAATGCCGACTTAAGTACACGAAGACTGACTCTTCTTACAGTCAATGATTTCAACCATTCCTGTGACACTAGTTATTGATTCCGATGCTACACTCCAGGTTTACTGTATCCCTTGGACCTTCTTATTGACGATGAAACACAGAAGTTGCATCGGAATTAAATAGAAAAGGCACAATGCCGACTTAAGTACAAGAAGACTGACTCTTCCTAATGTCATTGCTTTGAACAGTTCCTGTGACACTCGTTATAGATTCCGATGCATCACTTCAGGTTTATGCATCCCTTGGACCTTCTTATTGACGCTGAAACACAGAAATTGAATCGGAATTAAATACAAAAGGCACAATGCCAACTTAAGTACAAGAAGACTGACTCTTCCTCCTGTCTATGGTTTGAACCATTCCTGTGACACTCGTTATAGATTACGATGCTTCACTTCATGTTTACTGTAGCCCTTGGACCTTCTTGTTGACGATAAAACACAGAAATTGCATCGGAATTAAATACAAAAGGCAAAATGCCGACTTAAGTACACGAAGACTGACTCTTCTTACTGTCTATGATTTGAAAAATTCCTGTGACACTAGTTATAGATTTCGATGCTGCACTCCAGGTTTACTGTATCCCTTGGTCCTTCTTATTGACGAAGAAACACAGAAATTGCATCGGAATGAAATACAAAAGGCACAATGCCGACTTAAGGACGAGAAGACTGAGTCTTCTTACTGACTTTGTTTTGAACCATTCCTGTGACACTAGTTATAGATTCCGATTCTTCAGGTTTACTGTATCTCTTGGACCTCCTTATCGACGCTGAAACACAGAAATTGAATCGGAATTAAATATAAAAGGCACAATGCCGACTTAAGTACAAGAAGACTGACTCTTCCTACTGTCTATGTTTAGAACCAGTCCTGTGACACTCGTTATTGATTACGATATTTTACTTCCAGTTTACTGTATCCCTTGGACCTTCTTATTGACGAAGAAACACAGAAATTGCATCGGAATTAAATACAAAAGGCACAATGCCGAATTAAGTACAAGAAGACTGACTCTTCATACTGTCTATGTTTTGAACCATTCCTGTGACACTAGTTTTAGATTCCGATGCTTCACTCCAGGTTTACTGTATCCCTTGGACCTTCTTATTGACGAAGAAAGAAACAAATTGCATCGGAATTAAATACAATAGGCACAATGCCGACTTAAGGACAAGAAGACAGACTCTTCTTACTGACTATGTTTTGGACCGTTACTGTGACACTAGCTATAGGTTCCGATGCTTCGCTTCAGGTTTAGTGTATCCCTCTGACTTTCTTATTGACGATGAAACACAGAAATTGCATCGGCATTAAATACAAAAGGCACAATGCCGACTTAAGTACATGATGACCGACTCTTCCTACTGACTATGCTTTGACCCATTCATGTGACACTAGTTATTGATACCGATGCTTCACTTGAGGTTTACTGTATCCCTTGGACCTTTTTATTGACGATGAAACACAGAAATTGTATCGGTATAAAATACAAAAGGCACAATGCCGACTTACGTACATGAAGACCGACTCTTCCTACTGACTATGTTTGAACCATTCCTGTGACACTAGTTATAGATTCCGATGTTTCACTTGAGGTTAACTGTATCCCATGGACCTTCTTATTGACGATGAAACACAGAAATTGCATCGGAATTAAATTCAAAAGGCACAATGCCGACTTAAGGACAAGAAGACTGACTATTCCTACTGACTTTGTTTTGAACCATTAATGTGACACTAGTTATAGATTCCAAGCCTTCACTTCAGGTTTACTGTATCCCTTGGACCTTCTTATTAACGATGAAACACAGAAATTGTATCGGTATAAAATACAAAAGGCACAATGCCGACTTAAGTACAAGAAGACTGACTCTTCCTACTGTCTATGTTTTGAACCATTCCTGTGACACTCGTTATAGATTACGATGTTTTACTTCAGGTTTACTGTATGCCTTGGACCTTCTTATTGACGAAGAAACCCAGAAATTGCATCGGAATTAAATACAAAAGGCACAATGCCGAATTAAGTACAAGAAGACTGACTTTTCTTACTGTCTATGTTTTGAACCATTCCATTGACACTAATTACAGATTCCGATGCTTCACTCCAGGTTTACTGTATCCCGTGGACCTTCTTATTGACGAAGAAACACACAAATTGCATCGGAATTAAATACAATAGGCACAATGCCGACTTAAGGACAAGAAGACTGACTCTACTTACTGACTATGTTTTGAACCGTTCCTGTGACACTAGCTATAGATTCCGATGCTTCACTTCAGGTTTAGTGTATCCCTCTGACTTTCTTATTGACGATGAAACACAGAAATGGCTTCGGAATTAAATACAAAAGGCATAAAGCCGACTTAAGTTTAAGGGGACTGACTCTTCTTACTGTCTATGTTTTGAACCACTCCTGTGACACTAGTTCTGGATTCCGATGCTTCACTTGAGGTATACTGTATCCCTTGGACTTTCTTATTGACGATGAAACACAGAAATTGCATCGGAATTAAATACAAAAGGCACAATGCCGACTTAAGTACATGATGACCGACTCTTCCTACTGACTATGCTTTGAACCATTCCTGTGACACTAGTTATTGATACCGATGCTTCACTTGAGGTTTACTGTATCCCTTGGACCTTCTTATTGACGATGAAACACAGAAATTGTATCGGTATTAAATACAAAAGGCACAATGCCGACTTAAGTACATGAAGACCGACTCTTCCTACTGACTATGTTTGAACCATTCCTGCGACACTAGTTATAGATTCCGATGTTTCACTTGAGGTTAACTGTATCGCTCTGGCCTTCTTGTTGACGATGAAACACAGAAATTGCATCGGAATTAAATACAAAAGGCACAATGCCGAATTAAGTACATGATGACCGTCTCTTATTACTGACTATGCTTTGAACCATTCATGTGACACTAGTTATTGATACCGATGCTTCACTTGAAGTTTACTGTATCCCTTGGACCTTGTTATTGACGATGAAACACAGAAATTGCATCGGAATTAAATAGAAAAAGCACAATGCCGACTTAAGTACAAGAAGGCTGACTCTTCCTACTGTCTATGTTTTGAACCATTCCTGTGACACTCGTTATAGATTACGATGTTTTACCTCAAGTTTACTGTATCCCTTGGACCTTCTTATTGACGAAGAAACACAGAAATTGCATCGGAATTAAATACAAAAGGTACAATGCCGAATTGAGTACATGATGACCGTCTCTTATTACTGACTATGCTTTGAACCATTCATGTGACACTAGTTATTGATACCGAGGCTTCACTTGAAGTTTACTGTATCCCTTGGACCTTCTTATTGACGATGAAACACAGGAATTGTATCGGTATTAAATACAAAAAGCACAATGCCGACTTAAGGACAAGAAGACTGACTATTCCTACTGACTTTGCTTTGAACCATTAGTGTGACACTAGTTATAGATTCCGATGCTTCACTTCAGGTTTACTGTATCCCTTGGACCTTCTCATTGACGATTAAACACAGAAATTGCATCGGAATTAAATACAAAAGGCACAATGCCGACTTAAGTACAAGAAGGCTGACTCTTCCTACTGTCTATGTTTTGAACCAGACCTGTGACACTACTTATAGATTCCGATGCTTCACTTGATGCTTACGGTATCCCTTGGATTTCTTATTGATGATGAAACACAGAAATTGCATCGGAATTAAATACAAAAGGAACAATGCTGACTTAAGTACAAGAAGACTGACTCTTCTTACTGTCTATGTTTTGAACCATTCCTGTGACACCAGTTATAGATTCCGATGCTTCACTCCAGATTTAATGTATCCCTTGGACCTTCTTATTGACGATGAAACACAGAAATTGCATCGGAATTAAATACAAAAGGCACAATGCCGATTTAAGTGCAAGAAGACTGACTCTTCTCACTGTCAATGTTTTGAACCATTCCATTGACACTATTTATAGATTCCGATGCTTCACTCCAGGTTTACTGTTTCCCTTGGACCTTGTTAGTGACGATGAAACACAGAAATTGCATCGGAATTAAATAGAAAAGGCACAATGCCGACTTAAGTACAAGAAGACTGACTCTTCTTACTGACTATGTTTTGAACCATTCCTGTGACACTAGTTATAGATTCCGATGCTTCACTTCAGGTTTACTATATCCCTTGGACCTTCTTATTGACGATGAAACACAGAAATGGCATCGGAATTAAATACAAAATTCAAAATGCCGACTTAAGTACACGAAGACTGACTCTTCTTACTGTCTATGATTTGAACCATTCCTGTGACACTAGTTATAGATTCCGATGCTATACTCCAGGTTTACTGTATCCCTTGGACCTTCTTATTGACGATGCAACACAGAAATTGAATCGGAATTAAATACAAAAGGCACAAGGCCGACTTAAGGACAAGAAGACTGACTCGTCCCACTGTCTATGTTTTGAACCATTCCTGTGACACTCGTTATAGATTCCGATGCATCACTTCAGGTTTACTGTATCCCTTGGACCTTCTTATTGACGCTGAAGCACAGAAATTGAATCGGAATTAAATAGAAAAGGCACAATGCCGACTTAAGTACAAGAAGACTTACACTTCCTACTGTCTATGTTTTGAACCATTCGTGCGACACTCGTTATAGATTACGATGCTTCATTTCAGGTTTACTGTATCCCTCGGACCTTCTTATTGACGATGAAACATTGAAATTGCATCGGAATTAAATACAAAAGGCAAAATGCCGACTTAAGTACACGAAGACTGAGTCTTCTTAATGTCAATGATTTGAACCATTCCTGTGACAGTAGTTATAGATTTCGATGCTGCACTCCAGGTTTACTGTATCCCTTGGACCTTGTTAGTGACGATGAAACACAGAAATTGCATCGGAATTAAATAGAAAAGGCACAATGCCGACTTAAGTACAAGAAGACTGACTCTTCTTACTGACTAAGTTTTGAACCGTTCCTGTGACACTAGCTATAGATTCCGATGCTTCACTTCAGGTTTAGTGTATCCCTCTGACTTTCTTATTGACGATGAAACACAGAAATGGCTTCGGAATTAAATACAAAAGGCACAAAGCCGACTTAAGTACAAGAGGACTGACTCTTCTTACTGTCTATGTTTTGAACCATTCCTGTGACACTAGTTCCAGATTCCGATGCTTCACTTGAGGTAAACTGTATCCCTTGGACTTTCTTATTGACGATGAAACACAGAAATTGCATCGGAATTAAATACAAAAGGCACAATGCCGACTTAAGTACATGATGACCGACTCTTCCTACTGACTATGCTTTGAACCATTCCTGTGACACTTGTTATTGATACCGATGCTTCACTTGAGGTTTACTGTATCCCTTGGACCTTCTTATTGACGATGAAACACAGAAATTGTATCGGAATTAAATACAAAAGGCACAATGCCGACTTAAGTACATGATGACCGACTCTTCCTACTGACTATGCTTTGAACCATTCCTGTGACACTAGTAATAGATTCCGATGTTTCACTTGAGGTTAACTGTATCCCTCTGGCCTTCTTGTTGACGATGAAACACAGAAATTGCATCGGAATTAAATACAATAGGCACAATGCCGACTTAAGTACAAGAAGACTGACTCTTCTTACTGTCTATGTTTGAAACATTCCATTGACACTAATTATAGATTCCGATGCATCACTCCAGGTTTACTGTATCCCTTGGACCTTGTTACTGACGATGAAACACAGAAATTGCATCGGAATTAAATAGAAAAGGCACAATGCCGACTTAAGTACAAGAAGACTGACTCTTCTTACTGACTATGTTTTGAACCATTCCTGTGACACTAGTTACAGATTCCGATGCTTCATTTCAGGTTTACTGTACCCCTTGGACCTTGTCATTGACGATGAAACATAGAAATTGCATCGGAATTAATTACAAAAGGCAAAATGCCGACTTAAGTACACGAAGACTGACTATTCCTACTGACTTTGTTTTGAACCATTAATGTGACACTAGTTATAGATTCCAAGCCTTCACTTCAGGTTTACTGTATCCCTTGGACCTTCTTATTGACGATGAAACACAGAAATTGTATCGGTATAAAATACAAAAGGCACAATGCCGACTTAAGTACATGAAGACCGACTCTTCCTACTGACTATGTTTGAACTATTCCTGTGACACTAGTTATTGATTCCGATGTTTCACTTGAGGTTAACTGTATCCCATGGACCTTCTTATTGACGATGAAACACAGAAATTGCATCGGAATTAAATTCAAAAGGCACAATGCCGACTTAAGTACAAGAAGGCTGACCCTTCCTACTGTCTATGTTTTGAACCAGTCCTGTGACACTAGTTACAGATTCCGATACTTCACTTCAGGTTTACTGGATCCCTTGGACCTTCTTATTGACGATGAAACACAGAAGTTGCATCGGAATTAAATACAAAAGGCACAATGCCGACTTAAGTACATGAAGACCGACTCTTCCTACTGACAATGTTTGAACCATTCCTGTGACACTACTTATAGATTCCAATGCTTCACTTGATGCTTACGATATCCCTTGGAACTTCTTATTGACGATGAAACACAGAAATTGCATCGGAATTAAATACAAAAGGCACAATGCTGACTTAAGTACAAGAAGACTGACTCTTCTTACTGACTATGTTTTGAACCATTCCTGTGACACTAGTTATAGATTCCGATGCTTCACTTCAGGTTTACTATATCCCTTGGACCTTCTTGTTGACGATGAAACACAGAAATTGCATCGGAATTAAGTACAAAAGGCAAAATGCCGACTTAAGTACACGAAGACTGACTCTTCTTACTGTCTTCGATTTGAACCATTCCTGTGACACTAGTTATTGATTCCGATGCTACACTCCAGGTTAACTGTATCCCTTGGACCTTCTTATTGACGATGAAACACAGAAATTGAATCGGAATTAAATACAAAAGGCACAATGCCGACTTAAGGACAAGTAGACTGACTCTTCCTACTGTCTATGTTTTGAACCATTCCTGTGACACTCGTTATAGATTCCGATGCTTCACTTCAGGTTTACTGTATCCCTTGGACCTTCTTATTGACGCTAAAACACAGAAATTGAATCGGAATTAAATACAAAAGGCACAATGCCGACTTAAGTACAAGAAGACTTACTCTTCCTACTGTCTATGTTTTGAACCATTCCTGTGACACTCGGTATAGATTACGATGCTTCACTTCAGGTTTACTGTATCCCTTGGACTTTCTTATTGACGACGAAACACAGAAATTGCATCGGAATTAAATACAAAATGGAAAATGCCGACTTAAGTACACGAAGACTGACTCTTCTTACTGTCTATGATTTGAACCATTCCTGTGACACTAGTTATAGATTTCGATGCTGCACTCCAGGTTTACTGTATCCCTTGGACCATCTTATTGTCGATGAAACACAGAAATTGCATCGGAATTAAATATAAAAGGCACAATGCCGACTTAAGTACAAGAAGACTGACTCTTCCTACTGTCTATGTTTTGAACCATTCCTGTGACACTCGTTATAGTTTACGATGTTTTACTTCAGGTTTACTGTATCCCTTGGACCTTCTTATTGACGTAGAAACCCAGAAATTGCATCGGAATTAAATACAAAAGGCACAATGTCGAATTAAGTACAAGAAGACTGACTTTTCTTACTGTCTATGTTTTGAACCATTCCATTGACACTAATTACAGATTCCGATGCTTCACTCCAGGTTTACTGTATCCCTTGGACCTTCTTATTAACGAAGAAACACACAAATTGCATCGGAATTAAATACAATAGGCACAATGCCGACTTAAGGACAAGAAGACTGACTCTACTTACTGACTATGTTTTGAACCGTTCCTGTGACACTAGCTATGGATTCCGATGCTTCACTTCAGGTTTAGTGTATCCCTCTGACTTTCTTATTGACGATGAAACACAGAAATGGCTTCGGAATTAAATACAAAAGGCACAAAGCCGACTTAAGTACAAGGGGACTGACTCTTCTTACTGTCTATGTTTTGAACCATTCCATTGACACTAGTTATAGATTCCGATGCTTCACTTCAGGTTTACTGGATCCCTTGGACCTTCTTATTGACAAAGAAACACAGAAATTGCATCGGAATTAAATACAAAATGTACAATGCCGACTTAAGTACATGAAGACCGACTCTTCCAACTGACTATGTTTTGAACCATTCCTGTGACACTAGTTATAGATTCCGATGCTTCACTTGAGGCTTACTGTATCCCTTGGAACTTCTTATTGACGATGAAGCACAGAAATTGCATCGGAATTAAATACAAAAGGCACAATGCCGACTTAATTACAAGAAGACTAACTCTTCTTTCTGTCTTTGTTTTGAACCATTCCTGTGACACCAGTTGTAGATTCCGATGTTCACTCGAGGTTTACTGTATCCCTTGGACCTTCTTATTGACGAAGAAAGAAACAAATTGCATCGGAATTAAATACAATAGGCACAATGCCGACTTAAGGACAAGAAGACTGACTCTTCTTACTGACTATGTTTTGAACCGTTACTGTGACACTAGCTATAGATTCCGATGCTTCGCTTCAGGTTTACTGTATCCCTCTGACTTTCGTATTGACGATGAAACACAGAAATTGCACCGGGATTATATACAAAAGTCACAATGCCGACTTAGGTACAAGGAGACTGACTCTTCTTACTGTCTATGTTTTGAACCATTCCATTGACACTATTTATAGATTCCGATGCTTCACTCCAGGTTTACTGTTTCCCTTGGACCTTGTTAGTGACGATGAAACACAGAAATTGCATCGGAATTAAATAGAAAAGGCACAATGCCGACTTAAGTACAAGAAGACTGACTCTTCTTACTGACTATGATTTGAACCATTCCTGTGACACTAGTTATAGATTCCGATGCTTCACTTCAGGGTTACTATGTCCCTTGGACCTTCTTGTTGACGATGAAACACAGAAATTGCATCGGAATTAAATACAAAAGGCAAAATGCCGACTTAAGTACACGAAGACTGACTCTTCTTACTGTCTATGATATGAACCATTCCTGTGACACTAGTTATTGATTCCGATGCTACACTCCAGGTTAACTGTATCCCTTGGACCTTCTTATTGACGATGAAACACAGGAATTGAATCGGAATTAAATACAAAAGGCACAATGCCGACTTAAGGACAAGAAGACTGACTCTTCCTACTGTCTATGTTTTGAACCATTCCTGTGACACTCGTTATAGATTCCGATGCATCACTTCAGGTTTACTGTATCCCTTGGACCTTCTTATTGACGCTAAAACACAGAAATTGAATCGGAATTAAATACAAAAGGCACAATGCCGACTTAAGTACAAGAAGACTTACTCTTCCTACTGTCTATGTTTTGAACCATTCCTGTGACACTCGTTATAGATTACGATGCTTCACTTCAGGTTTACTGTATCCCTTGGACTTTCTTATTCACGACGAAACACATAAATTGCATCGGAATTAAATACAAAAGGCAAATGCCGACTTAAGTACACGAAGACTGACTCTTCTTACTGTCTATGATTTGAACCATTCCTGTGACACTAGTTATAGATTTCGAAGCTGCACTCCAGGTTTACTGTATCCCTTGGACCTTCTTATTGACGAAGAAACACAGAAATTGCATCGGAATTAAATACAAAAGGCATAATGCCGACTTAAGGACGAGAAGACTGTCTTCTTACTGACTTTGTTTTGAACCATTCCTGTGACACTAGTTATAGATTCCGATGCTTCACTTCAGGTTTACTGTATCCCTTGGACCTTTTTATTGACGCTGAAACACAGAAATTGAATCGGAATTAAATACAAAAGGCACAATGCCGACATAAGTACAAGAAGACTGACTCTTCCTACTGTCTATGTTTTGAACCATTCCTGTGACACTCGTTATAGATTACGATGTTTTACTTCAGGTTTACTGTATCCCTTGGACCTTCTTATTGACGAAGAAACACAGAAATTGCATCGGAATTAAATACAAAAGGCACAATGCCGAATTAAGTACAAGAAGACTGACTTTTCTTACTGTCTATGTTTTGAACCATTCCATTGACACTAGTTAGAGATTCCGATGCTTCACTCCCGGTTTACTCTATCCCTTGGACCTTCTTATTGACGAAGAAACACACAAATTGCATCGGAATTAAATACAATAGGCACAATGCCGACTTAAGGACAAGAAGACTGACTCTACTTACTGACTATGTTTTGAACCGTTCCTGTGACACTAACTATAGATTCCGATGCTTCACTTCAGGTTTAGTGTATCCCTCTGACTTTCTTATTGACGATGAAACACAGAAATGGCTTCGGAATTAAATACAATAGGCACAAAGCCGACTTAAGTACAAGGGGACTGACTCTTCTTACTGTCTATGATTTGAACCATTCCTGTGACACTAGTTCCGGATTCCGATGCTTCACTTGAGGTATACAGTACCCCTTGGACTTTCTTATTGACGATTAAACACAGAAATTGCTTCGGAATTAAATACAAAAGGCACAATGCTGACTTAAGTACATGATGACCGACTCTTCCTACTGACTATGCTTTGAACCATTCATGTGACACTAGTTCTTGACACTGATGCTTCACTTGAGGTTTACTGTATCCCTTGGACCTTCTTATTGACGATGAAACACAGAAATTGTATCGGTATTAAATACAAAAGGCACAATGCCGACTTAAGGACAAGAAGACTGACTATTCCTACTGACTTTGTTTTGAACCATTAGTGTGACACTAGTTATAGATTCCGATGCTTCACTTCAGGTTTACTGTATCCCTTGGACCTTCTCATTGACGATGAAACACAGAAATTGCATCGGAATTAAATACAAAAGGCAAAATGCCGACTTAAGTACACGAAGACTGACTCTTCTTACTGTCTATGATTTGAACCATTCCTGTGACACTAGTTATAGATTTCGATGCTGCACTCCAGGTTTACTGTATCCCTTGGACCTTCTTATTGACGATGAAACACAGAAATTGCATCGGAATTAAATACAAAAGGCACAATGCCGACTTAAGGACGAGAAGACTGAGTCTTCTTACTGACTTTGTTTTGAACCATTCCTGTGACACTAGTTATAGATTCCGATGCTTCACTTCAGGTTTACTGTATCCCTTGGACCTTTTTATTGACGCTGAAACACAGAAAATGAGTCGGAATTAAATACAAAAGGCACAATGCCGACATAAGTACAAGAAGACTGACTCTTCCTACTGTCTATGTTTTGAACCATTCCTGTGACACTCGTTATAGATTACGAAGATTTACTTCAGGTTTACTGTATCCCTTGGACCTTCTTATTGACGAAGAAACACAGAAATTGCATCGGAATTAAATACAAAAGGCACAATGCCGAATTAAGTACAAGAAGACTGACTTTTCTTACTGTCTATGTTTTGAACCATTCCATTGACACTAGTTAGAGATTCCGATGCTTCACTCCAGGTTTACTCTATCCCTTGGACCTTCTTCTTGACGATGAAACACAGAAATTGTATCGCTATTAAATACAATAGGCACAATGCCGACTTAAGTACATGAAGACCAACTCTTCCTACTGACTATGTTTGAACCATTCCTGTGACACTAGTTATAGATTCCGATGTTTCACTTGAGGTTAACTGTATCCCTCTGGCCTTCTTGTTGACGATGAAACACAGAAATTGCATCGGAATTAAATACAATAGGCACAATGCCGACTTAAGTACAAGAAGACAGACTCTTCTTACTGTCTATGTTCTGAAACATTCCATTGACACTAGTTATAGATTCCGATGCTTCACTCCAGGTTTACTGTATCCCTTGGACCTTGTTACTGACGATGAAACACAGATATTGCATCGGAATTAAATACAAAAGGCACAATGCCGACTTAATTGCAAGAGGACTGAATCTTCTTACTGTCTATATTTTGAACCATTCCTGAGACACTAGTTATAGATTCCGATGCTTCACACAAGGTTTACTGTATCCCTTGGACCTTCTTATTGACGATGAAACACAGAAATTGAAGCGGATTAAATACAAAACGCACAATGCCGACTTAAGTACAAGAAGACTGACTCTTCCTACTGTCTATGTTTTGAACCATTCCTGTGACACTAGTTATAGTTTCCGATGCTTCACTTTAGGTTTACTGGATCCCTTGGACATTCTTATTGACGATGAAACACAGATGTTGCATCGGAATTAAATACAAAAGGCACAATGCCGACTTAAGTACATGAAGACCGACTCTTCCTACTGACTATGTTCAAACCATTCCTGTGACACTAGTTATAGATTCCGATGTTTCACTTGAGGTTAACTGTATCCCTCTGACCCTCGTGTTGACGATGAAACACAGAAATTGCATCGGAATTAAATACAAAAGGCAAAATGCCGACTTAAGTACACGAAGACTGACTCTTCTTACTGTCTATGATTTGAACCATTCCTGTGACACTAGTTATAGATTCCGATGCTTCACTTCAGGTTTACTGTATCCCTTGGACCTTCTTATTGACGCTGAAGCACAGAAATTGAATCGGAATTAAATAGAAATGCACAATGCCGACTTAAGTACAATAAGACTGACTATTCTTACTGACTATGATTTGAACCTTTCCTGTGACACTAGTTATAGATTCCGATGCTTCACTTCAGGTTTACAGTATCCATTGGACCTTCTTATTGACGATGAAACACAAAAATTGCATCGGAATTAAATACAAAAGCAAAATGCCGACTTAAATACTCGAAGACTAACTCTTCTTACTGTCTATGATTTGAACCATTCCTTTGACATTGATTCCGATGCTACACTCCAGGTTTACTGTATCCCTTGGACCTCGTTATTGACGATGAAACACAGAAATTGCATCGGAATTAAATACAAAAGCCACAATGCCGACATAAGTACAAGAAGACTGACGCTTCCTACTGTCTATGTTTTGAACCGTTCCTGTGACACTCGTTATAGATTACGATGCTTCACTTTAGGATGACTGTATCCCTTTTACCTTCTTATTGACGATGAAACACAGAAATTGCATCGGAATTAAATACAAAAGGCACAATGCTGACTTAAGTACAAGAAGACTGACTCTTCCTACTGTCTATGTTTTGAACCATTCCTGTGACTCTAGTTATAGATCCGATGCTGCACTCCAGGTTTAGTGTATCCCTTGGACCTTCTTATTGACGATGAAACACAGAAATTCCATTGGAATTAAATACAAAAGGCACAATGCCGACTTAAGGACAAGAAGACTGAGTCTTCTTACTGACTTTGTTTTGAACCATTCCTGTGACACTAGTTATAGATTCCGATGCTTCACTCCAGGTTTACTGTATCCCTTGGACCTTCTTATTGACGAAGAAACACACAAATTGCATCGGAATTAAAGACAATAGGCACAATGCCGACATAAGGACAAGAAGACTGACTATTCTTACTGATTATGTTTTGAACCGTTCCGATGACACTAGCTATAGATTCCGATGCATCACTTCAGGTTTAGTGTATCCCTCTGACTTTCTTATTGACGATGAAACACAGAAATGGCATCGGTATTAAATACAAAAGGCACAATGCCGACTTAAGTACAAGAGGACTGACTCTTCTTCCTGTCTATGTTTTGAACCATTCCTGTGACACTAGTTCCTGATTCCGATGCTTCACTTAAGGTATACTGTATCCCTTGGACCTTCTTATTGACGATGAAAAATAGAAATTGCATCGGAATGAAATACAAAAGGCACAATGCCGACTTAAGTTCATGATGACCGACTCTTAGTACTGACTATGCTTTGAACCATTCCTGTGACACTAGTTATAGATTCCGATGCTTCACTTCAGGTTTACTGTACCCCTTGGACCTTCTTATTGACGATGAAACACAGAAATTGCATCGGCATTATATACAAAAGGCACAGTGCCGACTTAAGGAGAAGAAGACTGACTCTTCCTGCTGACTTTGTTTTGAACCATTAGTGTGACACTAGTTATAGATTCCGATGCTTCACTTCAGGTTTACTGTATCCCTTGGACCTTCTTATTGACGATGAAACACAGAAATTGAATCGGAATTAAATACAAAAGGTACAATGCCGACTTAAGTACATGAAGACCGACTCTTCCAACTGACTATGTTTTGATCCATTCCTGTGACACTAGTTATAGATTCCGATGCTTCACTTGAGTCTTACTGTATCCCTTGGAACTTCTTATTGACGATGAAGCACAGAAATTGCATCGGAATTAAATACAAAAGGCACAATGCCGACTTAATTACAAGAAGACTAACTCTTCTTTCTGTCTATGTTTTGAACCATTCCTGTGACACCAGTTGTAGATTCCGATGTTCACTCCAGGTTTACTGTATCCCTTGGACCTTCTTATTGACGATGAAACACAGAAATTGCATCGGAATTAAATACAAAAGGCACAATGCCGACTTAAGTACAAGAAGACTGACTCTTCTTACTGTCTATGTTTTGAACCATTCCTTTGACACTAGTTATAGATTCCGATGATTCAATCCAGGTTTAATGTTTCCCGTGGACCTCGTTATTGACATTGAAACACAGAAATTGCATCGGAATTAAATACAAAAGGCACAATGCCGACTTAAGGACAAGAAGACTGAGTCTTCTTACTGACTTTGTTTTGAACCATTCCTGTGACACTAGTTATAGATTCCGATGCTTCACTTCAGGATTACTTGTATCCCTTGGACCTTCTTATTGACGCTGAAACACAGAAATTGAATCGGAATTAAATTCAAAAGACACAATGCCGAATTAAGTACAAGAAGACTGAGTCTTCCTACTGTCTATGTTTTGACCCATTCCTGTGACAATCGTTATAGATTACGATGCTTCACTTCAGGTTTACTTGTGTCCCTTGGACCTTCTTATTGACGATGAAACACAGAAATTGCATCGGAATTAAATACAAAAGGCACATTGCCGAATTAAGTACAAGAAGACTGACTCTTCGTACTGTCTATGTTTTGAACTATTCCTGTGACACTAGTTATATATTCCGATGCATCACTCCAGGTTTACTGTATCCCTTGGACCTTCATATTGACGAAGAAACACACAAACTGCATCGGCATTAAATACAAAAGGCACAATGCCGACTTAAGTACAAGAAGACTGACTCTTGTTACAGCCTATGTTTTGAACCATTCCTGTGACACTAGCTATAGATTCCGATGCTTCACCTCAGGTTTAGTGTATCCCTCTGACTTTCTTATTGACGATGAAACACAGAAATGGCTTCGGAATTAAATACAAAACGCACAATGCCGATTTAAGTACAAGAAGACTGACTCTTCTTACTGTCTATGTTTTGAACCATTCCTGTGACACTAGTTATAGATTCCGATGCTTCACTTGAGGTTTACTGTATCCCTTGGACCTTCTTATTGACGATGAAACACAGAAATTGCATCGGAATCAAATACAAAAGGCACAATGCCGACTTAAGTACATGATGACCGACTCTTCCTACTGACTATGTTTTGAACCATTCCTGTGACACTAGTTATAGATACCGATGCATCACTTGAGGTTTACTGTATCCCTTGGACCTTCTTTTTGACGATGAAACACAGAAATTGTATCGGTATTAAATACAAAAGGCACAATGCCGACTTAAGAACAAGAAGACTGACTCTTCTTACTGACTATGATTTGAACCATTCCTGTTACACTAGCTATAGATTCCGATGCTTCACTTCAGGTTTAGTGGATCCCTCTGACTTTCTTATTGACGATGAAACACAGAAATGGCTTCGGAATTAAATACAAAAGGCAGAATGCCGACTTAAGTACAAGAAGACTGACTCTTCTTACTGTCTATGTTTTGAACCATTCCTGTGACACTAGTTATAGATTCCGATGCTTCACTTGATTTTTACTGTATCCCTTGGACCTTCTTGTTGACGATGAAACACAGAAATTGTATCGGTATTAAATTCAAAAGGCACAATGCCGACTTAAGTACATGAAGACCGACTCTTCCTACTGACTATGTTTTGAACCATTTCTGTGACACTAGTTATAGATTCCGATGTTTCACTTGAGGTTAACTGAATCCCTTGGACCTTCTTATTGACGATGAAACACAGAAATTGCCTCGGAATTAAATACAAAAGGCACAATGCCGACTTAAGTACAAGAAGACTGACTCTTCGTACTGTCTATGTTTTGAACCATTCCTGTGACACTAGTTATAGATTCCGATGCTTCACTTCAGGTTTACTGCACCCCTTGGACCTTCGTATTGACGATGAAACATAGAAATTGCATCGGAATTAAATACAAAAGGCAAAATGTGGACTTAAGTACAAGAAGACTGACTCTTCTTTCTGTCTATGTTTTGAACCATTCCTGTGACACTAGTTACAGATTCCGATGTTACACTCGACGTTAACTGTATCCCTTGCACCTTCTTATTGACGATGAAACACAGAAATTGCATCGGAATTAAATACAAAAGGCACAATGCCGACATAAGTTCATGATGACCGACTCTTCCTACTGACTATGTTTTGAACCATTCGTGTGACACTAGTTATAGATACCGATGCTTCACTTGAGGTTTACTGTATCTCTTGGACCTTCTTATTGACGATGAAACACAGAAATTGTATCGGTATTAAATACAAAAGGCACAATGCCGACTTAAGTACATGAAGTCTGACTCTTCCCACTGACTATGTTTTTAACCATTCCTGTGACACTAGTTATAGATTCCGATGTTTCACTTGAGATTAACTGTATACCTTGGACCTTCTTATTAACGATGAAACACAGAAATTGCATCGGAATTAAATACAAAACGCACAATGCCGACTTAAGTACAAGAAGACTGACTCTTCTTACTGACTATGTTTTGAACCATTCCTGTGACACTACTTATAGATTCCAATGCTTCGCTCCAGGTTTACTATATCCCTTGGACCTTCTTATTGACAATGAAACACAGAAATTGCATCGGAATTAAATAGAAAAAGCACAATGCCGACTTAAGTACATGAAATCTGACTCTTCTTACTGACTATGATTTGAACCATTCCTGTTACACTAGCTATAGATTCCGATCCTTCACTTCAGGTTTAGTGTATCCCTCTGACTTTCTTATTGACGATGAAACACAGAAATGGCTTCGGAATTAAATACAAAAGGCAGAATGCCGACTTAAGTACAAGAAGACTGACTCTTCTTACTGTCTATGTTTTGAACCATTCCTGTGACACTAGTTATAGATTCCGATGCTTCACTTGATTTTTACTGTATCCCTTGGACCTTCTTATTGACGATGAAACACAGAAATTGCATCGGAATTAAATACAAAAGGCACAATGCCCATTTAAGTACAAGAGGACTGACTCTTCTTACTGTCTATGTTTTGAACCATTCCTGTGACACTAGCTATAGATTCCGAAGCGTCACTTGAGGTTTGCTGTATCCCTTGGACCTTCTTATTGACGATGAAACACAGATATTGCATCGGAATTGAGTCGAAAAGGCACAATGTCGACTTAAGTACTTGATGACCGACTCTTCCTACATACTATGTTTTGAACCATTCCTGTGACACTAGTTATTGATACCGATGCTTCACTTGAGGTTTACTGTATCCCTTGGACCTTCTTGTTGACGATGAAACACAGAAATTGTATCGGTATTAAATACCAAAGGCACAATGCCGACTTAAGTACATGAAGACCGACTCTTCCTACTGACTATGTTTTGAACCATTTCTGTGACACTAGTTATAGATTCCGATGTTTCACTTGAGGTTAACTGTATCCCTTGGACCTTCTTATTGACGATGAAACACAGAAATTGCCTCGGAATTAAATACAAAAGGCACAATGCCGACTTAAGTACAAGAAGACTGACTCTTCTTACTGTCTAT
Source organism: Schistocerca serialis cubense (assembly GCF_023864345.2). NCBI lineage: Eukaryota > Metazoa > Arthropoda > Insecta > Orthoptera > Acrididae > Schistocerca > Schistocerca serialis. The sequence goes on along the minus strand of NC_064649.1, from coordinate 182,366,555 downwards.
GTTTTGAACCATTCCTGTGACACTAGTTATAGATTCCGATGCTTCACTTGAGGCTTACTGTATGCCTTGGAACTTCTTGTTGACGATGAAACACACAAATTGCATCGGAATTAAATACAAAAGGCAAAATGCCGACTTAAGTACACGAAGACTGACTCTTCTTACTGTCTATGATTTGAACAATCCCTGTGACACTAGTTATAGATTCCGATGCTACACTCCAGGTTTGCTGTATCCCTTGGACCTTCTTATTGACGATGAAACACAGAAATTGCATCGGAATTAAATACAAAAAGCACAATGCCGACTTAAGGACATGAAGATTGACTATTCCTACTGTCTACGTTTTGAAACATTCCTGTGACTCTCGTTATAGATTCAGATGCTTCACTTCAGGTTTACTGTATCCCTTGGACCTTCTTATTGACGCTGAAACACAGAAACTGAATCGAAATTAAATACAAAAGGCACAATGCCGACTTAAGTACACGAAGACTGACTCTTCTTACTGTCTATGATTTGAACCAATCCTGTGACACTAGTTATAGATTCCGATGCTTCACTCCAGGTTTACTGTATCCCTTGGACCTTCTTATTGACGAAGAAACACACAAATTGCATCGGAATTAAATACAAAAGACACAATACCGACTTAAGTACAAGAAGACTGACTCTTCTTACTGACTATGTTTTGAACCATTCCTGTGACACTAGTTATAGATTCCGATGGCTCGCTTAAGGTTTACTGTATCCCTTGGACCTTCTTATTGACGATGAAACACAGAAATTGCATCGGTATTAAATACAAAAGGCACAATGCCGACTTAAGTACAATAAGACTGACTCTTGTTACTGCCTATGTTTTGAACCATTCCTGTGACACTAGCTATAGATTCCGATGCTTCACTTAAGGTTTAGTGTATCCCTCTGACTTTCTTATTGACGATGACACACAGAAATGGCATCGGAATTAAATACAAAAGGCACAATGCCGATTTAAGTACAAGAAGACTGACTCTTCTTACTGTCATTGTTTTGAACCATTCCTGTGGCACTAGTTATAGATTCCGATGCTTCACTTGAGGTTTACTGTATCCCTTGGACCTTCTTATTGACGATGAAACACAGAAATTGCATCGGAATCAAATACAAAAGGCACAATGCCGACTTAAGTTCATGATGACCGACTCTTCCTACTGACTATGTTTTGAACCATTCTCGTGACACTAGTTATAGATACCGATGCTTCACTTGAGGTTTACTGTATCCCTTGGACCTTCTTATAGACGATGAAACACAGAAATTGTATCGGTATTAAATACAAAAGGCACAATGCCGAATTAAGTACATGAAGTCTGACTCTTCCTACTGACTATGTTTTTAACCATTCCTGTGACACTAGTTATAGATTCCGATGTTTCACTTGAGCTTAACTGTATACCTTGGACCTTCTTATTAACGATGAAACACAGAAATTGCATCGGAATTAAATACAAAACGCACAATGCCGTCTTAAGTACAAGAAGACTGACTCTTCTTACTGACTATGTTTTGAACCATTCCTGTGACACTACTTATAGATTCCGCTGCTTCGCTCCAGGTTTACTATATCCCTTGGACCTTCTTATTGACGATGAAACACAGAAATTGCATCGGAATTAAATACAAAAGGCAAAATGCCGACTTAAGTACCAGAAGACTGACTCTTCTTACTGTCTATGATTTGAACCATTCCTGTGACACTAGTTATAGATTCCGATGCTACACTCCAGGTTTACTGTATCCCTTGGACCTTCTTATTGACGATGAAACACAGAAATTGCATCGGAATTAAATACAAAAGGCACAATGCCGACTTAAGTACATGAAGACCGACTTTTTCTACTGACTATGTTTTGAACCATTCCTCTGACACTAGTTATAGATTCCGTTGCCTCGCTTCAGGTTTACTGTATCCCTTGGACCTTCTTATTGACGAAGAAACACACAAACTGCATCGGCATTAAATACAAAAGGCACAATGCCGACTTAAGTACAAGAAGACTGACTCTTGTTACAGCCTATGTTTTGAACCATTCCTGTGACACTAGCTATAGATTCCGATGCTTCACTTCAGGTTTAGTGTATCCCTCTGACTTTCTTATTAACGATGAAACACAGAAATGGCTTCGGAATTAAATACAAAAGGCACAATGCCGATTTAAGTACAAGAAGACTGACTCTTCTTACTGTCTATGTTTTGAACCATTCCTGTGACACTAGTTATAGATTCCGATGCTTCACTGGAGGTTTACTGTATCCCTTGGACCTTCTTATTGACCATGAAACACAGAAATTGCATCGGAATCAAACACAAAAGGCACAATGCCGACTTAAGTACATGATGACCGACTCTTCCTACTGACTATGTTTTGAACCATTCCTGTGACACTAGTTATAGATACCGATGCTTCACTTGAGGTTTACTGTATCCCTTGGACCTTCTTATTCACGATGAAACACAGAAACTGTATCGGAATTAAATACAAAAGGCAAAATGCCGACTTAAGTACACGAAGACTGACTCTTCTTACTGTCTATGATTTGAACCATCCCTGTGACACTAGTTATAGATTCCGATGCTACACTCCAGGTTTGCTGTATCCCTTGGACCTTCTTATTGACGATGAAACACAGAAATTGCATCGGAATTAAATACAAAAAGCACAATGCCGACTTAAGGACATGAAGATTGACTATTCCTACTGTCTACGTTTTGAAACATTCCTGTGACTCTCGTTATAGATTCAGATGCCTCACTTCAGGTTTACTGTATCCCTTGGACCTTCTTATTGACGCTGAAACACAGAAATTGAATCGAAATTAAATACAAAAGGCACAATGCCGACTTAAGTACACGAAGACTGACTCTTCTTACTGTCTATGATTTGAACCAATCCTGTGACACTAGTTATGGATTCCGATGCTTCACTCCAGGTTTACTGTATCCCTTGGACCTTCTTATTGACGAAGAAACACACAAATTGCATCGGAATTAAGTACATAAGGCACAATACCGACTTAAGTACAAGAAGACTGACTCTTCCTACTGACTATGTTTTGAACCATTCCTGTTACACTAGTTATAGATTCCGATGCCTCGCTTAAGGTTTACTGTATCCCTTGGACCTTCTTATTGACGATGAAACACAGAAATTGCATCGGTATTAAATACAAAAGGCACAATGCCGACTTAAGTACAATAAGACTGACTCTTGTTACTGCCTATGTTTTGAACCATTCCTGTGACACTAGCTATAGATTCCGATGCTTCACTTAAGGTTTAGTGTACCCCTCTGACTTTCTTATTGACGATGACACACAGAAATGGCTTCGGAATTAAATACAAAAGGCACAATGCCGATTTAAGTACAAGAAGACTGACTCTTCTTACTGTCTATGTTTTGAACCATTCCTGTGGCACTAGTTATATTTTCCGATGCTTCACTTGAGGTTTACTGTATGCCTTGGATCTTCTTATTGACGATGAAACACAGAATTGCATCGGAATCAAATACAAAAGGCACAATGCCGACTTAAGTTCATGATGAACGACTCTTCCTACTGACTATGTTTTGAACCATTCCTGTGACACTAGTTATAGATACCGACGCTTCACTTGAGGTTTACTGTATCCCTTGGACCTTCTTATTGACAATGAAACACAGAAATTGCTTCGGAATTAAATACAAAAGGCAAAATGCCGACTTAAGTACCAGAAGACTGACTCTTCTTACTGTCTATGATTTGAACCATTCCTGTGACACTAGTTATAGAGTCCGATGCTACACTCCAGGTTTACTGTATCCCTTGGACCTTCTTATTGACGATGAAACACAGAAATTGCATCGGAATTAAATACAAAAGGCACTATACCGACTTAAGTACATGAAGACCGACTTTTTCTACTGACTATGTTTTGAACCATTCCTGTGACACTAGTTATAGATTCCGTTGCCTCGCTTCAGGTTCACTGTATCCCTTGGACCTTCTTATTGACGATGAAACACAGAAATTGCATCGGAATTAAATACAAAAGGCACAATGCCGAATTAAGTACAAGAAGACTGACTCTTCTTACTGTCTATGTTTTTAACCATTCCGGTGACACTAGTTATATATTCCGATGCATCACTCCAGGTTTACTGTATCCCTTGGACCTTCTTATTGACGAAGAAACACACAAACTGCATCGGCATTAAATACAAAAGGCACAATGCCGACTTAAGTAAAAGAAGACTGACTCTTAATACAGCCTATGTTTTGAACCATTCCTGTGACACTAGCTATAGATTCCGATGCTTCACTTCAGGTTTAGTGTATCCCTCTGACTTTCTTATTGACGATGAAACACAGAAATGGCTTCGGAATTAAATACAAAAGGCACAATGCCGATTTAAGTACAAGAAGACTGACTCTTCTTACTGTCTATGTTTTGAACCATTCCTGTGACACTAGTTATAGATTCCGATGCTTCACTGGAGGTTTACTGTATCCCTTGGACCTTCTTATTGACGATGAAACACAGAAATTGCATCGGAATTTAATACAAAAGGCACAATGCCGACTTAAGTACATGATGACCGACTCTTCCTACTGACTATGTTTTGAACCATTCCTGTGACACTAGTTATAGATACCGATGCTTCACTTGAGGTTTATTGTATCCCTTGGACCTTCTTATTCACGATGAAACACAGAAATTGCATCGGAATTAAATACAAAAGGCAAAATGCCGACTTAAGTACACGAAGACTGACTCTTCTTACTGTCTATGATTTGAACCATCTCTGTGACACTAGTTATAGATTCCGATGCTACACTCCAGGTTTGCTGTATCCCTTGGACCTTCTTATTGACGATGAAACACAGAAATTGCATCGGAATTAGATACAAAAAGCACAATGCCGACTTAAGGACATGAAGATTGACTATTCCTACTGTCTACGTTTTGAAACATTCCTGTGACTCTCGTTATAGATCAGATGCTTCACTTGAGGTTTACTGTATCCCTTGGACCTTCTTATTGACGCTGAAACACAGAAATTGAATCGAAATTAAATACAAAAATCACAATGCCGACTTAAGTACACGAAGACTGACTCTTCTTACTGTCTATGATTTGAACCAATCCTGTGACACTAGTTATAGATTCCGATGCTTCACTCCAGGTTTACTGTATCCCTTGGACCTTCTTATTGACGAAGAAACACACAAATTGCATCGGAATTAAATACAAATGCACAATACCGACTTAAGTACAAGAAGACTGACTCTTCTTACTGTCTATGTTTTGAACCATTATTGTGACACTAGTTATAGATTCCGATGCTTCACTTGAGGTTTACTGTATCCCTTGGACCTTCTTATTGACGATGAAACACAGAAATTGCATCGGAATCAAATACAAAAGGCACAATGCCGACTTAAGTACATGATGACCGACTCTTCCTACAGACTATGTTTTGAAACATTCCTGTGACACTAGACACTGATACCGATGCTTCACTTGAGGTTTACTGTATCCCTTGGACCTTCTTATTGACGATGAAACACAGAAATTGTATCGGTATTAAATACAAAAAGCACAATGCCGACTTAAGTACATGAAGACCGACTCTTAATACTGACTATGTTTTGAACCATTCCTGTGACACTAGTTATAGATTCCGATGTTTCACTTGAGGTTAACTGTATCCCTTGGACCTTCTTATTGACGATGAAACACAGAAATTGCCTCGGAATTAAATACAAAGGGCACAATGCCGACTTAAGTACAAGAAGACTGACTCTTCTTACTGTCTATGTTTTGAACCATTCCTGTGACACTAGTTATAGATTCCGATGCTTCACTTCAGGTTTACTGCACACCTTGGACCTTCGTATTGACGATGAAACATAGAAATTGCATCGGAATTAAATACAAAAGGCAAAATGCGGACTTAAGTACAAGAAGACTGACTCTTCTTACTGTCTATGTTTTGAACCATTCCTGTGACACTAGTTACAGATTCCGATGCTACACTCCAGGTTAACTGTATCCCTTGCACCTTCTTATTGACGACGAAGCACAGAAATTGCTTCGGAATTAAATACAAAAGGCACAATGCCGACTTAAGGACAAGAAGACTGACTCTTCCTACTGACTTTGTTTTGAACCATTAGTGTGACACTAGTTATAGATTCCGATGCTTCACTCCAGGTTTACTGTATTCCTTGGACCTTTTTATTGACGATGAAACACAGAAATTGCATCGCAATGAAATACAAAAGGAACAATGCCGACTTAAGTACAAGAAGACTGACTCTTCTTACTGTCTATGTTTTGAACCATTCCTGTGACACTAGTTATAGATTCCGATGCTTCACTCGATTTTTACTGTATCCCTTGGACCTTCTTATTGACGATGAAACACAGAAAATGCATCGGAATTAAATACAAAAGGCACAATGCCGATTTAAGTGCAAGAGGACTGACTCTTCTTACTGTCTATGTTTTGAACCATTCCTGTGACACTAGTTATAGATTCCGATGCTTCACTTGAGGTTTACTGTATCCCTTGGACCTTCTTATTGACGATGAAACACAGAAATTGTATCGGTATTAAATACAAAAGGCACAATGCCGACTTAAGTACATGAAGACCGACTCTTCCTACTGACTAGGTTCCGAACCATTCCTGTGACATAGTTAAAGATTCCGATGCTTCACTTGAGGCTTACTGTATCCCTTGGAGCTTCTTGTTGACGATGAAACACACAAATTGCATCGGAATTAAATACAAAAGGCACAATGCCGACGTCAGTACAAGAGGACTGACTCTTCTTACTGTCTATGTTTTGAACCATGCCATTGACACTAGTTATAGATTCCGATGCTTCACACCAGGTTTGCTGTATCCCTTGGATCTTCTTATTGACGATGAAACACAGATATTGCATCGGAATTAAGTAGAAAATGCACAATGCCGACTTAAGTACATGATGACCGACTCTTCCTACAGACTATGTTTTGAACCATTCCTGTGACACTAGTTATTGATACCGATGCTTCACTTGAGGTTTACTGTATCCCTTGGACCTTCTTATTGACGGTGAAACACAGAAATTGTATCGGTATTAAATACAAAAGGCACAATGCCGACTTAAGTACATGAAGACCGACTCTTCCTACTGACTATGTTCCGAACCATTCCTGTGACATAGTTATAGATTCCGATGCTTCACTTGAGGCTTACTGTATCCCTTGGAGCTTCTTGTTGACGATGAAACACACAAATTGCATCGGAATTAAATACAAAAGGCACAATGCCGACGTCAGTACAAGAGGACTGACTCTTCTTACTGTCTATGTTTTGAACCATGCCATTGACACTAGTTATAGATTCCGATGCTTCACACCAGGTTTACTGTCTCCCTTGGACCTTGTTATTGACGATGAAACACAGAAATTGCATCGGAATTATATAGGAAAGGCTCAATGCCCTCTTAAGTACAAGAAGACTGACTCTTCTTACTGACTATGTTTTGAACCATTCCTGTGACACTAGTTATAGATTCCGATGCTTCACTTGAGGTTTACTGTATCCCTTGGACCTTCTTATTGACGATGAAACACAGAAATTGTATCGGTATTAAATACAAAAGGCACAATGCCGACATAAGTACATGAAGTCTGACTCTTCCTACTGACTATGTTTTAACCATTCCTGTGACACTAGTTATAGATTCCGATGTTTCACTAGAGGTTAATTGTATACCTTGGACCTTCTTATTAACGATGAAACACAGAAATTGCATCGGAATTAAATACAAAAGGCACAATGCCTACTTAACTTCAAGAAGACTGACTCTTCTTACTCTCTATGTTTTGAACCATTCCTGTGACACTAGTTATAGATTCCGATGCATCGCTCCGGGTTTACTATATCCCTTGGACCTTCTTATTGACAATGAAACACAGAAATTGCATCGGAATTAGATACAAAAAGCACAATGCCGACTTAAGGACATGAAGATTGACTATTCCTACTGACTACGTTTTGAAACATTCCTGTGACTCTCGTTATAGATCAGATGCTTCACTTGAGGTTTACTGTATCCCTTGGACCTTCTTATTGACGCTGAAACACAGAAATTGAATCGAAATTAAATACAAAAATCACAATGCCGACTTAAGTACACGAAGACTGACTCTTCTTACTGTCTATGATTTGAACCAATCCTGTGACACTAGTTATAGATTCCGATGCTTCACTCCAGGTTTACTGTATCCCTTGGACCTTCTTATTGACGAAGAAACACACAAATTGCATCGGAATTAAATACAAAAGCACAATACCGACTTAAGTACAAGAAGACTGACTCTTCTTACTGTCTATGTTTTGAACCATTATTGTGACACTAGTTATAGATTCCGATGCTTCACTTGAGGTTTACTGTATCCCTTGGACCTTCTTATTGACGATGAAACACAGAAATTGCATCGGAATCAAATACAAAAGGCACAATGCCGACTTAAGTACATGATGACCGACTCTTCCTACAGACTATGTTTTGAAACATTCCTGTGACACTAGACACTGATACCGATGCTTCACTTGAGGTTTACTGTATCCCTTGGACCTTCTTATTGACGATGAAACACAGAAATTGTATCGGTATTAAATACAAAAAGCACAATGCCGACTTAAGTACATGAAGACCGACTCTTAATACTGACTATGTTTTGAACCATTCCTGTGACACTAGTTATAGATTCCGATGTTTCACTTGAGGTTAACTGTATCCCTTGGACCTTCTTATTGACGATGAAACACAGAAATTGCCTCGGAATTAAATACAAAGGGCACAATGCCGACTTAAGTACAAGAAGACTGACTCTTCTTACTGTCTATGTTTTGAACCATTCCTGTGACACTAGTTATAGATTCCGATGCTTCACTTCAGGTTTACTGCACACCTTGGACCTTCGTATTGACGATGAAACATAGAAATTGCATCGGAATTAAATACAAAAGGCAAAATGCGGACTTAAGTACAAGAAGACTGACTCTTCTTACTGTCTATGTTTTGAACCATTCCTGTGACACTAGTTACAGATTCCGATGCTACACTCCAGGTTAACTGTATCCCTTGCACCTTCTTATTGACGACGAAGCACAGAAATTGCTTCGGAATTAAATACAAAAGGCACAATGCCGACTTAAGGACAAGAAGACTGACTCTTCCTACTGACTTTGTTTTGAACCATTAGTGTGACACTAGTTATAGATTCCGATGCTTCACTCCAGGTTTACTGTATTCCTTGGACCTTTTTATTGACGATGAAACACAGAAATTGCATCGCAATGAAATACAAAAGGAACAATGCCGACTTAAGTACAAGAAGACTGACTCTTCTTACTGTCTATGTTTTGAACCATTCCTGTGACACTAGTTATAGATTCCGATGCTTCACTCGATTTTTACTGTATCCCTTGGACCTTCTTATTGACGATGAAACACAGAAAATGCATCGGAATTAAATACAAAAGGCACAATGCCGATTTAAGTGCAAGAGGACTGACTCTTCTTACTGTCTATGTTTTGAACCATTCCTGTGACACTAGTTATAGATTCCGATGCTTCACTTGAGGTTTACTGTATCCCTTGGACCTTCTTATTGACGATGAAACACAGAAATTGTATCGGTATTAAATACAAAAGGCACAATGCCGACTTAAGTACATGAAGACCGACTCTTCCTACTGACTAGGTTCCGAACCATTCCTGTGACATAGTTAAAGATTCCGATGCTTCACTTGAGGCTTACTGTATCCCTTGGAGCTTCTTGTTGACGATGAAACACACAAATTGCATCGGAATTAAATACAAAAGGCACAATGCCGACGTCAGTACAAGAGGACTGACTCTTCTTACTGTCTATGTTTTGAACCATGCCATTGACACTAGTTATAGATTCCGATGCTTCACACCAGGTTTGCTGTATCCCTTGGATCTTCTTATTGACGATGAAACACAGATATTGCATCGGAATTAAGTAGAAAATGCACAATGCCGACTTAAGTACATGATGACCGACTCTTCCTACAGACTATGTTTTGAACCATTCCTGTGACACTAGTTATTGATACCGATGCTTCACTTGAGGTTTACTGTATCCCTTGGACCTTCTTATTGACGGTGAAACACAGAAATTGTATCGGTATTAAATACAAAAGGCACAATGCCGACTTAAGTACATGAAGACCGACTCTTCCTACTGACTATGTTCCGAACCATTCCTGTGACATAGTTATAGATTCCGATGCTTCACTTGAGGCTTACTGTATCCCTTGGAGCTTCTTGTTGACGATGAAACACACAAATTGCATCGGAATTAAATACAAAAGGCACAATGCCGACGTCAGTACAAGAGGACTGACTCTTCTTACTGTCTATGTTTTGAACCATGCCATTGACACTAGTTATAGATTCCGATGCTTCACACCAGGTTTACTGTCTCCCTTGGACCTTGTTATTGACGATGAAACACAGAAATTGCATCGGAATTATATAGGAAAGGCTCAATGCCGTCTTAAGTACAAGAAGACTGACTCTTCTTACTGACTATGTTTTGAACCATTCCTGTGACACTAGTTATAGATTCCGATGCTTCACTTGAGGTTTACTGTATCCCTTGGACCTTCTTATTGACGATGAAACACAGAAATTGTATCGGTATTAAATACAAAAGGCACAATGCCGACATAAGTACATGAAGTCTGACTCTTCCTACTGACTATGTTTTAACCATTCCTGTGACACTAGTTATAGATTCCGATGTTTCACTAGAGGTTAATTGTATACCTTGGACCTTCTTATTAACGATGAAACACAGAAATTGCATCGGAATTAAATACAAAAGGCACAATGCCGACTTAACTTCAAGAAGACTGACTCTTCTTACTCTCTATGTTTTGAACCATTCCTGTGACACTAGTTATAGATTCCGATGCATCGCTCCGGGTTTACTATATCCCTTGGACCTTCTTATTGACAATGAAACACAGAAATTGCATCGGAATTAAATATAAAAAGCACAATGCCGACTTAAGAACAAGAAGACTGACTCTTCTTACTGACTATGTTTGAACCATTCCTGTGTCACTAGTTATAGATTCCGATGCTTCACTTGAGATTTACTGTATCCCTTGGACCTTCTTATTGACGATGAAACACAGAAATTGCATCGGAATCAAATACAAAAGGCACAATGCCGACTTAAGTTCATGATGACCGACTCTTCCTACTGACTATGTTTTGAACCATTCCTGTGACACTAGTTATAGATACCGATGCTTCACTTGAGGATTACTGTATCCCTTGGACCTTCTTATTGACGATGAAACACAGAAATTGTATCGGTATTAAATACAAAAGGCACAATGCCGACTTAAGTACATGAAGTCTGACTCTTCCTACTGACTATGTTTTTAACCACTCCTGTGACACTAGTTATAGATTCCGATGTTTCACTTGAGGTTAACTGTATACCTTGGACCTTCTTATTAACGATGAAACACAGAAATTGCATCGGAATTAAATACAAAAGGCACAATGCCGACTTAAGTACAAGAAGACTGACTCTTCTTACTGACTATGTTTTGAACCATTCCTGTGACACTAGTTATAGATTCCGATGCTTCGCTCCAGGTTTACTATATCCCTTGGACCTTCTTATTGACAATGAAACACAGAAATTGCATCGGAATTAAATACAAAAAGCACAATGCCGACTTAAGAACAAGAAGACTGACTCTTCTTTCTGACTATGTTTTGAACCATTCCATTGACACTAGTTATAGATTCCGATGCTGCACTCCAGGTTTACTGTTTCCCTTGGACCTTGTTATTGACGATGAAACACATAAATTGCATCGGAATTAAATAGAAAAAGCTCAATGCCGACTTAAGTAGAAGAAGACTGACTCTTCCTACTGACTATGTTTTGAACCATTCCTGTGACACTAGTTATAGATTCCGATGCTTCACTTCAGGTTTACTGTATCCCTTGGACCTTCTTATTGACGATGAAACACAGAAATTGCTTCGGAATTAAATACAAAAGGCAAAATGCCGACTGAAGTACCAGAAGACTGACTCTTCTTACTGTCTATGATTTGAACCATTCCTGTGACACTAGTTATAGATTCCGATGCTACACTCCAGGTTTACTGTATCCCTTGGACCTTCTTATTGACGATGAAACACAGAAATTGCATCGGAATTAAATACAAATGGCACAATTCCGACTTAAGTACATGAAGACCGACTTTTTCTACTGACTATGTTTTGAACCATTCCTGTGACACTAGTTATAGATTCCGTTGCCTCGCTTCAGGTTTACTGTATCCCTTGGACCTTCTTATTGACGATGAAACACAGAAATTGCATCGGTATTAAATACAAAAGGCACGAGCCGACTTAAGTACAAGAAGACTGACTCTTCTTACTGTCTATGTTTTGAACCATTCCTGTGACACTAGTTATATATTCCGATGCATCACTCCAGGTTTACTGTATCCCTTGGACCTTCTTATTGACGAAGAAACACACAAACTGCATCTGCATTAAATACAAAAGGCACATGCCAACTTAAGTACAAGAAGACTGACTCTTGTTACTGCCTATGTTTAGAACCATTCCTGTGACACTAGCTATAGATTCCGATGCTTCACTTCAGGTTTAGTGTATCCCTCTGACTTTCTTATTGACGATGAAACACAGAAATGGCTTCGGAAATAAATACAAAAGGCACAATGCCGATTTAAGTACAAGAAGACTGACTCTTCTTACTGTCTATGTTTTGAACCATTCCTGTGACACTAGTTATAGATTCCGATGCTACACTCCAGGTTTACTGTATCCCTTGGACCTTCTTATTGACGATGAAACACAGAAATTACATCGGAATCAAATACAAAAGGCACAATGCCGACTTAAGTTCATGATGACCGACTCTTCCTACTGACTATGTTTTGAACAATTCCTGTGACACTAGTTATAGATACCGATGCTTCACTTGAGGTTTACTGTATCCCTTGGACCTTCTTATTGACGATGAAACACAGAAATTGTATCGGTATTAAATACAAAAGGCACAATGCCGACTTAAGTACATGAAGTCTGACTCTTCCTACTGACTATGTTTTTAACCATTCCTGTGACACTAGTTATAGATTCCGATGTTTCACTTGAGGTTAACTGTATACCTTGGACCTTCTTATTAACGATGAAACACAGAAATTGCATCGGAATTAAATACAAAAGGCACAACGCCGACTTAAGTACAAGAAGTCTGACTCTTCTTACTGACTATGTTTTGAACCATTCCTGTGACACTAGTTATAGATTCCGATGCTTCGCTCCAGGTTTACTATATCCCTTGGACCTTCTTATTGACAATGAAACACAGAAATTGCATCGGAATTAAATACAAAGAGCACAATGCCGACTTAAGAACAAGAAGACTGACTCTTCTTTCTGACTATGTTTTGAACCATTCCATTGACACTAGTTATAGATTCCGATGCTGCACTCCAGGTTTACTGTTTCCCTTGGACCTTGTTATTGACGATGAATAACAGAAATTGCATCGGAATTAAATAGAAAAGGCTCAATGCCGACTTAAGTAGAAGAAGACTGACTCTTCTTACTGACTATGTTTTGAACCATTCCTGTGACACTAGTTATAGATTCCGATGCTTCACATCAGGTTTACTGTATCCCTTGGACCTTCTTATTGACGACGAAACACAGAAATTGCTTCGGAATTAAATACAAAAGGCAAAATGCCAACTTATGTACCAGAAGACTGACTCTTCTTACTGTCTATGATTTGAACCATTCCTGTGACACTAGTTATAGATTCCGATGCATCACTCCAGGTTTACTGTATCCCTTGGACCTTCTTATTGACGAAGAAACACACAAACTGCATAGGCATTAAATACAAAAGCACAATGTCGACTTAAGTACATGAAGACCGACTCTTCCTACTGACTATGCTTTGAACCATTCCTGTGACACTAGTTATAGATTCCGATGTTTCACTTGAGGTTAACTGTATCCCTTGGACCTTCTTATTGACGATGAAACACAGAAATTGTCTCGGAATTAAATACAAAATGCACAATGCCGACTTAAGTACAAGATGACTGACTCTTCTTACTGTCTATGTTTTGAACCATTCCTGTGACACTAGTTATAGATTCCGATGCTTCACTTCAGGTTTACTGCACCCCTTGGACCTTCGTATTGACGATGAAACATAGAAATTGCATCGGAATTAAATACAAAAGGCAAAATGCGGACTTAAGTACAAGAAGACTGACTCTTCTTACTGTCTATGTATTGAACCATTCCTGTGACACTAGTTACAGATTCCGATGCTACACTCCAGGTTAACTGTATCCCTTGCACCTTCTTATTGACGATGAAACACAGAAATTGCATCGGAATTAAATACAAAAGGCACAATGCCGACATCAGGAAAAGAAGACTGACTCCTCCTACTGACTTTGTTTTGAACCATTAGTGTGACACTAGTTATAGATTCAGATGCTTCACTTCAGGTTTACTGTATTCCTTGGACCTTTTTATTGACGATGAAACACAGATATTGCATCGGAATTAAGTAGAAAAGGCACAATTCCGACTTAAGTACATGATGACCGACTCTTCCTACAGACTATGTTTTGAACCATTCCTGTGACACTAGTTATTGATACCGATGCTTCACTTGAGGTTTACTGTATCCCTTGGACCTTCTTATTGACGATGAAACACAGAAATTGTATCGGTATTAAATACAAAAGGCACAATGCCGACTTAAGTACATGAAGACCGGCTCTTCCTACTGACTATGTGTTGAACCATTCCTGTGACACTAGTTATAGATTCCGATGTTTCACTTGAGGTTAACTGTATCCCTTGGACCTTCTTATTGACGATGAAACACAGAAATTGCCTCGGAATTAAATACAAAAGGCACAATGCCGACTTACGTACAAGAAGACTGACTCTTCTTACTGTCTATGTTTTGAACCATTCCTGTGACACTAGTTATAGATTCCGATGCTTCACTTCAGGTTTACTGCACCCCTTGGACCTTCGTATTGACAATGAAACATTGAAATTGCATCGGAATTAAATACAAAAGGCAAAATGCGGACTTAAGTACAAGAAGACTGACTCTTCTTACGGTCTATGTTTTGAACCATTCCTGTGACACTAGTTACAGATTCCGATGCTACACTCCAGGTTAACTGTATTCCTTGCACCGTCTTATTGACGATGAAACACAGAAATTGCATCGGAATTAAATACAAAAGTCACAATGCCGACTTAAGGAAAAGAAGACTGACTCTTCCTACTGACTTTGTTTTGAACCATTAGTGTGACACTAGTTATAGATTCCGATGCTTCACTTCAGGTTTACTGTATTCGTTGGACCTTTCTATTGACGATGAAACACAGAAATTGCATCGGAATGAAATACAAAAGGCACAATGCCGACTTAAGTACAAGAAGACTGACTCTTCCTACTGTCAATGTTTTGAACCACTCCTGTGACACTAGTTACAGATTCCGACGCTTCACGTCAGGTTTACTGGATCCCTTGGACCTTCTTATTGACGATGAAACACAGAAATTGCATCGGAATTAAATAGAAAAGGCACAATGCCGACATAAGTACATGAAGACCGACTCTTCCTACTGACTATGTTTTGAACCATTCCTGTGACACTAGTTATAGATTCCGATGCTTCACATGAGGCTTACTTTATCCCTTGGAACTTCTTGTTGACGATGAAACACACAAATTGCATCGGAATTAAATACAAAAGGCACAATGCCGACTTAAATACAAGAAGACTGACAAGTCTTACTGTCTATGTTTTGAACCATTCCTGTGACACCACTTATAGATTCCGATGCTTCACTCCAGGTTTACTGTATCCCTGGGACCTTCTTATTGACGATGAAACACAGAAATTGCATCGGAATTAAATACAAAAGCACAATGCCGACGTAAGTACAAGAGGACTGACTCTTCTTACTGTCTATGTTTCGAACCATTCCATTGACACTAGTTATAGATTCCGATGCTTCACTCCAGGTTTACTGTTTCCCTTGGACCGTGTTATTGACGATGAAACACAGAAATAGCATCGGAATTAAATAGAAAAGGCTCAATGCCGACTTAAGTACAAGAAGACTGACTCTTGTTACTGACTATGTTTTGAACCATTCCTGTGACACTAGTTATAGATTCCGATGCTTCACTTCAGGTTTACTGTATCCCTTGGACCTTCTTATTGATGATGAAACACAGAAATTGCTTCGGAATTAAATACAAAGGCAAAATGCCGACTTAAGTACCAGAAGACTGACTCTTCTTACTGATTATGATTTGAACCATTCCTGTGACACTAGTTATAGATTCCGAAGCTACACTCCAGGTTTACTGTATCCCTTGGACCTTCTTATTGACGATGAAACACAGAAATTGCTTCGGAATTAAATACAAAAGGCACAATACCGATTTAAGGACAAGAATACTGACTCTTCCTACTGTCTATGTTTTGAACCATTCCTGTGACACTCGTTATAGATTCCGATGCCTCGCTTCAGGTTTACTGTATCCCTTGGACCATCTTATTGACGATGAAACACAGAAATTGCTTCGGAATTAAATACAAAGGCACAATACCGACTTAAGTACAAGAAGACCGACTCTTGTTACTGCCTATGTTTTGAACCATTCCTGTGACACTAGCTATAGATTCCGATGCTTCACTTCAGGTTTACTGTATCCCTCTGACTTTCTTATTGACGATGACACACAGAAATGGCTTCGAAATTAAATACAAAAGGCACAATGCCGATTTAAGTACAAGAAGACTGACTCTTCTTACTGTCTATGTTTTGAACCATTCCTGTGACTCTAGTTATAGATTCCGATGCTTCACTTGAGGTTTACTGTATCCCTTGGACCTTCTTATTGACAATGAAACACAGAAATTGCTTCGGAATCAAATACAAAAGGCACAATGCCGACTTAAGTACATGACGACCGACTCTTCCTACTGACTATGTTTTGAACCATTCCTGTGCCCCCAGTTATAGATACCGATGCTTCACTTGAGGTTTACTGTATCCCTTAGACCTTCTTATTGACGATGAAACACAGAAATTGTATCGGTATTAAATACAAAAGGCACAATGCCGACTTAAGTACATGAAGTCTGACTCTTCCTACCGACTATGTTTTGAACCATCCCTGTGACACTAGTTATAGATTCCGATGCTTCACATGAGGCTTACTGTATCCCTTGGAACTTCTTGTTGACGATGAAACACACAAATTGCATCGGAATTAAATACAAAAGGCAAAATGCGGATTTAAGTACAAGAAGACTGACTCTTCTTACTGTCTATGTATTGAACCATTCCTGTGACACTAGTTACAGATTCCGATGCTACACTCCAGGTTAACTGTATCCCTAGCACCTTCTTGTTGACGATGAAACACAGAAATTGCATCGGAATTAAATACAAAAGGCACAATGCCGACATCAGGACAAGAAGACTGACTCTTCCTGCTGACTTTGTTTTGAACCATTAGTGTGACACTAGTTATAGATTCCGATGCTTCACTTCAGGTTTACTGTATTCCTTGGACCTTTTTATTGGCGATGAAACACAGAAATTGCATCGGAATGAAATACAAAAGGCACAATGCCGACTTAAGTACAAGAAGACTGACTCTTCTTACTGTCTATGTTTTGAACCAATCCTGTGACACTAGTTATAGATTCCGATGCTTCACTTGAGGTTTGCTGTATCCCTTGGACCTTCTTATTGACGATGAAACACAGATATTGCATCGGAATTAAGTAGAAAAGGCACAATTCCGACTTAAGTACATGATGACCGACTCTTCCTACAGACTATGTTTTGAACCATTCGTGTGACACTAGTTATTGATACCGATGCTTCACTTGAGGTTTACTGTATCCCTTGGACCTTCTTATTGACGATGAAACACAGAAATTGTATCGGTATTAAATACAAAAGGCACAATGCCGACTTAAGTACATGAAGACCGGCTCTTCCTACTGACTACGTTTTGAACCATTCCTGTGACACTAGTTATAGATTCCGATGTTTCACTTGAGGTTAACTGTATCCCTTGGACCTTCTTATTGACGATGAAACACAGAAATTGCCTCGGAATTAAATACAAAAGGCACAATGCCGACTTACATACAAGAAGACTGACTCTTCTTACTGTCTATGTTTTGAACCATTCCTGTGACACTAGTTATAGATTCCGATGCTTCACTTCATGTTTACTGCACCCCTTGGACCTTCGTATTGACAATGAAACATAGAAATTGCATCGGAATTAAATACAAAAGGCAAAATGCGGACTTAAGTACAAGAAGACTGACTCTTCTTACTGTCTATGTTTTGAACCATTCCTGTGACACTAGTTACAGATTCCGATGCTACACTCCAGGTTAACTGTATCCCTTGCACCTTCTTATTGACGATGAAACACAGAAATTGCATCGGAATTAAATACAAAAGGCACAATGCCAACTTAAGGAAAAGAAGACTGACTCTTCCTACTGACTTTGTTTTGAACCATTAGTGTGACACTAGTTATAGATTCCGATGCTTCACTTCAGGTTTACTGTATTCCTTGGACCTTTTTATTGACGATGAAACACAGAAATTGCATCGGAATGAAATACAAAAGGCACAATGCCGACTTAAGTACAAGAAGACTGACTCTTCCTACTTTCTATGTTTTGAACCATTCCTGTGACACTAGTTATAGATTCCGACGCTTCACTTCAGGTTTACTGGATCCCTTGGACCTTCTTATTGACGATGAAACACAGAAATTGCATCGGAATTAAATGCAAAAGGCACAATGCCGACATAAGTACATGAAGACCGACTCTTCCTACTGACTATGTTTTGAACCATTCCTGTGACACTAGTTATAGATTCCGATGCTTCACATGAGGCTTACTGTATCCCTTGGAACTTCTTGTTGACGATGAAACACACAAATTGCATCGGAATTAAATACAAAAGGCACAATGCCGACTTAAGTACAAGAAGACTGACTCTTCTTACTGTCTATGTTTTGAACCATTCCTGTGACACCACTTATAGATTCCGATGCTTCACTCCAGGTTTACTGTATCCCTGGGACCTTCTTATTGACGAAGAAACACAGAAATTGCATCGGAATTAAATACAAAAGCACAATGCCGACGTAAGTACAAGAGGACTGACTCTTCTTACTGTCTATGTTTTGAACCATTCAATTGACACTAGTTATAGATTCCGATGCTTCACTCCAGGTTTACTGTTTCCCTTGGACCTTGTTATTGACGATGAAACACAGAAATAGCATCGGAATTAAACAGAAAAGGCTCAATGCCGACTTAAGTACAAGAAGACTGACTCTTGTTACTGATTATGTTTTGAACCATTCCTGTGACACTAGTTATAGATTCCAATGCTTCACTTCAGGTTTACTGTATCCCTTGGACCTTCTTATTGATGATGAAACACAGAAATTGCTTCGGAATTAAATACAAAGGCAAAATGCCGACTTAAGTACCAGAAGACTGACTCTTCTTACTGATTATGATTTGAACCATTCCTGTGACACTAGTTATAGATTCCGAAGCTACACTCCAGGTTTACTGTATCCCTTGGACCTTCTTATTGACGATGAAACACAGAAATTGCTTCGGAATTAAATACAAAAGGCACAATACCGATTTAAGGACAAGAATACTGACTCTTCCTACTGTCTATGTTTTGAACCATTCCTGTGACACTCGTTATAGATTCCGATGCCTCGCTTCAGGTTTACTGTATCCCTTGGACCTTCTTATTGACGATGAAACACAGAAATTGCATCGCAATTAAATACAAAATGCACAATGCCGCCTTAAGTACAAGAAGACTGACTCTTCTTACTGTCTATGTTTTGAACCATTCCTGTGACACTAGTTATAGATTCCGATGCTTCACTTGAGGTTTACTGTATCCCTTGGACCTTCTTATTGACAATGAAACACAGAAATTGCTTCGGAATCAAATACAAAAGGCACAATGCCGACTTAAGTACATGACGACCGACTCTTCCTACTGACTATGTTTTGAACCATTCCTGTGCCCCCAGTTATAGATACCGATGCTTCACTTGAGGTTTACTGTATCCCTTGGACCTTCTTATTGACGATGAAACACAGAAATTGTATCGGTATTAAATACAAAAGGCACAATGCCGACTTAAGTACATGAAGTCTGACTCTTCCTACTGACTATGTTTTTAACCATTCCTGTGACACTAGTTATAGATTCCGATGCTTCACTTCAGGTTTACTGTATCCCTTGGACCTTCTTATTGACGATGAAACACAGAAATTGATTCGGAATTAAATACAAAAGGCAAAATGCCGACTTAAGTACCAGAAGACTGACTCTTCTTACTGTCTATGATTTGAACCATTCCTGTGACACTAGTTATAGATTCCGATGCTACACTCCAGGTTTACTGTATCCCTTGGACCTTCTTATTGACGATGAAACACAGAAATTGCATCGGAATTAAATACAAAAGGCACAATGCCGACTTAAGTACATGAAGACCGACTTTTTCTACTGACTATGTTTTGAACCATTCCTGTGACACTAGTTATAGATTCCGTTGCCTCGCTTCAGGTTTACTGTATCCCTTGGACCTTCTTATTGACGATGAAACACAGAAATTGCATCGGAATTAAATACAAAAGGCACAATGCCGAATTAAGTACAAGAAGACTGACTCTTCTTACTGTCTATGTTTTGAACCATTCCTGTGACACTAGTTATATATTCCGATGCATCACTCCAGGTTTACTGTATCCCTTGGACCTTCTTATTGACGAAGAAACACACAAACTGCATCGGTATTAAATACAAAAGGCACAACGCCGACTTACGTACATGAAGACCGACTCTTCCTACTGACTATGTTTTGAACCATTCCTGTGACACTAGTTATAGATTCCGATGTTTCACTTGAGGTTAATTGTATCCCTTGGACCTTCTTATTGACGATGAAACACAGAAATTGCCTCGGAATTAAATACAAAAGGCACAATGCCGACTTAAGTACAAGATGACTGACTCTTCTTACTGTCTATGTTTTGAACCATTCCTGTGACACTAGTTATAGATTCCGATGCTTCACTTCAGGTTAACTGCACCCCTTGGACCTTCGTATTGACGATGAAACATAGAAATTGCATCGGAATTAAATACAAAAGGCAAAATGCGGACTTAAGTACAAGAAGACTGACTCTTCTTACTGTCTATGTTTTGAACCATTCCTGTGACACTAGTTACAGATTCCGATGCTACACTCCAGGTTAACTGTATCCCTTGCACCTTCTTATTGACGATGAAACACAGAAATTGCATCGGAATTAAATACAAAAGGCACAATGCCGACTTAAGGACAAGAAGACTGACTCTTCCTACTGACTTTGTTTTGAACCATTAGTGTGACACTAGTTATAGATTCCGATGCTTCACTTCACTTTTACTGTATTCCTTGGACCTTTTTATTGACGATGAAACACAGAAATTGCATCGGAATGAAATACAAAAGGCACAATGCCGACTTAAGTACAAGAAGACTGACTCTTCTTACTGTCTATGTTTTGAACCATTCCTGTGACACTAGTTATAGATTCCGATGCTTCACTCGATTTTTACTGTATCCCTTGGACCTTCTTATTGACAATGAAACACAGAAATTGCATCGGAATTAAATACAAAAGGCACAATGCCGATTTAAGTACAAGAGGACTGACTCTTCATACTGTCTATGTTTTGAACCATTCCTGTGACACTAGTTATAGATTCCGATGCTTCACTTGAGGTTTGCTGTATCCCTTGGACCTTCTTATTGACGATGAAACACAGATATTGCATCGGAATTAAGTAGAAAAGGCACAATTCCGACTTAAGTACATGATGACCGACTCTTCCTACAGACTATGTTTTGAGCCATTCCTGTGACACTAGTTATTGATACCGATGCTTCACTTGAGGTTTACTGTATCCCTTGGACCTTCTTATTGATGATGAAACACAGAAATTGTATCGGTATTAAATACAAAAGGCACAATGCCGACTTACGTACAAGAAGACTGACTCTTCTTACTGTCTATGTTTTGAACCATTCCTGTGACACTAGTTATAGATTCCGATGCTTCACTTCAGGTTTACTGCACCCCTTGGACCTTCGTATTGACGATGAAACATAGAAATTGCATCGGAATTAAATACAAAAGGCAAAATGCGGACGTAAGTACAAGAAGACTGACTCTTCTTACTGTCTATGTTTTGAACCAGTCCTGTGACACTAGTTACAGATTCCGATGCTACACTCCAGGTTAACTGTATCCGTTGCACCTTCTTATTGACGATGAAACACAGAAATTGCATCGGAATTAAATACAAAAGGCACAATGCCGACTTAAGGACAAGAAGACTGACTCTTCCTACTGACTTTGTTTTGAACCATTAGTGTGACACTAGTTATAGATTCCGATGCTTCACTTCAGGTTTACTGTATTCCTTGGACCTTTTTATTGACGATGAAACACAGAAGTTGCATCGGAATGAAATACAAAAGGCACAATGCCGACTTAAGTACAAGAAGACTGACTCTTCCTACTGTCTATGTTTTGAACCATTCCTGTGACACTAGTTATAGATTCCGACGCTTCACTTCAGGTTTACTGGATCCCTTGGACCTTCTTATTGACGATGAAACACAGAAATTGCATCGGAATTAAATACAAAAGGCACAATGCCGACATAAGTACATGAAGACCGACTCTTCCTACTGACTATGTTTTGAACCATTCCTGTGACACTAGTTATAGATTCCGATGCTTCACTTGAGGCTTACTGTATCCCTTGGAACTTCTTGTTGACGATGAAACACACAAATTGCATCGGAATTAAATACAAAAGGCACAATGCCGACTTAAGTACAAGAAGACTGACTCTTCTTACTGTCTATGTTTTGAACCATTCCTGTGACACCACTTATAGATTCCGATGCTTCACTCCAGGTTTACTGTATCCCTGGGACCTTCTTATTGACGATGAAACACAGAAATTGCATCGGAATTAAATACAAAAGCACAATGCCGACGTAAGTACAAGAGGACTGACTCTTCTTACTGTCTATGTTTTGAACCATTCCATTGACACTAGTTATAGATTCCGATGCTTCACTCCAGGTTTACTGTTTCCCTTGGACCTTGTTATTGACGATGAAACACAGAAATTGCATCGGAATTAAATAGAAAAGGCTCAATGCCGACTTAAGTACAAGAAGATTGACTCTTCTTACTGACAATGTTTTGAACCATTCCTAGACACTAGTTATAGATTCCGATGCTTCACTTGAGGTTTACTGTATCCCTTGGACCTTCTTATTGACGATGAAACACAGAAATTGCTTCGGAATTAAATACAAAGGCAAAATGCCGACTTAAGTACCAGAAGACTGACTCTTCTTACTGATTATGATTTGAACCATTCCTGTGACACTAGATATAGATTCCGAAGCTACACTCCAGGTTTACTGTATCCCTTGGACCTTCTTATTGACGATGAAACACAGAAATTGCTTCGGAATTAAATACAAAAGGCACAATACCGATTTAAGGACAAGAATACTGACTCCTCCTACTGTCTATGTTTTGAACCATTCCTGTGACACTCGTTATAGATTCCGATGCCTCGCTTCAGGTTTACTGTATCCCTTGGACCTTCTTATTGACGATGAAACACAGAAATTGCATCGCAATTAAATACAAAAGGCACAATGCCGCCTTAAGTACAAGAAGACTGACTCTTCTTACTGTCTATGTTTTGAACCATTCCTGTGACACTAGTTATAGATTCCGATGCATCACTCCAGGTTTACTGTATCCCTTGGACCTTCTTATTGACGAAGAAACACACAAATTGCATCGGTATTAAAAACAAAAAGCACAATGCCGACTTAAGTACAAGAAGACTGACTCTTGTTACTGCCTATGATTTGAACCATTCCTGTGACACTAGCTATAGATTCCGATGCTTCACTTCAGGTTTAGTGTATCCCTCTGACTTTCTTATTGACGATGACACACAGAAATGGCTTCGGAATTAAATACAAAAGGCACAATGCCGATTTAAGTACAAGAAGACTGACTCTTCTTACTGTCTATGCTTTTGAACCATTCCTATGACTCTAGTTATAGATTCCGATGCTTCACTTGAGGTTTACTGTATCCCTTGGACCTTCTTATTGACGAAGAAACACAGAAATTGCTTCGGAATCAAATACAAAAGGCACAATGCCGACTTAAGTACATGATGACCGACTCTTCCTACTGACTATGTTTTGAACCATTCCTGTGCCCCCAGTTATAGATACCGATGCTTCACTTGAGGTTTACTGTATCCCTTGGACCTTCTTATTGACAATGAAACACAGAAATTGTATCGGTATTAAATACAAAAGGCACAATGCCGACTTAAGTACATGAAGTCTGACTCTTCCCACTGACCATGCTTTTAACCAATCCTGTGACACTAGTTATAGATTCCGATGTTTCACTTGAGGTTAACTGTATACCTTGACCCTTCTTATTGACGATGAAACACAGAAATTGCATCGGAATTAAATACAAAAGGCACAATGCCGACTTAAGTACATGAAGACCGACTTTTTCTACTGACTATGTTTTGAACCATTCCTGTGACACTAGTTATAGATTCCGTTGCCTCGCTTCAGGTTTACTGTATCCCTTGGACCTTCTTATTGACGATGAAACACAGAAATTGCATCGGAATTAAATACAAAAGGCACAATGCCGAATTAAGTACAAGAAGACTGACTCTTCTTACTGTCTATGTTTTGAACCATTCCTGTGACACTAGTTATATATTCCGATGCATCACTCCAGGTTTACTGTATCCCTTGGACCTTCTTATTGACGAAGAAACACACAAACTGCATCGGCATTAAATACAAAAGGCACAATGCCGACTTAAGTACAAGAAGACTGACTCTTGTTACAGCCTATGTTTTGAACCATTCCTGTGACACTAGCTATAGATTCCGTTGCTTCACTTCAGGTTTAGTGTATCCCTCTGACTTTCTTATTGACGATGAAACACAGAAATGGCTTCGGAATTAAATACAAAAGGCACAATGCCGATTTAAGTACATGATGACCGACTCTTCCTACTGACTATGTTTTGAACCATTCCTGTGACACTAGTTATAGATAGCGATGCTTCACTTGAGGTTTACTGTATCCCTTGGACCTTCTTATTGACGATGAAACACAGAAATTGTATCGGTATTAAATACAAAAGGAACAATGCCGACTTAAGTACATGATGTCTGACTCTTCTTACTGACTATGTTTTGAACCATTCCTGTGACACTAGCTATAGATTCCGATGCTACACTTACGGGTTTAGTGTATCCCTCTGACTTTCTTATTGACGATGAAACACAGAAATGGCTTCGGAATTAAATACAAAAGGCACAATGCCGACTTAAGTACAAGAAGACTGACTCTTCTTACTGTCTATGTTTTGAACCATTCCTGTGACACTAGTTATAGATTCCGATGCTTCACTTGATTTTTACTGTATCCCTTGGACCTTCTTATTGACGATGAAACACAGATATTGCATCGGAATTAAATACAAAAGGCACAATGCCGATTTAAGTACAAGAGGACTGACTCTTCTTACATCTACATCTACATCTACATCTATACTCCGCGAGCCACCTTACGGTGTGTGGCGGAGGGTACTTATTGTACCACTATCTGATCCCCCCTTCCCTGTTCCATTCACGAATTGTGCGTGGGAAGAACGACTGCTTGTAAGTCTCCGTATTTGCTCTAATTTCTCGGATCTTTTCGTTGTGATCATTACGCGAGATATATGTGGGCGGTAGTAATATGTTGCCCATCTCTTCCCGGAATGTGCTCTCTCGTAATTTCGATAATAAACCTCTCCGTATTGCGTAACGCCTTTCTTGAAGTGTCCGCCACTGGAGCTTGTTCAGCATCTCCGTAACGCTCTCGCGCTGACTAAATGTCCCAATGACGAATCGCGCTGCTTTTCGCTGGATCATGTCTATCTCTTCTATTAATCCAACCTGGTAAGGGTCCCATACTGATGAGCAATACTCAAGAATCGGACGAACAAGCGTTTTGTAAGCTACTTCTTTCGTCGATGAGTCACATTTTCTTAGAATTCTTCCTATGAATCTCATCCTGGCGCCTGCTTTTCCCACTATTTGTTTTATGTGATCATTCCACTTCAGATCGCTCCGGATAGTAACTCCTAAGTATTTTACGGTCGTTACCGCTTCCAATGATTTACCACCTATGGCATAATCGTACTGGAATGGATTTCTGAACCTATGTATGCGCATTATATTACATTTATCTACGTTTAGGGAAAGCTGCCAGCTGTCGCACCATGCATTAATCCTCTGCAGGTCCTCCTGGAGTACGTACGAGTCTTCTGATGTTGCTACTTTCTTGTAGACAACCGTGTCATCTGCAAATAGCCTCACGGAGCTACCGATGTTGTCAACTAAGTCATTTATGTATATTGTAAACAATAAAGGTCCTATCACGCTTCCCTGTGGTACTCCCGAAATTACCTCTACATCTGCAGATTTTGAACCGTTAAGAATGACATGTTGTTTTCTTTCTTCTAGGAAATCCTGAATCCAATCACAAACCTGGTCCGATATTCCGTAAGCTCGTATTTTTTTCACTAAACGTAAGTGCGGAACCGTATCAAATGCCTTCCTGAAGTCCAGAAATAGAAAAGGCTCAATGCCGACTTAAGTACAAGAAGACTGACTCTTCTTACTGTCTATGTTTTGAACCATTCCTGTGACACTAGTTATAGATTCCGATGCTTCACTTGAGATTTGCTGTATCCCTTGGACCTTCTTATTGACGATGAAACACAGATACTGCATCGGAATTAAGTAGAAAAGGCACAATGCCGACTTAAGTACATGATGACCGACTCTTCCTACAGACTGTTTTGAAACATTCCTGTGACACTAGTTATTGATACCGATGCTTCACTTGAGGTTTACTGTATCCCTTGGACCTTCTTATAGACGATGAAACACAGAAATTGTATCGGTATTAAATACAAAAGGCACAATGCCGACTTAAGTACATGAAGACCGACTCTTCCTACTGACTATGTTTTGAACCATTCCTGTGACACTAGTTATAGATTCCGATGTTTCACTTGAGGTTAACTGTATCCCTTGGACCTTCTTATTGACGATGAAACACAGAAATTGCCTCGGAATTAAATACAAAAGGCTAAATGCCGACTTAAGTACAAGAAGACTGACTCTTCTTACTGTCTATGTTTTGAACCATTCCTGTGACACTAGTTATAGATTCCGATGCTTCACTTCAGGTTTACTGCACCCCTTGGACCTTCGTATTGACGATGAAACATAGAAGTTGCATCGGAATTAAATACAAAAGGCAAAATGCGGACTTAAGTACAAGAAGACTGACTCTTCTTACTGTCTATGTTTTGAACCATTCCTGTGACACTAGTTACAGATTCCGATGCTACACTCCAGGTTAACTGTACACCTTGCACCATCTTATTGACGATGAAACACAGAAATTGCATCGGAATTAATTACAAAAGGCACAATGCCGACTTAAGGACAAGAAGACTGACTCTTCCTACTGACTTTGTTTTGAACCATTAGTGTGACACTAGTTATAGATTCCGATGCTTCACTTCAGGTTTACTGTATTCCTTGGACCTTTTTATTGACGATGAAACACAGAAATTGCATCGGAATGAAATACAAAAGGCACAATGCCGACTTAAGTACAAGAAGATTGACTCTTCCTACTGTCTATGTTTTGAACCATTCCTGTGACACTAGTTATAGATTCCGACGCTTCACTTCAGGTTTACTGGATCCCTTGGACGTTCTTTTTGACGATGAAACACAGAAATTGCATCGGAATTAAATACAAAAGGCACAATGCCGACTTAAGTACAAGAAGACTGACTCTTCTTAATGTCTATGTTTTGAACCATTCCTGTGACACCACTTATAGATTCCGATGCTTCACTCCAGGTTTACTGTATCCCTTGGACCTTCTTATTGACGATGAAACACAGAAATTGCATCGGAATTAAATACAAAAGCACAATGCCGACGTAAGTACAAGAGGACTGACTCTTCTTACTGTCTATGTTTTGAACCATTCCATTGACACTAGTTATAGATTCCGATGCTTCACTCCAGGTTTACTGTTTCCCTTGGACCTTGTTATTGACGATGAAACACAGAAATTGCAACGGAATTAAATAGAAAAGGCTCAATGCCGACTTAAGTACAAGAAGACTGACTCTTCTTACTGATTATGATTTGAACCAATCCTGTGACACTAGTTATAGATTCCGATGCTACACTCCAGGTTTACTGTATCCCTTGGACCTTCTTTTTGACGATGAAACACAGAAATTGCTTCGGAATTAAATACAAAAGCACAATACCGACTTAAGTACAAGAAGACTGACTCTTCTTACTGTCTATGTTTTGAACCATTATTGTGACACTAGTTATAGATTCCGATGCTTCACTTGAGGTTTACTGTATCCCTTGGACCTTCTTATTGACGATGAAACACAGAAATTGCATCGGAATCAAATACAAAAGGCACAATGCCGACTTAAGTTCATGATGAACGACTCTTCCTACTGACTATGTTTTGAACCATTCCTGTGACACTAGTTATAGATACCGACGCTTCACTTCAGGTTTACTGTATCCCTTGGACCTTCTTATTAACAATGAAAGACAGAAATTGCTTCGGAATTAAATACAAAAGGCAAAATGCCGACTTAAGTACCAGAAGACTGACTCTTCTTACTGTCTATGATTTGAACCATTCCTGTGACACTAGTTATAGAGTCCGATGCTACACACCAGGTTTACTGAATCCCTTGGACCTTCTTATTGACGATGAAACACAGAAATTGCATCGGAATTAAATACAAAAGGCACTATACCGACTTAAGTACATGAAGACCGACTTTTTCTACTGACTATGTTTTGAACCATTCCTGTGACACTAGTTATAGATTCCGTTGCCTCGCTTCAGGTTTACTGTATCCCTTGGACCTTCGTATTGACGATGAAACACAGAAATTGCATCGGAATTAAATACAAAAGGCACAATGCCGAATTAAGTACAAGAAGACTGACTCTTCTTACTGTCTATGTTTTGAACCATTCCTGTGACACTAGTTATATATTCCGATGCATCACTCCAGGTTTACTGTATCCCTTGGACCTTCTTATTGACGAAGAAACACACAAACTGCATCGGCATTAAATACAAAAGGCACAATGCTGACTTAAGTACAAGAAGACTGACTCTTGTTACAGCCTATGTTTTGAACCATTCCTGTGACACTAGCTATAGATTCCGATGCTTCACTTCAGGTTTAGTGTATCCCTCTGACTTTCTTATTGACGATGAAACACAGAAATGGCTTCGGAATTAAATACAAAAGGCACAATGCCGATTTAAGTACAAGAAGACTGACTCTTCTTACTGTCTATGTTTTGAACCATTCCTGTGACACTAGTTATAGATTCCGATGCTTCACTGGAGGTTTACTGTATCCCTTGGACCTTCTTATTGACAATGAAACACAGAAATTGCATCGGAATTAAATACAAAAAGCACAACGCCGACTTAAGTACATGATGACCGACTCTTCCTACTGACTATGTTTTGAACCATTCCTGTGACACTAGTTATAGATACCGATGCTTCACTTGAGGTTTACTGTATCCCTTGGACCTTCTTATTCACGATGAAACACAGAAATTGTATCGGTATTAAATACAAAAATCACAATGCCGACTTAAGTACATGAAGTCTGACTCTTCTTACTGACTATGTTTTGAACCATTCCTGTGACACTAGCTATAGATTCCGATGCTTCACTTCAGGTTTAGTGTATCCCTCTGACTTTCTTATTGACGATGAAACACAGAAATAGCTTCGGAATTAAGTAGAAAAGGCACAATGCCGACTTAAGTACATGATGACCGACTCTTCCTACAGACTATGTTTTGAAACATTCCTGTGACACTAGACACTGATACCGATGCTTCACTTGAGGTTTACTGTATCCCTTGGACCTTCTTATTGACGATGAAACACAGAAATTGTATCGGTATTAAATACAAAAAGCACAATGCCGACTTAAGTACATGAAGACCGACTCTTAATACTGACTATGTTTTTAATCATTCCTGTGACACTAGTTATAGATTCCGATGTTTCACTTGAGGTTAACTGTATCCCTTGGACCTTCTTATTGACGATGAAACACAGAAATTGCCTCGGAATTAAATACAAAGGGCACAATGCCGACTTAAGTACAAGAAGACTGACTCTTCTTACTGTCTATGTTTTGAACCATTCCTGTGACACTAGTTATAGATTCCGATGCTTCACTTCAGGTTTACTGCACACCTTGGACCTTCGTATTGACGATGAAACATAGAAATTGCATCGGAATTAAATACAAAAGGCAAAATGCGGACTTAAGTACAAGAAGACTGACTCTTCTTACTGTCTATGTTTTGAACCATTCCTGTGACACTAGTTACAGATTCCGATGCTACACTCCAGGTTAACTGTATCCCTTGCACCTTCTTATTGACGATGAAGCACAGAAATTGCATCGGAATTAAATACAAAAGGCACAATGCCGACTTAAGGACAAGAAGACTGACTCTTCCTACTGACTTTGTTTTGAACCATTTGTGTGACACTAGTTATAGATTCCGATGCTTCACTCCAGGTTTACTGTATTCCTTGGACCTTTTTATTGACGATGAAACACAGAAATTGCATCGCAATGAAATACAAAAGGAACAATGCCGACTTAAGTACAAGAAGACTGACTCTTCTTACTGTCTATGTTTTGAACCATTCCTGTGACACTAGTTATAGATTCCGATGCTTCACTCGATTTTTACTGTATCCCTTGGACCTTCTTATTGACGATGAAACACAGAAAATGCATCGGAATTAAATACAAAAGGCACAATGCCGATTTAAGTGCAAGTGGACTGACTCTTCTTACTGTCTATGTTTTGAACCATTCCTGTGACACTAGTTATAGATTCCGATGCTTCACTTGAGGTTTACTGTATCCCTTGGACCTTCTTATTGACGATGAAACACAGAAATTGTATCGGTATTAAATACAAAAGGCACAATGCCGACTTAAGTACATGAAGACCGACTCTTCCTACTGACTACGTTCCGAACCATTCCTGTGACATAGTTAAAGATTCCGATGCTTCACTTGAGGCTTACTGTATCCCTTGGAGCTTCTTGTTGACGATGAAACACACAAATTGCATCGGAATTAAATACAAAAGGCACAATGCCGACGTCAGTACAAGAGGACTGACTCTTCTTACTGTCTATGTTTTGAACCATGCCATTGACACTAGTTATAGATTCCGATGCTTCACACCAGGTTTGCTGTATCCCTTGGATCTTCTTATTGACGATGAAACACAGATATTGCATCGGAATTAAGTAGAAAATGCACAATGCCGACTTAAGTACATGATGACCGACTCTTCCTACAGACTATGTTTTGAACCATTCCTGTGACACTAGTTATTGATACCGATGCTTCACTTGAGGTTTACTGTATCCCTTGGACCTTCTTATTGACGGTGAAACACAGAAATTGTATCGGTATTAAATACAAAAGGCACAATGCCGACTTAAGTACATGAAGACCGACTCTTCCTACTGACTATGTTCCGAACCATTCCTGTGACATAGTTATAGATTCCGATGCTTCACTTGAGGCTTACTGTATCCCTTGGAGCTTCTTGTTGACGATGAAACACACAAATTGCATCGGAATTAAATACAAAAGGCACAATGCCGACGTCAGTACAAGAGGACTGACTCTTCTTACTGTCTATGTTTTGAACCATGCCATTGACACTAGTTATAGATTCCGATGCTTCACACCAGGTTTACTGTCTCCCTTGGACCTTGTCATTGACGATGAAACACAGAAATTGCATCGGAATTATATAGGAAAGGCTCAATGCCGTCTTAAGTACAAGAAGACTGACTCTTCTTACTGACTATGTTTTGAACCATTCCTGTGACACTAGTTATAGATTCCGATGCTTCACTTGAGGTTTACTGTATCCCTTGGACCTTCTTATTGACGATGAAACACAGAAATTGTATCGGTATTAAATACAAAAGGCACAATGCCGACATAAGTACATGAAGTCTGACTCTTCCTACTGACTATGTTTTAACCATTCCTGTGACACTAGTTATAGATTCCGATGTTTCACTAGAGGTTAATTGTATACCTTGGACCTTCTTATTAACGATGAAACACAGAAATTGCATCGGAATTAAATACAAAAGGCACAATGCCGACTTAACTTCAAGAAGACTGACTCTTCTTACTGTCTATGTTTTGAACCATTCCTGTGACACTAGTTATAGATTCCGATGCTGCACTCCAGGTTTACTGTTTCCCTTGGACCTTGTTATTGACGATGAATAACAGAAATTGCATCGGAATTAAATAGAAAAGGCTCAATGCCGACTTAAGTAGAAGAAGACTGACTCTTCTTACTGACTATGTTTTGAACCATTCCTGTGACACTAGTTATAGATTCCGATGTTTCACTTGAGGTTAACTGTATACCTTGGACCTTCTTATTAACGATGAAACACAGAAATTGCATCGGAATTAAATACAAAAGGCACAATGCCGACTTAAGTACAAGAAGACTGACTCTTCTTACTGACTATGTTTTGAACCATTCCTGTGACACTAGTTATAGATTCCGATGCTTCGCTCCAGGTTTACTATATCCCTTGGACCTTCTTATTGACAATGAAACACAGAAATTGCATCGGAATTAAATACAAAAAGCACAATGCCGACTTAAGAACAAGAAGACTGACTCTTCTTTCTGACTATGTTTTGAACCATTCCATTGACACTAGTTATAGATTCCGATGCTGCACTCCAGGTTTACTGTTTCCCTTGGACCTTGTTATTGACGATGAAACACATAAATTGCATCGGAATTAAATAGAAAAAGCTCAATGCCGACTTAAGTAGAAGAAGACTGACTCTTCCTACTGACTATGTTTTGAACCATTCCTGTGACACTAGTTATAGATTCCGATGCTTCACTTCAGGTTTACTGTATCCCTTGGACCTTCTTATTGACGATGAAACACAGAATTTGCTTCGGAATTAAATACAAAAGGCAAAATGCCGACTGAAGTACCAGAAGACTGACTCTTCTTACTGTCTATGATTTGAACCATTCCTGTGACACTAGTTATAGATTCCGATGCTACACTCCAGGTTTACTGTATCCCTTGGACCTTCTTATTGACGATGAAACACAGAAATTGCATCGGAATTAAATACAAATGGCACAATTCCGACTTAAGTACATGAAGACCGACTTTTTCTACTGACTATGTTTTGAACCATTCCTGTGACACTAGTTATAGATTCCGTTGCCTCGCTTCAGGTTTACTGTATCCCTTGGACCTTCTTATTGACGATGAAACACAGAAATTGCATCGGTATTAAATACAAAAGGCACATGTCGACTTAAGTACAAGAAGACTGACTCTTCTTACTGTCTATGTTTTGAACCATTCCTGTGACACTAGTTATATATTCCGATGCATCACTCCAGGTTTACTGTATCCCTTGGACCTTCTTATTGACGAAGAAACACACAAACTGCATCGGCATTAAATACAAAAGGCACATGCCGACTTAAGTACAAGAAGACTGACTCTTGTTACTGCCTATGTTTAGAACCATTCCTGTGACACTAGCTATAGATTCCGATGCTTCACTTCAGGTTTAGTGTATCCCTCTGACTTTCTTATTGACGATGAAACACAGAAATGGCTTCGGAAATAAATACAAAAGGCACAATGCCGATTTAAGTACAAGAAGACTGACTCTTCTTACTGTCTATGTTTTGAACCATTCCTGTGACACTAGTTATAGATTCCGATGCTACACTCCAGGTTTACTGTATCCCTTGGACCTTCTTATTGACGATGAAACACAGAAATTACATCGGAATCAAATACAAAAGGCACAATGCCGACTTAAGTTCATGATGACCGACTCTTCCTACTGACTATGTTTTGAACAATTCCTGTGACACTAGTTATAGATACCGATGCTTCACTTGAGGTTTACTGTATCCCTTGGACCTTCTTATTGACGATGAAACACAGAAATTTTATCGGTATTAAATACAAAAGGCACAATGCCGACTTAAGTACATGAAGTCTGACTCTTCCTACTGACTATGTTTTTAACCATTCCTGTGACACTAGTTATAGATTCCGATGTTTCACTTGAGGTTAACTGTATACCTTGGACCTTCTTATTAACGATGAAACACAGAAATTGCATCGGAATTAAATACAAAAGGCACAATGCCGACTTAAGTACAAGAAGTCTGACTCTTCTTACTGACTATGTTTTGAACCATTCCTGTGACACTAGTTATAGATTCCGATGCTTCGCTCCAGGTTTACTATATCCCTTGGACCTTCTTATTGACAATGAAACACAGAAATTGCATCGGAATTAAATACAAAGAGCACAATGCCGACTTAAGAACAAGAAGACTGACTCTTCCTTCTGACTATGTTTTGAACCATTCCATTGACACTAGTTATAGATTCCGATGCTGCACTCCAGGTTTACTGTTTCCCTTGGACCTTGTTATTGACGATGAATAACAGAAATTGCATCGGAATTAAATAGAAAAGGCTCAATGCCGACTTAAGTAGAAGAAGACTGACTCTTCTTACTGACTATGTTTTGAACCATTCCTGTGACACTAGTTATAGATTCCGATGCTTCACTTCAGGTTTACTGTATCCCTTGGACCTTCTTATTGACGACGAAACACAGAAATTGCTTCGGAATTAAATACAAAAGGCAAATTGCCAACTTATGTACCAGAAGACTGACTCTTCTTACTGTCTATGATTTGAACCATTCCTGTGACACTAGTTATAGATTCCGATGCATCACTCCAGGTTTACTGTATCCCTTGGACCTTCTTATTGACGAAGAAACACACAAACTGCATAGGCATTAAATACAAAAGCACAATGTCGACTTAAGTACATGAAGACCGACTCTTCCTACTGACTATGCTTTGAACCATTCCTGTGACACTAGTTATTGATACCGATGCTTCACTTGAGGTTTACTGTATCCCTTGGACCTTCTTATTGACGATGAAACACAGAAATTGCCTCGGAATTAAATACAAAAGGCACAATGCCGACTTACGTACAAGAAGACTGACTCTTCTTACTGTCTATGTTTTGAACCATTCCTGTGACACTAGTTATAGATTCCGATGCTTCACTTCAGGTTTACTGCACCCCTTGGACCTTCGTATTGACAATGAAACATTGAAATTGCATCGGAATTAAATACAAAAGGCAAAATGCGGACTTAAGTACAAGAAGACTGACTCTTCTTACTGTCTATGTTTTGAACCATTCCTGTGACACTAGTTACAGATTCCGATGCTACACTCCAGGTTAACTGTATCCCTTGCACCGTCTTATTGACGATGAAACACAGAAATTGCATCGGAATTAAATACAAAAGTCACAATGCCGACTTAA
Organism: Schistocerca serialis cubense; assembly: GCF_023864345.2. Taxonomy (NCBI): domain Eukaryota; kingdom Metazoa; phylum Arthropoda; class Insecta; order Orthoptera; family Acrididae; genus Schistocerca; species Schistocerca serialis. The sequence continues at coordinate 182,330,562 of NC_064649.1, read as the reverse complement.
GGAAAAGAAGACTGACTCTTCCTACTGACTTTGTTTTGAACCATTAGTGTGACACTAGTTATAGATTCCGTTGCTTCACTTCAGGTTTACTGTATTCGTTGGACCTTTCTATTGACGATGAAACACAGAAATTGCATCGGAATGAAATACAAAAGGCACAATGCCGACTTAAGTACAAGAAGACTGACTCTTCCTACTGTCTATGTTTTGAACCACTCCTGTGACACTAGTTACAGATTCCGACGCTTCACTTCAGGTTTACTGTATCCCTTGGACCTTCTTATTGACGATGAAACACAGAAATTGCTTCGGAATTAAATACAAAGGCACAATACCGACTTAAGTACAAGAAGACCGACTCTTGTTACTGCCTATGTTTTGAACCATTCCTGTGACACTAGCTATAGATTCCGATGCTTCACTTCAGGTTTACTGTATCCCTCTGACTTTCTTATTGACGATGACACACAGAAATGGCTTCGGAATTAAATACAAAAGGCACAATGCCGATTTAAGTACAAGAAGACTGACTCTTCTTACTGTCTATGTTTTGAACCATTCCTGTGACTCTAGTTATAGATTCCGATGCTTCACTTGAGGTTTACTGTATCCCTTGGACCTTCTTATTGACAATGAAACACAGAAATTGCTTCGGAATCAAATACAAAAGGCACAATGCCGACTTAAGTACATGAAGTCTGACTCTTCCTACCGACTATGTTTTGAACCATTCCTGTGACACTAGTTATAGATTCCGATGCTTCACATGAGGCTTACTGTATCCCTTGGAACTTCTTGTTGACGATGAAACACACAAATTGCATCGGAATTAAATACAAAAGGCAAAATGCGGATTTAAGTACAAGAAGACTGACTCTTCTTACTGTCTATGTATTGAACCATTCCTGTGACACTAGTTACAGATTCCGATGCTACACTCCAGGTTAACTGTATCCCTAGCACCTTCTTGTTGACGATGAAACACAGAAATTGCATCGGAATTAAATACAAAAGGCACAATGCCGACATCAGGACAAGAAGACTGACTCTTCCTACTGACTTTGTTTTGAACCATTAGTGTGACACTAGTTATAGATTCCGATGCTTCACTTCAGGTTTACTGTATTCCTTGGACCTTTTTATTGACGATGAAACACAGAAATTGCATCGGAATGAAATACAAAAGGCACAATGCCGACTTAAGTACAAGAAGACTGACTCTTCTTACTGTCTATGATTTGAACCATTCCTGTGACACTAGTTATAGATTCCGATGCTTCACTTGAGGTTTGCTGTATCCCTTGGACCTTCTTATTGACGATGAAACACAGATATTGCATCGGAATTAAGTAGAAAAGGCACAATTCCGACTTAAGTACATGATGACCGACTCTTCCTACAGACTATGTTTTGAACCATTCCTGTGACACTAGTTATTGATACCGATGCTTCACTTGAGGTTTACTGTATCCCTTGGACCTTCTTATTGACGATGAAACACAGAAATTGTATCGGTATTAAATACAAAAGGCACAATGCCGACTTAAGTACATGAAGACCGGCTCTTCCTACTGACTACTTTTTGAACCATTCCTGTGACACTAGTTATAGATTCCGATGTTTCACTTGAGGTTAACTGTATCCCTTGGACCTTCTTATTGACGATGAAACACAGAAATTGCCTCGGAATTAAATACAAAAGGCACAATGCCGACTTACGTACAAGAAGACTGACTCTTCTTACTGTCTATGTTTTGAACCATTCCTGTGACACTAGTTATAGATTCCGATGCTTCACTTCAGGTTTACTGCACCCCTTGGACCTTCGTATTGACAATGAAACATAGAAATTGCATCGGAATTAAATACAAAAGGCAAAATGCGGACTTAAGTACAAGAAGACTGACTCTTCTTACTGTCTATGTTTTGAACCATTCCTGTGACACTAGTTACAGATTCCGATGCTACACTCCAGGTTAACTGTATCCCTTGCACCTTCTTATTGACGATGAAACACAGAAATTGCATCGGAATTAAATACAAAAGGCACAATGCCAACTTAAGGAAAAGAAGACTGACTCTTCCTACTGACTTTGTTTTGAACCATTAGTGTGACACTAGTTATAGATTCCGATGCTTCACTTCAGGTTTACTGTATTCCTTGGACCTTTTTATTGACGATGAAACACAGAAATTGCATCGGAATGAAATACAAAAGGCACAATGCCGACTTAAGTACAAGAAGACTGACTCTTCCTACTTTCTATGTTTTGAACCATTCCTGTGACACTAGTTATAGATTCCGACGCTTCACTGCAGGTTTACTGGATCCCTTGGACCTTCTTATTGACGATGAAACACAGAAATTGCATCGGAATTAAATACAAAAGGCACAATGCCGACATAAGTACATGAAGACCGACTCTTCCTACTGACTATGTTTTGAACCATTCCTGTGACACTAGTTATAGATTCCGATGCTTCACATGAGGCTTACTGTATCCCTTGGAACTTCTTGTTGACGATGAAACACACGAATTGCATCGGAATTAAATACAAAAGGCACAATGCCGACTTAAGTACAAGAAGACTGACTCTTCTTACTGTCTATGTTTTGAACCATTCCTGTGACACCACTTATAGATTCCGATGCTTCACTCCAGGTTTACTGTATCCCTGGGACCTTCTTATTGACGAAGAAACACAGAAATTGCATCGGAATTAAATACAAAAGCACAATGCCGACGTAAGTACAAGAGGACTGACTCTTCTTACTGTCTATGTTTTGAACCATTCAATTGACACTAGTTATAGATTCCGATGCTTCACTCCAGGTTTACTGTTTCCCTTGGACCTTGTTATTGACGATGAAACACAGAAATAGCATCGGAATTAAATAGAAAAGGCTCAATGCCGACTTAAGTACAAGAAGACTGACTCTTGTTACTGATTATGTTTTGAACCATTCCTGTGACACTAGTTATAGATTCCAATGCTTCACTTCAGGTTTACTGTATCCCTTGGACCTTCTTATTGATGATGAAACACAGAAATTGCTTCGGAATTAAATACAAAGGCAAAATGCCGACTTAAGTACCAGAAGACTGACTCTTCTTACTGATTATGATTTGAACCATTCCTGTGACACTAGTTATAGATTCCGCAGCTACACTCCAGGTTTACTGTATCCCTTGGACCTTCGTATTGACGATGAAACACAGAAATTGCTTCGGAATTAAATACAAAATGCACAATACCGATTTAAGGACAAGAATACTGACTCTTCCTACTGTCTATGTTTTGAACCATTCCTGTGACACTCGTTATAGATTCCGATGCCTCGCTTCAGGTTTACTGTATCCCTTGGACCTTCTTATTGACGATGAAACACAGAAATTGCATCGCAATTAAATACAAAATGCACAATGCCGCCTTAAGTACAAGAAGACTGACTCTTCTTACTGTCTATGTTTTGAACCATTCCTGTGACACTAGTTATAGATTCCGATGCATCACTCCAGGTTTACTGTATCCCTTGGACCTTCTTATTGACGAAGAAACACACAAATTGCATCGGTATTAAAAACAAAAGGCACAATGCCGACTTAAGTACAAGAAGACTGACTCTTGTTACTGCCTATGTTTTGAACCATTCCTGTGACACTAGCTATAGATTCCGATGCTTCACTTCAGGTTTAGTGTATCCCTCTGACTTTCTTATTGACGATGACACACAGAAATGGCTTCGAAGTTAAATATAAAAGGCACAATGCCGATTTAAGTACAAGAAGACTGACTCTTCTTACTGTCTATGTTTTGAACCATTCCTGTGACTCTAGTTATAGATTCCGATGCTTCACTTGAGGTTTACTGTATCCCTTGGGCCTTCTTATTGACAATGAAACACAGAAATTGCTTCGGAATCAAATACAAAAGGCACAATGCCGACTTAAGTACATGACGACCGACTCTTCCTACTGACTATGTTTTGAACCATTCCTGTGCCCCCAGTTATAGATACCGATGCTTCACTTGAGGTTTACTGTATCCCTTGGACCTTCTTATTGACGATGAAACACAGAAATTGTATCGGTATTAAATACAAAAGGCACAATGCCGACTTAAGTACATGAAGTCTGACTCTTCCTACTGACTATGTTTTTAACCATTCCTGTGACACTAGTTATAGATTCCGATGCTTCACTTCAGGTTTACTGTATCCCTTGGACCTTCTTATTGACGATGAAACACAGAAATTGATTCGGAATTAAATACAAAAGGCAAAATGCCGACTTAAGTACCAGAAGACTGACTCTTCTTACTGTCTATGATTTGAACCATTCCTGTGACACTAGTTATAGATTCCGATGCTACACTCCAGGTTTACTGTATCCCTTGGACCTTCTTATTGACGATGAAACACAGAAATTGCATCGGAATTAAATACAAAAGGCACAATGCCGACTTAAGTACATGAAGACCGACTTTTTCTACTGACTATGTTTTGAACCATTCCTGTGACACTAGTTATAGATTCCGTTGCCTCGCTTCAGGTTTACTGTATCCCTTGGACCTTCTTATTGACGATGAAACACAGAAATTGCATCGGAATTAAATACAAAAGGCACAATGCCGAATTAAGTACAAGAAGACTGACTCTTCTTACTGTCTATGTTTTGAACCATTCCTGTGACACTAGTTATATATTCCGATGCTTCACTCCAGGTTTACTGTATCCCTTGGACCTTCTTATTGACGAAGAAACACACAAACTGCATCGGTATTAAATACAAAAGGCACAATGCCGACTTACGTACATGAAGACCGACTCTTCCTACTGACTATGTTTTGAACCATTCCTGTGACACTAGTTATAGATTCCGATGTTTCACTTGAGGTTAATTGTATCCCTTGGACCTTCTTATTGACGATGAAACACAGAAATTGCCTCGGAATTAAATACAAAAGGCACAATGCCGACTTAAGTACAAGATGACTGACTCTTCTTACTGTCTATGTTTTGAACCATTCCTGTGACACTAGTTATAGATTCCGATGCTTCACTTCAGGTTTACTGCACCCCTTGGACCTTCGTATTGACGATGAAACATAGAAATTGCATCGGAATTAAATACAAAAGGCAAAATGCGGACTTAAGTACAAGAAGACTGACTCTTCTTACTGTCTATGTTTTGAACCATTCCTGTGACACTAGTTACAGATTCCGATGCTACACTCCAGGTTAACTGTATCCCTTGCACCTTCTTATTGACGATGAAACACAGAAATTGCATCGGAATTAAATACAAAAGGCACAATGCCGACTTAAGGACAAGAAGACTGACTCTTCCTACTGACTTTGTTTTGAACCATTAGTGTGACACTAGTTATAGATTCCGATGCTTCACTTCACTTTTACTGTATTCCTTGGACCTTTTTATTGACGATGAAACACAGAAATTGCATCGGAATGAAATACAAAAGGCACAATGCCGACTTAAGTACAAGAAGACTGACTCTTCTTACTGTCTATGTTTTGAACCATTCCTGTGACACTAGTTATAGATTCCGATGCTTCACTCGATTTTTACTGTATCCCTTGGACCTTCTTATTGACAATGAAACACAGAAATTGCATCGGAATTAAATACAAAAGGCACAATGCCGATTTAAGTACAAGAGGACTGACTCTTCATACTGTCTATGTTTTGAACCATTCCTGTGACACTAGTTATAGATTCCGATGCTTCACTTGAGGTTTGCTGTATCCCTTGGACCTTCTTATTGACGATGAAACACAGATATTGCATCGGAATTAAGTAGAAAAGGCACAATTCCGACTTAAGTACATGATGACCGACTCTTCCTACAGACTATGTTTTGAGCCATTCCTGTGACACTAGTTATTGATACCGATGCTTCACTTGAGGTTTACTGTATCCCTTGGACCTTCTTATTGATGATGAAACTCAGAAATTGTATCGGTATTAAATACAAAAGGCACAATGCCGACTTACGTACAAGAAGACTGACTCTTCTTACTGTCTATGTTTTGAACCATTCCTGTGACACTAGTTATAGATTCCGATGCTTCACTTCAGGTTTACTGCACCCCTTGGACCTTCGTATTGACGATGAAACATAGAAATTGCATCGGAATTAAATACAAAAGGCAAAATGCGGACGTAAGTACAAGAAGACTGACTCTTCTTACTGTCTATGTTTTGAACCATTCCTGTGACACTAGTTACAGATTCCGATTCTACACTCCAGGTTAACTGTATCCCTTGCACCTTCTTATTGACGATGAAACACAGAAATTGCATCGGAATTAAATACAAAAGGCACAATGCCGACATAAGGACAAGAAGACTGACTCTTCCTACTGACTTTGTTTTGAACCATTAGTGTGACACTAGTTATAGATTCCGATGCTTCACTTCAGGTTTACTGTATTCCTTGGACCTTTTTATTGACGATGAAACACAGAAGTTGCATCGGAATGAAATACAAAAGGCACAATGCCGACTTAAGTACAAGAAGACTGACTCTTCCTACTGTCTATGTTTTGAACCATTCCTGTGACACTAGCTATAGATTCCGATGCTTCACTTCAGGTTTAGTGTATCCCTCTGACTTTCTTATTGACGATGACACACAGAAATGGCTTCGGAATTAAATACAAAAGGCACAATGCCGATTTAAGTACAAGAAGACTGACTCTTCTTACTGTCTATGCTTTTGAACCATTCCTATGACTCTAGTTATAGATTCCGATGCTTCACTTGAGGTTTACTGTATCCCTTGGACCTTCTTATTGACGATGAAACACAGAAATTGCTTCGGAATCAAATACAAAAGGCACAATGCCGACTTAAGTACATGATGACCGACTCTTCCTACTGACTATGTTTTGAACCATTCCTGTGCCCCCAGTTATAGATACCGATGCTTCACTTGAGGTTTACTGTATCCCTTGGACCTTCTTATTGACGATGAAACACAGAAATTGTATCGGTATTAAATACAAAAGGCACAATGCCGACTTAAGTACATGAAGTCTGACTCTTCCCACTGACCATGTTTTTAACCAATCCTGTGACACTAGTTATAGATTCCGATGTTTCACTTGAGGTTAACTGTATACCTTGGACCTTCTTATTGACGATGAAACACAGAAATTGCATCGGAATTAAATACAAAAGGCACAATGCCGACTTAAGTACATGAAGACCGACTTTTTCTACTGACTATGTTTTGAACCATTCCTGTGACACTAGTTATAGATTCCGTTGCCTCGCTTCAGGTTTACTGTATCCCTTGGACCTTCTTATTGACGATGAAACACAGAAATTGCATCGGAATTAAATACAAAAGGCACAATGCCGAATTAAGTACAAGAAGACTGACTCTTCTTACTGTCTATGTTTTGAACCATTCCTGTGACACTAGTTATATATTCCGATGCATCACTCCAGGTTTACTGTATCCCTTGGACCTTCTTATTGACGAAGAAACACACAAACTGCATCGGCATTAAATACAAAAGGCACAATGCCGACTTAAGTACAAGAAGACTGACTCTTGTTACAGCCTATGTTTTGAACCATTCCTGTGACACTAGCTATAGATTCCGTTGATTCACTTCAGGTTTAGTGTATCCCTCTGACTTTCTTATTGACGATGAAACACAGAAATGGCTTCGGAATTAAATACAAAAGGCACAATGCCGATTTAAGTACAAGAAGACTGACTCTTCTTACTGTCTATGTTTTGAACCATTCCTGTGACACTAGTTATAGATTCTGATGCTTCACTTGAGGTTTACTGTATCCCTTGGACCTTCTTATTGATGATGAAACACAGAAATTGCATCGGAATCAAATACAAAAGGCACAATGCCGACTTAAGTACATGATGACCGACTCTTCCTACTGACTATGTTTTGAACCATTCCTGTGACACTAGTTATAGATAGCGATGCTTCACTTGAGGTTTACTGTATCCCTTGGACCTTCTTATTGACGATGAAACACAGAAATTGTATCGGTATTAAATACAAAAGGAACAATGCCGACTTAAGTACATGATGTCTGACTCTTCTTACTGACTATGTTTTGAACCATTCCTGTGACACTAGCTATAGATTCCGATGCTACACTTACGGGTTTAGTGTATCCCTCTGACTTTCTTATTGACGATGAAACACAGAAATGGCTTCGGAATTAAATACAAAAGGCACAATGCCGACTTAAGTACAAGAAGACTGACTCTTCTTACTGTCTATGTTTTGAACCATTCCTGTGACACTAGTTATAGATTCCGATGCTTCACTTGATTTTTACTGTATCCCTTGGACCTTCTTATTGACGATGAAACACAGATATTGCATCGGAATTAAATACAAAAGGCACAATGCCGATTTAAGTACAAGAGGACTGACTCTTCTTACATCTACATCTACATCTACATCTATACTCCGCGAGCCACCTTACGGTGTGTGGCGGAGGGTACTTATTGTACCACTATCTGATCCCCCCTTCCCTGTTCCATTCACGAATTGTGCGTGGGAAGAACGACTGCTTGTAAGTCTCCGTATTTGCTCTAATTTCTCGGATCTTTTCGTTGTGATCATTACGCGAGATATATGTGGGCGGTAGTAATATGTTGCCCATCTCTTCCCGGAATGTGCTCTCTCGTAATTTCGATAATAAACCTCTCCGTATTGCGTAACGCCTTTCTTGAAGTGTCCGCCACTGGAGCTTGTTCAGCATCTCCGTAACGCTCTCGCGCTGACTAAATGTCCCCATGACGAATCGCGCTGCTTTTCGCTGGATCATGTCTATCTCTTCTATTAATCCAACCTGGTAAGGGTCCCATACTGATGAGCAATACTCAAGAATCGGACGAACAAGCGTTTTGTAAGCTACTTCTTTCGTCGATGAGTCACATTTTCTTAGAATTCTTCCTATGAATCTCATCCTGGCGCCTGCTTTTCCCACTATTTGTTTTATGTGATCATTCCACTTCAGATCGCTCCGGATAGTAACTCCTAAGTATTTTACGGTCGTTACCGCTTCCAATGATTTACCACCTATGGCATAATCGTACTGGAATGGATTTCTGAACCTATGTATGCGCATTATATTACATTTATCTACGTTTAGGGAAAGCTGCCAGCTGTCGCGCCATGCATTAATCCTCTGCAGGTCCTCCTGGAGTACGTACGAGTCTTCTGATGTTGCTACTTTCTTGTAGACAACCGTGTCATCTGCAAATAGCCTCACGGAGCTACCGATGTTGTCAACTAAGTCATTTATGTATATTGTAAACAGTAAAGGTCCTATCACGCTTCCCTGTGGTACTCCCGAAATTACCTCTACATCTGCAGATTTTGAACCGTTAAGAATGACATGTTGTTTTCTTTCTTCTAGGAAATCCTGAATCCAATCACAAACCTGGTCCGATATTCCGTAAGCTCGTATTTTTTTCACTAAACGTAAGTGCGGAACCGTATCAAATGCCTTCCTGAAGTCCAGAAATTGAAAAGGCTCAATGCCGACTTAAGTACAAGAAGACTGACTCTTCTTACTGTCTATGTTTTGAACCATTCCTGTGACACTAGTTATAGATTCCGATGCTTCACTTGAGATTTGCTGTATCCCTTGGACCTTCTTATTGACGATGAAACACAGATACTGCATCGGAATTAAGTAGAAAAGGCACAATGCCGACTTAAGTACATGATGACCGACTCTTCCTACAGACTGTTTTGAAACATTCCTGTGACACTAGTTATTGATACCGATGCTTCACTTGAGGTTTACTGTATCCCTTGGACCTTCTTATAGACGATGAAACACAGAAATTGTATCGGTATTAAATACAAAAGGCACAATGCCGACTTAAGTACATGAAGACCGACTCTTCCTACTGACTATGTTTTGAACCATTCCTGTGACACTAGTTATAGATTCCGATGTTTCACTTGAGGTTAACTGTATCCCTTGGACCTTCTTATTGACGATGAAACACAGAAATTGCCTCGGAATTAAATACAAAAGGCTAAATGCCGACTTCAGTACAAGAAGACTGACTCTTCTTACTGTCTATGTTTTGAACCATTCCTGTGACACTAGTTATAGATTCCGATGCTTCACTTCAGGTTTACTGCACCCCTTGGACCTTCGTATTGACGATGAAACATAGAAGTTGCATCGGAATTAAATACAAAAGGCAAAATGCGGACTTAAGTACAAGAAGACTGACTCTTCTTACTGTCTATGTTTTGAACCATTCCTGTGACACTAGTTACAGATTCCGATGCTACACTCCAGGTTAACTGTACACCTTGCACCATCTTATTGACGATGAAACACAGAAATTGCATCGGAATTAATTACAAAAGGCACAATGCCGACTTAAGAACAAGAAGACTGACTCTTCCTACTGACTTTGTTTTGAACCATTAGTGTGACACTAGTTATAGATTCCGATGCTTCACTTCAGGTTTACTGTATTCCTTGGACATTTTTATTGACGATGAAACACAGAAATTGCATCGGAATGAAATACAAAAGGCACAATGCCGACTTAAGTACAAGAAGATTGACTCTTCCTACTGTCTATGTTTTGAACCATTCCTGTGACACTAGTTATAGATTCCGACGCTTCACGTCAGGTTTACTGGATCCCTTGGACGTTCTTATTGACGATGAAACACAGAAATTGCATCGGAATTGAATACAAAAGGCACAATGCCGACTTAAGTACAAGAAGACTGACTCTTCTTACGGTCTATGTTTTGAACCATTCCTGTGACACCACTTATAGATTCCGATGCTTCACTCCAGGTTTACTGTATCCCTTGGACCTTCCTATTGACGATGAAACACAGAAATTGCATCGGAATTAAATACAAAAGCACAATGCCGACGTCAGTACAAGAGGACTGACTCTTCTTACTGTCTATGTTTTGAACCTTTCCATTGACACTAGTTATAGATTCCGATGCTTCACTCCAGGTTTACTGTTTCCCTTGGACCTTGTTATTGACGATTAAACACAGAAATGGCAACGGAATTAAATAGAAAAGGCTCAATGCCGACTTAAGTACAAGAAGACTGACTCTTCTTACTGATTATGAATTGAACCATTCCTGTGACACTAGTTATAGATTCCGATGCTACATCCCAGGTTTACTGTATCCCTTGGACCTTCTTTTTGACGATGAAACACACAAATTGCTTCGGAATTAAATACAAAAGGCACAATACCGATTTAAGGACAAGAATACTGACTCTTCCTACTGTCTATGTTTTGAACCATTCCTGTGACACTCGTTATAGATTACGATGCCTCGCTTCAGGTTTACTGTATCCCTTGGACCTTCTTATTGACGATGAAACACAGAAATTGCATCGCATTTAAATACAAAAGGCACAATGCCGCCTTAAGTACAAGAAGACTGACTCTTCTTACTGTCTATGTTTTGAACCATTCCTGTGACACTAGTTATAGATTCCGATGCATCACTCCCGGTTTACTGTATCCCTTGGACCTTCTTATTGACGAAGAAACACACAAATTGCATCGGTATTAAAAACAAAAGGCACAATGCCGACTTAAGTACAAGAAGACTGACTCTTGTTACTGCCTATGTTTTGAACCATTCCTGTGACACTAGCTATAGATTCCGATGCTTCACATCAGGTTTAGTGTATCCCTCTGACTTTCTTATTGACGAAGACACACAGAAATGGCTTCGGAATTAAATACAAAAGGCACAATGCCGATTTAAGTACAAGAAGACTGACTCTTCTTACTGTCTATGTTTTGAACCATTCCTGTGACACTAGTTATAGATTCCGATGCTTCACTTCAGGTTTACTGTATCCCTTGGACCTTCTTATTGACGATGAAACACAGAAATTGCTTCAGAATCAAATACAAAAGGCACAATGCCGACTTAAGTACATGATGACCGACTCTTCCTACTGACTATGTTTTGAACCATTCCTGTGCCCCCAGTTATAGATACCGATGCTTCACTTGAGGTTTACTGTATCCCTTGGACCTTCTTATTGACGATGAAACACAGAAATTGTATCGGTATTAAATACAAAAGGCACAATGCCGACTTAAGTACATGAAGTCTGACTCTTCCTACTGACTATGTTTTTAACCATTCCTGTGACACTAGTTATAGATTCCGATGTTTCACTTGAGGTTAACTGTATACCTTGGACATTCTTATTAACGATGAAACACAGAAATTGCATCGGAATTAAATACAAAAGGCACAATGCAGACTTAACTTCAAGAAGACTGACTCTTCTTACTGTCTATGTTTTGAACCATTCCTGTGACACTAGTTATAGATTCCGATGCTTCGCTCCGGGTTTACTATATCCCTTGGACCTTCTTATTGACAATGAAACACAGAAATTGCATCGGAATTAAATATAAAAAGCACAATGCCGACTTAAGAACAAGAAGACTGACTCTTCTTACTGACTATGTTTGAACCATTCCTGTGACACTAGCTATAGATTCCGATGCTTCACTTCAGATTTACTGTATCCCTCTGACCTTCTTGTTGACGATGAATCACAGAGATTGCATCGGAATTAAATACAAAAACACAATGCCGACGTAAGTACAAGAGGACTGACTCTTCTTACTGTCTATGTTTTGAACCATTCCATTGACACTAGTTATAGATTCCGATGCTTCACTCCAGGTTTACTGCTTCCCTTGGACCTTGTTATTAACGATGAAACACAGAAATTGCATCGGAATTAAATAGAAAAGGCTCAATGCCGACTTAAGTACAAGAAGACTGACTCTTCTTACTGACTATGTTTTGAAATATTCCTGTGACACTAGTTATAGATTCCAATGCTTCACTTCAGGTTTACTGTATCCCTTGGACCTTCTTATTGACGATGAAAAACAGAAATTGCTTCGGAATTAAATACAAAAGGCAAAATGCCGACTTAAGTACCAGAAGACTGACTCTTCTTACTGTCTATGATTTGAACCATTCCTGTGACACTAGTTATAGATTGCGATGCTACACTCCAGGTTTACTGTATCCCTTGGACCTTCTTATTGACGATGAAACACAGAAATTGCATCGGAATTAAATACAAAAGGCACAATGCCGAATTAAGTACAAGAAGACTGACTCTTCTTACTGTCTATGTTTTGAACCATTCCTGTGACACTAGTTATATATTCCGATGCATCACTCCAGGTTTACTGTATCCCTAGGACCTTCTTATTGACGAAGAAACACACAAATTGCATCGGTATTAAATACAAAAGGCACAATGCCGACTTAAGTACAAGAAGACTGACTCTTGTTACTGCCTATGTTTTGAACAATTCCTGTGACACTAGCTATGGATTCCGATGCTTCACTTCAGGTTTAGTGAATCCCTCTGACTTTCGTATTGACGATGAAACACAGAAATGGCTTCGGAATTAAATACAAAAGGCACAATGCCGATTTAAGTACAAGAAGACTGACTCTTCTTACTCTCTATGATTTGAACCATTCCTGTGACACTAGTTATAGATTCCGATGCTTCACTTGAGGTTTACTGTATCCCTTGGACCTTCTTATTGACGATGAAACACAGAAATTGCATCGGAATCAAATACAAAAGGCACAAAGCCGACTTAAGTACATGATGACCGACTCTTCCTACTGACTATGTTTTTAACCATTCCTGTGACACTAGTTATTGATTCCGATGTTTCACTTGAGGTTAACTGTATACCCGGGACCTTCTTATTAACGATGAAATACAGAAATTGCATCGGAATTAAATACAAAAGGCACAATGCCGACTTAAGTAAAAGAAGACTGACTCTTCTTACTGTCTATGTTTTGAATAATTCCTGTGACACTAGTTATAGATTCCGATGCTTCGCTCCAGGTTTACTGTATCCCTTGGACCTTCTTATTGACAATGAATCACAGAAATTGCATCGGAATTAAATAGAAAAAGCACAATGCCGACTTAAGTACAAGAAGACTGACTCTTCTTATTGACTATGATTTGAACCATTCCTGTTACACTAGTTATAGATTCCGATGCTTCACTTCAGGTTTACTGCACCCTTTGGACCTTCTTATTGACGATGAAACATAGAAATTGCATCGGAATTAAATACAAAAGGCAAAATGCGGACTTAAGTACACGAAGACTGACTCTTCTTACTCTCTGTGTTTTGAACCATTCCTGTGACTCTAGTTACAGATTCCGATGCTACACTCCAGGTTTACTGTATCCCTTGCACCTTCTTATTGACGATGATACACAGAAATTGCATCGGAATTTAATACAAAAGGCACAATGACGACTTAAGAACAAGAAGACTGACTCTTCCTCCTGACTTTGTTTTAACCATTAGTGTGACACTAGTTATAGATACCGATGCTTCACTTCAGGTTTACTGTAACCCTTGGACCTTCTTATTGACAATGAAACACAGAAATTGCTTCGGGATTAAATACAAAAGGCAAAATGCCGACTTAAGTACCAGAAGACTGACTCTTCTTACTGTCTATGATTTGAACCATTCCTGTGACACTAGTTATAGATTCCGATACTACACTCCAGGTTTACTGTATCTCTTGGACCTTCTTATTGACGATGAAACACAGAAATTGCATCGGAATTAAATACAAAAATCACAATGCCGACTTAAGGACAAGAAGACTGACTCTTCCTACTGACTATGTTTTTAACCATTCCTGTGCCCCCAGTTATAGATACCGATGCTTCACTTGAGGTTTACTGCATCCCTTGGACCTTCTTATTGACGATGAAACACAGAAATTGTATCGGTATTAAATACAAAAGGCACAATGCCGACTAAGTACATGAAGTCTGACTCTTCCTACTGACTATGTTTTTAACCATTCCTGTCACACTAGTTATAGATTCCGATGTTTCACTTGAGGTTAACTGTATACCTTGGACCTTCTTATTAACGATGAAACACAGAAATTGCATCGGAATTAAATACAAAAGGCACAATGCAGACTTAACTTCAAGAAGACTGACTCTTCTTACTGTCTATGTTTTGAACCATTCCTGTGACACTAGTTATAGATTCCGATGCTTCGCTCCGGGTTTACGATATCCCTTGGACCTTCTTATTGACAATGAAACACAGAAATTGCATCGGAATTAAATATAAAAAGCACAATGCCGACTTAAGAACAAGAAGACTGACTCTTCTTACTGACTATGTTTGAACCATTCCTGTGACACTAGCTACAGATTCCGATGCTTCACTTCAGATTTACTGTATCCCTCTGACCTTCTTGTTGACGATGAATCACAGAAATTGCATCGGAATTAAATACAAAAACACAATGCCGACGTAAGTACAAGAGGACTGACTCTTCTTACTGTCTATGTTTTGAACCATTCCATTGACACTAGTTATACATTCCGATGCTTCACTCCAGGTTTACTGCTTCCCTTGGACCTTGTTATTGACGATGAAACACAGAAATTGCATCGGAATTAAATAGAAAAGGCTCAATGCCGACTTAAGTAGAAGAAGACTGACTCTTCTTACTGACTATGCTTTGAAATATTCCTGTGACACTAGTTATAGATTCCGATGCTTCACTTCAGGTTTACTGTATCCCTTGGACCTTCTTATTGACGATGAAAAACAGAAATTGCTTCGGAATTAAATACAAAAGGCAAAATGCCGACTTAAGTACCAGAAGACTGACTCTTCTTACTGTCTATGAATTGAACCATTCCTGTGACACTAGTTATAGATTGCGATGCTACACTCCAGGTTTACTGTATCCCTTGGACCTTCTTATTGACGATGAAACACAGAAATTGAATCGGAATTAAATACAAAAGGCAGAATGCCGACTTAAGTACAAGAAGACTGACTCTTCCTACTGTCTATGTTTTGAACCATTCCTGTGACACTCGTTATAGATTACGATGCTACACTCCAGGTTTACTGTATCCCTTGGACCTTCTTATTGACGATGAAACACAGAAATTGCATCGGAAGTAAATACAAAAGGCACAATGCCGACTTAAGTACATGAAGACCTACTCTTCCTACTGACTATATTTTGAACCATTCCTGTGACACTAGTTATAGATTCCGATGCCTCGCTTCAGGTTTACTGTATCCCTTGGACCTTCTTATTGACGATGAAACACAGAAATTGCATCGGAATTAAATACAAAAGGCACAATGCCGAATTAAGTACAAGAAGACTGACTCTTCTTACTGTCTATGTTTGAACCATTCCTGTGACACTAGTTATATATTCCGATGCATCACTCCAGGTTTACTGTATCCCTTGGACCTTCTTATTGACGAAGAAACACACAAATTGCATCGGTATTAAATACAAAAGGCACAATGACGACTTAAGTACAAGAAGACTGACTCTTGTTACTGCCTATGTTTTAACAATTCCTGTGACACTAGCTATAGATTCCGATGCTTCACTTCAGGTTTAGTGTATCCCTCTGACTTTCGTATTGACGATGAAACACAGAAATGGCTTCGGAATTAAATACAAAAGGCACAATGCCGATTTAAGTACAAGAAGACTGACTCTTCTTACTGTCTATGTTTTGAACCATTCCTGTGACACTAGTTATAGATTCCGATGCTTCACTTGAGGTTTACTGTATCCCTTGGACCTTCTTATTGACGATGAAACACAGAAATTGCATCGGAATCAAATACAAAAGGCACAAAGCCGACGTAAGTACATGATGACCGACTCTTCCTACTGACTATGTTTTTAACCATTCCTGTGACACTAGTTATAGATTCCGATGTTTCACTTGAGGTTAACTGTATACCCGGGACCTTCTTATTAACGATGAAACACAGAAATTGCATCGGAATTAAATACAAAAAGCACAATGCCGACTTAAGTAAAAGAAGACTGACTCTTCTTACTGCCTATGTTTTGATTAATTCCTGTGACACTAGTTATAGATTCCGATGCTTCGCTCCAGGTTTACTGTATCCCTTGGACCTTCTTATTGACAATGAATCACAGAAATTGCATCGGAATTAAATAGAAAAAGCACAATGCCGACTTAAGTACAAGAAGACTGACTCTTCTTATTGACTATGATTTGAACCACTCCTGTGACACTAGTTATAGATTCCGATGCTTCACTTCAGGTTTACTGCACCCCTTGGACCTTCTTACTGACGATGAAACATAGAAATTGCATCGGAATTAAATACAAAAGGCAAAATGCGGACTTAAGTACACGAAGACTGACTCTCCTTACTCTCTGTGTTTTGAACCATTCCTGTGACTCTAGTTACAGATTAAGATGCTACACTCCAGGTTTACTGTATCCCTTGCACCTTCTTATTGACGATGATACACAGAAATTGCATCGGAATTAAATACAAAAGGCACAATGACGACTTAAGAACAAGAAGACTGACTCTTCTCCTGACTTTGTTTTAACCATTAGTGTGACACTAGTTATAGATACCGATGCTTCACTTCAGGTTTACTGTATCCCTTGGACCTTCTTATTGACAATGAAACACAGAAATTGCTTCGGAATTAAATACAAAAGGCACAATGCCGACTTAAGTACAGGAAGACTGACTCTCCCTACTGTCTTAGTTTTGAACCATTCCTGTGACACTAGTTATAGATTCCGATGCTTCTCTTCAGGTTTACTGGATCCCTTGGACCTTCTTACTGACGATGAAACACAGAAATTGCATCGGAATTAAATACAAAAGGCACAATGCCGACATAAGTACATGAAGACCGACTCTTCTTACTGTCTATGATTTGAACCATTCCTGTGACACTAGTTATAGATTCCGATGCTACACTCCAGGTTTACTGTATCCCTTGGACATTCTTATTGACGATGAAACACAGAAACTGCATCGGAATTAAATACAAAAGGCACAATGCCGACTTAAGTACAAGAAGACTGACTATACCGACTGTCTATGTTTTGAACCATTCCTGTGACACTCGTTATAGATTCCGATGTTTCAATTCAGGTTTACTGTATCCCTTGGACTTTCTTATTGACGCTGAAACACAGAAATTGAATCGGAATTAAATACAAAAGGCACAATGCCGACTTAAGTACAAGAAGACTGACTCTTCCTACAGTCTATGTTTTGAAACATTCCAATGACACTAGTTATAGATTCCGATGCTACACTCCAGGTTTACTGTATCCCTTGGACCTTGTTATTGAAGATGAAACACAGAAATTGCAACGGAATTAAATAGAAAAGGCTCAATGCCGACTTAAGTACAAGAAGACTGACTCTTCTTACCGACTATGTTTTGAACCATTCCTGTGACACTAGTTATAGATTCCGATGCTTCACTTCAGGTTTAATGTATCCCTTGGACCATCTTATTGACAATGAAACACAGAAATTGCTTCGGAATTAAATACAAAAGTCAAAATGCCGAATTAAGTACCAGAAGACTGACTCTTCTTACTGTCTATAACTTGAACCATTCCTGTGACACTAGTTATAGATTCCGATGCTACACTCCAGGTTTACTGTATCCCTTGGACCTTCTTATTGACGATGAAACACAGAAATTGCATTGGAATTAAATACAAAAGCCACAATGCCGACTTAAGGACAAGAAGACTGACTCTTCCTACTGTCTATGTTTTGAACCATTCCTGTGACACCCGTTATAGATTCCGATGCTTCACTTCAGGTTTACTGTATCCCTTGGACCTTCTTATTGACGCTGAAACACAGAAATTGAATCGGAATTAAATACAAAAGGCACAATGCCGACCTAAGTACAAGAAGACTGACTCTTCCTACTGTCTATGTTTTGAACCATTCCTGTGACACTCGTTATAGATTACGATGCTTTACTTCAGGTTTACTGTATCCGTTGGACCTTCTTATTGACGATGAAACACAGAAGTTGCATCGGAATTAAATACAAAAGGCACAATGCCGACTTAAGTACATGAAGACCGACTCTTCCTACTGACTATGTTTTTAACCATTCCTGTGACACTAGTTATAGATTCCGATGCATCACTCAGGGTTTACTGTATCCTTTGGACCTTCTTATTGACGAAGAAACACACAAATTGCATCGGTATTAAATACAAAAGACACAATGCCGACTTAAGTACAAGAAGACTGACTCTTGTTACTGCCTATGTTTTGAACCATTCCTGTGACACTAGCTATAGATTCCGATGCTTCACTTCAGGTTTAGTGTATCCCTCTGACTCTCTTATTGACGATCAAACACAGAAATGGCTTCGGAATTAAATACAAAAGCACAATGCCGATTTAAGTACAAGAAGACTGACTCTTCTTACTGTCTATGTTTTGAACCATTCCTGTGACACTAGTTATAGATTCCGATGCTTCACTTGAGGTTTACTGTATCCCTTGGACCTTCTTATTGACAATGAAACACAGAAATTGCATCGGAATCAAATACAAAAGGCACAATGCCGACTTTAGTACATAATGACCGAGTCTTCCTACTGACTATGTTTTGAACCATTCCAGTGACACTAGTTATAGATACCGATGCTTCACTTGAGCTTTACTGTATCCCTTGGACATTCTTATTGACGATGAAACACAGAAATTGTATCGGTATTAAATACAAAAGGCACAATGCCGACTTAAGTACATGAAGTCTGACTCTTCCTACTGACTATGTTTTAACCATTCCTGTGACACTAGTTATAGATTCCGATGTTCACTTGACCTTAACTGTATACCTTGGACCTTCTTATTAACGATGAAACACAGAAATTGCATCGGAATTAAATACAAAAGGCACAATGCCGACTTAAGTACAAGAAGACTGACTCGTCTTACTGTCTATGTTTTGAATAATTCCTGTGACACTAGTTATAGATTCCGATGCTTCGCTCCAGGTTTACTGTATCCCTTGGACCTTCTTATTGACAATGAAACACAGAAATTGCATCGGAATTAAATACAAAAGGCACAATGCCGACTTAAGTACAAGAAGACTGACTCTTCCTACTGTCTATGCTTTGAACCATTCCTGTGACACTCGTTATAGATTACGATGCTTCGCTTCAGGTTTACTGTATCCCTCTGACCTTCTTGTTGACGATGAAACACAGAAATAGCATCGGAATTAAATACAATAGGCACAATGCCGACTTAAGTACAAGACGACTGACTCTTCTTACTGTCTATGTTTTGAACCATTCCATTGACATTAGTTATAGATTCCGATGCTTCACTCCAGGTTTACTGTATCCCTTGGACCTAGTTATTGACGATGAAACACAGAAATTGCATCGGAATTAAATAGAAAAGGCACAATGCCGACTTAAGTACAAGAAGACTGACTCTTCTTCCTGACTTTGTTTTGAACCATTCCTGTGACACTAGTTATAGATTCCGATGCTTCTCTTCAGGTTTACTGCACACCTTGGACCTTCTTATTGACGATGAAACACAGAAATTGCTTCGGAATTAAATACAAAAGGCAAAATGCGGACTTAAGTACACGAAGACTGACTCTTCTTACTGTCTATGTTTTGAACCATTCCTGTGACACTAGTTACAGATTCCGATGCTACACTCCAGGTTTACTGTATCCCTTGCACCTTCTTATTGACGCTGAAACACAGAAATTGAATCGGAATTAAATACAAAAGGCACAATGCCGACTTAAGTACAAGAAGACTGACTCTTCCTACTGTCTATGCTTTGAACCATTCCTGTGACACTCATTATAGATTACGATGCTTCGCTTCAGGTTTACTGTATCCCTTGGACCTTCTTATTGACGATGAAACACAGAAATTGCATTAGAATATAATACAAAAGGCACAATGCCGACTTAAGTACAAGAAGACTGACTCTCCCTACTGTCTATGTTTTGAACCATTCCTGTGACACTAGTTATAGATTCAAATGCTTCACTTCAGGTTTACTGGATCCCTTGGACCTTCTTATTGACGATGAAAGACAGAAATTGCATCCGAATTAAATACAAAAGGCACAATGGGGACATAAGTACATGAAGACCGACTCTTCTTACTGTCTATGATTTGAACCATCCCTGTGACACTAGTTATAGATTCCGATGCTACACTCCAGGTTTACTGTATCCGTTGGACATTCCAATTGACGATGAAACACAGAAATTGCATCGGAATTAAATACAAAAGGCACAATGCCGACTTAAGTACAAGTAGACTGACTCTTCTTACTGTCTATGTTTTGAACCATTCCTGTGACACTAGTTATAGATTCCGATGCTTCGCTCCAGGTTTACTGTATCCCTTGGACCTTCTTATTGACGATCAAACACAGAAATTGCATCGGAATTAAATACAAAAGGCACAATGCCGACTTAAGTACATGATAACCGACACTTCCTAATGACTATGTTTTCAACCATTCCTGTGACACTAGTTATAGATTCCGATGCTTCACTTGAGGTTTACTGTATCCCTTGCACCTTCTTATTGACGATGAAACACAGAAATTGTATCGGTATTAAATACAAAAGGCACAATGCCGACTTAAGTACATGAAGTCTGACTCTGCCTACTGACTATGTTTTGAACCATTCCTGTGACACTAGTTACAGATTCCGATGTTTCACTTGAGGTTAACTGTATACCTTGGACCTTCTTATTGACGATGAAACACAGAAATTGCATCGGAATTAAATACTAAAGGCACAATGCCGACTTCAGTACAAGAAGACTGACTCTTCTTACTGTCTATGATTTGAACCATTCCTGTGACACTAGTTATAGATTCCGATGCTTCGCTCGAGGTTTACTGTATCCCTTGGACCTTCTTATTGACAATGAAACACATAAATTGCATCGGCATTAAATACAAAAAGCACAATGCCGACGTAAGGACAAGAAGACTGACACATTTTACTGACTATGTTTAAACCATTCCTGTGACAGTAGCTATAGATTCCGACGCTTCACTTCAGGTTTACTGTATCCCTCTGACCTTCTTGTAGACGATGAACCACAGAAATTGCATCGGAATTAAATACAATAGGCACAATGCCGACTTAAGTTCAAGAAGACTGACTCTTCTTACTGTCTCAGATTTGAACCATTCCTGTGAAACTAGTTATAGATTCCGATGCTTCACTTGACGTTTACTGTATCCCTTGGACCTTCTTATTGACGATGAAACACAGAAATTGCATCGAAATCAAATACAAAAGGCACAATGGCGACTTAAGTACATGATGACCGACTCTTCCTGCTGACTATGTTTTGAATCATTCCTGTGACACTAGTTATAGATACCGATGCTTCACTTGAGGTTTACTGTATCCCTTGGACCTTCTTATTGACGATGAAAAACAGAAATTGCTTCGGAATTAAATACAAAAGGCACAATGCCGACTTAAGTACAAGAAGACTGACTCTTCTTGCCGACTATGTTTTGAACCATTCCTGTGACACTAGTTATAGATTCCGATGCTACACTCCAGGTTTACTGTATCCCTTGGACCTTGTTATTGAAGATGAAACACAGAAATTGCATCGGAATTAAATAGAAAAGGCTCAATGCCGACTTAAGTACAAGAAGACTGACTCTTCTTACCGACTATGTTTTGAACCATTCCTGTGACACTAGTTATAGATTCCGATGCTTCACTTCAGGTTTAATGTATCCCTTGGACCATCTTATTGACAATGAAACACAGAAATTGCTTCGGAATTAAATACAAAAGGCAAAATGCCGACTTAAGTACAAGAAGACTGACTCTTCTTATTGACTATGATTTGAACCACTCCTGTGACACTAGTTATAGATTCCGATGCTTCAATTCAGGTTTACTGCACCCCTTGGACCTTCTTACTGACGATGAAACATAGAAATTGCATCGGAATTAAATACAAAAGGCAAAATGCGGACTTAAGTACACGAAGACTGACTCTCCTTACTCTCTGTGTTTTGAACCATTCCTGTGACTCTAGTTACAGATTAAGATGCTACACTCCAGGTTTACTGTATCCCTTGCACCTTCTTATTGACGATGATACACAGAAATTGCATCGGAATTAAATACAAAAGGCACAATGACGACTTAAGAACAAGAAGACTGACTCTTCTCCTGACTTTGTTTTAACCATTAGTGTGACACTAGTTATAGATACCGATGCTTCACTTCAGGTTTACTGTATCCCTTGGACCTTCTTATTGACAATGAAACACAGAAATTGCTTCGGAATTAAATACAAAAGGCAAAATGCCGACTTAAGTACCAGAAGACTGACTCTTCTTACTGTCTATGATTTGAACCATTCCTGTGACACTAGTTATAGATTCCGATGCTACACTCCAGGTTTACTGTATCCCTTGGACCTTCTTATTGACGATGAAACACAGAAATTGCATCGGAATTAAATACAAAAATCACAATGCCAACTTAAGGACAAGAAGACTGACTCTTCCTACTATCTATGTTTTGAACCATTGCTGTGACACTAGTTATAGATTCCTATGCTTCACTTGAGGTTTACTGCACCCCTTGGACCTTCTTATTGACGATGAAACATAGGAATTGCATCGGAATTAAATACAAAAGGCAAAATGCGGACTTCAGTACACGAAGACTGACTCTTCTTACTGTATATGATTTGAACCATTCCTGTGACACTAGTTACAGATTCCGATGCTACACTCCAGGTTTACTGTATCCTTTGCACCTTCTTATTGACGATGAAGCACAGAAGTTGCATCGGAATTAAATACAAAAGGCACAATGCCGACTTAAGAACAAGAAGACTGACTCTTCCTCCTGACTTTGTTTTGAACCATTAGTGTGACACTAGTTATAGATTCCGATGCTTCACTTCAGGTTTACTGTATCCCTTGGACCTTCTTATTGACGATGAAACACAGAAATTGCATCGGAATTAAATACAAAAGGCACAATGCCGACTTAAGTACAAGAAGACTGACTCTCCCTACTGTCTTAGTTTTGAACCATTCCTGTGACACTAGTTATAGATTCCGATGCTTCTCTTCAGGTTTACTGGATCCCTTGGACCTTCTTACTGACGATGAAACACAGAAATTGCATCGGAATTAAATACAAAAGGCACAATGCCGACATAAGTACATGAAGACCGACTCTTCTTACTGTCTATGATTTGAACCATTCCTGTGACACTAGTTATAGATTCCGATGCTACACTCCAGGTTTACTGTATCCCTTGGACATTCTTATTGACGATGAAACACAGAAACTGCATCGGAATTAAATACAAAAGGCACAATGCCGACTTAAGTACAAGAAGACTGACTATTCCGACTGTCTATGTTTTGAACCATTCCTGTGACACTCGTTATAGATTCCGATGTTTCAATTCAGGTTTACTGTATCCCTTGGACTTTCTTATTGACGCTGAAACACAGAAATTGAATCGGAATTAAATACAAAAGGCACAATGCCGACTTAAGTACAAGAAGACTGACTCTTCCTACTGTCTATGTTTTGAAACATTCCAATGACACTAGTTATAGATTCCGATGCTACACTCCAGGTTTACTGTATCCCTTGGACCTTGTTATTGAAGATGAAACACAGAAATTGCAACGGAATTAAATAGAAAAGGCTCAATGCCGACTTAAGTACAAGAAGACTGACTCTTCTTACCGACTATGCTTTGAACCATTCCTGTGACACTAGTTATAGATTCCGATGCTTCACTTCAGGTTTAATGTATCCCTTGGACCATCTTATTGACAATGAAACACAGAAATTGCTTCGGAATTAAATACAAAAGTCAAAATGCCGAATTAAGTACCAGAAGACTGACTCTTCTTACTGTCTATAACTTGAACCATTCCTGTGACACTAGTTATAGATTCCGATGCTACACTCCAGGTTTACTGTATCCCTTGGACCTTCTTATTGACGATGAAACACAGAAATTGCATTGGAATTAAATACAAAAGCCACAATGCCGACTTAAGGACAAGAAGACTGACTCTTCCTACTGTCTATGTTTTGAACCATTCCTGTGACACCCGTTATAGATTCCGATGCTTCACTTCAGGTTTACTGTATCCCTTGGACCTTCTTATTGACGCTGAAACACAGAAATTGAATCGGAATTAAATACAAAAGGCACAATGCCGACCTAAGTACAAGAAGACTGACTCTTCCTACTGTCTATGTTTTGAACCATTCCTGTGACACTCGTTATAGATTACGATGCTTTACTTCAGGTTTACTGTATCCGTTGGACCTTCTTATTGACGATGAAACACAGAAGTTGCATCGGAATTAAATACAAAAGGCACAATGCCGACTTAAGTACATGAAGACCGACTCTTCCTACTGACTATGTTTTTAACCATTCCTGTGACACTAGTTATAGATTCCGATGCATCACTCAGGGTTTACTGTATCCTTTGGACCTTCTTATTGACGAAGAAACACACAAATTGCATCGGTATTAAATACAAAAGACACAATGCCGACTTAAGTACAAGAAGACTGACTCTTGTTACTGCCTATGTTTTGAACCATTCCTGTGACACTAGCTATAGATTCCGATGCTTCACTTCAGGTTTAGTGTATCCCTCTGACTCTCTTATTGACGATCAAACACAGAAATGGCTTCGGAATTAAATACAAAAGCACAATGCCGATTTAAGTACAAGAAGACTGACTCTTCTTACTGTCTATGTTTTGAACCATTCCTGTGACACTAGTTATAGATTCCGATGCTTCACTTGAGGTTTACTGTATCCCTTGGACCTTCTTATTGACAATGAAACACAGAAATTGCATCGGAATCAAATACAAAAGGCACAATGCCGACTTTAGTACATAATGACCGAGTCTTCCTACTGACTATGTTTTGAACCATTCCAGTGACACTAGTTATAGATACCGATGCTTCACTTGAGCTTTACTGTATCCCTTGGACATTCTTATTGACGATGAAACACAGAAATTGTATCGGTATTAAATACAAAAGGCACAATGCCGACTTAAGTACATGAAGTCTGACTCTTCCTACTGACTATGTTTTAACCATTCCTGTGACACTAGTTATAGATTCCGATGTTCACTTGACCTTAACTGTATACCTTGGACCTTCTTATTAACGATGAAACACAGAAATTGCATCGGAATTAAATACAAAAGGCACAATGCCGACTTAAGTACAAGAAGACTGACTCGTCTTACTGTCTATGTTTTGAATAATTCCTGTGACACTAGTTATAGATTCCGATGCTTCGCTCCAGGTTTACTGTATCCCTTGGACCTTCTTATTGACAATGAAACACAGAAATTGCATCGGAATTAAATACAAAAGGCACAATGCCGACTTAAGTACAAGAAGACTGACTCTTCCTACTGTCTATGCTTTGAACCATTCCTGTGACACTCGTTATAGATTACGATGCTTCGCTTCAGGTTTACTGTATCCCTCTGACCTTCTTGTTGACGATGAAACACAGAAATAGCATCGGAATTAAATACAATAGGCACAATGCCGACTTAAGTACAAGACGACTGACTCTTCTTACTGTCTATGTTTTGAACCATTCCATTGACATTAGTTATAGATTCCGATGCTTCACTCCAGGTTTACTGTATCCCTTGGACCTAGTTATTGACGATGAAACACAGAAATTGCATCGGAATTAAATAGAAAAGGCACAATGCCGACTTAAGTACAAGAAGACTGACTCTTCTTCCTGACTTTGTTTTGAACCATTCCTGTGACACTAGTTATAGATTCCGATGCTTCTCTTCAGGTTTACTGCACACCTTGGACCTTCTTATTGACGATGAAACACAGAAATTGCTTCGGAATTAAATACAAAAGGCAAAATGCGGACTTAAGTACACGAAGACTGACTCTTCTTACTGTCTATGTTTTGAACCATTCCTGTGACACTAGTTACAGATTCCGATGCTACACTCCAGGTTTACTGTATCCCTTGCACCTTCTTATTGACGCTGAAACACAGAAATTGAATCGGAATTAAATACAAAAGGCACAATGCCGACTTAAGTACAAGAAGACTGACTCTTCCTACTGTCTATGCTTTGAACCATTCCTGTGACACTCATTATAGATTACGATGCTTCGCTTCAGGTTTACTGTATCCCTTGGACCTTCTTATTGACGATGAAACACAGAAATTGCATCAGAATATAATACAAAAGGCACAATGCCGACTTAAGTACAAGAAGACTGACTCTCCCTACTGTCTATGTTTTGAACCATTCCTGTGACACTAGTTATAGATTCAAATGCTTCACTTCAGGTTTACTGGATCCCTTGGACCTTCTTATTGACGATGAAAGACAGAAATTGCATCCGAATTAAATACAAAAGGCACAATGGGGACATAAGTACATGAAGACCGACTCTTCTTACTGTCTATGATTTGAACCATCCCTGTGACACTAGTTATAGATTCCGATGCTACACTCCAGGTTTACTGTATCCGTTGGACATTCCAATTGACGATGAAACACAGAAATTGCATCGGAATTAAATACAAAAGGCACAATGCCGACTTAAGTACAAGTAGACTGACTCTTCTTACTGTCTATGTTTTGAACCATTCCTGTGACACTAGTTATAGATTCCGATGCTTCGCTCCAGGTTTACTGTATCCCTTGGACCTTCTTATTGACGATCAAACACAGAAATTGCATCGGAATTAAATACAAAAGGCACAATGCCGACTTAAGTACATGATAACCGACACTTCCTACTGACTATGTTTTCAACCATTCCTGTGACACTAGTTATAGATTCCGATGCTTCACTTGAGGTTTACTGTATCCCTTGCACCTTCTTATTGACGATGAAACACAGAAATTGTATCGGTATTAAATACAAAAGGCACAATGCCGACTTAAGTACATGAAGTCTGACTCTGCCTACTGACTATGTTTTGAACCATTCCTGTGACACTAGTTACAGATTCCGATGTTTCACTTGAGGTTAACTGTATACCTTGGACCTTCTTATTGACGATGAAACACAGAAATTGCATCGGAATTAAATACTAAAGGCACAATGCCGACTTCAGTACAAGAGGACTGACTCTTCTTACTGTCTATGATTTGAACCATTCCTGTGACACTAGTTATAGATTCCGATGCTTCGCTCGAGGTTTACTGTATCCCTTGGACCTTCTTATTGACAATGAAACACATAAATTGCATCGGCATTAAATACAAAAAGCACAATGCCGACGTAAGGACAAGAAGACTGACACATTTTACTGACTATGTTTAAACCATTCCTGTGACAGTAGCTATAGATTCCGACGCTTCACTTCAGGTTTACTGTATCCCTCTGACCTTCTTGTAGACGATGAACCACAGAAATTGCATCGGAATTAAATACAATAGGCACAATGCCGACTTAAGTACAAGAAGACTGACTCTTCTTACTGTCTCAGATTTGAACCATTCCTGTGAAACTAGTTATAGATTCCGATGCTTCACTTGACGTTTACTGTATCCCTTGGACCTTCTTATTGACGATGAAACACAGAAATTGCATCGAAATCAAATACAAAAGGCACAATGGCGACTTAAGTACATGATGACCGACTCTTCCTGCTGACTATGTTTTGAATCATTCCTGTGACACTAGTTATAGATACCGATGCTTCACTTGAGGTTTACTGTATCCCTTGGACCTTCTTATTGACGATGAAAAACAGAAATTGCTTCGGAATTAAATACAAAAGGCACAATGCCGACTTAAGTACAAGAAGACTGACTCTTCTTGCCGACTATGTTTTGAACCATTCCTGTGACACTAGTTATAGATTCCGATGCTACACTCCAGGTTTACTGTATCCCTTGGACCTTGTTATTGAAGATGAAACACAGAAATTGCATCGGAATTAAATAGAAAAGGCTCAATGCCGACTTAAGTACAAGAAGACTGACTCTTCTTACCGACTATGTTTTGAACCATTCCTGTGACACTAGTTATAGATTCCGATGCTTCACTTCAGGTTTAATGTATCCCTTGGACCATCTTATTGACAATGAAACACAGAAATTGCTTCGGAATTAAATACAAAAGGCAAAATGCCCAATTAAGTACCAGAAGACTGACTCTTCTTACTGTCTATAACTTGAACCATTCCTGTGACACTAGTTATAGATTCCGATGCTACACTCCAGGTTTACTGTATCCCTTGGACCTTCTTATTGACGATGAAACACAGAAGTTGCATCGGAATTAAATACAAAAGGCACAATGCCGACTTAAGTACATGAAGACCGACTCTTCCTACTGACTATGTTTTGAACCATTCCTGTGACACTAGTTATAGATTCCGATGCATCACTCAGGGTTTACTGTATCCTTTGGACCTTCTTATTGACGAAGAAACACACAAATTGCATCGGTATTAAATACAAAAGGCACAATGCCGACTTAAGTACAAGAAGACTGACTCTTGTTACTGCCTATGTTTTGAACCATTCCTGTGACACTAGCTATAGATTCCGATGCTTCACTTCAGGTTTAGTGTATCCCTCTGACTCTCTTATTGACGATCAAACACAGAAATGGCTTCGGAATTAAATACGAAAGCACAATGCCGATTTAAGTACAAGAAGACAGACTCTTCGTACTGTCTATGTTTTGAACCATTCCTGTGACACTAGTTATAGATTCCGATGCTTCACTTGAGGTTTACTGTATCCCTTGGACCTTCTTATTGACGATGAAACACAGAAATTGCATCGGAATCAAATACAAAAGGCACAATGCCGACTTAAGTACATAATGACCGACTCTTCCTACTGACTATGTTTTGAACCATTCCAGTGACACTAGTTATAGATACCGATGCTTCACTTGAGCTTTACTGTATCCCTTGGACACTCTTATTGACGATGAAACACAGAAATTGTATCGGTATTAAATACAAAAGGCACAATGCCGACTTAAGTACATGAAGTCTGACTCTTCCTACTGACTATGTTTTTAACCATTCCTGTGACACTAGTTATAGATTCCGATGTTTCACTTGACGTTAACTGTATACCTTGGACCTTCTTATTAACGATGAAACACAGAAATTGCATCGGAATTAAATACAAAAGGCACAATGCCGACTTAAGTACAAGAAGACTGACTCTTCTTACTGTCTATGTTTTGAATAATTCCTGTGACACTAGTTATAGATTCCGATGCTTCGCTCCAGGTTTACTGTATCCCTTGGACCTTCTTATTGACAATGAAACACAGAAATTGCATCGGAATTAAATACAAAAAGCTCAATGCCGACTTAAGAACAAGAAGACTGACTCTTCTTACTGACTATGTTTGAACCATTCCTGTGACACTAGCTATAGATTCCGAAGCTTCACTTCAGGTTTACTGTATCCCTCTGACCTTCTTGTTGACGATGAAACACAGAAATAGCATCGGAATTAAATACAATAGGCACAATGCCGACTTAAGTACAAGACGACTGACTCTTCTTACTGTCTATGTTTTGAACCATTCCATTGACATTAGTTATAGATTCCGATGCTTCACTCCAGGTTTACTGTATCCCTTGGACCTAGTTATTGACGATGAAACACAGAAATTGCATCGGAATTAAATAGAAAAGGCACAATGCCGACTTAAGTACAAGAAGACTGACTCTTCTTACTGACTTTGTTTTGAACCATTCCTGTGACACTAGTTATAGATTCCGATGCTACACTCCAGGTTTACTGTATCCGTTGGACATTCCAATTGACGATGAAACACAGAAATTGCATCGGAATTAAATACAAAAGGCACAATGCCGACTTAAGTACAAGTAGACTGACTCTTCCTACTGTCTATGTTTTGAACCATTCCTGTGACACTCGTTATAGATTCCGATGCTTCACTTCAGGGTTACTGTATCCCTTGGACCTTCTTATTGACGCTGAAACACAAAAATGGAATCGGAATTAAATACAAAAGGCACAATGCCGACTTAAGTACAAGAAGACTGACTCTTCCTACTGTCTAAGGTTTGAACCATTCCTGTGACACTCGTTATAGATTACGATGCTTCGGTTCAGGTTTACTGTATCCCTTGGACCTTCTTATTGACGATCAAACACAGAAATTGTATCGGTATTAAATACAAAAGGCACAATGCCGACTTAAGTACATGAAGTCTGACTCTGCCTACTGACTATGTTTTGAACCATTCCTGTGACACTAGTTACAGATTCCGATGTTTCACTTGAGGTTAACTGTATACCTTGGACCTTCTTATTGACGATGAAACACAGAAATTGCATCGGAATTAAATACTAAAGGCACAATGCCGACTTAAGTACAAGAAGACTGACTCTTCTTACTGTCTATGTTTTGAACCATTCCTGTGACACTAGTTATAGATTCCGATGCTTCGCTCCAGGTTTACTGTATCCCTTGGACCTTCTTATTGACAATGAAACACATACATTGCATCGGCATTAAATACAAAAAGCACAATGCCGACGTAAGGACAAGAAGACTGACACATTTTACTGACTATGTTTGAACCATTCCTGTGACAGTAGCTATAGATTCCGATGCTTTACTTCAGGTTTACTGTATCCCTCTGACCTTCTTGTAGACGATGAACCACCGAAATTGCATCGGAATTAAATACAATAGGCACAATGCCGACTTAAGTACAAGAAGACTGACTCTTCTTACTGTCTCAGATTTGAACCATTCCTGTGAAACTAGTTATAGATTCCGATGCTTCACTTGACGTTTACTGTATCCCTTGGACCTTCTTATTGACGATGAAACACAGAAATTGCATCGAAATCAAATACAAAAGGCACAATGGCGACTTAAGTACATGATGACCGACTCTTCCTACTGACTATGTTTTGAACCTTTCCTGTGACACTAGTTATAGATACCGATGCTTCACTTGAGGTTTACTGTATCCCTTGGACATTCTTATTGACGATGAAACACAGAAATTGCATCGGAATTAAATAGAAAAGGCACAATGCCGACTTAAGTACAAGAAGACTGACTCTTCTTACTGACTATGTTTTGAACCATTCCTGTGACACTAGATATAGATTCCGATGCATCACTTCAGGTTTACTGTATCCCTTGGACCTTCTTATTGACGATGAAACACAGAAATTGCTTCGGAATTAAATACAAAATGCACAATGCCGACTTAAGTACAAGAAGACTGACTCTTCTTACCGTCTATGATTTGAACCATTACTGTGACACCAGTTATAGATTCCGATGCTTCACTCCAGGTTTACTGTATCCCTTGGACCTTCTTATTGACGATGAAACACAGAAATTGCATCGGAATTAAATACAAAAGCACACTGCCAACGTAAGTACAAGAGTACTGACACTTCTTACTGTCTATGTTTTGAACCATTCCATTGACACTAGTTATAGATTCCGATGCTTCACTCCAGGGTTACTGTTTCCCTTGGACCTTGTTATTGACGATGAAACACAGAAATTGCATCGGAATGAAATAGAAAAGGCACAATGCCGACTTAAGTACAAGAAGACTGACTCTTCTTACTGACTATGCTTTGAACCATTCCTGTGACACTAGTTATAGATTCCGATGCTTCACTTCAGGTTTACTGTATCCCTTGGACCTTCTTATTGAAGATGAAACACAGAAATTGCTTCGGAATTAAATACAAAAGGCAAAATGCCGACTTAAATACACGAAGACTGACTCTTCTTACTGTCTATGATTTGAACCATTCCTGTGACACTAGTTATAGATTCCGATGCTACACTCCAGGTTTACTGTATCCCTTGGACCTTCTTATTGACGATGAAACACAGAAATTGCATCGGAATTAAATACAAAAGGCACAATGCCGACTTAAGTACAAGAAGACTGACTCTTCCTACTGTCTATGTTTTGATCCATTCCTGTGACACTCGTTATAGATTCCGATGCTTCACTTCAGAATTACTGTATCCCTTGGACCTTCTTATTGACGCTGAAACACAGAAATTGATTCGGAATTAAATACAAAAGGCACAATGCCGACTTATGTACAAGAAGACTCACTATTCCTACTGTCTATGCTTTGAACCAACCCTGTGACTCTCGTTATAGATTACGATGCTTCACTTCAGGTTTACTGTATCCATTGGACCTTCTTATTGACGATGAAACACAGAAATTGCATCGGAATTAAATACAAAAGGCACAATGCCGACTTAAGTACATGAAGACCGACACATCCTACTGACTATGTTTGAACCATTCCTGTGACACTAGTAATAGATTCCGATGCCTCGCATCAGGTTTACTGTATCCCTTGGACCTTCTTATTGAAGATGAAATATAGAAATTGCATCGGAATTAAATACAAAAGGCACAATGCCGAATTAAGTACAAGAAGACTGACTCTTCTTACTGTCTATGTTTTGAACCTTTCCTGTGACACTAGTTATAGATTCCGATTCATCACTTCAGGTTTACTGTATCCCTTGGACCTTCTTATTGACGAAGAAACACACAAATTGCATCGGTATTAAATACAAAAGGCACAATGCCGACTTAAGTACAAGAAGACTGACTCTTGTTACTGTCTATGTATTGAACCATTCCTGTGACACTAGCTATAGATCCGATGCTTCACTTTAGGTTTAGTGTATCCCTCTGAAATTCTTATTGACGATGAAACACAGAAATGGCTTCGGAATAAAATACAAAAGGCACAATGCCGACTTAAGTACAAGAAGACTGACTCATTTACTGTCTATGTTTTGAACCATTCCTGTGACACTAGTTATAGATTCCGATGCTTCACTTGAGGTTTACTGTATCTCTTGGACCTTCTTATTGACGATGAAACACAGAAATTGCATCGGAATCAAATAAAAAAGGCACAATGCCGACTTAAGTACATGATGACCGACTCTTCCTACTGACTATGTTTTGAACCATTCCTGTGACACTAGTTATAGATTCCGATGCTTCGCTT
Source organism: Schistocerca serialis cubense (assembly GCF_023864345.2). Taxonomy (NCBI): domain Eukaryota; kingdom Metazoa; phylum Arthropoda; class Insecta; order Orthoptera; family Acrididae; genus Schistocerca; species Schistocerca serialis. The sequence continues at coordinate 182,296,520 of NC_064649.1, read as the reverse complement.
GAGGTTTACTGTATCCCTTGGACCTTCGTAATGACGATGAAACACAGAAGTTGTATCGGTATTAAATACAAAAGGCACAATGCCGACTTAAGTACATGAAGTCTGACTCTTCCAACTGACTATGATTTGAACCATTCCTGTGACACTAGTTATAGATTCCGATGCTTCACTTGAGGTTTACTGTATCCCTTGGACCTTCTTATTGACGATGAAACACAGAAATTGCATCGGAATCAAATACAAAAGGCACAATGCCGACTTAAATACATGATGACCGACTCTTCCTACTGACTATGTTTTGAACCATTCCTGTGACACTAGTTATGGATACCGATGCTTCACTTGAGGTTTACTGTATCCCTTGGACCTTCTTATTGACGATGAAACACAGAAATTGCATCTGAATAAAATAGAAAAGGCACAATGCCGACTTAAGTACAAGAAGACTGACTCTTCTTACTGACTATGTTTTGAACCATTCCTGTGACACTAGTTATAGATTCCGATGCATCACTTCGGTTTACTGTATCCCTTGGACCTCCTTATTGACGATGAAACACAGAAATTGCTTCGGAATTAAATGCAAATGGCACAATGCCGACTTAAGTACATGAAGACCGACTCATCCTACTGACTATGTTTTGAACCATTCCTGTGACACTAGTAATAGATTCCGATGCCTCGCATCAGGTTTACTGTATCCCTTGGACCTTCTTATTGACGATGAAACATAGAAATTGCATCGGAATTAAATACAAAAGGCACAATGCCGACTTATGTACAAGAAGACTGACTCCTCTTACTGTCTATGCTTTGAACCATTCCTGTGACTCTCGTTATAGATTACGATGCTTCACTTCAGGTTTACTGTATCCATTGGACCTTCTTATTGACGATGAAACACAGAAATTGCATCGGAATTAAATACAAAAGGCACAATGCCGACTTAAGTACATGAAGACCGACACATCCTACTGACTATGTTTTGAACCATTCCTGTGACACTAGTAATAGATTCCGATGCATCGCATCAGGTTTACTGTATCCCTTGGACATTCTTATTGACGATGAAACATAGAAATTGCATCGGAATTAAATACAAAAGGCACAATGCCGAATTAAGTACAAGAAGACTGACTCTTCTTACTGTCTATGTTTTGAACCTTTCCTGTGACACTAGTTATAGATTCCGATGCATCACTTCAGGTTTACTGTATCCCTTGGACCTTCTTATTGACGAAGAAACACACAAATTGCATCGGTATTAAATACAAAAGGCACAATGCCGACTTAAGTACAAGAAGACTGACTCTTGTTACTGACTATGTATTGAACCATTCCTGTGACACTAGCTATAGATCCGATGCTTCACTTCAGGTTTAGTGTATCCCTCTGAAATTCTTATTGACGATGAAACACAGAAATGGCTTCGGAATAAAATACAAAAGGCGCAATGCCGACTTAAGTACAAGAAGACTGACTCTTCTTACTGTCTATGTTTTGAACCATTCCTGTGACACTAGTTATAGATTCCGATGCTTCACTTGAGGTTTACTGTATCCCTTGGACCTTCTTATTGACGATGAATCACAGAAATTGCATTGGAATCAAATAAAAAAGGCACAATGCCGACTTAAGTACATGATGACCGACTCTTCCTACTGACTATGTTTTGAACCATTCCTGTGACACTAGTTATAGATTCCGATGCTTCACTTGAGGTTTACTGTATCCCTTGGACCTTCTTATTGACGATGAAACACAGAAATTGTATCGGTATTAAATACAAAAGGCACAATGCCGACATAAGTACATGAAGTCTGACTCTTCCTACTGACTATGATTTGAACCATTCCTGTGACACTAGTTATAGATTCCGATGCTACACTTGAGGTTTACTGTATCCCTTGGACCTTCTTATTGACGATGAAACACAGAAATTGCATCGGAATCAAATACAAAAGGCTCAATGCCGACTTAAGTACATGATGACTGACTCTTCATACTGACTATGTTTTGAACCATTCCTGTGACACTAGTTAGAGATACCGATGCTTCACTTGAGGTTTACTGTATCCCTTGGACCTTCTTATTGACGATGAAACACAGAAATTGCATCGGAATAAAATAGAAAAGGCACAATGCCGACTTAAGTACAAGAAGACTGACTCTTCTTACTGACTATGTTTTGAACCATTCCTGTGACACTAGTTATAGATTCCGATGCATCACTTCAGGTTTACTGTATCCCTTGGACCTCGTTATTGACGATGAAACACAGAAATTGCTTCGGAATTAAATGCAAAAGGCACAATGCCAACTTAAGTACATGAAGACCGACTCATGCTACTGACTATGTTTTGAACCATTCCTGTGACACTAGTAATAGATTCCGATGCCTCGCATCAGGTTTACTGTATCCCTTGGACCTTCTTATTGACGATGAAACATAGAAATTGCATCGGAATTAAATACAAAAGGCACAATGCCGAATTAAGTACAAGAAGACTGACTCCTCTTACTGTCTATGTTTTGAACCATTCCTGTGACACTAGTTATAGATTCCGATGCAACACTTCAGGTTTACTGTATCCCTTGGACCTTCTTATTGACGAAGAAACACACACATTGCATCGGTATTAAATACAAAAGGCACAATGCCGACTTAAGTACAAGAAGAATGACTCTTGTTACTTACTATGTTTTGAACCATACCTGTGACACTAGCTATAGATCCGATGCTTCACTTCAGGTTTAGTGTATCCCTCTGAAATTCTTATTGACGATGAAACACAGAAATGGCTTCGGAATAAAATACAAAAGGCACAATGCCGACTTAAGTACAAGAAGACTGACTCTTCTTACTGTCTATGTTTTGAACTATTCCTGTGACACTAGTTATAGATTCCGATGATTCACTTGAGGTTTACTGTATCCGTTGGAACTTCTTATTGACGATGAAACACAGAAATTGCATCGGAATCAAATAAAAAAGGCACAATGCCGACTTAAGTACATGATGACCGACTCTTCCTACTGACTATGTTTTGAACCATTCCTGTGACACTAGTTATAGATTCCGATGCTTCACTTGAGGTTTACTGTATCCCTGGGACCTTCTTATTGACGATGAAACACAGAAATTGTATCGGTATTAAATACAAAAGGCACAATGCCGACTTAAGTACATGAAGTCTGACTCTTCCTTCTGACTATGATTTGAACCATTCCTGTGACACTAGTTATTGATTCCGATGCTTCACTTGAGGTTTACTGTATCCCTTCGACCTTCTTATTGACGATGAAACACAGAAATTGCATCGGAATCAAATACAAAAGGCACAATGCCGAATTAAGTACATGATGACCGACTCTTCCTATTGACTATGTTTTGAACCATTCCTGTGACACTAGTTATAGATACCGATGCTTCACTTGAGGTTTACTGTATCCCTTGGACCTTCTTAATGACGATGAAACACAGAAATTGCATAGGAATTAAATAGAAAAGGCACAATGCCGACTTAAGTACAAGAAGACTGACTCTTCTTACTGACTATGTTTTGAACCATTCCTGTGACACTAGTTATAGATTCCGATGCATCACTTCAGGTTTACTGTATCCCTTGGACCTTCTTATTGACGATGAAACACAGAAATTGCTTCGGAATTAAATACAAAAGGCACAATGCCGACTTAAGTACAAGAAGACTGACTCTACTTACTGTCTATGATTTGAACCATTACTGTGACACCAGTTATAGATTCCGATGCTTCACTCCATTTTTACTGTTTCCCTTGGACCTTCTTATTGACGATGAAACACAGAAATTGCATCGGAATTAAATACAAAAGGCAAAATGCCGACTTAAGTACAAGAAGTCTGCATCTTCCTACTGTCTATGTTTTGATCCATTCCTGTGACACTCGTTATAGATTCCGATGCTTCACTCCTTTTATTGTCGCTGAAACACAGAAATTGATTCGGAATTAAATACAAAAGGCACAATGCCGACTTATGTACAAGAAGACTGACTCTTCCTACTGTCTATGCTTTGAACCATTCCTGTGACTCTCGTTATAGATTACGATGCTTCACTTCAGGTTTACTGTATCCCTTGGACCTTCTTATTGACGAAGAAACACACAAATTGATCGGTATTAAATACAAAAGGCACAATGCCGACTTAAGTACAAGAAGACTGACTCTTGTTACTGACTATGTTTTGAACCATTCCTGTGACACTAGCTATAGATCCGATGCTTCACTTCAGGTTTAGTGTATCCCTCTGAAATTCTTATTGACGATGAAACACAGAAATGGCTTCGGAATAAAATACAAAAGGCACAATGGCGCCTTAAGTACATGATGACCTACTCTTCCTACTGACTATGTTTTGAACCATTCCTGTGGCACTAGTTATTGATACCGATGCTTCTCTTGAGGTTTACTGTATCCCTTGGAACTTTTTATTGACGATGAAACACAGAAATTGTATCGGTATTAAATACAAAAGGCACAATGCCGACTTAAGTACATGAAGACCGACTCTTCCTACTGACTATGTTTTGAACGATTCCTCTGACACTAGTTATAGATTCCGATGTTTCACTTGATGTTAAATGTCTCCCTTGGACCTTCTTATTGACGATGAAACACAGAAATTGCATCGGAATTAAATACAAAAGGCACAATGCCGACTTAAGGACAAGAAGACTGACTCTTCGAACTGTCTCTGTTTTGAACCATTCCTGTGACACTCGTTATAGATTCCGATGCTTCACTTCTGGTTTACTGTATCCCTCTGACTTTCTTAATGACGATGAAACACATAAATGGCTTCGGAATTAAATACAAAAGGCACAATGCCGACTTAAGTACAAGAAGACTGACTCTTCTTACTGTCTATGCTTTGAACCATTCCTGTGACGCTAGTTATAGATTCCGATGCTTCACTTGAGGTTTACTGTATCCCTTGGACCTTCTTATGGACGATGAAACACAGAAATTGCATCGGAATTAAATACAAAAGGCATAATGCCGACTTAAGGACAAGAAGACTGACTCTTCCTACTGACTTTGCTTTGAACCATTAGTGTGACACTTGTTATAGATTCCGATACTTCACTTCAGGTTTACTGTATCCCTTGGAACTTCTTATTGACGATGAAACACAGAAATTGCATCGGAATTAAATACAAAAGGCACAATGCCGCCTTAAGTAAAAGAAGACCGACTCTTCCTAGTGTCTATGTTTGGATCCGTTCCTGTGACACTAGTTATAGATTCCGATGTTTCACTTCAGGTGTACTGGATCCCTTGGACCTTCTTATTGACGATGAAACACAGAAATTGCATCGGAATTAAATACAAAAGGCACAATGCCGACTTAAGTACATGAATACCGACTCTTTCTACTGACTATGTTTTGAACCATTCCTGTGACACTAGTTATAGATTCCGATGCTTCACTTGAGGCTTACTGTATCCCTTGGAACATCATATTGACGATGAAACACAGAACTTGTATCGGAATTAAATACAAAAGGCACAATGCCGACTTAAGTACTAGAAGACTGACCCATCTTACTATCTATGTTTTGAACCATTCCTGTGACACCAGTTATAGATACCGATGCTTCACTCCAGGTTTACTGTATCCCTTGGACCTTCTTATTGACGATGAAACACAGAAATTGCATCGGAATTAAATACAAAACGCACAATGACGACTGAAGTACAAGATGAATGACTCTTCTTACTGACTATGTTTTGAACCATTCCATTGACATTAGTTATAGATTCCGATGCTTCACTCCAGGTTTACTGTTTCCCTTGGACCTTGTTATTGACTATGAAACACAGTAATTGCATCGGAATTAAATAGAAAAAGCACAATGCCGACTTAAGTACAAGAAGACTGACTCTTCTAACCGACTATGTTTTGAACCATTCCTGTGACACCAGTTATAGATTCCGATGCTTCACTTCAGGTTTACTGTATCCCTTGGACCTTCTTATTGACGATGAAACACAGAAATTGCATCGGAATTAAATACAAAAGGCAAAATGCCGACTTAAGTACACGAAGACTGACTCTTCTTACTGTCTATGATTTGAACCATTCCTGTGACACTAGTTATAGATTCCGATGCTACACTCCAGGTTTACTGTATCCCTTGGACCTTCTTATTGACAATGAAACACAGAAATTGCATCGGAATTAAATACAAAAGGCACAATGCCGACTTAAGGACAAGAAGACTGACTCTACGTACTGTCTCTGTTTTGAACCATTCCTGTGACACTCGTTATAGATTCCGATGCTTCACTTCTGGTTTACTGTATCCCTTAGACCTTCTTATCGACGCTGAAACACAGAAATTGAATCGGAATTAAATACAAAAGGCACAATGCCGAATTAAGGACAAGAAGACTGACTCTTCTTACTGACTATGTATTGAACCATTCCTGTGACACTTGTTATAGATTCCGATGCTTCACTCCAGGTTTACTGTATCCCTTGGACCTTCTAATTGACGAAGAAACACACAAATTGCATCGGAATTAAATACAAAAGGCACAATGCCGACTTAAGTACAAGAAGACTGACTCTTCTTACTGACTATGTTTTGAACCATTCCTGTGACACTAGCTATAGATTCCGATGCTTCACTTCAGGTTTAGTGTATCCCTCTGACTTTCTTAATGACGATGAAACACAGAAATGGCTACGGAATTAAATACAAAAGGCACAACGCCGACTTAAGCACAAGAAGACTGACTCTTCTTACTGTCTATGTTTTGAACCATTCCTGTGACACTAGTTATAGATACCGATGCATCACTTCAGGTTTACTGTATCCCTTGGACCTTCTTATTGACGATGAAACATAGAAATTGCTTCGGAATTAAATACAAAAGGCACAATGCCGACTTAAGTACAAGAAGACTGACTCTTCTTACTGTCTATGATTTGAACCATTACTGTGACACCAGTTATAGATTCCGATGCTTCACTCCATTTTTACTGTTTCCCTTGGACCTTATTATTGACGATGAAACACAGAAATTGCATCGGAATTAAATACAAAAGGCAAAATGCCAACTTAAGTACAAGAAGACTGAGTCTTCCTACTGTCTATGCTTTGATCCATTCCTGTGACACTCGTTACAGATTCCGATGCTTCACTACAGGTTTACTGTATCCCTTGGACCTTCTTATTGACGATGAAACACAGAAATTGCATCGGAATTAAATACAAAAGGCACAATGCCGACTTAAGTACATGAAGACCGACACATCCTACTGACTATGATTTGAACCATTCCTGTGACAGTAGTAATAGATTCCGATGCCTCGCATCAGGTTTACTGTATCCCTTGGACCTTCTTGTTGACGATGAAACATAGAAATTGCATCGGAATTAACTACAAAAGGCACAATGCCGAATTAAGTACAAGAAGACAGACTCTTCTTACTGTCTATGTTTTGAACCATTGCTGTGACACTAGTTATAGATTCCGATGCATCACTTCAGGTTTACTGTATCCCTTGGACCTTCTTATTGACGAAGAAACACACAAATTGATCGGTATGAAATACAAAAGGCACAATGCCGACTTAAGTACAAGAAGACTGACTCTTCTTACTGACTATGTTTTGAACCATTCCTGTGACACTAGTTATAGATTCCGATGCATCACTTCAGGTTTACTGTACCCCTTGGACCTTCTTATTGACGATGAAACACAGAAATTGCTTCGGAATTAAATACAAAAGGCACAATGCCGACTTAAGTACAAGAATACTGACTCTTCTTACTGTCTATGATTTGAACCAATACTGTGACACCAGTTATAGATTCCGATGCTTCACTCCATTTTTACTGTTTCCCTTGGACCTTCTTATTGACGATGAAACACAGAAATTGCATCGGAATTAAATACAAAAGGCACAATGCCGACTTAAGTACAAGAAGAATGACTCTTCCCACTGTCTATGCTTTGATCCATTCCTGTGACACTCGTTATAGATTCCGATGCTTCACTTCAGGTTTACTGTATCCTTTGGACCTTCTTATTGACGCTGAAACACAGAAATTGATTCGGAATTAAATACAAAAGGCACAATGCCGACTTATGTACAAGAAGACTGACTCTTCCTACTGTCTATGCTTAGAACCATTCCTGTGACTCTCGTTATAGATTACGATGCTTCACTTCAGGTTTACTGTATCCCTTGGACCTTCTTATTGACGTTGAAACACAGAAATTGCATCGGAATTAAATACAAAAGGCACAATGCCGACTTAAGTACATGAAGACCGACACATCCTACTGACTATGTTTTGAACCATTCCTGTGACACTAGTAATAGATTCCGATGCCTCGCATCAGGTTTACTGTATCCCTTGGACCTTCTTATTGACGATGAAACATAGAAATTGCATCGGAATTAAATACAAAAGGCAAAATGCCGAATTAAGTACAAGAAGACTGACTCTTCTTACTGTCTATGTTTTGAACCATTCCTGTGACACTAGTTATAGATTCCGATGCATCACTTCAGGTTTACTGTATCCCTTGGACCTTCTTATTGACGAAGAAACACACAAATTGCATCGGTATTAAATACAAAAGGCACAATGCCGACTTAAGTACAAGAAGACTGACTCTTGTTACTGACAATGTTTTGAACCATTCCTGTGACACTAGCTATAGATCCGATGCTTCACTTCAGGATCAGTGTATCCCTCTGAAATTCTTATTGGCGATGAAACACAGAAATGGCTTCGGAATAAAATACAAAAGGCACAATGCCGACTTAAGTACAAGAAGACTGACTCTTCTTACTGTCTATGTTTTGAACCATTCCTGTGACACTAGTTATAGATTCCGATGCTTCACTTGAGGTTTACTGTATCCCTTGGACCTTCTTATTGACGATGAAACACAGAAATTGTATCGGAATCAAATAAAAAAGGCACAATGCCGACTTAAGTACATGATGACCGACTCTTCCTACTGACTATGTTTTGAACCATTCCTGTGACACTAGTTATAGATTCCGATGCTTCACTTGAGGTTTACTGTATCCCTGGGACCTTCTTATTGAAGATGAAACACATTAATTGTATCGGTATTAAATACAAAAGGCACAGTGCCGACTTAAGTACATGAAGTCTGACTCTTCCTACTGACTATGATTTGAACCATTCCTGTGACACTAGTTATAGATTCCGATGCTTCACTTGAGGTTTACTGTATCCCTTGGACCTTCTTATTGACGATGAAACACAGAAATTGCATCGGAATCAAATACAAAAGGCACAATGCCGACTTACGTACATGATGACCGACTCTTCCTACTGACTATGTTTTGAACCATTCCTGTGACACTAGTTATAGATACCGATGCTTCACTTGAGGTTTACTGTATCCCTTGGACCTTCTTAATGACGATGAAACACAGATATTGCATCGGAATTTAATAGAAAAGGCACAATGCCGACTTAAGTACAAGTAGACTGACTCTTCTTACTGACTATGTTTTGAACAATTCCTGTGACACTAGTTATAGATTCCGATGCATTACTTCAGGTTTACTGTATCCCTTGGACCTTCTTATTGACGATGAAACACAGAAATTGCTTCGGAATTAAATACAAAAGGCACAATGCCGACTTAAGTACAAGAAGACTGACTCTTCTTACTGTCTATGATTTGAACCATTACTGTGACACCAGTTATAGATTCCGATGCTTCACTCTATTTTTACTGTTTCCCTTGGACCTTCTTATTGACGATGAAACACAGAAATTGCATCGGAATTAAATACAAAAGCACACTGCCGACGTAAGTACAAGAGGACTGGCTCTTCTTACTGTCTATGTTTTGAACCATTTCATTGACACTAGTTATAGATTCCGATGCCTCACTCCAGGTTTACTGTTTCCCTAGGACCTTGTTATTGACGATGAAACACAGAAATTGCATCGGAATTAAATAGAGAAGGCACAATGCCGACTTAAGTACAAGAAGACTGACTCTTCTTACTGACTATGCTTTGAACCATTCCTGTGACACTAGTTATAGATTCCGATGCTTCACTTCAGGTTAACTGTATCCCTTGGACCTTCTTATTGAAGATGAAACACAGAATTTGCTTCGGAATTAAATACAAAAAGCAAAATGCCGACTTAAGTACACGATGACTGACTCTTCTTACTGTCTATGATTTGAACCATTCCTGTAACACTAGTTATAGATTCCGATGCTACACTCCAGGTTTACTGTATCCCTTGGACCTTCTTATTGACGATGAAACACAGAGATTGCATCGGAATTATATACAAAAGGCACAATGCCGACTTAAGTACAAGAAGACTCACTCTTCCTACTGTCTATGTTTTGAACCATTCCTGAGACACTCGTTATAGATTCCGATGCTTCACTTCAGGTTTACTGTATCCCTTGGACCTTCTTATTGACGCTGAACCACAGAAATTGAATCGGAATTAAATACAACAGGCACAATGCCGACTTATGAACAAGAAGAGTGACACTTCCTACTGTCTATGTTTTGAACCATTCCTGTGACTCTCGTTATAGATTACGATGCTTCACTTCAGTTTTACTGTATCCCTTGGACCTTCTTATTGACGATGAAACACAGAAATTGCATCGGAATTAAATACAAAATTCACAATGCCGACTTAAGTACATGAAGACCGACACATCCTACTGACTATGATTTGAACCATTCCTGTGACACTAGTAATAGATTCCGATGCCTCGCATCAGGTTTACTGAATCCCTTGGACCTTCTTATTGACGATGAAACACAGAAATTGCTTCGGAATTAAATACAAAAGGCACAATGCTGACTTAAGTACAAGAAGACTGACTCTTCTTACTGTCTATGTTTTGAACCATTCCTGTGACACTAGTTATAGATTCCGATGCTTCGCTCCAGGTTTACTGTATCCCTTGGACCTTCTTATTGAAGAAGAAACACAGAAATTGCTTCGGAATTAAATACAAAAGGCAAAATGCCGAATTAAGTACAAGAAGACTGACTCTTCTTACTCTCTATGTGTTGAACCATTCCTGTGACACTAGTTATAGATTCCGATGCATCACTTCAGGTTTACTGTACCCCTTGGACCTTCTTATTGACGATGAAACACAGAAATTGCTTCGGAATTAAATACAAAAGGCACAATGCCGACTTAAGTACAAGAATACTGACTCTTCTTACTGTCTATGATTTGAACCAATACTGTGACACCAGTTATAGATTCCGATGCTTCACTCCATTTTTACTGTTTCCCTTGGACCTTCTTATTGACGATGAAACACAGAAATTGCATCGGAATTAAATACAAAAGGCACAATGCCGACTTAAGTACAAGAAGACTGACTCTTCTTACTGTCTATGATTTGAACCATTACTGTGACACCAGTTATAGATTCCGATGCTTCACTCCAGGTTTACTGTATCCCTTGGACCTTCTTATTGACGATGAAACACAGAAATTGCATCGGAATTAAATACAAAAGCACACTGCCGACGTAAGTACAAGAGGACTGACTCTTCTTACTGTCTATGTTTTGAACCATTCCATTGACACAAGTTATAGATTCCGATGCTTCACTCCAGGTTTACTGTTTCCCTTGGACCTTGTTATTGACGATGAAACACAGAAATTGCATCGGAATGAAATAGAAAAGGGACAATGCCGACTTAAGTACAAGAAGACTAACTCTTCTTACTGACTATGTTTTGAACAACTCCTGTGACACTAGTTATGGATTCCGATGCTTTACTTCAGGTTTACTGTATCCCTTGTACCTTCTTATTGAAGATGAAACACAGAAATTGCATCGGAATTAAATACAAAAGGCACAATGCCGAGATAAGTACAAGAAGACTGACTCTTCCTACTGTCTATGTATTGATCCATTCCTATGACACTCGTTATAGATTCCGATGCTTCACTTCAGGTTTACTGTATCCCTTGGACCTTCTTATTGACGCTGATACACAGAAATTGAATCGGAATTAAATACAAAAGGAACAATGCCGAGATAAGTACAAGAAGACTGACTCTTCCTACTGTCTATGTTTTGAACCATTCCTGTGACTCTCGTTACAGATTCCGATGCTACACTCCAGGTTTACTGTATCCCTTGGACCTTCTTATTGACGATGAAACACAGAAATTGCATCGGAAATAAATACAAAAGGCACAATGCCGAGTTAAGTACAAGAAGACTGACTCTTCCTACTGTCTATGTTTTGATCCATTCCTGTGACACTCGTTATAGATTCCGATGCTTCACTTCAGGTTTACTGTATCCCTTGGACCTTCTTATTGACGATGAAACACAGAAATTGCATCGGAATTAAATACAAAAGGCACAATGCCGACTTAAGAACATGAAGACCGACACATCCTACTGACTATGTTTTGAACCATTCGTGTGACACTAGTAATAGATTCCGATGCCTCGCATCAGCTTTACTGTATCCCTTGGACCTTCTTATTGACGATGAAACATAGAAATTGCATCGGAATTAAATAGAAAAGGCACAATGCCGAATTAAGTACAAGAAGACTGACCCTTCTTACTGTCTATGTTTTGAACCATTCCTGTGACACTAGTTATAGGTTCCGATGCATCACTTCAGGTTTACTGTATCCCTTGGACCTTCTTATTGACGAAGAAACACACAAATTGCATCGGTATTAAATACAAAAGGCACAATGCCGACTTAAGTACAAGAAGACTGACTCTTGTTACTGACTATGTTTCGAACCATTCCTGTGACACTAGCTATAGATCCGATGCTTCACTTCAGGTTTAGTGTATCCCTCTGAAATTCTTATTGACGATGAAACACAGAAATGGCTTCGGAATAAAATACAAAAGGCACAATGCCGACTTAAATACAAGAAGACTGACTCTTCTAACTGTCTATGTTTTGAACCATTCCTGTGACACTAGTTATAGATTCCGATGCTTCACTTGATTATTACTGTATCCCTTGGACCTTCTTATTGACGATGAAACACAGAAATTGCATCGGAATTAAATAGAAAAGGCACAATGCCTACTTAAGTACAAGAAGACTGACTCTTCTTACTGACTATGTTTTGAACCATTCCTGTGACACTAGTTATAGATTCCGATGCATCACTTCAGGTTTACTGTATCCCTTGGACCTTCTTATTGACGATGAAACACAGAAATTGCTGAAGAATTAAATTCAAAAGGCACAATGCCGACTTAAGTACAAGAGGACTGACTCTTCTTACTGTCTATGATTTGAACCATTCCTGTAACACTAGTTATAGATTGCGATGCTACACTCCAGGTTTACTGTATCCCTTGGACCTTCCTATTGACGATGAAACACAAAAATTGCATCGGTTTTAAATACAAAAGGCACAATGCCGACTTAAGTACAACAAGACTGACTCTTCCTACTGTCTATATTTTGAACCATTCCTGTGACACTCGTTATAGATTCCGATGCTTCACTTCAGATTTCCTGTATCCCTTGGACCTTCTTATTGACGCTGAAACACAGAAATTGCATCGGAATTAAATACAAAAGGCACAATGCCGACTTAAGTACATGAAGACCGACACATCCTACTCACTATGATTTGAACCATTCCTGTGACACTAGTAATAGATTCCGATGCATCGCATCAGGTTTACTGTATCCCTTGGGCCTTCTTGTTGACGATGAAACACAGAAATTGCATCGGAATTAAATACATAAGGCACAATGCCGACTTAAGTACAAGAAGACAGACTCCTGTTACTGACTATGTTTTGAACCATTCCTGTGACACTAGCTATAGATCCGATGCTTCACTTCAGGTTTAGTGTATCCCTCTGAAATTCTTATTGACGATGAAGCACAGAAATGGCTTCGGAATAAAATACAAAAGGCACAATGCCGACTTAAGTACAAGAAGAGTGACTCTTCTTACTGTCTATATTTTGAACCATTCCTGTGACACTAGTTATAGATTCCGATGTTTCACTTGAGGTTACTGTATCCCTTGGACCTTCTTATTGACGATGAAACACAGAAATTGCATCGGAATCAAATACGAAAGGCACAATGCCGACTTAAGTACATGAAGTCTGACTCTTCCTACTGACTATGTTTTGAACCATTCCTGTGACACTAGTTATAGATTCCTATGTTTCACTTGAGGTTAACTGTATACCTTGGACCTTCTTATTGACGATGAAACACAGAAATTCCATCGAAATTAAATACATAAGGCACAATGCCGACTTAAGTACAAGAAGGCTGACTCTTCCTACTGACTATGTTTTGAACCATTCCAGTGACACTAGTTATAGATTCCTATGTTTCACTTGAGGTTAACTGTATACCTTGGACCTTCTTATTGACTATGAAACACAGAAATTCCATCGAAATTAAATACATAGGGCACAATGCCGACTTAAGTACAAGAAGGCTGACTCTTCTTACTGTCTATGTTTTGAACCATTCCTGTGACACTAGTTATAGATTCCGATGCTTCGCTCCAGGTTTACTGTATCCCTTGGACCTTCTTATTGACAATGAAGCACATAAATTGCATCGGAATCAAATACAAAAGGCACAATGCCGACTTAAGTACATGATGACCGACTCTTCCTACTGACCATATTTGAACCATTCCTGTGACACTAGTTATAGATACCGATGCTTCACTTGAGGTTTACTGTATCCCTTGGACCTTCTTATTTACGATGAAACACAGAAATTGCATCGGAATTAATTAGAAAATGCACAATGCCGACTTAAGTACAAGAAGACTGACTCTTCTTACTGACTATGTTTTGAACCATTCCTGTGACACTAGTTATAGATTCCGATGCTTCACTTCAGGTTTACTGTATCCTTTGGACCTTCTTATTGACGATGAAACACAGAAATTGCTTCGGAATTAAATACAAAAGGCAAAATGCCGACTTAAGTACACGAAGACTGACTCTTCTTACTGTCTATGATTTGAACCATTCCTGTGACACTAGTTATAGATTCCGATGCTACACTCCAGGTTTACTGTATCCCTTGGACCTTCTTATTGACGATGAAACACAGAAATTGCATCGGAATTAAATACAAAAGGCACAATGCCGACTTAAGTACAAGAAGACTGATTGTTCCTACTGTCTATGTTTTCAACCATTCCTGTGACACTCGTTATAGATTCCGATGCTTCACTACGGGTTTACTGTATCCCTTGGACCTTCTTATTGACGCTGAAACACAGAAATTGAATCGGAATTAAATACAAAACGTACAATGCCGACTTAAGTACAAGAAAACTGACTCTTCCTACTGTCTATGTTTTGAACCATTCCTGTGACACTCGTTATAGATTACGATGCTTCACTTCAGGTTTACTGTATGCCTTGGACCATCTTATTGACGATGAAACAGAGAAATTGTATCGGAATTAAATACAAAAGGCACAAGGCCGACTTAAGTACATGAAGACTGACTCTTCCCACTGACTACGTTTTGAACCATTCCTGTGACACTAGTTATAGTTTCCGATGCCTCGCTTCAGGTTTACTATATCCGTTGGACCTTCTTATTGACGATGAAACACAGAAATTGCATCGGAATTAAATACAAAAGGCACAATGCCGATTTAAGTACAAGAAGACTGACTCTTCTTACTGTCTATGTTTTGAACCATTCCTGTGACACTAGTTATAGATTCCGATGCATCACTCCAGGTTTACTGTATCCCTTGGACCTTCTTATTGACGAAGAATCACACAAATTGCATCGGTTTTAAATACAAAAGGCACAATGCCGACTTAAGTACAAGAAGACACACTCTTGTTACTGACAATGTTTTGAACCATTCCTGTGACACTAGCTATAGATTCCGATGCTTCACTACAAGTTTAGTGTATCCCTCTGACTTTCTTATTGACGATGAAACACGGAAATGGCTTCGGAATTAAATACAAATGGCACAATGCCGATTAAGTACAAGAAGACTGACTCTTCTTACTGTCTATGTTTTGAACCATTCCTGTGACACTAGTTAAAGATTCCGATGCTTCATTGAGGTTTACTGTATCCCTTGGACCTTCTTATTGACGATGAAACACAGAAATTTTATCGGTATTAAATACAAAAGGCACAATGCCGACTTAAGTACATGAAGTCTGACTCTTCCTACTGACTATGTTTTGAACCATTCCTGTGTCACTAGTAATAGATTCCGATGTTTCACTTGAGGTTAACTGTATACCTTGGACCTTCTTATTGACGATGAAACACAGAAATTGCATCGGAATTAAATACAAAAGGCACAATGCCGACTTAAGTACAAGAAGACTGACTGTTCTTTCTGTCTATGTTTTGAACCATTATTGTTCCACTAGCTATAGATTCCGATGCTTCACTTCAGGTTTAGTGTATCCCTCTGACTTTCTTATTGACGATGAAACACCAAAATGGCTTCGGAATTAAATACAAAAGGCATAATGCCGACTTAAGTACAAGAGGACTGACTCTTCTTACTGTCTATGTTTTGAACAATTCCTGTGACACTAGTTATAGATTCCGATGCTTCACTTGAGGTTTACTGTATCCCTTGGACCTTCTTATTGACGATGAAACACAGAAATTGCATCGGAATTAAATACAAAAGGCACAATGCCGACTTAAGAACATGATGACCTACTCTTCCTACTGACTATGTTTTGAACCATTCCTGTGGCAGTAGTTATTGATACCGATGCTTCTCTTGAGGTATACTGTATCCCTTGGACCTTCTCATTGACGATGAAACACAGAAATTGTATCGGTATTAAATACAAAAGGCACAATGCCGACTTAAGTACATGAAGACCGACTCTTCCTACTGACTATGGTTTGAATCACTCCTCTGACACTAGTTATAGATTCCGATGTTTCACTTGATGTTAACTGTCTCCCTTGGACCTTCTTATTGACGATGAAACACAGAAATTGCATCGGAATTAAATACAAAAGGCACAATGCCGACTTAAGTAGAAGTAGACTGACTCTTCTTACTGTCTATGTTTTGAACCATTCCTGTGACACTAGTTATAGATTCTGATGCTTCGCTCCAGGTTTACTGTATCTCTTGGACCTTCTTATTGACAATGAGACACAGAAATAGCATCGGAATTAAATACAAAAGGGAAAATGCCGACTTAAGTACACGAAGACTGTCTCTTCTTACTGTCTATGTTTTGAACCATTCCTGTGACACTAGTTACAGATTCCGATGCTACACTCCAGGTTTACTGTATCCCTTGGACCTTCTTATTGACGATGAAACACAGAAATTGCATCGGAATTAAATACAAAAGGCACAATGCCACCTTAAGGACAAGAAGACTGACTCTTCCTACTGACTTTGTTTTGAACCATTAGTGTGACACTAGTTATAGATTCCGATATTTCACTTCAGGTTTACTGTATCCCTTGGACCTTCTTATCGACGATGACACACAGAAATTGCATCGGAATTAAATACAAAAGGCACAATGCCGACTTAAGTACACGAAGACTGTCTCTTCTTACTGTCTATGTTTTGAACCATTCCTGTGACACTAGTTACAGATTCCGATGCTACACTCCAGGTTTACTGTATCCCTTGGACCTTCTTATTGACGATGAAACACAGAAATTGAATCGGAATTAAATACAAAAGGCAGAATGCCGACTTAAGTACAAGAAGACTGACTCTTCCTACTGACTTTGATTTGAACCATTAGTGTGACACTAGTTATAGATTCCGATACTTCACTTCAGGTTTACTGTATCCCTTGGAGCTTCTTATTGACGATGAAACACAGAAATTGCATCGGAATTAAATGCAAAAGGCACAATGCCGTCTTAAGTACAAGAAGACTGACTCTTATTACTGCCTATGTTTTGAACCATTCCTGTGACACTAGCTATAGATTCCGATGCCTCACTTCAGGTTTAGTGTATCCGTCTGACTTTCTTATTGACGATGAAACACAGAAATGGATTCGGAATTAAATACAAAAGGCACAATGCCGACTTAAGTACAAGAAGACTGACTCTTCTTACTGTCTATGTTTTGAACCATTCCTGTGACACTAGTTATAGATTCCGATGCTTCATTGAGATTTACTGTATCCCTTGGACCTTCTTATTGTCGATGAAACACAGAAATTTTATCGGTATTAAATACAAAAGGCACAATGCCGACTTAAGTACATGAAGTCTGACTCTTCCTACTGACTATGCTTTGAACCATTCCTGTGTCACTAGTAATAGATTCCGATGTTTCACTTTAGGTTAACTGTATACCTTGGACCTTCTTATTGACGAGGTAACACAGAAATTGCATCGGAATTAAATACAAAAGGCACAATGCAGACTTAAGTACAAGAAGACTGACTCTTCTTACTGTCTATGTTTTGAACCATTCCTATGACACTAGTTATAGATTCCGATGCTTCGGTCCAGGTTTACTGTATCCCTTGGACCTTCTTATTGACAATGAAACACAGAAATTGCATCGGAATTAAATACAAAAGGCACAATGCCGACTTAAGTACAAGAAGACTGACTCTTCTTACTGTCTTGTTTTGAACCATTCCATTGACACTAGTTATAGATTCCGATGCTTCACTACAGGTTTACTGTATCCCTTGGACCTTGTTATTGACGATGAAACACAGAAATTGCATCGGAATTAAATAGAAAAGGCACAATGCCGAATTAAGTACAAGAAGACTGACTCTTCTTACTGACTTTGTTTTGAACCATTCCTGTGACTCTAGTTATAGATTCCGATGCTTCACTTCAGGTTTACTGTATCCCTTGGACCTTCTTATTGACGATGAAACACCGAAATTGCATCGGAATTAAATACAAAAGGCACAATGCCAAATTAAGTACAGGAAGACTGACTCTTCTTACTGTCTATGTTTTGAACCATTATTATGACACTAGTTATAGATTCCGATGCTTCACTCCAGGTTTACTGTATCCCTTGGACCTTCTTAATGACGAAGAAACACACAAATTGCATCGGAATTAAATACAAAAGGCACAATGCCGACTTAAGTACAAGAAGTCTTACTCTTCTTACTGACAATGTATTGAACCATTCCTGTGACACTAGCTATAGATTCCGATGCTTCACTTCAGGTTTAGTGTATCCCTCTGACTTTCTTATTGACGATGAAACACATAAATGGCTTCGGAATTAAATACAAAAGGCACAATGCCGACTTAAGTAAAAGAGGACTGACTCTTCTTACTGTTTATGTTTTGAACAATTCCTGTGACACTAGTTATAGATTTCGTTGCTTCACTTGAGGTTTACTGTAACCCTTGGACCTTCTTATTGACGATGAAACACAGAAATTGCATCGGAATTAAATACAAAAGGCACAATGGCGCCTTAAGTACATGATGACCTACTCTTCCTACTGACTATGTTTGAACCATTCCTGTGACACTAGTTATAGATTCCGATGCCTCACTTCAGGTTTACTGTATCCCGTGGACCTACTTATTGACGATGAAACACAGAAATTGCATCGGAATTAAATACAAAAGGCACAATGCCGACTTAAGGACAAGAAGACTGACTCTTCGAACTGTCTCTGATTTGAACCATTCCTGTGACACTCGTTATAGATTCCGATGCTTCACTTCTGGTTTACTGTATCCCTTGGACCTTCTTATTGACGCTGAAACACAGAAATTGAATCGGAATTAAATACAAAAGGCACAATGCCGGCTTAAGTACATGAAGACCGACTCTTCCTACTGACTATGTTTGAACCATTCCTGTGACACTAGTTATAGATTCCGATGCCTCACTTCAGGTTTACTGTATCCCGTGGACCTACTTATTGACGATGAAACACAGAAATTGCATCGGAATGAAATACAAAAGGCACAATGCCGAATTAAGGACAAGAAGACTGACTCTTCTTACTGACTATGTTTTGAACCATTCCTGT
This sequence comes from Schistocerca serialis cubense, assembly GCF_023864345.2. NCBI lineage: Eukaryota > Metazoa > Arthropoda > Insecta > Orthoptera > Acrididae > Schistocerca > Schistocerca serialis. The sequence goes on along the minus strand of NC_064649.1, from coordinate 182,276,470 downwards.
GACACTAGTTATAGATTCCGATGCTTCACTTCTGGTTTACTGTATCCCTTGGACCTTCTTATTGACGCTGAAACACAGAAATTGAATCGGAATTAAATACAAAAGTCACAATGCCGACTTAAGTACAAGAAGACTGACTCTTCCTACTGACTTTGATTTGAACCATTAGTGTGACACTAGTTATAGATTCCGATACTTCACTTCAGGTTTACTGTATCCCTTGGAGCTTCTTATTGACGATGAAACACAGAAATTGCATCGGAATTAAATGCAAAAGGCACAATGCCGTCTTAAGTACAAGAAGACTGACTCTTATTACTGCCTATGTTTTGAACCATTCCTGTGACACCAGCTATAGATTCCGATGCCTCACTTCAGGTTTAGTGTATCCGTCTGACTTTCTTATTGACGATGAAACACAGAAATGGCTTCGGAATTAAATACAAAAGGCACAATGCCGACTTAAATACAAGAAGACTGACTCTTCTTACTGTCTATGTTTTGAACCATTCCTGTGACTCTAGTTATAGATTCCGATGCTTCATTGAGATTTACTGTATCCCTTGGACCTTCTTATTGTCGATGAAACACAGAAATTTTATCGGTATTAAATACAAAAGGCACAATGCCGACTTAAGTACATGAAGTCTGACTCTTCCTACTGACTATGCTTTGAACCATTCCTGTGTCACTAGTAATAGATTCCGATGTTTCACTTTAGGTTAACTGTATACCTTGGACCTTCTTATTGACGAGGTAACACAGAAATTGCATCGGAATTAAATACAAAAGGCACAATGCAGACTTAAGTACAAGAAGACTGACTCTTCTTACTGTCTATGTTTTGAACCATTCCTATGACACTAGTTATAGATTCCGATGCTTCGGTCCAGGTTTACTGTATCCCTTGGACCTTCTTATTGACAATGAAACACAGAAATTGCATCGGAATTAAATACAAAAGGCACAATGCCGACTTAAGTACAAGAAGACTGACTCTTCTTACTGTCTTGTTTTGAACCATTCCATTGACACTAGTTATAGATTCCGATGCTTCACTACAGGTTTACTGTATCCCTTGGACCTTGTTATTGACGATGAAACACAGAAATTGCATCGGAATTAAATAGAAAAGGCACAATGCCGACTTAAGTACAAGAAGACTGACTCTTCTTACTGACTTTGTTTTGAACCATTCCTGTGACTCTAGTTATAGATTCCGATGCTTCACTTCAGGTTTACTGTATCCCTTGGACCTTCTTATTGACGATGAAACACCGAAATTGCATCGGAATTAAATACAAAAGGCACAATGCCAAATTAAGTACAGGAAGACTGACTCTTCTTACTGTCTATGTTTTGAACCATTATTATGACACTAGTTATAGATTCCGATGCTTCACTCCAGGTTTACTGTATCCCTTGGACCTTCTTATTGACGAAGAAACACACAAATTGCATCGGAATTAAATACAAAAGGCACAATGCCGACTTAAGTACAAGAAGTCTTACTCTTCTTACTGACAATGTATTGAACCATTCCTGTGACACTAGCTATAGATTCCGATGCTTCACTTCAGGTTTAGTGTATCCCTCTGACTTTCTTATTGACGATGAAACACAGAAATGGCTTCGGAATTAAATACAAAAGGCACAATGCCGACTTAAGTAAAAGGGGACTGACTCTTCTTACTGTTTATGTTTTGAACAATTCCTGTGACACTAGTTATAGATTTCGTTGCTTCACTTGAGGTTTACTGTAACCCTTGGACCTTCTTATTGACGATGAAACACAGAAATTGCATCGGAATTAAATACAAAAGGCACAATGGCGCCTTAAGTACATGATGACCTACTCTTCCTACTGACTATGTTTGAACCATTCCTGTGACACTAGTTATAGATTCCGATGCCTCACTTCAGGTTTACTGTATCCCGTGGACCTACTTATTGACGATGAAACACAGAAATTGCATCGGAATTAAATACAAAAGGCACAATGCCGACTTAAGGACAAGAAGACTGACTCTTCGAACTGTCTCTGATTTGAACCATTCCTGTGACACTCGTTATAGATTCCGATGCTTCACTTCTGGTTTACTGTATCCCTTGGACCTTCTTATTGACGCTGAAACACAGAAATTGAATCGGAATTAAATACAAAAGGCACAATGCCGGTTTAAGTACATGAAGACCGACTCTTCCTACTGACTATGTTTGAACCATTCCTGTGACACTAGTTATAGATTCCGATGCCTCACTTCAGGTTTACTGTATCCCGTGGACCTACTTATTGACGATGAAACACAGAAATTGCATCGGAATTAAATACAAAAGGCACAATGCCGAATTAAGGACAAGAAGACTGACTCTTCTTACTGACTATGTTTTGAACCATTCCTGTGACACTAGTTATAGATTCCGATGCTTCACTTCTGGTTTACTGTATCCCTTGGACCTTCTTATTGACGCTGAAACACAGAAATTGAATCGGAATTAAATACAAAAGTCACAATGCCGGCTTAAGTACATGAAGACCGACTCTTCCTACTGACTATGCTTTGAACCATTCCTGTGACACTAGTTATAGATTCCGATGCCTCACTTCAGGTTTACTGTATCCCGTGGACCTTCTTATTGACGATGAAACACAGAAATTGCATCGGAATTAAATACAAAAGGCACAATGCCGACTTAAGTACAATAAGACTGACTCTTCTTACTAACTATGTTTTGAACCATTCCTGTGACACTAGTTATAGATTCCGATGCATCACTTCAGGTTTACTGTATCGCTTGGACCTTCTTATTGACGAAGAAACACACAAATTGCATCGGTATTAAATACAAAAGGCACAATGCCGACTTAAGTACAAGAAGACTGACTCTTGTTACTGACTATGTTTTGATCCATTCCTGTGACACTAGCTATAGATCCGATGCTTCGCTTCAGGTTTAATATATCCCTCAGAAATTCTTATTGACGATGAAGCACAGAAATGGCTTCGAAATAAAATACAAAAGGCACAATGCCGACTTAAGTACAAGAAGACTGACTCTTCTTACTGTCTATGTTTGAACCATTCCTGTGACACTAGTTATAGATTCCGATGTTTCACATGAGGTTACTGTATCCCTTGGACATTCTTGTTGACGATGAAACACAGAAATTGCATCGGAATCAAATACAAAAGGCACAATGCCGACTTAAGTACATGATGACTGACTCTTCCTACTGACAATGTTTTGAACCAGTCCTGTGACACTAGTTATAGATTCCGATGCTTCACTTGAGGTTTACTGTATCCCTTGGACCTTCTTATTGACAATTAAACACAGAAATTGTATCGGTATTAAATACAAAAGGCACAATGCCGACTTAAGTACATGAAGTCTGACTCTTCCTACTGACTATGTTTTGAACCATTCCTGTGACACTAGTTATAGATTCCGATGTTTCACTTGAGGTTAACTGTATACCTTGGACCTTCTTGTTGACGATGAAACACAGAAATTGCATCGAAATTAAATACATAATGCACAATGCCGACTTAAGTACTAGAAGGCTGACTCTTCTTACTGTCTATGTTTTGAACCATTCCTGTGACACTAGTTATAGATTCCGATGCTTCGCTCCAGGTTTACTGTATCTCTTGGACCTTCTTATTGACAATGAAGCACATAAATTGCATCAGAATCAAATACAAAAGGCACAATGCCGACTTAAGTACATGATGACCGACTCTTCCTACTGACCATGATTTGAACCATTCCTGTGACACTAGTTATAGATACCGATGCTTCACTTGAGGTTTACTGTATCCCTTGGACCTTCGTATTTACGATGAAACACAGAAATTGCATCGGAATTAATTAGAAAATGCACAATGCCGACTTAAGTACAAGAAGACTGTCTCTTCTTACTGACTATGTTTTGAACCATTCCTGTGACACTAGTTATAGATTCCGATGCATCACTTATGGTTTACTGTATCCTTTGGACCTTCTTATTGACGATGAAACACAGAAACTGCTTCGGAATTAAATACAAAAGGCAAAATGCCGACATAAGTACACGAAGACTGACTCTTCTTACTGTCTATGATTTGAACCATTCCTGTGACACTAGTTATAGATTCCGATGCTACACTCCAGGTTTACTGTATCCCTTGGACCTTCGTATTGACGATGGAACACAGAAATTGCATCGGAATTAAATACTAAAGGCACAATGCCGACTTAAGTACCAGAAGACTGATTCTTCCTACTGTCTATGTTTTGAACCATTCCTGTGACACTCGTTATAGATTCCGATGCTTCATTACGGGTTTACTGTATCCCTTGGACCTTTTTATTGACGCTGAAACACAGAAATTGAATCGGAATTAAATACAAAAGGCACAATGCCGACTTAAGTACAAGAAGACTGACTCTTCCTACTGTCTATGTTTTGAACCAATCCTGTGACACTCGTTATAGATTACGATGCCTCACTTCACGTTTACTGTATCCCTTGGACCATCTTATTGACGATGAAACAGAGAAATTGTATCGGAATTAAATACAAAAGGCACAAGGCCGACTTAAGTACATGAAGACTGACTCTTCCCACTGACTACGTTTTGAACCATTCCTGTGACACTAGTTATAGATTCCGATGCCTCGCTTCAGGTTTACTATATCCGTTGGACCTTCATATTGACGATGAAACACAGAAATTGCATCGGAATTAAATACAAAAGGCACAATGCCGAATTAAGTACAAGAAGACTGACTCTTCTTACTGTCTATGTTTTGAACCATTCCTGTGACACTAGTTATAGATTCCGATGCATCACTCCAGGTTTACTGTATCCCTTGGACCTTCTTATTGACGAAGAATCACACAAATTGCACCGGTATTAAATACAAAAGGCACAATGCCGACTTAAGTACAAGAAGACTGACTCTTGTTACTGACAATGTTTTGAACCATTCCTGTGACACTAGCTATAGATTCCGATGCTTCACTTCAAGTTTAGTGTATCCCTCTGACTTTCTTATTGACGATGAAACACGGAAATGGCTTCGGAATTAAATACAAAAGGCACAATGCCGACAAAGTACAAGAAGACTGACTCTTCTTACTGTCTATGTTTTGAACCATTCCTGTGACACTAGTTATAGATTCCGATGCTTCATTAAGGTTTACTGTATCCCTTGGACCTTCTTATTGACGATGAATCACAGAAATTTTATCGGTATTAAATACAAAAGGCACAATGCCGACTTAAGTACATGAAGTCTGACTCTTCCTACTGACTATGTTTTGAACCATTCCTGTGTCACTAGTAATAGATTCCGATGTTTCACTTGAGGTTAACTGTATACCTTGGACCTTCTTATTGACGATGAAACACAGAAATTGCATCGGAATTAAATACAAAAGGCACAATGCCGACTTAAGTACAAGAAGACTGACTCTTCTTACTGTCTATGTTTTGATCCATTCCTGTGACACTAGTTATAGATTCCGATGCTTCGCTCCAGGTTTACTGTATCCCTTGGACCTTCTTATTGACAATGAAACACAGAAATTGCATCGGAATTAAATACAAAAGGCACAATGCCGACTTAAGTACAAGAAGACTGACTCTTCTTACTGTCTACGTTTTCAACCATTCCATTGACACTAGTTATAGATTCCGATGCTTCACTCCAGGTTTACTGTATCCCTTGGACCTTGTTATTGACGATGAAACACAGAAATTGCATCGGAATTAAATAGAAAAGGCACAATGCCGACTTAAGTACAAGAAAACTGACTCTTCTTACTGACTATGTTTTGAACCATTCCTGTGACACTAGTTATCGATTCCGATGCTTCACTTCATGTTTACTGTATCCCTTGGACCTTCTTATTGACGATGAAACACCGAAATTGCATCGGAATTAAATACAAAAGGCACAATGCCGACTTAAGTACAAGAAGCCTGACTGTTCTTACTGTCTATGTTTTGAACCATTATTGTGCCACTAGCTATAGATTCCGATGCTTCACTTCAGGTTTAGTGTATCCCTCTGACTTTCTTATTGACGATGAAACACAGAAATGGCTTCGGAATTAAATACAAAAGGCATAATGCCGACTTAAGTACAAGAGGACTGACTCTTCTTACTGTCTATGTTTTGAACAATTCCTGAGACACTAGTTATAGATTCCTATGCTTCACTTGAGGTTAACTGTATCCCTTGGACCTTCTTATTGACGATGAAACACAGAAATTGCATCGGAATTAAATACAAAAGGCACAATGCCGACTTAAGAACATGATGACCTACTCTTCCTACTGACTATGTTTTGAACCATTCCTGTGGCACTAGTTATTGATACCGATGCTTCTCTTGAGGTATACTGTATCCCTTGGACCTTCTCATTGACGATGAAACACAGAAATTGTATCGGTATTAAATACAAAAGGCACAATGCCGACTTAAGTACATGAAGACCGACTCTTCCTACTGACTATGGTTTGAATCACTCCTCTGACACTAGTTATAGATTCCGATGTTTCACTTGATGTTAACTGTCTCCCTTGGACCTTCTTATTGACGATGAAACACAGAAATTGCATCGGAATTAAATACAAAAGGCACAATGCCGACTTAAGTAGAAGTAGACTGACTCTTCTTACTGTCTATGTTTTGAAAAATTCCTGTGACACTAGTTATAGATTCTGATGCTTCGCTCCAGGTTTACTGTATCCCTTGGACCTTCTTATTGACTATGAAACACAGAAATTGCATCGGAATTAAATACAAAAGGGAAAATGCCGACTTAAGTACACGAAGACTGTCTCTTCTTACTGTCTATGTTTTGAACCATTCCTGTGACACTAGTTACAGATTCCGATGCTACACTCCAGGTTTACTGTATCCCTTGGACCTTCTTATTGACGATGAAACACAGAAATTGCATCGGAATTAAATACAAAAGGCACAATGCCACCTTAAGGACAAGAAGACTGACTCTTCCTACTGACTTTGATTTGAACCATTAGTGTGACACTAGTTATAGATTCCGATACTTCACTTCAGGTTTACTGTATCCCTTGGACCTTCTTATTGACGATGAAACACAGAAATTGCATCGGAATTAAATACAAAAGGCACAATGCCGACTTAAGTACACGAAGACTGTCTCTTCTTACTGTCTATGTTTTTTAACCAATCCTGTGACACTAGTTACAGATTCCGATGCTACACTCCAGGTTTACTGTATCCCTTGGACCTTCTTATTGACGATGAAACACAGAAATTGCATCGGAATTAAATACAAAAGGCACAATGCCGACTTAAGGACAAGAAGACTGACTCTTCCTACTGACTTTGATTTGAACCATTAGTGTGACACTAGTTATAGATTCCATTACTTCACTTCAGGTTTACTGTATCCCTTGGACCTTCTTATTGACGATGAAACACAGAAATTGCATCGGAATAAAATGCAAAAGGCACAATGCCGACTTAAGTACAAGAAGACTGACTCTTGTTACTGCCTATGTTTTGAACCATTCCTGTGACACTAGCTATAGATTCCGATGCCTCACTTAAGGTTTAGTGTATCCGTCTGACTTTCTTATTGACGATGAAACACAGAAATGGCTTCGGAATTAAATACAAAAGGCACAATGCCGACTTAAGTACAAGAAGACTGACTCTTCTTACTATCTATGTTTTGAACCATTCCCTTGACACTAGTTATAGATTCCGATGCTTCATTGAGGTTTACTGTATCCCTTGGACCTTCTTATTGACGATGAAACACAGAAATTTTATCGGTATTAAATACAAAAGGCACAATGCCGACTTAAGTACATGAAGTCTGACTCTTCCTATTGACTATGTTTGAACCATTCCTGTGTCACTAGTAATAGATTCCGATGTTTCACTTTAGGTTAACTGTATACCTTGGACCTTCTTATTGACGAGGAAACACAGAAATTGCATCGGAATTAAATACAAAAGGCACAATGCAGACTTAAGTACAAGGAGACTGACTCTTCTTACTGTCTATGTTTTGAACCATTCCTATGACACTAGTTATAGATTCCGATGCTTCGGTCCAGGTTTACAGTATCCCTTGGACCTTCTTATTGACAATGAAACACAGAAATTGCATCGGAATTAAATACAAATGGCACAATGCCGACTTAAGTACAAGAAGACTGACTCTTCTTACTGTTGTTGTTTTGAACCATTTCATTGACACTAGTTATAGATTCCGATGCTTCACTACAGGTTTACTGTATCCCTTGGACCTTGTTATTGACGATGAAACACAGAAATTGCATCGGAATTAAATACAAAAGGCACAATGCCGACTTAAGTACATGAAGACTGACTCTTCCCACTGACTACGTTTTGAACCATTCCTGTGACACTAGTTATAGATTCCGATGCCTCGCTTCAGGTTTACTATATCCGTTGGACCTTCTTATTGACGATGAAACACAGAAATTGCATCGGAATTAAATGCAAAAGGCACAATGCCGAATTAAATACAAGAAGACTGACTCTTCTTACTGTCTATGTTTTGAACCATTCCTGTGACACTAGTTATAGATTCCGATGCATCACTCCAGGTTTACTGTATCCCTTGGACCTTCTTATTGACGAAGAATCACACAAATTGCATCGGTATTAAATACAAAAGGCACAATGCCGACTTAAGTACAAGAAGACTGACTCTTGTTACTGACAATGTTTTGAACCATTCCTGTGACACTAGCTATAGATTCCGATGCTTCACTTCAAGTTTAGTGTATCCCTCTGACTTTCTTATTGACGATGAAACACGGAAATGGCTTCGGAATTAAATACAAAAGGCACAATGCCGACAAAGTGCAAGAAGACTGACTCTTCTTACTGCTATGTTTTGAACCATTCCTGTGACACTAGTTATAGATTCCGATGCTTCATTAAGGTTTACTGTATCCCTTGGACCTTCTTATTGACGATGAAACACAGAAATTTTATCGGTATTAAATACAAAAGGCACAATGCCGACTTAAGTACATGAAGTCTGACTCTTCCTACTGTCTATGTTTTGAACCATTCCTGTGTCACTAGTAATAGATTCCGATGTTTCACTTGAGGTTAACTGTATACCTTGGACCTTCTTATTGACGATGAAACACAGAAATTGCATCGGAATTAAATACAAAAGGCACAATGCCGACTTAAGTACAAGAAGACTGAATCTTCTTACTGTCTATGTTTTGATCCATTCCTGTGACACTAGTTATAGATTCCGATGATTCGCTCCAGGTTTACTGTATCCCTTGGACCTTCTTATTGACAATGAAACACAGAAATTGCATCGGAATTAAATACAAAAGGCACAATGCCGACTTAAGTACAAGAAGACTGACTCTCTTACTGTCTACGTTTTGAACCATTCCATTGACACTAGTTATAGATTCCGATGCTTCACTCCAGGTTTACTGTATCCCTTGGACCTTGTTATTGACGATGAAACACAGAAATTGCATCGGAATTAAATAGAAAAGGCACAATGCCGACTTAAGTACAAGAAGACTGACTCTTCTTACTGACTATGTTTTGAACCATTCCTGTGACACTAGTTATAGATTCCGATGCTTCACTTCATGTTTACTGTATCCCTTGGACCTTCTTATTGACGATGAAACACCGAAATTGCATCGGAATTAAATACAAAAGGCACATTGCCGACTTAAGTACAAGAAGACTGACTGTTCTTACTGTCTATGTTTTGAACCATTATTGTGCCACTAGCTATAGATTCCGATGCTTCACTTCAGGTTTAGTGTATCCCTCTGACTTTCTTATTGACGATGAAACACAGAAATGGCTTCGGAATTAAATACAAAAGGCATAATGCCGACTTAAGTACAAGAGGACTGACTCTTCTTACTCTCTATGTTTTGAACAATTCCTGTGACACTAGTTATAGATTCCGATGCTTCACTTGAGGTTTACTGTATCCCTTGGACCTTCTTATTGACGATGAAACACAGAAATTGCATCGGAATTAAATACAAAAGGCACAATGCCGACTTAAGAACATGATGACCTACTTTTCCTACTGACTATGTTTTGAACCATTCCTGTGGCACTAGTTATTGATACCGATGCTTCTCTTGAGGTATACTGTATCCCTTGGACCTTCTCATTGACGATGAAACACAGAAATTGTATCGGTATTAAATACAAAAGGCACAATGCCGACTTAAGTACATGAAGACCGACTCTTCCTACTGACTATGGTTTGAATCACTCCTCTGACACTAGTTATAGATTCCGATGTTTCACTTGATGTTAACTGTCTCCCTTGGACCTTCTTATTGACGATGAAACACAGAAATTGCATCGGAATTAAATACAAAAGGCACAATGCCGACTTAAGTAGAAGTAGACTGACTCTTCTTACTGTCTATGTTTTGAAAAATTCCTGTGACACTAGTTATAGATTCTGATGCTTCGCTCCAGGTTTACTGTATCCCTTGGACCTTCTTATAGACAATGAAACACAGAAATTGCATCGGAATTAAATACAAAAGGGAAAATGCCGACTTAAGTACAAGAAGACTGACTCTTCTTACTGTCGTTGTTTTGAAGCATTTCATTGACACTAGTTATAGATTCCGATGCTTCACTACAGGTTTACTGTATCCCTTGGATCTTCTTATTGACGATGAAACACAGAAATTTTATCGGTATTAAATACAAAAGGCACAATGCCGACTTAAGCACATGAAGTCTGACTCTTCCTATTGACTATGTTTTGAACCATTCCTGTGTCACTAGTAATAGATTCCGATGTTTCACTTTAGGTTAACTGTATACCTTGGACCTTCTTATTGACGAGGAAACACAGAAATTGCATCGGAATTAAATACAAAAGGCACAATGCAGACTTAAGTACAAGAAGACTGACTCTTCTTACTGTCTATGTTTTGAACCATTCCTATGACACTAGTTATAGATTCCGATGCTTCGGTCCAGGTTTACTGTATCCCTTGGACCTTCTTATTGACAATGAAACACAGAAATTGCATCGGAATTAAATACAAAAGGCACAATGCCGACTTAAGTACAAGAAGACTGACTCTTCTAACTGTCGTTGTTTTGAACCATTTCATTGACACTAGTTACAGATTCCGATGCTTCACTACAGGTTTACTGTATCCCTTGGACCTTGTTATTGACGATGAAACACAGAAATTGCATCGGAATTAAATAGAAAAGGCACAATGCCGACTTAAGTACAAGAAGACTGACTCTTCTTACTGACTATGTTTTGAACCATTCCTGTGACACTAGTTATAGATTCCGATGCTTCACTTCAGGTTTACTGTATCCCTTAAACCTTCGTATTGACGATGAAACACCGAAATTGCATCGGAACTAAATACAAAAGGCACAATGCCGAATTAAGTACAGGAAGACTGACTCTTCTTACTGTCTATGTTTTGAACCATTATTATGACACTAGTTATAGATTCCGATGCTTCACTCCAGGTTTACTGTATCCCTTGGACCTTCTTATTGACGAAGAAACACACAAATTGCATCGGAATTAAATACAAAAGGCACAATGCCGACTTAAGTACAAGAGGACTGACTCTTCTTACTGTCTATGTTTTGAACAATTCCTGTGACACTAGTTATAGATTCCGTTGCTTCACTTGAGGTTTACTGTAACCCTTGGACCTTCTTATTGACGATGAAACACAGAAATTGCATCGGAATTAAATACAAAAGGCACAATGGCGCCTTAAGTACATGATGACCTACTCTTCCTACTGACTATGTTTGAACCATTCCTGTGGCACTAGTTATTGATACCGATGCTTCTCTTGAGGTTTACTGTATCCCTCGGACCTTCTTATTGACGATGAAACACAGAAATTGTATCGGTATTAAATACAAAAGGCACAATGCTGACTTAAGTACATGAAGACCGACTCTTCCTACTGACTATGTTTTGAACGATTCCTCTGACACTAGTTATAGATTCCGATGTTTCACTTGATGTTAAATGTCTCCCTTGGACCTTCTTATTGACGATGAAACACAGAAATTGCATCGGAATTAAATACAAAAGGCACAATGCCGACTTAAGTAGAAGTAGACTGACTCTTCTTACTGTCTATGTTTTGAACCATTCCTGTGACACTAGTTATAGATTCCGATGCTTCACTCCAGGTTTACTGTTTCCCTTGGACCTTGTTATTGACGACGAAACACAGAAATTGCATCGGAATTAAATAGAAAAAGCACAATGCCGACTTAAGTACAAGAAGACTGACTCTTCTAACAGACTATGTTTTGAACCATTCCTGTGACACTAGTTATAAATTCCGAGCTTCACTTCAGGTTTACTGTATCCCTTGGACCTTCTTATTGACGATGAAACAGAGAAATTGAATCGGAATTAAATACAAAAGGCACAATGCCGACTTAAGTACAAGAAGACTGACTCTTCCTACTGTCTATGTTTTGAACCATTCCTGTGACACTCGTTATAGATTACGATGCTTCACTTCAGGTTTACTGTATCCCTTGGACCATCTTATTGACGATGAAACAGAGAAATTGTATCGGAATTAAATACAAAAGGCACAAGGCCGACTTAAGTACATGAAGACTGACTCTTCCCACTGACTACGTTTTGAACCATTCCTGTGACACTAGTTATAGATTCCGATGCCTCGCTTCGGGTTTACTATATCCGTTGGACCTTCTTATTGACGAAGAAACACAGAAATTGCATCGGAATTAAATACAAAAGGCTCAATGCCGAATTAAGTACAAGAAGACTGACTCTTCTTACTGTCTATGTTTTGAACCATTCCTGTGACACTAGTTATAGATTCCGATGCATCACTCCAGGTTTACTGTATCCCTTGGACCTTCTTATTGACGAAGAATCACACAAATTGCATCGGTATTAAATACAAAAGGCACAATGCCGACTTAAGTACAAGAAGACTGACTCTTGTTACTGACAATGTTTTGAACCATTCCTGTGACACTAGCTATAGATTCCGATGCTTCACTTCAAGTTTAGTGTATCCCTCTGACTTTCTTATTGACGATGAAACACGGAAATGGCTTCGGAATTAAATACAAGAGGCACAATGCCGACAAAGTACAAGAAGACTGACTCTTCTTACTGTCTATGTTTTGAACCATTCCTGTGACACTAGTTATAGATTCCGATGCTTCATTAAGGTTTACTGTATCCCTTGGACCTTCTTATTGACGATGAAACACAGAAATATTATCGGTATTAAATACAAAAGGCACAATGCCGACTTAAGTACAAGAAGAGTGACTCTTCTTACTGTCTACGTTTTGAACCATTCCATTGACACTAGTTATAGATTCCGATGCTTCACTCCAGGTTTACTGTATCCCTTGGACCTTGTTATTGACGATGAAACACAGAAATTGCATCGGAATTAAATAGAAAATGCACAATGCCGACTTAAGTACAAGAAGACTGACTCTTCTTACTGACTATGTTTTGAACCATTCCTGTGACACTAGTTATAGATTCCGATGCTTCACTTCATGTTTTCTGTATCCCTTGGACCTTCTTATTGACGATGAAACACCGAAATTGCATCGGAATTAAATACTAAAGGCACAATGCCGACTTAAGTACAAGAAGACTGACTGTTCTTACTGTCTATGTTTTGAACCATTATTGTGCCACTAGCTATAGATTCCGATGCTTCACTTCAGGTTTAGTGTATCCCTCTGACTTTCTTATTGACGATGAAACACAGAAATGGCTTCGGAATTAAATACAAAAGCATAATGCCGACTTAAGTACAAGAGGACTGACTCTTCTTACTGTCTATGTTTTGAACAATTCCTGTGACACTAGTTATAGATTCCGATGCTTCACTTGAGGTTTACTGTATCCCTTGGACCTTCTTATTGACGATGAAAAACAGAAATTGCATCGGAATTAAATACAAAAGGCACAATGCCGACTTAAGAACATGATGACCTACTCTTCCTACTGACTATGTTTTGAACCATTCCTGTGGCACTAGTTATTGATACCGATGCTTCTCTTGAGGTATACTGTATCCCTTGGACCTTCTCATTGACGATGAAACACAGAAATTGTATCGGTATAAAATACAAAAGGCACAATGCCGACTTAAGTACATGAAGACCGACTCTTCCTACTGACTATGGTTTGAATCACTCCTCTGACACTAGTTATAGATTCCGATGTTTCACTTGATGTTAACTGTCTCCCTTGGACCTTCATATTGACGATGAAACACAGAAATTGCATCGGAATTAAATACAAAAGGCACAATGCCGACTTAAGTAGAAGTAGACTGACTCTTCTTACTATCTATGTTTTGAAAAATTCCTGTGACACTAGTTATAGATTCTGATGCTTCGCTCCAGGTTTACTGTATCCCTTGGACCTTCTTATTGACAATGAAACACAGAAATTGCATCGGAATTAAATACAAAAGGGAAAATGCCGACTTAAGTACACGAAGACTGCCTCTTCTTACTGTCTATGTTTTGAACCATTCCTGTGACACTAGTTATAGATTCCGATGCTTCGCTCCAGGTTTACTGTATCCCTTGGACCTTCTTATTGACAATGAAACACAGAAATTGCATCGGAATTAAATACAAAAGGCACAATGCCGACTTAAGGACAAGAAGACTGACTCTCTTACTGTCTACGTTTAGAACCATTCCATTGACACTAGTTATAGATTCCGATGCTTCACTCCAGGTTTACTGTATCCCTTGGACCTTGTTATTGACGATGAAACACAGAAATTGCATCGGAATTAAATAGAAAAGGCACAATGCCGACTTAAGTACAAGAAGACTGACTCTTCTTACTGACTATGTTTTGAACCATTCCTGTGACACTAGTTATAGATTCCGATGCTTCACTTCATGTTTACTGTATCCCTCGGACCTTCTTATTGACGATGAAACACCGAAATTGCATCGGAATTAAATACAAAAGGCACAATGCCGACTTAAGTACTAGAAGACTGACTGTTCTTACTGTCTATGTTTTGAACCATTATTGTGCCACTAGCTATAGATTCCGATGCTTCACTTCAGGTTTAGTGTATCAATCTGACTTTCTTATTGACGATGAAACACAGAAATGGCTTCGGAATTAAATACAAAAGGCATAATGCCGACTTAAGTACAAGAGGACTGACTCTTCTTACTGTCTATGTTGTGAACAATTCCTGTGACACTAGTTATAGATTCCGATGCTTCACTTGAGGTTTACTGTATCCCTTGGACCTTCTTATTGACGACGAAACACAGAAATTGCATCGGAATTAAATACAAAAGGCACAATGCCGACTTAAGGACCAGAAGACTGACTCCTCCTACTGACTTTGATTTGAACCATTAGTGTGACACTAGTTATAGATTCCGATACTTCACTTCAGGTTTACTGTATCCCTTGGACCTTCTTATTGACGATGAAACACAGAAATTGCATCGGAATTAAATGCAAAAGGCACAATGCCGACTTAAGTACAAGAAGAATGACTCTTGTTACTGCCTATGTTTTGAACCATTCCTGTGACACTAGCTATAGATTCCGATGCCTCACTTAAGGTATAGTGTATCCGTCTGACTTTCTTATTGACGATGAAACACAGAAATGGCTTCGGAATTAAATACAAAAGGCACAATGCCGACTTAAGTACAAGAAGACTGACTCTTCTTACTATCTATGGTTAGAACCATTCCCTTGACACTAGTTATAGATTCCGATGCTTCATTGAGGTTTACTGTATCCCTTGGACCTTCTTATTGACGATGAAACACAGCAATTTTATCGGTATTAAATACAAAAGGCACAATGCCGACTTAAGTACATGAAGTCTGACTCTTCCTATTGACTATGTTTTGAACCATTCCTGTGTCACTAGTAATAGATTCCGATGTTTCACTTTAGGTTAACTGTATACCTTGGACCTTCTTTTTGACAAGGAAACACAGAAATTGCATCGGAATTAAATACAAAAGGCACAATGCAGACTTAAGTACAAGAAGACTGACTCTTCTTACTGTCTATGTTTTGAACCATTCCTATGACACTAGTTATAGATTCCGATGCTTCGGTCCAGGTTTACTGTATCCCTTGGACCTTCTTATTGACAATGAAACACAGAAATTGCATCGGAATTAAATACAAAAGGCACAATGCCGACTTAGGTACAAGAAGACTGACTCTTCTTACTGTCGTTGTTTTGAACCATTTCATTGACACTAGTTATAGATTCCGATGCTTCACTACAGGTTTACTGTATCCCTTGGACCTTGTTATTGACGATGAAACACAGAAATTGCATCGGAATTAAATACTAAAGGCACAATGCCGACTTAAGTACAAGAAGACTGACTGTTCTTACTGTCTATGTTTTGAACCATTATTGTGCCACCAGCTATAGATTCCGATGCTTCACTTCAGGTTTAGTGTATCCCTCTGACTTTCTTATTGACGATGAAACACAGAAATGGCTTCGGAATTAAATACAAAAGGCATAATGCCGACTTAAGTACAAGAGGACTGACTCTTCTTACTGTCTATGTTTTGAACAATTCCTGTGACACTAGTTATAGATTCCGATGCTTCACTTGAGGTTTACTGTATCCCTTGGACCTTCTTATTGACGATGAAACACAGAAATTGCATCGGAATTAAATACAAAAGGCACAATGCCGACTTAAGAACATGATGACCTACTCTTCCTACCGACTATGTTTTGAACCATTCCTGTGGCACTAGTTATTGATACCGATGCTTCTCTTGAGGTATACTGTATCCCTTGGACCTTCTCATTGACGATGAAACACAGAAATTGTATCGGTATTAAATACAAAAGGCACAATGCCGACTTAAGTACATGAAGACCGACTCTTCCTACTGACTATGGTTTGAATCACTCCTCTGACACTAGTTATAGATTCCGATGTTTCACTTGATGTTAACTGTCTCCCTTGGACCTTCTTATTGACGATGAAACACAGAAATTGCATCGGAATTAAATACAAAAGGCACAATGCCGACTTAAGTAGAAGTAGATTGACTCTTCTTACTATCTATGTTTTGAAAAATTCCTGTGACACTAGTTATAGATTCTGATGCTTCGCTCCAGGTTTACTGTATCCCTTGGACCTTCTTATTGACAATGAAACACAGAAATTGCATCGGAATTAAATACAAAAGGCACAATGCCGACTTAAGTACACGAAGACTGTCTCTTCTTACTGTCTATGTTTTGAACCATTCCTGTGACACTAGTTACAGATTCCGATGCTACACTCCAGGTTAACTGTATCCCTTGGACCGTCTTATTGACGATGAAACACAGAAATTGCATCGGAATTAAATACAAAAGGCACAATGCCACCTTAAGGACAAGAAGACTGACTCTTCCTACTGACTTTGATTTGAACCATTAGTGTGACACTAGTTATAGATTCCGATACTTCACTTCAGGTTTACTGTATCCCTTGGACCTTCTTATTGACGATGAAACACAGAAATTGCATCGGAATTAAATGCAAAAGGCACAATGCCGACTTAAGTACAAGAAGACTGACTCTTGTTACTGCCTATGTTTTGAACCATTCCTGTGACACTAGCTATAGATTCCGAAACCTCACTTAAGGTTTAGTGTATCCGTCTGACTTTCTTATTGACGAGGAAACACAGAAATGGCTTCGGAATTAAATACAAAAGGCACAATGCCGACTTAAGTACAAGAAGACTGACTCTTCTTACTATCTATGTTTTGAACCATTCCCTTGACACTAGTTATAGATTCCGATGCTTCATTGAGGTTTACTGTATCCCTTGGACCTTCTTATTGACGATGAAACACAGAAATTTTATCGGTATTAAATACAAAAGGCACAATGCCGACTTAAGTACATGAAGTCTGACTCTTCCTATTGACTATGTTTTGAACCATTCCTGTGTCACTAGTAATAGATTCCGATGTTTCACTTGAGGTTAACTGTATACCTTGGACCTTCTTATTGACGATGAAACACAGATATTGCATCGGAATTAAATACAAAAGGCACAATGCCGACTTAAGTACAAGAAGACTGAATCTTCTTACTGTCTATGTTTTGAACCATTCCTGTGACACTAGTTATAGATTCCGATGCTTCGCTCCAGGTTTACTGTATCCCTTGGACCTTCTTATTGACAATGAAACACAGAAATTGCATCGGAATTAAATACAAAAGGCACAATGCCGACTTAAGTACAAGAAGACTGACTCTCTTACTGTCTACGTTTTGAACCATTCCATTGACACTAGTTATAGATTCCGATGCTTCACTCCAGGTTTACTGTATCCCTGGGACCTTGTTATTGACGATGAAACACAGAAATAGCATCGGAATTAAATAGAAAAGGCACAATGCCGACTTAAGTACAAGAAGACTGACTCTTCTTACTGACTATGTTTTGAACCATTCCTGTGACACTAGTTATAGATTCCGATGCTTCACTTCATGTTTACTGTATCCCTTGGACCTTCTTATTGACGATGAAACACCGAAATTGCATCGGAATTAAATACAAAAGGCACAATGCCGACTTAAGTACAAGAAGACTGACTGTTCTTACTGTCTATGTTTTGAACCATTATTGTGCCACTAGCTATAGATTCCGATGCTTCACTTCAGGTTTAGTGTATCAATCTGACTTTCTTATTGACGATGAAACACAGAAATGGCTTCGGAATTAAATACAAAAGGCATAATGCCGACTTAAGTACAAGAGGACTGACTCTTCTTACTGTCTATGTTTTGAACAATTCCTGTGACACTAGTTATAGATTCCGATGCTTCACTTGAGGTTTACTGTATCCCTTGGACCTTCTTATTGACGATGAAACACAGAAATTGCATCGGAATTAAATACAAAAGGCACAATGCCGACTTAAGGACAAGAAGACTGACTCTTCCTACTGACTTTGATTTGAACCATTAGTGTGACACTAGATATAGATTCCGATACTTCACTTCAGGTTTACTGTATCCCTTGGACCTTCTTATTGACGATGAAACACAGAAATTGCATCGGAATTAAATGCAAAAGGCACAATGCCGACTTAAGTACAAGAAGACTGACTCTTGTTACTGCCTATGTTTTGAACCATTCCTGTGACACTAGCTATAGATTCCGATGCCTCACTTAAGGTTTAGTGTATCCGTCTGACTTTCTTATTGACGATGAAACACAGAAATGGCTTCGGAATTAAAAACAAAAGGCACAATTCCGACTTAAGTACAAGAAGACTGACTCTTCTTACTATCTATGTTTTGAACCATTCCCTTGACACTAGTTATAGATTCCGATGCTTCATTGAGGTTTACTGTATCCCTTGGACCTTCTTATTGACGATGAAACACAGAAATTTTATCGGTATTAAATACAAAAGGCACAATGCCGACTTAAGTACACGAAGTCTGACTCTTCCAATTGACTATGTTTTGAACCATTCCTGTGTCACTAGTAATAGATTCCGATGTTTCACTTTAGGTTAACTGTAAACCTTGGACCTTCTTATTGACGAGGAAACACAGAAATTGCATCGGAATTAAATACAAAAGGCACAATGCAGACTTAAGTACAAGAAGACTGACTCTTCTTACTGTCGTTGTTTTGAACCATTTCATTGACACTAGTTATAGATTCCGATGCTTCACTACAGGTTTACTGTATCTTTTGGAACTTGTTATTGACGATGAAACACAGAAATTGCATCGGAATTAAATAGAAAAGGCACAATGCCGACTTAAGTACAAGAAGACTGACTCTTCTTACTGACTATGTTTTGAACCATTCCTGTGACACTAGTTATAGATTCCGATGCTTCACTTCAGGTTTACTGTATCCCTTGGACCTTCGTATTGACGATGAAACACCGAAATTGCATCGGAACTAAATACAAAAGGCACAATGCCGAATTAAGTACAGGAAGACTGACTCTTCTTACTGTCTATGTTTTGAACCATTATTATGACACTAGTTATAGATTCCGATGCTTCACTCCAGGTTTACTGTATCCCTTGGACCTTCTTATTGACGAAGAAACACACAAATTGCATCGGAATTAAATACAAAAGGCACAATGCCGACTTAAGTACAAGAAGTCTTAAACTTCTTACTGACTATGTATTGAACCATTCCTGTGACACTAGCTATACATTCCGATGCTTCACTTCAGGTTTAGTGTATCCCTCTGACTTTCTTATTGACGATGAAACACAGAAATGGCTTCGGAATTAAATACAAAAGGCACAATGCCGACTTAAGTACAAGAGGACTGACTCTTCTTACTGTCTATGTTTTGAACCATTCCTGTGACACTAGTTATAGATTCCGATGCTTCATTAAGGTTTACTGTATCCCTTGGACCTTCTTATTGACGATGAAACACAGAAATTTTATCGGTATTAAATACAAAAGGCACAATGCCGACTTAAGTACATGAAGTCTGACTCTTCCTACTGACTATGTTTTGAACCATTCCTGTGTCACTAGTAATAGATTCCGATGTTTCACTTGAGGTTAACTGCATACCTTGGACCTTCTTATTGACGATGAAACACAGAAATTGCATCGGAATTAAATACAAAAGGCACAATGCCGACTTAAGTACAAGAAGACTGACTCTTCTTACTGTCTATGTTTTGAACCATTCCTGTGACACTAGTTATAGATTCCGATGCTTCGCTCCAGGTTTACTGTATCCCTTGGACCTTCTTATTGACAATGAAACACAGAAATTGCATCGGAATTAAATACAAAAGGCACAATGCCGACTTAAGTACAAGAAGACTGACTCTTCTTGCTGTCTACGTTTTGAACCATTCCATTGACACTAGTTATAGATTCCGATGCTTCACTCCAGGTTTACTGTATCCCTTGGACCTTGTTATTGACGATGAAACACAGAAATTGCATCGGAATTAAATAGAAAAGGCACAATGCCGACTTAAGTACAAGAAGACTGACTCTTCTTACTGACTATGTTTTGAACCATTCATGTGACACTAGTTATAGATTCCGATGCTTCACTTCATGTTTACTGTATCCGTTGGACCTTCTTATTGACAATGAAACACCGAAATTGCATCGGAATTAAATACAAAAGGCACAATGCCGACTTAAGTACAAGAAGACTGACTGTTCTTACTGTCTATGTTTTGAACCATTATTGTGCCACTAGCTATAGATTCCGATGCTTCACTTCAGGTTTAGTGTATCCCTCTGATTTTCTTATTGACGATGAAACACAGAAATGGCTTCGGAATTAAATACAAAAGGCATAATGCCGACTTAAGTACAAGAGGACTGACTCTTCTTACTGTCTATGTTTTGAACAATTCCTGTGACACTAGTTATAGATTCCGATGCTTCACTTGAGGTTTACTGTATCCCTTGGACCTTCTTATTGACGATGAAACACAGAAATTGCATCGGAATGAAATACAAAAGGCACAATGCCGACTTAAGAACATGATGACCTACTCTTCCTACTGACTATGTTTTGAACCATTCCTGTGGCACTTGTTATTGATACCGATGCCTCTCTTGAGGTATACTGTATCCCTTGGACCTTCTCATTGACGATGAAACACAGAAATTGTATCGGTATTAAATACAAAAGGCACAATGCCGACTTAAGTACATGAAGACCGACTCTTCCTACTGACTATGGTTTGAATCACTCCTCTGACACTAGTTATAGATTCCGATGTTTCACTTGATGTTAACTGTCTCCCTTGGACCTTCTTAGTGACGATGAAACACAGAAATTGCATCGGAATTAAATACAAAAGGCACAATGCCGATTTAAGTAGAAGTAGACTGACTCTTCTTACTGTCTATGTTTTGAAAAATTGCTGTGACACTAGTTATAGATTCTGATGCTTCGCTCCAGGTTTACTGTATCCCTTGGACCTTCTTATTGACAATGAAACACAGAAATTGCATCGGAATTAAATACAAAAAGGAAAATGCCGACTTAAGTACACGAAGACTGTCTCTTCTTACTATCTATGTTTTGAACCATTCCTGTGACACTAGTTACAGATTCCGATGCTACACTCCAGGTTTACTGTATCCCTTGGACCTTCTTATTGACGATGAAACACAGAAATTGCATCGGAATTAAATACAAAAGGCACAATGCCATCCTAAGGACAAGAAGACTGACTCTACCTACTGACTTTGATTTGAACCATTAGTGTGACACTAGTTATAGATTCCGATACTTCACTTCAGGTTTACTGTATGCCTTGGACCTTCTTATTGACGATGAAACACAGAAATTGCATGGGAATTAAATGCAAAAGGCACAATGCCGACTTAAGTACAAGAAGACTGACTCTCGTTACTGCCTATGTTGTGAACCATTCCTGTGACACTAGCTATAGATTCCGATGCCTCACTTAAGGTTTAGTGTATCCGTCTGACTTTCTTATTGACGATGAAACACAGAAATGGCGTCGGAATTAAATACAAAAGGCACAATGCCGACTTAAGTACAAGAAGACTGACTCTTCTTACTATCTATGTTTTGAACCATTCCCTTGACACTAGTTATAGATTCCGATGCTTCATTGAGGTTTACTGTATCCCTTGGACCTTCTTATTTACGATGAAACGCAGAAATTTTATCGGTATTAAATACAAAAGGCACAATGCCGACTTAAGTACATGAAGTCTGACTCTTCCTATTGACTATGTTTTGAACCATTCCTGTGTCACTAGTAATAGATTCCGATGTTTCACTTTAGGTTAACTGTATACCTTGGACCTTCCTATTGACGAGGAAAAACAGAAATTGCATCGGAATTAAATACAAAAGGCACAATGCAGACTTAAGTACAAGAAGACTGACTCTTCTTACTGTCTATGTTTTGAACGATTCCTATGACACTTGTTATAGATTCCGATGCTTCGGTCCAGGTTTACTGTATCCCTTGGACCTTCTTATTGACAATGAAACACAGAAATTGCATCGGAATTAAATACAAAAGGCACAATGCCGACTTAAGTACAAGAAGACTGACTCTTCTTACTGTCGTTGTTTTGAACCATTTCATTGACACTAGTTATAGATTCCGATGCTTCACTACAGGTTTACTGTATCCCTTGGACCTTCTTATTGACGAAGAAACACACAAATTGCATCGGAATTAAATACAAAAGGCACAATGCCGACTTAAGTACAAGAAGTCTTACTCTTCTTACTGACTATGTATTGAACCATTCCTGTGACACTAGCTATAGATTCCGATGCTTCACTTCAGGTTTAGTGTATCCCTCTGACTTTCTTATTGACGATGAAACACAGAAATGGCTTCGGAATTAATTACAAAAGGCACAATGCCGACTTAAGTACAAGAGGACTGACTCTTCTTACTGTCTATGTTTTGAACAATTCCTGTGACACTAGTTATAGATTCCGTTGCTTCACTTGAGGTTTACTGTAACCCTTGGACCTTCTTATTGACGATGAAACACAGAAATTGCATCGGAATTAAATACAAAAGGCACAATGGCGCCTTAAGTACATGATGACCTACTCTTCCTACTGACTATGTTTGAACCATTCCTGTGGCACTAGTTATTGATACCGATGCTTCTCTTGAGGTTTACTGTATCCCTCGGACCTTCTTATTGACGATGAAACACAGAAATTGTATCGGTTATAAATACAAAAGGCACAATGCTGACTTAAGTACATGAAGACCAACTCTTCCCACTGACTATGTTTTGAACGATTCCTCTGACACTAGTTATAGATTCCGATGTTTCACTTGATGTTAAATGTCTCCCTTGGACCTTCTTATTGACGATGAAACACAGAAATTGCATCGGAATTAAATACAAAAGGCACAATGCCGACTTAAGTAGAAGTAGACTGACTCTTCTTACTGTCTATGTTTTGAACCATTCCTGTGACACTAGTTATAGATTCCGATGCTTCACTCCAGGTTTACTGTTTCCCTTGGACCTTGTTATTGACGATGAAACACAGAAATTGCATCGGAATTAAATAGAAAAAGCACAATGCCGACTTAAGTACAAGAAGACTGACTCTTCTAACCGACTATGTTTTGAACCATTCCTGTGACACTAGTTATAGATTCCGATGCTTCACTTCAGGTTTACTGTATCCCTTGGACCTTCTTATTGACGATGAAACAGAGAAATTGAATCGGAATTAAATACAAAAGGCACAATGCCGACTTAAGTACAAGAAGACTGACTCTTCCTACTGTCTATGTTTTGAACCATTCCTGTGACACTCGTTATAGATTACGATGCTTCACTTCAGGTTTACTGTATCCCTTGAACCATCTTATTGACGATGAAACAGAGAAATTGTATCGGAATTAAATACAAAAGGCACAAGGCCGACTGAAGTACATGAAGACTGACTCTTCCCACTGACTACGTTTTGAACCATTCCTGTGACTCTAGTTATAGATTCCGATGCCCCGCTTCAGGTTTACTATATCCGTTGGACCTTCTTATTGGCGATGAAACACAGAAATTGCATCGGAATTAAATACAAAAGGCACAATGCCGAATTAAGTACAAGAAGACTGACTCTTCTTACTGTCTATGTTTTGAACCATTCCTGTGACACTAGTTATAGATTCCGATGCATCACTCCAGGTTTACTGTATCCCTTGGACCTTCTTATTGACGAAGAATCACACAAATTGCATCGGTATTAAATACAAAAGGCACAATGCCGACTTAAGTACAAGAAGACTGACTCTTGTTACTGACAATGTTTTGAACCATTCCTGTGACACTAGCTATAGATTCCGATGCTTCACTTCAGGTTTAGTGTATCCCTCTGACTTTCTTATTGACGATGAAACACGGAAATGGCTTCGGAATTAAATACAAAAGGCACAATGCCGACAAAGTACAAGAAGACTGACCCTTCTTACTGTCTATGTTTTGAACCATTCCTGTGACACTAGTTATAGATTCCGATGCTTCATTAAGGTTTACTGTATCCCTTGGACCTTCTTATTGACGATGAAACACAGAAATTTTATCGGTATTAAATACAAAAGGCACAATGCCGAATTAAGTACAAGAAGACTGACTCTTCTTACTGTCTATGTTTTGAACCATTCCTGTGACACTAGTTATAGATTCCGATGCATCGGTATTAAATACAAAAGGCACAATGCCGACTTAAGTACAAGAAGACTGACTCTTGTTACTGACAATGTTTTGAACCATTCCTGTGACACTAGCTATAGATTCCGATGCTTCACTTCAGGTTTAGTGTATCCCTCTGACTTTCTTATTGACGATGAAACACGGAAATGGCTTCGGAATTAAATACAAAAGGCACAATGCCGACAAAGTACAAGAAGACTGACCCTTCTTACTGTCTATGTTTTGAACCATTCCTGTGACACTAGTTATAGATTCCGATGCTTCATTAAGGTTTACTGTATCCCTTGGACCTTCTTATTGACGATGAAACACAGAAATTTTATCGGTATTAAATACAAAAGGCACAATGCCGAATTAAGTACAAGAAGACTGACTCTTCTTACTGTCTATGTTTTGAACCATTCCTGTGACACTAGTTATAGATTCCGATGCATCACTCCAGGTTTACTGTATCCCTTGGACCTTCTTATTGACGAAGAATCACACAAATTGCATCGGTATTAAATACAAAAGGCATAATGCCGACTTAAGTACAAGAGGACTGACTCTTCTTACTGTCTATGATTTGAATAATTCCTGTGACACTAGTTATAGATTCCGATGCTTCACTTGAGGTTTACTGTATCCCTTGGACCTTCTTATTGACGAAGAATCACACAAATTGCATCGGTATTAAATTCAAAAGGCACAATGCCGACTTAAGTACAAGAAGACTGACTCTTGTTACTGACAATGTTTTGAACCATTCCTGTGACACTAGCTATAGATTCCGATGCTTCACTTCAGGTTTAGTGTATCCCTTGGACCTTCTTATTGACGATGAAACACAGAAATTTTATCGGTATTAAATACAAAAGGCACAATGCCGACTTAAGTACATGAAGTCTGACTCTTCCTACTGACTATGTTTTGAACCATTCCTGTGTCACTAGTAATAGATTCCGATGTTTCACTTGAGGTTAACTGTATACCTTGGACCTTCTTATTGACGATGAAACACAGAAATTGCATCGGAATTAAATACAAAAGGCACAATGCCGACTTAAGTACAAGAAGACTGACTCTTCTTACTGTCTATGTTTTGAACCATTCCTGTGACACTAGTTATAGATTCCGATGCTTCGCTCCAGGTTTACTCTATCCCTTGGACCTTCTTATTGACAATGAAACACAGAAATTGCATCGGAATTAAATACAAAAGGCACAATGCCGACTTAAGTACAAGAAGACTGACTCTTCTTACTGTCTACGTTTTGAACCATTCCATTGACACTAGTTATAGATTCCGATGCTTCACTCCAGGTTTACTGTATCCCTTGGACCTTGTTATTGACGATGAAACACAGAAATTGCATCGGAATTAAATAGAAAAGGCACAATGCCGACTTAAGTACAAGAAGACTGACTCTTCTTACTGTCTACGTTTTGAACCATTCCATTGACACTAGTTATAGATTCCGATGCTTCACTCCAGGTTTACTGTCTCCCTTGGACCTTCTTATTGACGATGAAACACAGAAATTGCATCGGAATTAAATACAAAAGGCACAATGCCGATTTAAGTAGAAGTAGACTGACTCTTCTTACTGTCTATGTTTTGAAAAATTCCTGTGACACTAGTTATAGATTCTGATGCTTCGCTCCTGGTTTACTGTATCCCTTGGACCTTCTTATTGACAATGAAACACAGAAATTGCATCGGAATTAAATACAAAAGGGAAAATGCCGACTTAAGTACACGAAGACTGTCTCTTCTTACTATCTATGTTTTGAACCATTCCTGTGACACTAGTTACAGATTCCGATGCTACACCCCAGGTTTACTGTATCCCTTGGACCTTCTTATTGACGATGAAACACAGAAATTGCATCGGAAATAAATACAAAAGGCACAATGCCATCTTAAGGACAAGAAGACTGACTCTTCCTACTGACTTTGATTTGAACCATTAGTGTGACACTAGTTATAGATTCCGATACTTCACTTTAGGTTTACTGTATCCCTTGGACCTTCTTATTGACGATGAAACACAGAAATTGCATCGGAATTAAATGCAAAAGGCACAATGCCGACTTAAGTACAAGAAGACTGACTCTCGTTACTGCCTATGTTGTGAAACATTCCTGTGACACTAACTATAGATTCCGATGCCTCACTTAAGGTTTAGTGTATCCGTCTGACTTTCTTATTGACGATGAAACACAGAAATGGCGTCGGAATTAAATACAAAAGGCACAATGCCGACTTAAGTACAAGAAGACTGACTCTTCTTACTATCTATGTTTTGAACCATTCCCTTGACACTAGTTATAGATTCCGATGCTTCATTGAGGTTTACTGTATCCCTTGGACCTTCTTATTTACGATGAAACACAGAAATTTTATCGGTATTAAATACAAAAGGCACAATGCCGACTTAAGTACATGAAGTCTGACTCTTCCTATTGACTATGTTTTGAACCATTCCTGTGTCACTAGTAATAGATTCCGATGTTTCACTTTAGGTTAACTGTATACCTTGGACCTTCTTATTGACGAGGAAAAACAGAAATGGCATCGGAATTAAATACAAAAGGCACAATGCAGACTTAAGTACAAGAAGACTGACTCTTCTTACTGTCTATGTTTTGAACGATTCCTATGACACTAGTTATAGATTCCGATGCTTCGGTCTAGGTTTACTGTATCCCTTGGACCTTCTTATTGACAATGAAACACAGAAATTGCATCGGAATTAAATACAAAAGGCACAATGCCGACTTAAGTACAAGAAGACTGACTCTTCTTATTGTCGTTGTTTTGAACCATTTCATTGACACTAGTTATAGATTCCGATGCTTCACTACAGGTTTACTGTATCCCTTGGACCTTCTTATTGACGAAGAAACACACAAATTGCATCGGAATTAAATACAAAAGGCACAATGCCGACTTAAGTACAAGAGGACTGACTCTTCTTACTGTCTATGTTTTGAACAATTCCTGTGACACTAGTTATAGATTCCGTTGCTTCACTTGAGGTTTACTGTGACCCTTGGACCTTCTTATTGACGATGAAACACAGAAATTGCATCGGAATTAAATACAAAAGGCACAATGGCGCCTTAAGTACATGATGACCTACTCTTCCTACTGACTATGTTTGAACCATTCTTGTGGCACTAGTTATTGATACCGTTGCTTCTCTTGAGGTTTACTGTATTCCTCGGACCTTCTTATTGACGATGAAACACAGAAATTGTATCGGTTATAAATACAAAAGGCACAATGCTGACTTAAGTACATGAAGACCGACTCTTCCAACTGACTATGTTTTGAACGATTCCTCTGACACTAGTTATAGATTCCGATGTTTCACTTGATGTTAAATGTCTCCCTTGGACCTTCTTATTGACGATGAAACACAGAAATTGCATCGGAATTAAATACAAAAGGCACAATGCCGACTTAAGTAGAAGTAGACTGACTCTTCTTACTGTCTATGTTTTGAACCATTCCTGTGACACTAGTTATAGATTCCGATGCTTCACTCCAGGTTTACTGTTTCCCTTGGACCTTGTTATTGACGATGAAACACAGAAATTGCATCGGAATTAAATAGAAAAAGCACAATGCCGACTTAACTACAAGAAGACTGACTCTTCTAACCGACTATGTTTTGAACCATTCCTGTGACACTAGTTATAGATTCCGATGCTTCACTTCAGGTTTACTGTATCCCTTGGACCTTCTTATTGACGATGAAACAGAGAAATTGTATCGGAATTAAATACAAAAGGCACAATGCCGACTTAAGTACAAGAAGACTGACTCTTCCTACTGTCTATGTTTTGAACCATTCCTGTGACACTCGTTATAGATTACGATGCTTCACTTCAGGTTTACTGTATCCCTTGAACCATCTTATTGACGATGAAACAGAGAAATTGTATCGGAATTAAATACAAAAGTCACAAGGCCGACTTAAGTACATGAAGACTGACTCTTCCCACTGACTACGTTTTGAACCATTCCTGTGACTCTAGTTATAGATTCCGATGCCTCGCTTCAGGTTTACTATATCCGTTGGACCTTCTTATTGGCGATGAAACACAGAAATTGCATCGGAATTAAATACAAAAGCCACAATGCCGAATTAAGTACAAGAAGACTGACTCTTCTTACTGTCTATGTTTTGAACCATTCCTGTGACACTAGTTATAGATTCCGATGCATCACTCCAGGTTTACTGTATCCCTTGGACCTTCTTATTGACGAAGAATCACACAAATTGCATCGGTATTAAATACAAAAGGCACAATGCCGACTTAAGTACAAGAAGACTGACTCTTGTTACTGACAATGTTTTGAACCATTCCTGTGACACTAGCTATAGATTCCGATGCTTCACTTCAGGTTTAGTGTATCCCTCTGACTTTCTTATTGACGATGAAACACGGAAATGGCTTCGGAATTAAATACAAAAGGCACAATGCCGACAAAGTACAAGAAGACTGACCCTTCTTACTGTCTATGTTTTGAACCATTCCTGTGACACTAGTTATAGATTCCGATGCTTCATTAAGGTTTACTGTATCCCTTGGACCTTCTTATTGACGATGAAACACAGAAATTTTATCGGTATTAAATACAAAAGGCACAATGCCGACTTAAGTACAAGAAGACTGACTCTTCTTACTGTCTATGTTTTGAACCATTCCTGTGACACTAGTTATAGATTCCGATGCTTCGCTCCAGGTTTACTGTATCCCTTGGACCTTCTTATTGACAATGAAACACAGAAATTGCATCGGAATTAAATACAAAAGGCACAATGCCGACTTAAGTACAAGAAGACTGACTCTTCTTACTGACTATGTTTTGAACCATTCCTGTGACACTAGTTATAGATTCCGATGCTTCACTTCATGTTTACTGTATCCCTTGGACCTTCTTATTGCCGATGAAACACCGAAATTGCATCGGAATTAAATACAAAAGGCACAATGCCGACTTAAGTACAAGAGGACTGACTGTTCTTACTGTCTATGTTTTGAACCATTATTGTGCCACTAGCTATAGATTCCGATGCTTCACATCAGGTTTAGTGTATCCCTCTGACTTTCTTATTGACGATGAAACACAGAAATGGCTTCGGAATTAAATACAAAATTCATAATGCCGACTTAAGTACAAGAGGACTGACTCTTCTTACTGTCTATGTTTTGAACAATTCCTGTGACACTAGTTATAGATTCCGATGCTTCACTTGAGGTTTACAGTATCCCTTGGACCTTCTTATTGACGATGAAACACAGAAATTGCATCGGAATTAAATACAAAAGGCACAATGCCGACTTAAGAACATGATGACCTACTCTTCCTACTGACTATGTTTTGAACCATTCCTGTGGCACTAGTTATTGATACCGATGCTTCTCTTGAGGTATACTGTATCCCTTGGACCTTCTTATTGACGATGAAACACAGAAATTGTATTGGTATTAAATACAAAAGGCACAATGCCGACTTAAGTACATGAAGACCGACTCTTCCTACTGACTATGGTTTGAATCACTCCTCTGACACTAGTTATAGATTCCGATGTTTCACTTGATGCTAACTGTCTCCCTTGGACCTTCTTATTGACGATGAAACACAGAAATTGCATCGGAATTAAATACAAAAGGCACAATGCCGAATTAAGTACAAGAAGACTGACTCTTCTTACTGTCTATGATTTGAACCATTCCTGTGATACTAGTTATAGATTCCGATGCATCACTCCAGGTTTACTGTATCCCTTGGACCTTCTTATTGACGAAGAATCACACAAATTGCATCGGTATTAAATACAAAAGGCACAATGCCGACTTAAGTACAAGAAGACTGACTCTTGTTACTGACAATGTTTTGGATCATTCCTGTGACACTAGCTATAGATTCCGATGCTTCACTTCAGGTTTAGTGTATCCCTCTGACTTTCTTATTGACGATGAAACACGGAAATGGCTTCGGAATTAAATACAAAAGGCACAATGCCGACAAAGTTCAAGAAGACTGACTCTTCTTACTGTCTATGTTTTGAACCATTCCTGTGACACTAGTTATAGATTCCGATGCTTCATTAAGGTTTACTGTATCCCTTGGACCTTCTTATTCACGATGAAACACAGAAATTTTATCGGTATTAAATACAAAAGGCACAATGCCGACTTAAGTACATGAAGTCTGACTCTTCGTACTGACTATGTTTTGAACCATTCCTGTGTCACTAGTAATAGATTCCGATGTTTCACTTGAGGTTAACTGTATACCTTGGACCATCTTATTGACGATGAAACACAGAAATTGCATCGGAATTAAATACAAAAGGCACAATGCCGACTTAAGTACAAGAAGACTGACTCTTCTTACTGTCTATGTTTTGAACCATTCCTGTGACACTAGTTATAGATTCGGATGCTTCGCTCCAGGTTTACTGTATCCCTTGGACCTTCTTATTGACAATGAAACACAGAAATTGCATCGGAATTAAATACAAAAGGCACAATGCCGACTTAAGTACAAGAAGACTGACTCTTCTTACTGTCTACGTTTTGAACCATTCCATTGACACTAGTTATAGATTCCGATGCTCCACTCCAGGTTTACTGTTTCCCTTGGACCTTGTTATTGACGATGAAACACAGAAATTGCATCGGAATTAAATAGAAAAGGCACAATGCCGACTTAAGTACAAGAAGACTGACTCTTCTTACTGACTATGTTTTGAACCATTCCTGTGACACTAGTTATAGATTCCGATGCTTCACTTCATGTTTACTGTTTCCCTTGGACCTTGTTATTGACGATGAAACACAGAAATTGCATCGGAATTAAATAGAAAAGGCACAATGCCCACTTAAGTACAAGAAGACTGACTCTTCTTACTGACTATGTTTTGAACCATTCCTGTGACACTAGTTATAGATTCCGATGCTTCACATCATGTTTACTGTATCCCTTGGACCTTCTTATTGACGATGAAACACCGAAATTGCATCGGAATTAAATACAAAAGGCACAATGCCGACTTAAGTACAAGAAGACTGACTGTTCTTACTGTCTATGTTTTGAACCATTATTGTGCCACTAGCTATAGATTCCGATGCTTCACTTCAGGTTTAATGTATCCCTCTGACTTTCTTATTGACGATGAAACACAGAAATGGCTTCGGAATTAAATACAAAAGGCATAATGCCGACTTAAGTACAAGAGGACTGACTCTTCTTACTGTCTATGTTTTGAACAATTCCTGTGACACTAGTTATAGATTCCGATGCTTCACTTGAGGTTTACTGTATCCCTTGGACCTTCTTATTGACGATGAAACACAGAAATTGCATCGGAATTAAATACAAAAGGCACAATGCCGACTTAAGAACATGATGACCTACTCTTCCTACTGACTATGTTTTGAACCATTCCTGTGGCACTAGTTATTGATACCGATGCTTCTCTTGAGGTATACTGTATCCCTTGGACCTTCTCATTGACGATGAAATACAGAAATTGTATCGGTATTAAATACAAAAGGCACAATGCCGACTTAAGTACATGAAGACCGACTCTTCCTACTGACTATGGTTTGAATCACTCCTCTGACACTAGTTATAGATTCCGATGTTTCACTTGATGTTAACTGTCTCCCTTGGACCTTCTTATTGACGATGAAACACAGAAATTGCATCGGAATTAAATACAAAAGGCACAATGCCTACTTAAGTAGAAGTAGACTGAGTCTTCTTACTGTCTATGTTTTGAAAAATTCCTGTGACACTAGTTATAGATTCTGATGCTTCGCTCCTGGTTTTCTGTATCCCTTGGACCTTCTTATTGACAATGAAACACAGAAATTGCATCGGAATTAAATACAAAAGGGAAAATGCCGACTTAAGTACACGAAGACTGTCTCGTCTTACTGTCTATGTTTTGAACCATTCCTGTGACACTAGTTACAGATTCCGATGCTACACTCCAGGTTTACTGTATCCCTTGGACATTCTTATTAACGATGAAACACAGAAATTGCATCGGAATTAAATACAAAAGGCACAATGCCACCTTAAGGACAAGAAGACTGACTCTTCCTACTGACTTTGATTTGAACCATTAGTGTGACACAAGTTATAGATTCCGATACTTCACTTCAGGTTTACTGTATCCCTTGGACCTTCTTATTGACGATGAAACACAGAAATTGCATCGGAATTAAATACAAAAGGCACAATGCCGACTTAAGTACACGAAGACTGTCTCTTCTTACTGTCTATGTTTTTAACCATTCCTGTGACACTAGTTACAGATTCCGATGCTACACTCCAGGTTTACTGTATCCCTTGGACCTTCTTATTGACGATGAAACACAGAAATTGCATCGGAATTAAATACAAAAGGCACAATGCCGACTTAAGGACAAGAAGACTGACTCTTCCTACTGACTTTGATTTGAACCATTAGTGTGACACTAGTTATAGATTCCGATACTTCACTTCAGGTTTACTGTATCCCTTGGACCTTATTATTGACGATGAAACACAGAAATTGCATCGGAATTAAATGCAAAAGGCACAATGCCGACTTAAGTACAAGAAGACTGACTCTTGTTACTGCCTATGTTTTGAACCATTCCTGTGACACTAGCTATAGATTCCGATGCCTCACTTAAGGTTTAGTGTATCCGTCTGACTTTCTTATTGACGATGAAACACAGAAATGGCTTCGGAATTAAATACAAAAGGCACAATGCCGACTTAAGTACAAGAAGACTGACTCTTCCTACTATCTATGTTTTGAACCATTCCCTTGACACTAGTTATAGATTCCGATGCTTCATTGAGGTTTACTGTATCCCTTGGACCTTCTTATTGACGATGAAACACAGAAATTTTATCGGTATTAAATACAAAAGGCACAATGCCGACTTAAGTACATGAAGTCTGACTCTTCCTATTGACTATGTTTTGAACCATTCCTGTGTCACTAGTAATAGATTCCGATGTTTCACTTTAGGTTAACTGTATACCTTGGACCTTCTTATTGACGAGGAAACACAGAAATTGCATCGGAATTAAATACAAAAGGCACAATGCAGACTTAAGTACAAGAAGACTGACTCTTCTTACTGTCTATGTTTTGAACCATTCCTATGACACTAGTTATAGATTCCGATGCTTCACTACAGGTTTACTGTATCCCTTGGACCTTGTTATTGACGACGAAACACAGAAATTGCATCGGAATTAAATAGAAAAGGCACAATGCCGACTTAAGTACAAGAAGACTGACTCTTCTTACTGACTATGTTTTGAACCATTCCTGTGACACTAGTTATAGATTCCGATGCTTCACTTCAGGTTTACTGTATCCCTTGGACCTTCGTATTGACGATGAAACACCGAAATTGCATCGGAACTAAATACAAAAGGCACAATGCCGAATTAAGTACAGGAAGACTGACTCTTCTTACTGTCTATGTTTTGAACCATTATTATGACACTAGTTATAGATTCCGATGCTTCACTCTTGGTTTACTGTATCCCTTGGACTTCTTATTGACGAAGAAACACACAAATTGCATCGGAATTAAATACAAAAGGCACAATGCCGACTTAAGTACAAGAAGTCTTACTCTTCTTACTGACTATGTATTGAACCATTCCTGTGACACTAGCTATAGATTCCGATGCTTCACTTCAGGTTTAGTGTATCCCTCTGACTTTCTTATTGACGATGAAACACAGAAATGGCTTCGGAATTAAATACAAAAGGCACAATGCCGACTTAAGTACAAGAGGACTGACTCTTCTTACTGTCTATGTTTTGAACAATTACTGTGACACTAGTTATAGATTCCGATGCTTCACTTCAGGTTTACTGTATCCCTTGGACCTTCTTATTGACTATGAAACACAGAAATTGTATCGGTATTAAATACAAAAGGCACAATGCTGACTTAAGTATATGAAGACCGACTCTTCCTACTGACTATGTTTTGAACGATTCCTCTGACACTAGTTATAGATTCCGATGTTTCACTTGATGTTAAATGTCTCCCTTGGACCTTCTTATTGTCGATGAAACACAGAAATTGCATCGGAATTAATTACAAAAGGCACAATGCCGACTTAAGTAGAAGTAGACTGACTCTTCTTACTGTCTATGTTTTGAACCATTCCTGTGACACTAGTTATAGATTCCGATGCTTCACTCCAGGTTTACTGTTTCCCTTGGACCTTGTTATTGACGATGAAACACAGGAATTGCATCGGAATTAAATAGAAAAAGCACAATGCCGACTTAAGTACAAGAAGACTGACTCTTCTAACCGACTATGTTTTGAACCATTCCTGTGACACTAGTTATAGATTCCGATGCTTCACTTCAGGTTTACTGTATCCCTTGGACCTTCTTATTGACGATGAAACACAGAAATTGCATCGGAATTAAATACAAAAGGCACAATGCCGACTTGAGGACAAGAAGACTGACTCTTCGAACTGTCTCTGTTTTGAACCATTCCTGTGACACTAGTTATAGATTCCGATGCCTCACTTCAGGTTTACTGTATCCCGTGGACCTTCTTATTGACGATGAAACACAGAAATTGCATCGGAATTAAATACAAAAGGCACAATGCCGACTTAAGTACAAGAAGACTGACTCTTCTTACTGACTATGTTTTGAGCCATTCCTGTGACACTAGCTATAGATTCCGATGCTTCACTTCAGGTTTAGTGTATCCCTCTGACTTTCTTAATGACGATGAATCACAGAAATGGCTTCGGAAATAAATACAAAAGGCACAATGCCGACTTAAGGACAAGAAGACTGACTCTTCCTACTGACTTTGATTTGAACCATTAGGGTGACACTAGTTAGAGATTCCGATACTTCACTTCAGGTTTACTGTATCCCTTGGACCTTCTTATTGACGATGAAACACAGAAATTGCATCGGAATTAAATGCAAAAGGCACAATGCCGACTTAAGTACAAGAAGACTGACTCTTGTTACTGCCTATGTTTTGAACCATTCCTGTGACACTAGCTATAGATTCCGATGCCTGACTTCAGGTTTAGTGTATCCGTCTGACTTTCATATTGACGATGAAACACAGAAATGGCCGTGGAATTAAATACAAAAGGCACAATGCCGACTTAAGTACAAGAAGACTGACTCTTCTTACTATCTATGTTTTGAACCATTCCCTTGACACTAGTTATAGATTCCGATGCTTCATTGAGGTTTACTATATCCCTTGGACCTTCTTATTGACGATGAAACACAGAAATTTTATCGGTATTAAATACAAAAGGCACAATGCCGGCTTAAGTACATGAAGTCTGACTCTTCTTATTGACTATGTTTTGAACCATTCCTGTGTCACTAGTAATAGATTCCGATGTTTCACTTTAGGTTAACTGTACACCTTGGACCTTCTTATTGACGAGGAAACACAGAAATTGCATCGGAATTAAATACAAAAGGCACAATGCAGACTTAAGTACAAGAAGACTGACTCTTCTTACTGTCTATGTTTTGAACCATTCCTATGACACTAGTTATAGATTCCGATGCTTCGGTCCAGGTTTACTGTATCCCTTGGACCTTCTTATTGACAATGAAACACAGAAATTGCATCGGAATTAAATACAAAAGGCACAATGCCGACTTATGTACAAGAAGACTGACTCTTCTTACTGTCTTTGTTTTGAACCATTTCATTGACACTAGTTATAGATTCCGATGCTTCACTACAGGTTTACAGTATCCCTTGGACCTTGTTATTGACGATGGAACACAGAAATTGCATCGGAATTAAATAGAAAAGGCACAATGCCGACTTAACTACAAGAAGACTGACTCTTCTTACTGACTATGATTTGAACCATTCCTGTGACACTAGTTGTAGATTCCGATGCTTCACTTCAGGTTTACTGTATCCCTTGGACCTTCTTATTGACGATGAAACACCAAAATTGCATCGGAATTAAATACGAAAGGCACAATGCTGAATTAAGTACAGGAAGACTGACTCTTCTTACTGTCTATGTTTTGAACCATTATTATGACACTAGTCATAGATTCCGATGCTTCACTCCAGGTTTACTGTATCCCTTGGACCTTCTTATTGACGAAGAAACACACAAATTGCATCGGAATTAAATACAAAAGGCACAATGCCGACTTAAGTACAAGAAGTCTTACTCTTCTTACTGAGTATGTATTGAACCATTCCTGTGACACTAGCTATAGATTCCGATGCTTCTGTTCAGGTTTAGTGTATCCCTCTGACTTTCTTATTGACGATGAAACAGAGAAATGGCTTCGGATTTAAATACAAAAGGCACAATGCCGACTTAAGCACAAGAGGGTTGACTCTTCTTACTGTCTATGTTTTGAACAATTCCTGTGACACTAGTTATAGATTCCGTTGCTTCACTTGAGGTTTGCTGTAACCCTTGGACCTTCTTATTGACGATGAAACACAGAAATTGCATCGGAATTAAATAGAAAAGGCACAATGCCGACTTAAGTACAAGAAGACTGACTCTTCTTACTGACTATGTTTTGAACCATTCCTGTGACACTAGTTATAGATTCCGATGCTTCACTTCAGGTTTACTGTATCCCTTGGACCTTCGTATTGACGATGAAACACCGAAATTGCATCGGAACTAAATACAAAAGGCACAATGCCGAATTAAGTACAGGAAGACTGACTCTTCTTACTGTCTATGTTTTGAACCATTATTATGACACTAGTTATAGATTCCGATGCTTCACTCCAGGTTTACTGTATCCCTTGGACCTTCTTATTGACGAAGAAACACACAAATTGCATCGGAATTAAATACAAAAGGCACAATGCCGACTTAAGTACAAGAAGTCTTACTCTTCTTACTGACTATGTATTGAACCATTCCTGTGACACTAGCTATAGATTCCGATGCTTCACTTCAGGTTTAGTGTATCCCTCTGACTTTCTTATTGACGATGAAACACAGAAATGGCTTCGGAATTAAATACAAAAGGCACAATGCCGACTTAAGTACAAGAGGACTGACTCTTCTTACTGTCTATGTTTTGAACAATTCCTGTGACACTAGTTATAGATTCCGTTGCTTCACTTGAGGTTTACTGTAACCCTTGGACCTTCTTATTGACGATGAAACACAGAAATTGCATCGGAATTAAATACAAAAGGCACAATGGCGCCTTAAGTACATGATGACCTACTCTTCCTACTGACTATGTTTGAACCATTCCTGTGGCACTAGTTATTGATTCCGATGCTTCTCTTGAGGTTTACTGTATCCCTTGGACCATCTTATTGACGATGAAACACAGAAATTCTATCGGTATTAAATACAAAAGGCACAATGCTGACTTAAGTACATGAAGACCGACTCTTCCTACTGACTATGTTTTGAACGATTCCTCTGACACTAGTTATAGATTCCGATGTTTCACTTGATGTTAAATGTCTCCCTTGGACCTTCTTATTGACGATGAAACACAGAAATTGCATCGGAATTAATTACAAAAGGCACAATGCCGACTTAAGTAGAAGTAGACTGACTCTTCTTACTGTCTATGTTTTGAACCATTCCTGTGACACTAGTTATAGATTCCGATGCTTCACTCCAGGTTTACTGTTTCCCTTGGACCTTGTTATTGACGATGAAACACAGAAATTGCATCGGAATTAAATAGAAAAAGCACAATGCCGACTTAAGTACAAGAAGACTGACTCTTCTAACCGACTATGTTTTGAACCATTCCTGTGACACTAGTTATAGATTCCGATGCTTCACTTCAGGTTTACTGTATCCCTTGGACCTTCTTATTGACGATGAAACACAGAAATTGCATCGGAATTAAAAACAAAAGGCACAATGCCGACTTAAGGACAAGAAGACTGACTCTTCGGACTGTCTCTGTTTTGAACCATTCCTGTGACACTCGTTATAGATTCCGATGCTTCACTTCTGGTTTACTGTATCCCTTGGACCTTCTTATTGACGCTGAAACACAGAAATTGAATCGGAATTAAATACAAAAGGCACAATGCCGGCTTAAGTACATGAAGACCGACTCTTCCTACTGACTATGCTTTGAACCATTCCTGTGACACTAGTTATAGATTCCGATGCCTCACTTCAGGTTTACTGTATCCCGTGGACCTTCTTATTGACGATGAAACACAGAAATTGCATCGGAATTAAATACAAAAGGCACAATGCCGACTTAAGTACAAGAAGACTGACTGTTCTTACTGACTATGTTTTGAGCCATTCCTGTGACACTAGCTATAGATTCCGATGCTTCACTTCAGGTTTAGTGTATCCCTCTGACTTTCTTAATGACGATGAATCACAGAAATGGCTTCGGAATTAAATACAAAAGGCACAATGCCGACTTAAGGACAAGAAGACTGACTCTTCCTACTGACTTTGATTTGAACCATTAGGGTGACACTAGTTATAGATTCCGATACGTCACTTCAGGTTTACTGTATCCCTTGGACCTTCTTATTGACGATGAAACACAGAAATTGCATCGGAATTAAATGCAAAAGGCACAATGCCGACTTAAGTACAAGAAGACTGACTCTTGTTACTGCCTATGTTTTGAAGCATTCCTGTGACACTAGCTATAGATTCCGATGCCTCACTTCAGGTTTAGTGTATCCGTCTGACTTTCTTATTGACGATGAAACACAGAAATGGCTTCGGAATTAAATACAAAAGGCACAATGCCGACTTAAGTACAAGAAGACTGACTCTTCTTACTATCTATGTTTTGAACCATTCCCTTGACACTAGTTATAGATTCCGATGCTTCATTGAGGTTTACTATATCCCTTGGACCTTCTTATTGACGATGAAACACAGAAATTTTATCGGTATTAAATACAAAAGGCACAATGCCAACTTAAGTACATGAAGTCTGACTCTTCCTATTGACTATGTTTTGAACCATTCCTGTGTCACTAGTAATAGATTCCGATGTTACACTTTAGGTTAACTGTACACCTTGGACCTTCTTATTGACGAGGAAACACAGAAATTGCATCGGAATTAAATACAAAAGGCACAATGCAGACTTAAGTACAAGAAGACTGACTCTTCTTACTGTCTATGTTTTGAACCATTCCTATGACACTAGTTATAGATTCCGATGCTTCGGTCCAGGTTTACTGTATCCCTTGGACCTTCTTATTGACAATGAAACACAGAAATTGCATCGGAATTAAATACAAAAGGCACAATGCCGACTTAAGTACAAGAAGACTGACTCTTCTTACTGTCTTTGTTTTGAACCATTTCATTGACACCAGTTATAGATTCCGATGCTTCACTACAGGTTTACTGTATCCCTTGGACCTTGTTATTGACGATGAAACACAGAAATTGCATCGGAATTAAATAGAAAAGGCACAATGCCGACTTAAGTACAAGAAGACTGACTCTTCTTACTGACTATGATTTGAACCATTCCTGTGACACTAGTTGTAGATTCCGATGCTTCACTTCAGGTTTACTGTATCCCTTGGACCTTCTTATTGACGATGAAACACCGAAATTGCATCGGAATTAAATACGAAAGGCACAATGCCGAATTAAGTACAGGAAGACTGACTCTTCTTACTCTCTATGTTTTGAACCATTATTATGACACTAGTCATAGATTCCGATGCTTCACTCCAGGTTTACTGTATCCCTTGGACCTTCTTATTGACGAAGAAACACACAAATTGCATCGGAATTAAATACAAAAGGCACAATGCCGACTTAAGTACAAGAAGTCTTACTCTTCTTACTGACTATGTATTGAACCATTCCTGTGACACTAGCTATAGATTCCGATGCTTCACTTCAGGTTTAGTGTATCCCTCTGACTTTCTTATTGACGATGAAACAGAGAAATGGCTTCGGAATTAAATACAAAAGGCACAATGCCGACTTAAGTACAAGAGGACTGACTCTTCTTACTGTCTATGTTTTGAACAATTCCTGTGACACTAGTTATAGATTCCGTTGCTTCACTTGAGGTTTACTGTATCCCTTGGACCTTCTTATTGACGATGAAACACAGAAATTGCATCGGAATTAAATACAAAAGGCACAATCCCGACTTAAGTACAAGAAGACTGACTCTTCTTACTGACTATGTTTTGAACCATTCCTGTGACACTAGCTATGGATTCCGATGCTTCACTTCAGGTTTAGTGTATCCCTCTGACTTTCTTAATGACGATGAATCACAGAAATGACTTCGGAATTAAATACAAAAGGCACAATGCCGACTTAAGGACAGGAAGACTGACTCTTCCTACTGACTTTGATTTGAACCATTAGTGTGACACTAGTTATAGATTCCGATACTTCACTTCAGGTTTACTGTATCCCTTGGACCTTCTTATTGACGATGAAACACGGAAATTGCATCGGAATGAAATGCAAAAGGCACAATGCCGACTTTAGTACAAGAAGACTGACTCTTGTTACTGCCTATGATTTGAACCATTCCTGTGACACTAGCTAAAGATTCCGATGCCTCACTTCAGGTTTAGTGTATCCGTCTGACTTTCTTATTGACGATGAAACACAGAAATGGCTTCGGAAATAAATACAAAAGGCACAATGCCGACTTAAGTACAAGAAGACTGACTCTTCTTACTATCTATGCTTTGAACCATTCTCTTGCCACTAGTTATAGATTCCGATGCTTCATTGAGGTTTACTGTATCCCTTGGACCTTCTTATTGACGATGAAACACAGAAATTTTATCGGTATTAAATACAAAAGGCACAATGCCGACTTAAGTACATGAAGTCTGACTCTTCCTATTGACTATGTTTGAAACCATTCCTGTGTCACTAGTAATAGATTCCGATGTTTCACTTTAGGTTAACTGTATACCTTGGACCTTCTTATTGACGACGAAACACAGAAATTGCATCGGAATTAAATACAAAAGGCACAATGCAGACTTAAGTACAAGAAGACTGACTCTTCTTACTGTCTAAGTTTTGAACCATTCCTATGACACTAGTTATAGATTCCGATGCTTCGGTCCAGGTTTACTGTATCCCTTGGACCTTCTTATTGACAATGAAACACAGAAATTCAATCGGAATTAAATACAAAAGGCATAATGCCGACTTAAGTACAAGAAGACTGACTCTTCTTACTGTCTTTGTTTTGAACCATTTCATTGACACTAGTTATAGATTCCGATGCTTCACTACAGGTTTACTGTATCCCTTGGACCTTGTTATTGACGATGAAACACAGAAATTGCATCGGAATTAAATAGAAAAGGCACAATGGCGACTTAAGTACAAGAAGACTGACTCTTCTTACTGACTATGTTTTGAACCATTCCTGTGACACTAGTTATAGATTCCGATGCTTCACTTCAGGTTTACTGTATCCCTTGGACCTTCTTATTGACGATGAAACACCGAAATTGCATCGGAATTAAATACAAAAGGCACAATGCCGAATTAAGTACAGGAAGACTGACTCTTCTTACTGTCTATGTTTTGAACCATTATTATGACACTAGTTATAGATTCCGATGCTTCACTCCAGGTTTACTGTATCCCTTGGACCTTCTTATTGACGAAGAAACACACAAATTGCATCGGAATTAAATACAAAAGGCACAATGCCGACTTAAGTACAAGAAGTCTTACTCTTCTTACTGACTATGTATTGAACCATTCCTGTGACACTAGCTATAGATTCCGATGCTTCACTTCAGGTTTAGTGTATCCCTCTGACTTTCTTATTGACGATGAAACACAGAAATGGCTTCGGAATTAAATACAAAAGGCACAATGCCGACTTAAGTACAAGAGGACTGACTCTTCTTACTGTCTATGTTTTGAACAATTCCTGTGACACTAGTTATAGATTCCGTTGCTTCACTTGAGGTTTACTGTAACCCTTGGACCTTCTTATTGACGATGAA
The DNA here is from genome assembly GCF_023864345.2 of Schistocerca serialis cubense. Taxonomy (NCBI): domain Eukaryota; kingdom Metazoa; phylum Arthropoda; class Insecta; order Orthoptera; family Acrididae; genus Schistocerca; species Schistocerca serialis. The sequence goes on along the minus strand of NC_064649.1, from coordinate 182,233,158 downwards.
ACACAGAAATTGCATCGGAATTAAATACAAAAGGCACAATGGCGCCTTAAGTACATGATGACCTACTCTTCCTACTGACTATGTTTTGAACCATTCCTGTGGCACTAGTTATTGATACCGATGCTTCTCTTGAGGTTTACTGTATCCCTTGGACCTTCTTATTGACGATGAAACACAGAAATTGTATCGGTATTAAATACCATAGGCACAATGCCGACTTAAGTACATGAAGACCGACTCTTCCTACTGACTATGTTTTGAACGATTCCTCTGACACTAGTTATAGATTCCGATGTTTCACTTGATGTTAAATGTCTCCCTTGGACCTTCTTATTGACGATGAAACACAGAAATTGCATCGGAATTAAATACAAAAGGCACAATGCTGACTTAAGTAGAAGTAGACTGACTCTTCTTACTGTCTATGTTTTGAACCATTCCTGTGACACTAGTTATAGGTTCCGATGCTTCACTCCAGGTTTACTGTTTCCCTTGGACCTTGTTATTGACGATGAAACACAGAAATTGCATCGGAATTAAATAGAAAAAGCACAATGCCGACTTAAGTACAAGAAGACTGACTCTTCTAACCGACTATGTTTTGAACCATTCCTGTGACACTAGTTACAGATTCCGATGCTTCACTTCAGGTTTACTGTATCCCTTGGACCTTCTTATTGACGATGAAACACAGAAATTGCATCGGAATTAAATACAAAAGGCACAATGCCGACTTAAGGACAAGAAGACTGACTCTTCGAACTGTCTCTGTTTTGAACCATTCCTGTGACACTCGTTATAGATTCCGATGCTTCACTTCTGGTTTACTGTATCCCTTGGACCTTCTTATTGACGCTGAAACACAGAAATTGAATCGGAATTAAATACAAAAGGAACAATGCCGGCTTAAGTACATGGAGACTGACTCTTCCTACTGACTATGCTTTGAACCATTCCTGTGACACTAGTTATAGATTCCGATGCCTCACTTCAGGTTTACTGTATCCCGTGGACCTACTTATCGACGATGAAACACAGAAATTGCATCGGAATTAAATACAAAAGGTACAATGCCGACTTAAGTACACGAAGACTGTCTCTTCTTACTGTCTATGTTTTGAACCATTCCTGTGACACTAGTTACAGATTCCGATGCTACACTCCAGGTTTACTGTATCCCTTGGACCTTCTTATTGACGATGAAACACAGAAATTGCATCGGTATTAAATACAAAAGGCACAATGCCGACTTAAGGACAAGAAGACTGACTCTTCCTACTGACTTTGATTTGAACCATTAGTGTGACACTAGTTATAGATTCCGATACTTCACTTCAGGTTTACTGTATCCCTTGGACCTTCTTATTGACGATGAAACACAGAAATTGCATCGGAATTAAATGCAAATGGCACAATGCCGACATAAGTACAAGAAGACTGACTCTTGTTACTGCCTATGTTTTGAACCATTCCTGTGACACTAGCTATAGATTCCGATGCCTCACTTAAGGTTTAGTGTATCCGTCTGACTTTCTTATTGACGATGAAACACAGAAATGGCTTCGGAATTAAATACAAAAGGCACAATGCCGACTTAAGTACAAGAAGACTGACTCTTGTTACTGCCTATGTTTTGAACCATTCCTGTGACACTAGCTATAGATTCCGATGCCTCACTTCAGGTTTAGTGTATCCATCTGACTTTCTTATTGACGATGAAACACAGAAATGGCTTCGGAATTAAATACAAAAGGCTCAATGCCGACTTAAGGACAAGAAGACTGACTCTTCCTACTGACTTTGATTTGAACAATTAGTGTGACACTAGTTACAGATTCCGATACTTCACTTCAGGTTTACTGTATCCCTTGGACCTTCTTATTGACGATGAAACACAGAAATTGCATCGGAATGAAATGCAAAAGGCACAATGCCGACTTAAGTACAAGAAGACTGACTCTTGTTACTGCCTATGTTTTGAACCATTCCTGTGACACTAGCTATAGATTCCGATGCCTCACTTCAGGATTAGTGTATCCGTCTGACTATCTTATTGACGATGAAACACAGAAATGGCTTCGGAATTAAATACAAAAGGCACAATGCCGACTTAAGTACAAGAAGACTGACTCTTCTTACTATCTATGTTTTGAACCATTCCCTTGACACTAGTTATAGATTCCGATGCTTCATTGAGGTTTACTGTATCCCTTGGACCTTCTTATTGACGAAGAAACACAGAAATTTTATCGGTATTAAATACAAAAGGCACAATGCCGACTTAAGTACATGAAGTCTGACTCTTCCTATAGACTATGTTTTGAACCATTCCTGTGTCACTAGTAATAGATTCCGATGTTTCACTTTAGGTTAACTGTATACCTTGGACCTTCTTATTGACGAGGAAACACAGAAATTGCATCGGAATTAAATACAAAAGGCACAATGCAGACTTAAGTACAAGAAGACTGACTCTTCTTACTGTCTATGTTTTGAACCATTCCTATGACACTAGTTATAGATTCCGATGCTTCGGTCCAGGTTTACTGTATCCCTTGGACCTTCTTATTGACAATGAAACACAGAAATTCAATCGGAATTAAATACAAAAGGCATAATACCGACTTAAGTACAAGAAGACTGACTCTTCTTACTGTCTTTGTTTTGAACCATTTCATTGACACTAGTTATAGATTGCGATGCTTCACTACAGGTTTACTGTATCCCTTGGACCTTGTTATTGACGATGAAACACAGAAATTGCATCGGAATTAAATAGAAAAGTCACAATGCCGACTTAAGTACAAGAAGACTGACTCTTCTTACTGACTATGTTTTGAACCATTCCTGTGCCACTAGTTATAGATTCCGATGCTTCACTTCAGGTTTACTGTATCCCTTGGACTTTCTTATTGACGATGAAACACCGAAATTGCATCGGAATTAAATACAAAAGGCACAATGCCGAATTAAGTACAGGAAGACTGACTCTTCTTACTGTCTATGTTTTGAACCATTATTATGACACTAGTTATAGATTCCGATGCTTCACTCCAGGTTTACTGTATCCCTTGGACCTTCTTATTGTCGAAGAAACACACAAATTGCATCGGAATTAAATACAAAAGGCACAATGCCGACTTAAGTACAAGAAGTCTTACTCTTCTTACTGACTATGTATTGAACCATTCCTGTGACACTAGCTATAGATTCCGATGCTTCACTTCAGGTTTAGTGTATCCCTCTGAGTTTCATATTGACGATGAAACACAGAAATGGCTTCGGAATTAAATACAAAAGGCACAATGCCGACTTAAGTACAAGAGGACTGACTCTTCTTACTGTCTATGTTTTGAACAATTCCTGTGACACTAGTTATAGATTCCGTTGCTTCACTTGAGGTTTACTGTAACCCTTGGACCTTCTAATTGACGATGAAACACAGAAATTGCATCGGATTTAAATACAAAAGGCACAATGGCGCCTTAAGTACATGATGACCTACTCTTCCTACTGACTATGTTTTGAACCATTCCTGTGGCACTAGTTAATGATACCGATGCTTCTCTTGAGGTTTACTGTATCCCTTGGACCTTCTTATTGACGATGAAACACAGAAATTGTGTCGGTATTAAATACCATAGGCACAATGCCGACTTAAGTACATGAAGACCGACTCTTCCTACTGACTATGTTTTGAACGATTCCTCTGACACTAGTTATAGATTCCGATGTTTCACTTGATGTTAAATGTCTCCCTTGGACCTTCTTATTGACGATGAAACACAGAAATTGCATCGGAATTAAATTCAAAAGGCACAATGCCGACTTAAGTAGATGTAGACTGACTCTTCTTACTGTCTATGTTTTGAACCATTCCTGTGACACTAGTTATAGGTTCCGATGCTTCACTCCAGGTTTACTGTTTCCCTTGGACCTTGTTATTGACGATGAAACACAGAAATTGCATCGGAATTAAATAGAAAAAGCACAATGCCGACTTAAGTACAAGAAGACTGACTCTTCTAACCGACTATGTTTTGAACCATTCCTGTGACACTCGTTATAGATTCCGATGCTTCACTTCTGGTTTACTGTATCCCTTGGACCTTCTTATTGACGCTGAAACACAGAAATTGAATCGGAATTAAATACAAAAGGAACAATGCCGGCTTAAGTACATGGAGACCGACTCTTCCTACTGACTATGCTTTGAACCATTCCTGTGACACTAGTTATAGATTCCGATGCCTCTCTTCAGGTTTACTGTATCCCGTGGACCTACTTATTGACGATGAAACACAGAAATTGCATCGGAATTAAATACAAAAGGTACAATGCCGACTTAAGTACACGAAGACTGTCTCTTCTTACTGTCTATGTTTTGAACCATTCCTGTGACACTAGTTACAGATTCCGATGCTACACTCCAGGTTTACTGTATCCCTTGGACCTTCTTATTGACGATGAAACACAGAAATTGCATCGGAATTGAATACAAAAGGCACAATGCCGACTTAAGGACAAGAAGACTGACTCTTCCTACTGACTTTGATTTGAACCATTAGTGTGACACTAGTTATAGATTCCGATACTTCACTTCAGGTTTACTGTATCCCTTGGACCTTCTTATTGACGATGAAACACAGAAATTGCATCGGAATTAAATGCAAAAGGCACAATGCCGACTTAAGTACAAGAAGACTGACTCTTGTTACTGCCTATGTTTTGAACCATTCCTGTGACACTAGCTATAGATTCCGATGCCTCACTTAAGGTTTAGTGTATCCGTCTGACTTTCTTATTGACGATGGAACACAGAAATGGCTTCGGAATTAAATACAAAAGGCACAATGCCGACTTAAGTACAAGAAGACTGACTCTTCTTACTATCTATGTTTTGAACCATTCCCTTGACACTAGTTATACATTCCGATGCTTCATTGAGGTTTACTGTATCCCTTGGACCTTCTTATTGACGATGAAACACAGAAATTTTATCGGTATTAAATACATAAGGCACAATGCCGACATAAGTACATGAAGTCTGACTCTTCCTATTGACTATGTTTTGAACCATTCCTGTGTCACTAGTAATAGATTCCGATGTTTCACTTTAGGTTAACTGTATACCTTGGACCTTCTTATTGACGAGGAAACACAGAAATTGCATCTTAATTAAATACAAAAGGCACAATGCAGACTTAAGTACAAGAAGACTGACTCTTCTTACTGTCTATGTTTTGAACCATTCCTATGACACTAGTTATAGATTCCGATGCTTCGGTCCAGGTTTACTGTATCCCTTGGACCTTCTTATTGACAATGAAACACAGAAATTGCATCGGAATTAAATACAAAAGGCACAATGCCGACTTAAGTACAAGAAGACTGACTCTTCTTACTGTCTTTGTTATGAACCATTTCATTGACACTAGTTATAGATTCCGATGCTTCACTACAGGTTTACTGTATCCCTTGGACCTTGTTATTGACGAAGAAACACAGAAATTGCATCGGAATTAAATAGAAAAGGCACAATGCCGACTTAAGTACAAGAAGACTGACTCTTCTTACTGACTATGTTTTGAAGCATTCCTGTGACACTAGTTATAGATTCCGATGCTTCACTTCAGGTTTACTGTATCCCTTGGACCTTCGTATTGACGATGAAACACCGAAATTGCATCGGAACTAAATACAAAAGGCACAATGCCGAATTAAGTACAGGAAGACTGACTCTTCTTACTGTCTATGTTTTGAACCATTATTATGACACTAGTTATAGATTCCGATGCTTCACTCCAGGTTTACTGTATCCCTTGGACCTTCGTATTGACGAAGAAACACACAAATTGCATCGGAATTAAATACAAAAGGCACAATGCCGACTTAAGTACAAGAAGTCTTACTCTTCTTACTGACTATGTATTGAACCATTCCTGTGACACTAGCTATAGATTCCGATGCTTCACTTCAGGTTTAGTGTATCCCTCTGACTTTCTTATTGACGATGAAACACAGAAATGGCTTCGGAATTAAATACAAAAGGCACAATGCCGACTTAAGTACAAGAGGACTGACTCTTCTTACTGTCTATGTTTTGAACAATTCCTGTGACACTAGTTATAGATTCCATTGCTTCACTTGAGGTTTACTGTAACCCTTGGACCTTCTTATTGACGATGAAACACAGAAATTGCATCGGAATTAAATACAAAAGGCACAATGGCACCTTAAGTACATGATGACCTACTCTTCCTACTGACTATGTTTGAACCATTCCTGTGGCACTAGTTATTGATACCGATGCTTCTCTTGAGGTTTACTGTATCCCTTGGCCCTTCTTATTGACGATGAAACACAGAAATTGTATCGGTATTAAATACAAAAGGCACAATGCTGACTTAAGTACATGAAGACCGACTCTTCCTACTGACTATGTTTTGAACGATTCCTCTGACACTAGTTATAGATTCCGATGTTTCACTTGATGTTAAATGTCTCCCTTGGACCTTCTTATTGACGATGAAACACAGAAATTGCATCGGAATTAAATACAAAAGGCACAATGCCGACTTAAGTAGAAGTAGACTGACTCTTCTTACTGTCTATGTTTTGAACCATTCCTGTGACACTAGTTATAGATTCCGATGCTTCACTCCAGATTTACTGTTTCCCTTGGACCTTGTTATTGACGATGAAACACAGAAATTGCATCGGAATTAAATAGAAAAAGCACAATGCCGACTTAAGTACAAGAAGACTGACTCTTCTAACCGACTATGTTTTGAACCATTCCTGTGACACTAGTTATAGATTCCGCTGCTTCACTTCAGGTTTACTGTATCCCTTGGACCTTCTTATTTACGATGAAACACAGATATTGCATCGGAATTAAATACAAAAGGCACAATGCCGACTTTAAGACAAGAAGACTGACTCTTCGAACTGTCTCTGTTTTGAACCATTCCTGTGACACTCGTTATAGATTCCGATGCTTCACTTCTGGTTTACTGTATCCCTTGGACCTTCTTATTGACGCTGAAACACAGAAATTGAATCGGAATTAAATACAAAAGGCACAATGCCGGCTTAAGTACATGAAGACCGACTCTTCCTACTGACTATGCTTTGAACCATTCCCGTGACACTAGTTATAGATTCCGATGCCTCACTTCAGGTTTACTGTATCCCGTGGACCGTCTTATTGACGATGAAACACAGAAATTGCATCGGAATTAAATACAAAAGGCACAATGCCGACTTAAGTACAAGAAGACTGACTCTTCTTACTGACTATGTTTTGAGCCATTCCTGTGACACTAGCTATAGATTCCGATGCTTCACTTCAGGTTTAGTGTATCCCTCTGACGTTCTTAATGACGATGAATCACAGAAATGGCTTCGGAATTAAATACAGAAGGCACAATGCCGACTTAAGGACAAGAATACTGACTCTTCCTACTGACTTTGATTTGAACCATTAGGGTGACACTAGTTATAGATTCCGATACTTCACTTCAGGTTTACTGTATCCCTTGGACCTTCTTATTGACGATGAAACACAGAAATTGCATCGGAATTAAATGCAAAAGGCACAATGCCGACTTAAGTACAAGAAGACTGACTCTTGTTACTGCCTATGTTTTGAACCATTCCTGTGACACTAGCTATAGATTCCGATGCCTCACTTCAGGTTTAGTGTATCCGTCTGACTTTCTTATTGACGATGAAACACAGAAATGGCTTCGGAATTAAATACAAAAGGCACAATGCCGACTTAAGTACAAGAAGACTGACTCTTCTTACTATCTATGTTTTGAACCATTCCCTTGACACTAGTTATAGATTCCGATGCTTCATTGAGGTTTACTATATCCCTTGGACCTTCTTATTGACGATGAAACACAGAAATTTTATCGGTATTAAATACAAAAGGCACAATGCCGACTTAAGTACATGAAGTCTGACTCTTCCTATTGACTATGTTTTGAACCATTCCTGTGTCACTAGTAATAGATTCCGATGTTTCACTTTAGGTTAACTGTATACCTTGGACCTTATTATTGACGAGGAAACACAGAAATTGCATCGGAATTAAATACAAAAGGCACAATGCAGACTTAAGTACAAGAAGACTGACTCTTCTTACTGACTATGTTTTGAGCCATTCCTGTGACACTAGCTATAGATTCCGATGCTTCACTTCAGGTTTAGTGTATCCCTCTGACTTTCTTAATGACGATGAATCTCAGAAATGGCTTCGGAATTAAATACAAAAGGCACAATGCCGACTTAAGGACAAGAAGACTGACTCTTCCTACTGACTTTGATTTGAACCATTAGTGTGACACTAGATATAGATTCCGATACTTCACTTCAGGTTTACTGTATCCCTTGGACCTTTTTATTGACGATGAAACACAGAAATTGCATCGGAATTAAATGCAAAAGGCACAATGCCGACTTAAGTACAAGAAGACTGACTCTTGTTACTGCCTATGTTTTGAACCATTCCTGTGACACTAGCTATAGATTCCGATGCCTCACTTCAGGTTTAGTGTATCCGTCTGACTTTCTTATTGACGATGAAACACAGAAATGGCTTCGGAATTAAATACAAAAGGCACAATGCCGACTTAAATACAAGAAGACTGACTCTTCTTACTATCTATGTTTTGAACCATTCTCTGGACACTAGTTATAGATTCTGATGCTTCATTGAGGTTTACTGTATCCCTTGGACCTTCTTATTGACGATGAAACACAGAAATTTTATCGGTATTAAATACAAAAGGCACAATGCCGACTTAAGTACATGAAGTCTGACTCCTCCTATTGACTATGTTTTGAACCATTCCTGTGTCACTAGTAATAGATTCCGATGTTTCACTTTAGGTTAACTGTATACCTTGGACCTTCTTATTGACGAGGTAACACAGAAATTGCATCGGAATTAAATACAAAAGGCACAATGCAGACTTAAGTACAAGAAGACTGACTCTTCTTACTGTCTATGTTTTGAACCATTCCTATGACACTAGTTATAGATTCCGATGCTTCGGTCCAGGTTTACTGTATCCCTTGGACCTTCTTATTGACAATGAAACACAGAAATTGCATCGTAATTAAATACAAAAGGCACAATGCCGACTTAAGTACATGAAGTCTGACTCCTCCTATTGACTATGTTTTGAACCATTCCTGTGTCACTAGTAATAGATTCCGATGTTTCACTTTAGGTTAACTGTATACCTTGGACCTTCTTATTGACGAAGAAACACACAAATTGCATCGGAATTAAATACAAAAGGCACAATGCCGACTTAAGTACAAGAAGTCTTACTCTTCTTACTGACTATGCATTGAACCATTCCTGTGACACTAGCTATAGATTCCGATGCTTCACTTCAGGTTTAGTGTATCCCTCTGACTTTCTTATTGACGATGAAACACAGAAATGGCTTCGGAATTAAATACAAAAGGCACAATGCCGACTTAAGTACAAGAGGACTGACTCTTCTTACTGTCTATGTTTTGAACAATTCCTGTGACACTAGTTATAGATTCCGTTGCTTCACTTGAGGTTTACTGTAACCCTTGGACCTTCTTATTGACGATGAAACACAGAAATTGCATCGGAATTAAATACAAAAGGCACAATGGCGCCTTAAGTACATGATGACCTACTCTTCCTACTGACTATGTTTTGAACCATTCCTGTGGCACTAGTTATTGATACCGATGCTTCTCTTGAGGTTTACTGTATCCCTTGGACCTTCTTATTGACGATGAAACACAGAAATTGTATCGGTATTAGATACCATAGGCACAATGCCGACTTAAGTACATGAAGACCGACTCTTCCTACTGACTATGTTTTGAACGATTCCTCTGACACTAGTTATAGATTCAGATGTTTCGCTTGATGTTAAATGTCTCCCTTGGACCTTATTATTGACGATGAAACACAGAAATTGCATCGGAATTAAATACAAAAGGCACAATGCCGACTTAAGTAGAAGTAGACTGACTCTTCTTACTGTCTATGTTTTGAACCATTCCTGTGACACTAGTTATAGATTCCGATGCTTCACTCCAGGTTTACTGTTTCCCTTGGACCTTGTTACTGACGATGAAACACAGAAATTGCATCGGAATTAAATAGAAAAAGCACAATGCCGACTTAAGTACAAGAAGACTGACTCTTCTAACCGACTATGTTTTGAACCATTCCTGTGACACTAGTTACAGATTCCGATGCTTCACTTCAGGTTTACTGTATCCCTTGGACCATCTTATTGACGATGAAACACAGAAATTGCATCGGAATTAAATACAAAAGGCACAATGCCGACTTAAGGACAAGAAGACTGACTCTTCGAACTGTCTCTGTTTTGATCCATTCCTGTGACACTCGTTATAGATTCCGATGCTTCACTTCTGGTTTACTGTATCCCTTGGACCTTCTTATTGACGCTGAAACACAGAAACTGAATCGGAATTAAATACAAAAGGAACAATGCCGGCTTAAGTACATGAAGACCGACTCTTCCTACTGACTATGCTTTGAACCATTCCTGTGACACTAGTTATAGATTCCGATGCCTCACTTCAGGTTTACTGTATCCCGTGGACCTACTTATTGACGATGAAACACAGAAATTGCATCGGAATTAAATACAAAAGGCACAATGCCGAATTAAGGACAAGAAGACTAACTCTTCTTACTGACTATGCTTTGAACCATTCCTGTGACACTAGTTATAGATTCCGATGCTTCACTTCTGGTTTACTGTATCCCTTGGACCTTCTTATTGACGCTGAAACACAGAAATTGAATCGGAATTAAATACAAAAGCACAATGCCGGCTTAAGTACATGAAGACCGACTCTTCCTACTGACTATGCTTTGAAACATTCCTGTGACACTAGTTATAGATTCCGATGCCTCACTTCAGGTTTACTGTATCCCGTGGACCTTCTTATTGACGATGAAACACAGAAATTGCATCGGAATTAAATACAAAAGGCACAATGCCGACTTAAGTACAAGAAGACTGACTCTTCTTACTGACTATGTTTTGAACCATTCCTGTGACACTAGCTATAGATTCCGATGCTTCACTTCAGGTTTAGTGTATCCCTCTGACTTTCTTAATGACGATGAATCACAGCAATGGCTTCGGAATTAAATACAAAAGGCACAATGCCGACTTAAGTACAAGAAGACTGACTCTTCTTACTGTCTATGCTTTGAACCATTCCTGTGACGCTAGTTATAGATTCCGATGCTTCACTTGAGGTTTACTGTATCCCTTGGACCTTCTTATTGACGTTGAAACACAGAAATTGCATCGGAATTAAATACAAAAGGCACAATGCCGACTTAAGGACAAGAAGACCGACTCTTCCTACTGTCTATGTTTGGATCCATTCCTGTGACACTAGTTATAGATTCCGATGCTTCACTTAAGGTTTACTGGATCCCTTGGACCTTCTTATTGACGATGAAACACAGAAATTGCATCGGAATTAAATACAAAAGGCACAATGCCGACTTAAGTACATGAATACCGACTATTCCTACTGACTATGTTTTGAACCATTCCTGTGACACTAGTTATAGATTCCGATGCTTCACTTGAGGCTTACTGTATCCCTTGGAACATCATATTGACGATGAAACACAGAACTTGTTTCGGAATTAAATACAAAAGGCACAATGCCGACTTAAGTACTAGAAGACTGACTCATCTTACTATCTATGTTTTGAACCATTCCTGTGACACCAGTTATAGATTCCGATGCTTCACTCCAGGTTTACTGTATCCCTTGGACCTTCTTATTGACGATGAAACATAGAAATTGCATCGGAATTAAATACAAAAGGCACAATGACGACTTAAGTACAAGATGAATGACTCTTCTTACTGTCTATGTTTTGAACCATTCCTTTGACATTAGTTATAGATTCCTATGCTTCACTCAAGGTTTACTGTTTCCCTTGGACCTTGTTATTGACGATGAAACACAGAAATTGCATCGGAATTAAATAGAAAATTCACAATGCCGACGTAAGTACAAGAAGACTGACTCTTCTTACTGTCTATGTTTTGAACCATTCCTGTGACACTAGTTATAGATTCCGATGCTTCACTCCAGGTTTACTGTTTCCCTTGGACATTGTTATTGACGATGAAACACAGAAATTGCATCGGAATTAAATAGAAAAAGCACAATGCCGACTTAAGTAAAAGAAGACTGACTCTTCTAACCGACTATGTTTTGAACCATTCCTGTGACACTAGTTATAGATTCCGATGCTTCAGTTCAGGTTTACTGTATCCCTTGGACCTTCTTATTGAAGATGAAACACAGAAATTGCATCGGAATTTAATACAAAAGGCAAAATGCCGACTTAAATACACGAAGACTGACTCTTCTTACTGTCTATGATTTGAACCATTCCTGTGACACTAGTTATAGATTCCGATGCTACACTCCAGGTTTACTGTATCCCTTGGACCTTGTTATTGACGATGAAACACAGAAATTGCCTCGGAATTAAATACAAAAGGCACAATGCCGACTTAAGGACAAGAAGACTGACTCTTCCTACTGACTTTGATTTGAACCATTAGTGTGACACTAGTTATAGATTCCGATACATCACTTCAGGTTTACTGTATCCCTTGGACCTTCTTATTGACGATGAAACACAGAAATTGCATCGGAATTAAATGCAAAAGGCACAATGCCGACTTAAGTACAAGAAGACTGACTCTTGTTACTGCCTATGTTTTGAACCATTCCTGTGACTCTAGCTATAGATTCCGATGCCTCACTTCAGGTTTAGTGTATCCGTCTGACTTTCTTATTGACGATGAAACACAGAAATGGCTTCGGAATTAAATACAAAAGGCACAATGCCGACTCAAGTACAAGAAGACTGACTCTTCTTACTGTCTATGTTTTGAACCATTCCTGTGACACTAGTTATAGATTCCGATGCTTCATTGAGGTTTACTGTATCCCTTGGACCTTCTTATTGACGATGAAACACAGAAATTTTATCGGTATTGAATACAAAAGGCACAATGCCGACTTAAGTACATGAAGTCTGACTCTTCCTACTGACTATGTTTTGAACCATTCCTGTGTCACTAGTAATAGATTCCGATGTTTCACTTTAGGTTAACTGTATACCTTGGACCTTCTTACTGACGATTGTTGTTGTTGTTGTGGTCTTCAGTCCTGAGACTGGTTTGATGCAGCTCTCCATGCTACTCTATCCTGTGCAAGCTTTTTCATCTCCCAGTACCTACTGCAACCTACATCCTTCTGAATCTGCTTAGTGTATTCATCTCTTGGTCTCCCTCTACGATTTTTACCCTCCACGCTGCCCTCCAATACTAAATTGGTGATCCCTTGATGCCTCAGAACATGTCCTACCAACCGATCCCTTCTTCTGGTCAAGTTGTGCCACAAACTTCTCTTCTCCCCAATCCTATTCAATACTTCCTCATTAGTTATGTGATCTACCCATCTAATCTTCAGCATTCTTCTGTAGCACCACATTTCGAAAGCTTCTATTCTCTTCTTGTCCAAACTATTTATCGTCCATGTTTCACTTCCATACATGGCTACACTCCATACGAATACTTTCAGAAATGACTTCCTGACACTTAAATCTATACTCGATGTTAACAAATTTCTCTTCTTCAGAAACGCTTTCCTTGCCATTGCCAGTCTACATTTTATATCCTCTCTACTTCGACCATCATCAGTTATTTTGCTCCCCAAATAGCAAAACTCCTTTACTACTTTAAGTGCCTCATTTCCTAATCTAATTCCCTCAGCATCACCCGACTTAATTAGACTACATTCCATTATCCTTGTTTTGCTTTTGTTGATGTTCATCTTATATCCTCCTTTCAAGACACTGTCCATTCCATTCAACTGCTCTTCCAAGTCCTTTGCTGTCTCTGACAGAATTACAATGTCATCGGCGAACCTCAAAGTTTTTATTTCTTCTCCATGAATTTTAATACCTACCCCGAATTTTTCTTTTGTTTCCTTTACTGCTTGCTCAATATACAGATTGAACAACATGACGATGAAACACAGAAATTGCATCGGAATTAAATACAAAAGGCACAATGCCGACTTAAGTACAAGAAGACTGACTCTTCTTACTGACTATGTTTTGAACCATTCCTGTGACACTAGTTATAGATTCCGATGCTTCACTTCAGGTTTACTGTATCCCTTGGACCTTCTTATTGACGATGAAACACCGAAATTGCATCGGATTAAATACAAAAGGCACAATGCCGAATTAAGTACAGGAAGACTGAGTCTTCTTACTGTCTATGATTTGAACCATTATTATGACACTAGTTATAGATTCCGATGCTTCACTCCAGGTTTACTGTATCCCTTGGACCTTCTTATTGACGAAGAAACACACAAATTGCATCGGAATTAAATACAAAAGGCACAATGCCAACTTAAGTACAAGAAGACTTACTATTCTTACTGACTATGTATTGAACCATTCCTGTGACACTAGCTATAGATTCCGATGCTTCACTTCACGTTTAGTGTATCCCTCTGACTTTCTTATTGACGATGAAACACAGAAATGGCTTCGGAATTAAATACAAAAGGCACAATGCAGGCTTAAGTACAAGAGGACTGACTCTTCTTACTGTCTATGTTTTGAACAATTCCTGTGACACTAGTTATAGATTCCGATGCTTCACTTGAGGTTTACTGTAACCCTTGGACCTTCTTATTGACGATGAAACACAGAAATTGCATCGGAATTTAATACAAAAGGCACAATGGCGCCTTAAGTACATGATGACCTACCCTTCCTACTGACTATGTTTTGAACCATTCCTGTGGCACTAGTTATTGATACCGATGCTTCTCTTGAGGTTTACTGTATCCCTTGGACCTTCTTATTGACGATGAAACACAGAAATTGTATCGGTATTAAATACAAAAGGCACAATGCCGACTTAAGTACATGAAGACCGACTCTTCCTACTGACTATGTTTTGAACGATTCCTCTGACACTAGTTATAGATTCCGATGTTTCACTTGATGTTAAATGTTTCCCTTGGACCTTCTTATTGACGATGAAACACAGAAATTGCATCGGAATTAAATACAAAAGGCACAATGCCGACTTAAGGACAAGAAGACTGACTCTTCGAACTGTCTCTGTTTTGAACCATTCCTGTGACACTCGATATAGATTCCGATGCTTCAGTTCTGGTTTACTGTATCCCTCTGACTTTCTTAATGACGATGAAACACATAAATGGCTTCGGAATTAAATACAAAAGGCACAATGCCGACTTAAGTACAAGAAGACTGACTCTTCTTACTGTCTATGCTTTGAACCATTCCTGTGGCGCTAGTTATAGATTCCGATGCTTCACTTGAGGTTTACTGTATCCCTTGGACCTTCTTATGGACGATGAAACACAGAAATTGCATCGGAATTAAATACAAAAGGCATAATGCCGACTTAAGGACAAGAAGACTGACTCTTCCTACTGACTTTGTTTCGGACCATTAGTGTGACACTAGTTATAGATTCCGATACTTCACTTCAGGTTTACTGTATCCCTTGGAACTTCTTATTGACGATGAAACACAGAAATTGCATCGGAATTAAATACAAAAGGCACAATGCCGCCTTAAGTAAAAGAAGACCGACTCTTCCTACTGTCTATGTTTGGATCCGTTCCTGTGACACTAGTTATAGATTCCGATGTTTCACTTCAGGTTTACTGGATCCCTTGGACCTTCTTATTGACGATGAAACACAGAAATTGCATCGGAATTAAATACAAAAGGCACAATGCCGACTTAAGTACATGAATACCGACTCTTTCTACTGACTATGTTTTGAACCATTCCTGTGACACTAGTTATAGATTCCGATGCTTCACTCCAGGTTTACTGTTTCCCTTGGACCTTGTTATTGACTACGAAACACAGTAATTGCATCGGAATTAAATAGAAAAAGCACAATGCCGACCTAAGTACAAGAAGACTGACTCTTCTAACCGACTATGTTTTGAACCATTCCTGTGACACTAGTTATAGATTCCGATGCTTCACTTCAGGTTTACTGTATCCCTTGGACCTTCTTATTGACGATGAAACACAGAAATTGCATCGGAATTAAATACAAAAGGCAAAATGCCGACTTAAGTACACGAAGACTGACTCTTCTTACTGTCTATGATTTGAACCATTCCTGTGACACTAGTTATAGATTCCGATGCTACACTCCAGGTTTACTGTATCCCTTGGACCTTCTTATTGACGATGAAACTCAGAAATTGCATCGGAATTAAATACAAAATGCACAATGCCGACTTAAGGACAAGAAGACTGACTCTACGTACTGTCTCTGTTTTGAACCATTCCTGTGACACTCGTTATAGATTCCGATGCTTCACTTCTGGTTTACTGTATCCCTTAGACCTTCTTATTGACGCTGAAACACAGAAATTGAATCGGAATTAAATACAAAAGGCACAATGCCGAATTAAGGACAAGAAGACTGACTCTTCTTACTGACTATGTATTGAACCATTCCTGTGACACTTGTTATAGATTCCGATGCTTCACTCCAGGTTTACTGTATCCCTTGGACCTTCTTATTGACGAAGAAACACACAAATTGCATCGGAATTAAATACAAAAGGCACAATGCCGACTTAAGTACAAGAAGACTGACTCTTCTTACTGACTATGTTTTGAACCATTCCTGTGACACTAGCTATAGATTCCGATGCTTCACTTCAGGTTTAGTGTATCCCTCTGACTTTCTTAATGACGATGAAACACAGAAATGGCTTCGGAATTAAATACAAAAGGCACAATGCCGACTTAAGCACAAGAAGACTGACTCTTCTTACTGTCTATGTTTTGAACCATTCCTGTGACACTAGTTATAGATTCCGATGCTTCACTTGAGGTTTACTGTATCCCTTGGACCTTCTTATTGACGATGAAACACAGAAATTGCATCGGAATAAAATACAAAAGGCACAATGCCGCCTGAAGTACAAGAAGACCGACTATTCCTACTGTCTATGTTTGGATCCGTTCCTGTGACACTAGTTATAGATTCCGATGTTTCACTTCAGGTTTACTGGATCCCTTGGACCTTCTTATTGACGATGAAACACAGAAATTGCATCGGAATTAAATACAAAAGGCACAATGCCGACTTAAGTACAAGAAGACTGACTCTTCTTACTGACTATGTTTTGAACCTTTCCTGTGACACTAGTTATAGATTCCGATGCTTCACTTCAGGTTTACTGTATCTCTTGGACCTTCTTATTGACGATGAAACACCGAAATTGCATCGGAATTAAATACCAAAGGCACAATGCCGAATTAAGTACAGGAAGACTGAGTCTTCTTACTGTCTATGTTTTGAACCATTATTATGACACTAGTTATAGATTCCGATGCTTCACTCCAGGTTTACTGTATCCCTTGGACCTTCTTATTGACGAAGAAACACACAAATTGCATCGGAATTAAATACAAAAGGCACAATGCCAACTTAAGTACAAGAAGACTTACTCTTCTTACTGACTATGTATTAAACCATTCCTGTGACACTAGCTATAGATTCCGATGCTTCACTTCACGTTTAGTGTATCCCTCTGACTTTCTTATTGACGATGAAACACAGAAATGGCTTCGGAATTAAATACAAAAGGCACAATGCCGACTTAAGTACAAGAGGACTGACTCTTCTTACTGTCTATGTTTTGAACAATTCCTGTGACACTAGTTATAGATTCCGATGCTTCACTTGAGGTTTACTGTAACCCTTGGACCTTCTTATTGACGATGAAACACAGAAATTGCATCGGAATTTAATACAAAAGGCACAATGGCGCCTTAAGTACATGATGACCTACTCTTCCTACTGACTATGTTTTGAACCATTCCTGTGGCACTAGTTATTGATACCGATGCTTCTCTTGAGGTTTACTGTATCCCTTGGAACTTCTTGTTGACGATGAAACACAGAAATTGCATCGGAATTAAATACAAAAGGCACAATGCCGACTTAAGGACAAGAAGACTGACTCTTCCTACTGACTTTGATTTGAACCATTAGTGTGACACTAGTTATAGATTCCGATACTTCACTTCAGGTTTACTGTATCCCTTGGACCTTGTTATTGACGATGAAACACAGAAATTGCATCGGAATTAAATAGAAAAGGCACAATGCCGACTTAAGTACAAGAAGACTGACTCTTCTTACTGACTATGTTTTGAACCATTCCTGTGACACTAGTTATAGATTCCGATTTTTCACTTCAGGTTTACTGTATCCCTTGGACCTTCTTAGTGACGTTGAAACACCGAAATTGCATCGGAATTAAATACAAAAGTCACAATGCCGACTTAAGTACAAGAAGACTGACTCTTCTTACTGTCTATGTTTTGAACCATTATTGTGACACTAGTTATAGATTCCGATGCTTCACTCCAGGTTTACTGTAACCCTTGGACCTTCTTATTGACGAAGAAACACACAAATTGCATCGGAATTAAATACAAAAGGCACAATGCCGACTTAAGTACAAGAAGTCTTACTCTTCTTACTGACTATGTTTTGAACCATTCCTGTGACACTAGCTATAGATTCCGATGCTTCACTTCAGGTTTAGTGTATCCCTCTGACTTTCTTATTGACGATGAAACACAGAAATGGCTTCGGAATTAAATACAAAAGGCATAATGCCGACTTAGTACAAGAGGACTGACTCTTCTTATTTTTTATGTTTTGAACAATTCCTGTGACACTAGTTATAGATTCCGATGCTTCACTTGAGGTTTACTGTATCCCTTGGACCTTCTTGTTGACGATGAAACACAGAAATTGCATCGGAATTAAATACAAAAGGCACAATGCCGACTTAAGGACAAGACGACTGACTCTTCCTACTGACCTTGATTTGAACCATTAGTGTGACACTAGTTATAGATTCCGATACTTCACTTCAGGTTTACTGTATCCCTTGGACCTTCTTATTGACGATGAAACACAGAAATTACATCGGAATTAAATGCAAAAGGCACAATGCCGACTTAAGTACAAGAAGACTGACTCTTGTTACTGCCTATGTTTTGAACCATTCCTGTGACACTAGCTATAGATTCCGATGCCTCACTTCAGGTTTAGTGTATCCGTCTGACTTTCTTATTGACGATGAAACACAGAAATGGCTTCGGAATTAAATACAAAAGGCACAATGCCGACTTAAGTACAAGTAGACTGACTGTTCTTACTGTCTATGTTTTGAACCATTCCTGTGACACTAGTTATAGATTCCGATGCTTCATTGAGGTTTACTGTATCCCTTGGACCTTCTTATTGACGATGAAACACAGAAATTTTATCGGTATTGAATACAAAAGGCACAATGCCGACTTAAGTATATGAAGTCTGACTCTTCCTACTGACTATGTTTTGAACCATTCCTGTGTCACTAGTAATAGATTCCGATGTTTCACTTTAGGTTAACTGTATACCTTGGACCTTCTTATTGACGATGAAACACAGAAATTGCATCGGAATTAAATACAAAAGGCACAATGCCGACTTAAGTACAAGAAGACTGACTCTTCTTACTGTCTATGTTTTGAACCATTCCTATGACACTAGTTATAGATTCCGATGCTTCGGTCCAGGTTTACTGTATCCCTTGGATCTTCTTATTGACAATGAAACACAGAAATTGCATCGGAATTAAATACAAAAGGCACAATGCCGACTTAAGTACAAGAAGACTGACTCTTCTTACTGTCTATTGTTTTGAACCATTCCCTTGCCACTAGTTATAGATTCCGATGCTTCACTAGAGGTTTACTGTATCCCTTGGACCTTGTTATTGACGATGAAACACAGAAATTGCATCGGAATTAAATAGAAAAGGCACAATGCCGACTTAAGTACAAGAAGACTGACTCTTCTTACTGACTATGTTTTGAACCATTCCTGTGACACTAGTTATAGATTCCGATGCTTCACTTCAGGTTTACTGTATCCCTTGGACCTTCTTATTGACGATGAAACACCGAAATTGCATCGGATTAAATACAAAAGGCACAATGCCGAATTAAGTACAGGAAGACTGAGTCTTCTTACTGTCTATGTTTTGAACCATTATTATGACACTAGTTATAGATTCCGATGCTTCACTCCAGGTTTACTGTATCCCTTGGACCTTCTTATTAACGTAGAAACACACAAATTGCATCGGAATTAAATACAAAAGGCACAATGCCAACTTAAGTACAAGAAGACTTACTCTTCTTACTGACTATGTATTGAACCATTCCTGTGACACTAGCTGTAGATTCCGATGCTTCACTTCACGTTTAGTGTATCCCTCTGACTTTCTTATTGACGATGAAACACAGAAATGGCTTCGGAATTAAATACAATAGGCACAATGCCGACTTAAGTACAAGAGGACTGACTCTTCTTACTGTCTATGTTTTGAACAATTCCTGTGACACTAGTTATAGATTCCGATGCTTCACTTGAGGTTTACTGTAACCCTTGGACCTTCTTATTGACGATGAAACACAGAAATTGCATCGGAATTTAATACAAAAGGCACAATGGCGCCTTAAGTACATGATGACCTACTCTTCCTACTGACTATGCTTTGAACCATTCCTGTGGCACTAGTTATTGATACCGATGCTTCTCTTGAGGTTTACTGTATCCCTTGGACCTTCTTATTGACGATGAAACACAGAAATTGTATCGGTATTAAATACAAAAGGCACAATGCCGACTTAAGTACATGAAGACCGACTCTTCCTACTGACTATGATTTGAACGATTCCTCTGACACTAGTTATAGATTCCGATGTTTCACTTGATGTTAAATGTCTCCCTTGGACCTTCTTATTGACGATGAATCACAGAAATTATATCGGAATTAAATACAAAAGGCACAATGCCGACTTAAGGACAAGAAGACTGACTCTTCGAACTGTCTCTGTTTTGAACCATTCCTGTGACACTCGTTATAGATTCCGATGCTTCACTTCTGGTTTACTGTATCCCTCTGACTTTCTTAATGACGATGAAATACATAAATGGCTTCGGAATTAAATACAAAAGGCACAATGCCGACTTAAGTACAGGAAGACTGACTCTTCTTACTGTCTATGCTTTGAACCATTCCTGTGACGCTAGTTATAGATTCCGATGCTTCACTTGAGGTTTACTGTATCCCTTGGACCTTCTTATGGACGATGAAACACAGAAATTGCATCGGAATTAAATACAAAAGGCATAATACCGACTTAAGGACAAGAAGACTGACTCTTCCTACTGACTTTGTTTTGAACCATTAGTGTGACACTAGTTATAGATTCCGATACTTCACTTCAGGTTTACTGTATCCCTTGGAACTTCTTATTGACGATGAAACACAGAAATTGCATCGGAATTAAATACAAAAGGCACAATGCCGCCTTAAGTAAAAGAAGACCGACTCTTCCTACTGTCTATGTTTGGATCCGTTCCTGTGACACTAGTTATAGATTCCGATGTTTCACTTCAGGTTTACTGGATCCCTTGGACCTTCTTATTGACGATGAAACACAGAAATTGCATCGGAATTAAATACAAAAGGCACAATGCCGACTTAAGTACAAGAAGACTGACTCTTCTTACTGTCTATGATTTGAACCATTCCTATGACACTAGTTATAGATTCCGATGCTTCGGTCCAGGTTTACTGTATCCCTTGGATCTTCTTATTGACAATGAAACACAGAAATTGCATCGGAATTAAATACAAAAGGCACAATGCCGACTTAAGTACAAGAAGACTGACTCTTCTTACTGTCTATTGTTTTGAACCATTCCCTTGCCACTAGTTATAGATTCCGATGCTTCACTAGAGGTTTACCGTATCCCTTGGACCTTGTTATTGACGATGAAACACAGAAATTGCATCGGAATTAAATAGAAAAGGCACAATGCCGACTTAAGTACAAGAAGACTGACTCTTCTTACTGACTATGTTTTGAACCATTCCTGTGACACTAGTTATAGATTCCGATGCTTCACTTCAGGTTTACTGTATCCCTTGGACCTTCTTATTGACGATGAAACACCGAAATTGCATCGGATTAAATACAAAAGGCACAATGCCGAATTAAGTACAGGAAGACTGAGTCTTCTTACTGTCTATGTTTTGAACCATTATTATGACACTAGTTATAGATTCCGATGCTTCACTCCAGGTTTACTGTATCCCTTGGACCTTCTTATTAACGAAGAAACACACAAATTGCATCGGAATTAAATACAAAAGGCACAATGCCAACTTAAGTACAAGAAGACTTACTCTTCTTACTGACTATGTATTGAACCATTCCTGTGACACTAGCTGTAGATTCCGATGCTTCACTTCACGTTTAGTGTATCCCTCTGACTTTCTTATTGACGATGAAACACAGAAATGGCTTCGGAATTAAATACAATAGGCACAATGCCGACTTAAGTACAAGAGGACTGACTCTTCTTACTGTCTATGTTTTGAACAATTCCTGTGACACTAGTTATAGATTCCGATGCTTCACTTGAGGTTTACTGTAACCCTTGGACCTTCTTATTGACGATGAAACACAGAAATTGCATCGGAATTTAATACAAAAGGCACAATGGCGCCTTAAGTACATGATGACCTACTCTTCCTACTGACTATGCTTTGAACCATTCCTGTGGCACTAGTTATTGATACCGATGCTTCTCTTGAGGTTTACTGTATCCCTTGGACCTTCTTATTGACGATGAAACACAGAAATTGTATCGGTATTAAATACAAAAGGCACAATGCCGACTTAAGTACATGAAGACCGACTCTTCCTACTGACTATGATTTGAACGATTCCTCTGACACTAGTTATAGATTCCGATGTTTCACTTGATGTTAAATGTCTCCCTTGGACCTTCTTATTGACGATGAAACACAGAAATTGCATCGGAATTAAATACAAAAGGCACAATGCCGACTTAAGGACAAGAAGACTGACTCTTCGAACTGTCTCTGTTTTGAACCATTCCTGTGACACTCGTTATAGATTCCGATGCTTCACTTCTGGTTTACTGTATCCCTCTGACTTTCTTAATGACGATGAAATACATAAATGGCTTCGGAATTAAATACAAAAGGCACAATGCCGACTTAAGGACAAGACGACTGACTCTTCCTACTGACCTTGATTTGAACCATTAGTGTGACACTAGTTATAGATTCCGATACTTCACTTCAGGTTTACTGTATCCCTTGGACCTTCTTATTGACGATGAAACACAGAAATTACATCGGAATTAAATGCAAAAGGCACAATGCCGACTTAAGTACAAGAAGACTGACTCTTGTTACTGCCTATGTTTTGAACCATTCCTGTGACACTAGCTATAGATTCCGATGCCTCACTTCAGGTTTAGTGTATCCGTCTGACTTTCTTATTGACGATGAAACACAGAAATGGCTTCGGAATTAAATACAAAAGGCACAATGCCGACTTAAGTACAAGTAGACTGACTGTTCTTACTGTCTATGTTTTGAACCATTCCTGTGACACTAGTTATAGATTCCGATGCTTCATTGAGGTTTACTGTATCCCTTGGACCTTCTTATTGACGATGAAACACAGAAATTTTATCGGTATTGAATACAAAAGGCACAATGCCGACTTAAGTATATGAAGTCTGACTCTTCCTACTGACTATGTTTTGAACCATTCCTGTGTCACTAGTAATAGATTCCGATGTTTCACTTTAGGTTAACTGTATACCTTGGACCTTCTTATTGACGATGAAACACAGAAATTGCATCGGAATTAAATACAAAAGGCACAATGCCGACTTAAGTACAAGAAGACTGACTCTTCTTACTGTCTATGTTTTGAACCATTCCTATGACACTAGTTATAGATTCCGATGCTTCGGTCCAGGTTTACTGTATCCCTTGGATCTTCTTATTGACAATGAAACACAGAAATTGCATCGGAATTAAATACAAAAGGCACAATGCCGACTTAAGTACAAGAAGACTGACTCTTCTTACTGTCTATTGTTTTGAACCATTCCCTTGCCACTAGTTATAGATTCCGATGCTTCACTAGAGGTTTACTGTATCCCTTGGACCTTGTTATTGACGATGAAACACAGAAATTGCATCGGAATTAAATAGAAAAGGCACAATGCCGACTTAAGTACAAGAAGACTGACTCTTCTTACTGACTATGTTTTGAACCATTCCTGTGACACTAGTTATAGATTCCGATGCTTCACTTCAGGTTTACTGTATCCCTTGGACCTTCTTATTGACGATGAAACACCGAAATTGCATCGGATTAAATACAAAAGGCACAATGCCGAATTAAGTACAGGAAGACTGAGTCTTCTTACTGTCTATGTTTTGAACCATTATTATGACACTAGTTATAGATTCCGATGCTTCACTCCAGGTTTACTGTATCCCTTGGACCTTCTTATTAACGAAGAAACACACAAATTGCATCGGAATTAAATACAAAAGGCACAATGCCAACTTAAGTACAAGAAGACTTACTCTTCTTACTGACTATGTATTGAACCATTCCTGTGACACTAGCTGTAGATTCCGATGCTTCACTTCACGTTTAGTGTATCCCTCTGACTTTCTTATTGACGATGAAACACAGAAATGGCTTCGGAATTAAATACAATAGGCACAATGCCGACTTAAGTACAAGAGGACTGACTCTTCTTACTGTCTATGTTTTGAACAATTCCTGTGACACTAGTTATAGATTCCGATGCTTCACTTGAGGTTTACTGTAACCCTTGGACCTTCTTATTGACGATGAAACACAGAAATTGCATCGGAATTTAATACAAAAGGCACAATGGCGCCTTAAGTACATGATGACCTACTCTTCCTACTGACTATGCTTTGAACCATTCCTGTGGCACTAGTTATTGATACCGATGCTTCTCTTGAGGTTTACTGTATCCCTTGGACCTTCTTATTGACGATGAAACACAGAAATTGTATCGGTATTAAATACAAAAGGCACAATGCCGACTTAAGTACATGAAGACCGACTCTTCCTACTGACTATGATTTGAACGATTCCTCTGACACTAGTTATAGATTCCGATGTTTCACTTGATGTTAAATGTCTCCCTTGGACCTTCTTATTGACGATGAAACACAGAAATTGCATCGGAATTAAATACAAAAGGCACAATGCCGACTTAAGGACAAGAAGACTGACTCTTCGAACTGTCTCTGTTTTGAACCATTCCTGTGACACTCGTTATAGATTCCGATGCTTCACTTCTGGTTTACTGTATCCCTCTGACTTTCTTAATGACGATGAAATACATAAATGGCTTCGGAATTAAATACAAAAGGCACAATGCCGACTTAAGTACAGGAAGACTGACTCTTCTTACTGTCTATGCTTTGAACCATTCCTGTGACGCTAGTTATAGATTCCGATGCTTCACTTGAGGTTTACTGTATCCCTTGGACCTTCTTATGGACGATGAAACACAGAAATTGCATCGGAATTAAATACAAAAGGCATAATACCGACTTAAGGACAAGAAGACTGACTCTTCCTACTGACTTTGTTTTGAACCATTAGTGTGACACTAGTTATAGATTCCGATACTTCACTTCAGGTTTACTGTATCCCTTGGAACTTCTTATTGACGATGAAACACAGAAATTGCATCGGAATTAAATACAAAAGGCACAATGCCGCCTTAAGTAAAAAAGACCGACTCTTCCTACTGTCTATGTTTGGATCCGTTCCTGTGACACTAGTTATAGATTCCGATGTTTCACTTCAGGTTTACTGGATCCCTTGGACCTTCTTATTGACGATGAAACACAGAAATTGCATCGGAATTAAATACAAAAGGCACAATGCCGACTTAAGTACATGAATACCGACTCTTTCTACTGACTATGTTTTGAACCATTCCTGTGACACTAGTTATAGATTCCGATGCTTCACTTGAGGCTTACTGTATCCCTTGGAACATCATATTGACGATGAAACACAGAACTTGTATCGGAATTAAATACAAAAGGCACAATGCCGACTTAAGTACTAGAAGACTGACTCATCTTACTATCTATGTTTTGAAACCATTCCTGTGACACCAGTTATAGATTCCGATGCTTCACTCCAGGTTTACTGTATCCCTTGGACCTTCTTATTGACGATGAAACACAGAAATTGCATCGGAATTAAATACAAAAGGCACAATGACGACTTAAGTACAAGATGAATGACTCTTCTTACTGTCTATGTTTGAACCATTCCATTGACATTAGTTATAGATTCCGATGCTTCACTCCAGGTTTACTGTTTCCCTTGGACCTTGTTATTGACTATGAAACACAGTAATTGCATCGGAATTAAATAGAAAAAGCACAATGCCGACTTAAGTACAAGAAGACTGACTCTTCTAACCGACTATGTTTTGAACCATTCCTGTGACACTAGTTATAGATTCCGATGCTTCACTTCAGGTTTACTGTATCCCTTGGACCTTCTTATTGACGATGAAACACAGAAATTGCATCGGAATTAAATACAAAAGGCAAAATGCCGACTTAAGTACACGAAGACTGACTCTTCTTACTGTCTATGATTTGAACCATTCCTGTGACACTAGTTATAGATTCCGATGCTACACTCCAGGTTTACTGTATCCCTTGGACCTTCTTATTGACGATGAAACACAGAAATTGCATCGGAATTAAATACAAAAGGCACAATGCCGACTTAAGGACAAGAAGACTGACTCTACGTACTGTCTCTGCTTTGAACCATTCCTGTGACACTCGTTATAGATTCCGATGCTTCACTTCTGGTTTACTGTATCCCTTAGAACTTCTTATAGACGCTGAAACACAGAAATTGAATCGGAATGAAATACAAAAGGCACAATGCCGAATTAAGGACAAGAAGACTGACTCATCTTACTGACTATGTATTGAACCATTCCTGTGACACTTGTTATAGATTCCGATGCTTCACTCCAGGTTTACTGTATCCCTTGGACCTTCTTATTGACGAAGAAACACACAAATTGCATCGGAATTAAATACAAAAGGCACAATGCCGACTTAAGTACAAGAAGACTGACTCTTCTTACTGACTATGTTTTGAACCATTCCTGTGACACTAGCTATAGATTCCGATGCTTCACTTCAGGTTTAGTGTATCCCTCTGACTTTCTTAATGACGATGAAACACAGAAATGGCTTCGGAATTAAATACAAAAAGCACAATGCCGGCTTAAGCACAAGAAGACTGACTCTTCTTACTGTCTATGTTTTGAACCATTCCTGTGACACTAGTTATAGATTCCGATGCGTCACTTGAGGTTTACTGTATCCCTTGGACCTTCCTATTGACGATGAAACACAGAAATTGCATCGGAATTAAATACAAAAGGCACAATGCCGCCTTAAGTACAAGAAGACCGACTCTTCCTACTGTCTATGTTTGGATCCGTTCCTGTGACACTAGTTATAGATTCCGATGTTTCACTTCAGGTTTACTGGATCCCTTGGACCTTCTTATTGACGATGAAACACAGAAATTGCATCGGAATTAAATACAAAAGGCACAATGCCGACTTAAGTACAAGAAGACTGACTCTTCTTACTGACTATGTTTTGAACCATTCCTGTGACACTAGTTATAGATTCCGATGCTTCACTTCAGGTTTACTGTATCCCTTGGACCTTCTTATTGACGATGAAACACAGAAATTGCATCGGAATTAAATACAAAAGGCAAAATGCCGAATTAAGTACACGAAGACTGACTCTTCTTACTGTCTATGATTTGAACCATTCCCGTGACACTAGTTATAGATTCCGATGCTACACTCCAGGTTTACTGTATCCCTTGGACCTTCTTATTGACGATGAAACACAGAAATTGCATCGGAATTAAATACAAAAGGCACAATGCCGACTTAAGGAAAAGAAGACTGACTCTACGTACTGTCTCTGTTTTGAACCATTCCTGTGACACTCGTTATAGATTCCGATGCTTCACTTCTAGTTTACTGTATCCCTTAGACCTTCTTATTGACGCTGAAACACAGAAATTGAATCGGAATTAAATACAAAAGGCACAATGCCGAATTAAGGACAAGAAGACTGACTCTTCTTACTGACTATGTATTGAACCATTCCTGTGAAACTTGTTATAGATTCCTATGCTTCACTCCAGGTTTACTGTATCCCTTGGACCTTCTTATTGACGAAGAAACACACAAATTGCATCGGAATTAAATACAAAAGGCACAATGCCGACTTAAGTACAAGAAGACTGACTCTTCTTACTGACTATGTTTTGAACCATTCCTGTGACACTAGCTATAGATTCCGATGCTTCACTTCAGGTTTAGTGTATCCCTCTGACTTTCTTAATGACGATGAAACACAGAAATGGCTTCGGAATTAAATACAAAAGGCACAATGCCGACTTAAGCACAAGAAGACTGACTCTTCTTACTGTCTATGTTTTGAACCATTCCTGTGACACTAGTTATAGATTCCGATGCTTCACTTGAGGTTTACTGTATCCCTTGGACCTTCTTATTGACGATGAAACACAGAAATTGCATCGGAATTAAATACAAAAGCACAATGCCGACTTAAGTACAAGAGAACTGACTCTTCTTACTGTCTATGTTTTGAACCATTCCATTGACACTAGTTATAGATTCCGATGCTTCACTCCAGGTTTACTGTATCCCTTGGACCTTGTTATTGACGATGAAACACAGAAATTGCATCGGAATTAAATAGAAAAGCACAATGCCGACTTAAGTACAAGAAGACTGACTCTTCTTACTGACTATGTTTTGAACCATTCCTGTGTCACTAGTTATAGATTCCGATTCTTCACTTCTGGTTTACTGTATCCCTTGGACCTTCTTAGTGACGATGAAACACCGAAATTGCATCGGAATTAAATACAAAAGTCACAATGCCGACTTAAGTACAAGAAGACTGACTCTTCTTACTGTCTATGTTTTGAACCATTATTGTGACACTAGTTATAGATTCCGATGCTTCACTCCAGGTTTACTGTAACCCTTGGACCTTCTTATTGACGAAGAAACACACAAATTGCATCGGAATTAAATACAAAAGGCACAATGCCGACTTAAGTACAAGAAGTCTTACTCTTCTTACTGACTATGATTTGAACCATTCCTGTGACACTAGCTATAGATTCCGATGCTTCACTTCTGGTTTAGTGTATCCCTCTGACTTTCTTATTGACGATGAAACACAGAAATGGCTTCGGAATTAAATACAAAAGGCACAATGCCGACTTAAGTACAAGAGGACTGACTCTTCTTACTGTCTATGTTTTGAACAATTCCTGTGACACTAGTTATAGATTCCGATGCTTCACTATAGGTTTACTGTATCCCTTGGACCTTCTTATTGACGATGAAACACAGTAATTGCATCGGAATTAAATACAAAAGGCACAATGCCGACTTAAGTACATGATGACCTACTCTTCCTACTGACTATGTTTTGAACCATTCCTGTGGCACTAGTTATTGTAACCGATGCTTCTCTTGAGGTTTACTGTATCCCTTGGACCTTCTTATTGACGATGAAACACAGAAATTGTATCGGTATTAAATACAAAAGGCACAATGCCGACTTAAGTACATGAAGACCGACTCTTCCTACTGACTATGTTTGAACCATTCCTCTGACACTAGTTATAGATTCCGATGTTTCACTTGATGTTAAATGACTCCCTTGGACCTTCTTATTGACGATGAAACACAGAAATTGCATCGGAATTAAATACAAAAGGCATAATGCCGACTTAAGGACAAGAAGACTGACTCTTCGAACTGTCTCTGTTTTGAACCATCCCTGTGACACTCGTTATAGATTCCGATGCTTCACTTCTGGTTTACTGTATCCCTCTGACTTTCTTAATGACGATGAAACACATAAATGGCTTCGGAATTAAATACAAAAGGCACAATGCCGACTTAAGTACAAGAAGACCGACTCTTCCTACTGTCTATGTTTGGATCCGTTCCTGTGACACTAGTTATAGATTCCGATGTTTCACTTCAGGTTTACTGTATCCCTTGGACCTTCTTATGGACGATGAAACACAGAAATTGCATCGGAATTAAATACAAAGGGCACAATGACGACTTAAGTACACGAAGACTGACTCTTCTTACTGTCTATGATTTGAACCATTCCTGTGACACTAGTTATAGATTCCGATGCTTCACTTGAGGCTTACTGTATCCCTTGGAACATCATATTGACGATGAAACACAGAACTTGTTTCGGAATTAAATACAAAAGCCACAATGCCGACTTAAGTACTAGAAGACTGACTCATCTTACTATCTATGTTTGAACCATTCCTGTGACACCAGTTATAGATTCCGATGCTTCACTCCAGGTTTACTGTATCCCTTGGACCTTCTTATGGACGATGAAACACAGAAATTGCATCGGAATTAAATACAAAAGGCCAAATGCCGACTTAAGTACACGAAGACTGACTCTTCTTACTGTCTATGATTTGAACCATTCCTGTGACACTAGTTATAGATTCCGATGCTTCACTCCAGGTTTACTGTATCCCTTGGACCTTCTTATTGACGATGAAACACAGAAATTGCATCGGAATTAAATACAAAAGGCACAATGCCGAATTAAGGACAAGAAGACTGACTCTTCTTACTGACTATGTATTGAACCATTCCTGTGACACTATTTACAGATTCCGATGCTTCACTCCAGGTTTACTGTATCCCTTGGACCTTCTTATTGACGAAGAAACACACAAATTGCATCGGAATTAAATACAAAAGGCACAATGCCGACTTAAGTACAAGAAGACTGACTCTTCTTACTGACTATGTTTTGAACCATTCCTGTGACACTAGCTATAGATTCCGATGCTTCACTTCAGGTTTAGTGTATCTCTCTGACTTTCTTAATGACGATGAAACACAGAAATGGCTTCGGAATTAAATACAAAAAGCACAATGCCGACTTAAGCACAAGAAGACTGACTCTTCTTACTGTCTATGTTTTGAACCATTCCTGTGACACTAGTTATAGATTCCGATGCTTAACTTGAGGTTTACTGTATCCCTTGGACCTTCTTATTGACGATGAAACACAGAAATTGCATCGGAATTAAATACAAAAGGCACAATGCCGCCTTAAGTACAAGTAGACCGACTCTTCCTACTGTCTATGTTTGGATCCGTTCCTGTGACACTAGTTATAGATTCCGATGTTTCACTTCAGGTTTACTGGATCCCTTGGACCTTCTTATTGACGATGAAACACAGAAATTGCATCGGAATTAAATACAAAAGGCACAATGCCGACTTAAGTACAAGAAGACTGACTCTTCTTACTGACTATGTTTTGAACCATTCCTGTGACACTAGTTATAGATTCCGATGCTTCACTTCAGGTTTACTGTATCCCTTGGACCTTCTTATTGACGATGAAACACCGAAATTGCATCGGAATTAAATACAAAAGGCACAATGCCGAATTAAGTACAGGAAGACTGAGTCTTCTTACTGTCTATGTTTTGAACCATTATTATGACACTAGTTATAGATTCCGATGCTTCACTCCAGGTTTACTGTATCCCTTGGACCTTCTTATTGACGAAGAAACACACAAATTGCTTCGGAATTAAATACAAAAGGCACAATGCCAACTTAAGTACAAGAAGACTTACTCTTCTTACTGACTATGTATTGAACCATTCCTGTGACACTAGCTATAGATTCCGATGCTTCACCTCACGTTTAGTGTATCCCTCTGACTTTCTTATTGACGATGAAACACAGAAATGGCTTCGGAATTAAATACAAAAGGCACAATGCCGACTTAAGTACAAGAGGACTGACTCTTCTTACTGTCTATGTTTTGAACAATTCCTGTGACACTAGTTATAGATTCCGATGCTTCACTTGAGGTTTACTGTAACCCTTGGACCATCTTATTGACGATGAAACACAGAAATTGCATCGGAATTTAATTCAAAAGGCACAATGGCGCCTTAAGTACATGATGACCTACTCTTCCTACTGACTATGTTTTGAACCATTCCTGTGGCACTAGTTATTGATACCGATGCTTCTCTTGAGGTTTACTGTATCCCTTGGACCTTCTTATTGACGATGAAACACAGAAATTGTATCGGTATTAAATACAAATGGCACAATGCCGACTTAAGTACATGAAGACTGACTCTTCCTACTGACTACGTTTTGAACGATTCCTCTGACACTAGTTGTAGATTCCGATGTTTCACTTGATGTTAAATGTCTCCCTTGGACCTTCTTATTGACGATGAAACACAGAAATTGCATCGGAATTAAATACAAAAGGCCTAATGCCGACTTAAGGACAAGAAGACTGACTCTTCGAACTGACTCTGTTTTGAACCATTCCTGTGACACTCGTTATAGATTCCGATGCTTCACTTCTGGATTACTGTATCCCTCTGACTTTCTTAATGACGATGAAACACATAAATGGCTTCGGAATTAAATACAAAAGGCACAATGCAGACTTAAGTACAAGAAGACTGACTCTTCTTACTGTCTATGCTTTGAACCATTCCTGTGACGCTAGTTATAGATTCCGATGCTTCACTTGAGGTTTACTGTATCCCTTGGACCTCCTTATGGACGATGAAACACAGAAATTGCATCGGAATTAAATACAAATGGCATAATGCCGACTTAAGGACAAGAAGACTGACTCTTCCTACTGACTTTGTTTTGAACCATTAGTGTGACACTAGTTATAGATTCCGATACTTCACTTCAGGTTTACTGTATCCCTTGGAACTTCTTATTGACGATGAAACACAGAAATTGCATCGGAATTAAATACAAAAGGCACAATGCCGCCTTAAGTACAAGAAGACCGACTCTTCCTACTGTCTATGTTTGGATCCGTTCCTGTGACACTAGTTATAGATTCCGATGTTTCACTTCAGGTTTACTGGATCCCTTGGACCTTCTTATTGACGATGAAACACAGAAATTGCATCGGAATTAAATACAAAAGGCACAATGCCGACTTAAGTACATGAATACCGACTCTTTCTACTGACTATGTTTTGAACCATTCCTGTGACACTAGTTATAGATTCCGATGCTTCACTTGAGGCTTACTGTATCCCTTGGAACATCATATTGACGATGAAACACAGAACTTGTATCGGAATTAAATACAAAAGGCACAATGCCGACTTAAGTACTAGAAGACTGACTCATCTTACTATCTATGTTTTGAACCATTCCTGTGACACTAGTTATAGATTCCAATGCTTCACTCCAGGTTTACTGTATCCCTTGGACCTTCTTATTGACGATGAAACACAGAAATTGCATCGGAATTAAATACAAAAAGCACAATGACGACTTAAGTACAAGATGAATGACTCTTCTTACTGTCTATGTTTTGAACCATTCCATTGACATTAGTTATAGATTCCGATGCTTCACTCCAGGTTTACTGTTTCCCTTGGACCTTGTTATTGACGATGAAACACAGTAATTGCATCGGAATTAAATAGAAAAAGCACAATGCCGACTTAAGTACAAGAAGACTGACTCTTCTAACCGACTATGTTTTGAACCATTCCTGTGACACTAGTTATAGATTCCGATGCTTCACTTCAGGTTTACTGTATCCCTTGGACCTTCTTATTGACGATGAAACACAGAAATTGCATCGGAATTAAATACAAAAGGCAAAATGCCGACTTAAGTACACGAAGACTGACTCTTCTTACTGTCTATGATGTGAACCATTCCTGTGACACTAGTTATAGATTCCGATGCTACACTCCTGGTTTACTGTATCCCTTGGACCTTCTTATTGACGATGAAACACAGAAATTGCATCGGAATTAAATACAAAAGGCACAATGCCGACTCAAGGACAAGAAGACTGACTCTACGTACTGTCTCTGTTTTGAACCATTCCTGTGACACTCGTTATAGATTCCGATGCTTCACTTCTGGTTTACTGTATCCCTTAGACCTTCTTATTGACGCTGAAACACAGAAATTGAATCGGAATTAAATACAAAATGCACAATGCCGAATTAAGGACAAGAAGACTGACTCTTCTTACTGACTATGTATTGAACCATTCCTGTGAAACTTGTTATAGATTCCGATGCTTCACTCCAGGTTTACTGTATCCCTTGGACCTTCTTATTGACGAAGAAACACACAAATTGCATCGGAATTAAATACAAAAGGCACAATGCCGACTTAAGTACAAGAAGACTGACTCTTCTTACTGACTATGTTTTGAACCATTCCTGTGACACTAGCTATAGATTCCGATGCTTCACTTCAGGTTTAGTGTATCCCTCTGACTTTCTTAATGACGATGAAACACAGAAATGGCTTCGGAATTAAATACAAAAGGCACAATGCCGACTTAAGCACAAGAAGACTGACTCTTCTTACTGTCTATGATTTGAACCATTCCTGTGACACTAGTTATAGATTCCGATGCTTCACTTGAGGTTTACTGTATCCCTTGGACCTTCTTATTGACGATGAAACACAGAAATTGCATCGGAATTAAATACAAAAGCACAATGCCGACTTAAGTACAAGAAGACTGACTCTTCTTACTGTCTATGTTTTGAACCATTCCATTGACACTAGTTATAGATTCCGATGCTTCACTCCAGGTTTACTGTATCCCTTGGACCTTGTTATTGACGATGAAACACAGAAATTGCATCGGAATTAAATAGAAAAGCACAATGCCGACTTAAGTACAAGAAGACTGACTCATCTTGCTGACTATGTTTTGAACCATTCCTGTGTCACTAGTTATAGATTCCGATTCTTCACTTCTGGTTTACTGTATCCCTTGGACCTTCTTAGTGACGATGAAACACCGAAATTGCATCGGAATTAAATACAAAAGTCACAATGCCGACTTAAGTACAAGAAGACTGACTCTTCTTACTGTCTATGTTTTGAACCATTATTGTGACACTAGTTATAGATTCCGATGCTTCACTCCAGGTTTACTGTAACCCTTGGACCTTCTTATTGACGAAGAAACACACAAATTGCATCGGAATTAAATACAAAAGGCACAATGCCGACTTAAGTACAAGAAGTCTTACTCTTCTTACTGACTATGATTTGAACCATTCCTGTGACACTAGCTATAGATTCCGATGCTTCACTTCTGGTTTAGTGTATCCCTCCGACTTTCTTATTGACGATGAAACACAGAAATGGCTTCGGAATTAAATACAAAAGGCACAATGCCGACTTAAGTACAAGAGGACTGACTCTTCTTACAGTCTATGTTTTGAACAATTCCTGTGACACTAGTTATAGATTCCGATGCTTCACTATAGGTTTACTGTATCCCTTGGACCTTCTTATTGACGATGAAACACAGAAATTGCATCGGAATTAAATACAAAAGGCACAATGCCGACTTAAGTACATGATGACCTACTCTTCCTACTGACTATGTTTTGAACCATTCCTGTGGCACTAGTTATTGTAACCGATGCTTCTCTTGAGGTTTACTGTATCCCTTGGACCTTCTTATTGACGATGAAACACAGAAATTGTATCGGTATTAAATACAAAAGGCACAATGCCGACTTAAGTACATGAAGACCGACTCTTCCTACTGACTATGTTTTGAACCATTCCTCTGACACTAGTTATAGATTCCGATGTTTCACTTGATGTTAAATGTCTCCCTTGGACCTTCTTATTGACGATGAAACACAGAAATTGCATCGGAATTAAATACAAAAGGCACAATGCCGACTTAAGGACAAGAAGACTGACTCTTCGAACTGGTTCTGTTTTGAACCATTCCTGTGACACTCGTTATAGATTCCGATGCTTCACTTCTGGTTTACTGTATCCCTCTGACTTTCTTAATGACGATGAAACACATAAATGGCTTCGGAATTAAATACAAAAGGCACAATGCCGACTTAAGTACAAGAAGACTGACTCTTCTTACTGTCTATGCTTTGAACCATTCCTGTGACGCTAGTTATAGATTCTGATGCTTCACTTGAGGTTTACTGTATCCCTTGGACCTTCTTATGGACGATGAAACACAGAAATTGCATCGGAATTAAATACAAAAGGCATAATGCCGACTTAAGGACAAGAAGACTGACTCTTCCTACTGACTTTGTTTTGACCATTAGTGTGACACTAGTTATAGATTCCGATATTTCACTTCAGGTTTACTGTATCCCTTGGAACTTCTTATTGACGATGAAACACAGAAATTGCATCGGAATTAAATACAAAAGGCACAATGCCGCCTTAAGTACAAGAAGACCGACTCTTCCTACTGTCTATGTTTGGATCCGTTCCTGTGACACTAGTTATAGATTCCGATGTTTCACTTCAGGTTTACTGTATCCCTTGGACCTTCTTATTGACGATGAAACACAGAAATTGCATCGGAATTAAATACAAAAGGCACAATGCCGACTTAAGTACATGAATACCGACTCTTTCTACTGACTATGTTTTGAACCATTCCTGTGACACTAGTTATAGATTCCGATGCTTCACTTGAGGCTTACTGTATCCCTTGGAACATCATATTGACGATGAAACACAGAACTTGTA
Source organism: Schistocerca serialis cubense (assembly GCF_023864345.2). NCBI lineage: Eukaryota > Metazoa > Arthropoda > Insecta > Orthoptera > Acrididae > Schistocerca > Schistocerca serialis. The sequence goes on along the minus strand of NC_064649.1, from coordinate 182,196,325 downwards.
ACGGAATTAAATACAAAAGGCACAATGCCGACTTAAGTACTAGAAGACTGACTCATCTTACTATCTATGTTTTGAACCATTCCTGTGACACCAGTTATAGATTCCGATGCTTCACTCCAGGTTTACTGTATCACTTGGACCTTCTTATTGACGATGAAACACAGAAATTGCATCGGAATTAAATACAAAAGGCACAATGACGACTTAAGTACAAGATGAATGACTCTTCTTACTGTCTATGTTTTGAACCATTCCATTGACATTAGTTATAGATTCCGATGCTTCACTCCAGGTTTACTGTTTCCCTTGGACCTTGTTATTGACGATGAAACACAGTAATTGCATCGGAATTAAATAGAAAACGCACAATACCGACTTAAGTACAAGAAGAGTGACTCTTCTAACCGACTATGTTTTGAACCATTCCTGTGACACTAGTTATAGATTCCGATGCTTCACTTCAGGTATACTGTATCCCTTGGACCTTCTTATTGACGATGAAACACAGAAATTGCATCGGAATTACATACAAAAGGCAAAATGCCGACTTAAGTACACGAAGACTGACTCTTCTTACTGTCTATGATTTGAACCATTCCTGTGACACTAGTTATAGATTCCGATGCTACACTCCAGGTTTACTGTATCCCTTGGACCTTCTTATTGACGATGAAACACAGAAATTGCATCGGAATTAAATACAAAAGGCACAATGCCGACTTAAGGACAAGAAGACTGACTCTACGTACTGTCTCTGTTTTGAACCATTCCTGTGACACTCGTTATAGATTCCGATGCTTCACTTCTGGTTTACTGTATCCCTTAGACCTTCTTATTGACGCTGAAACACAGAAATTGAATCGGAATTAAATACAAAAGGCACAATGCCGAATTAAGGACAAGAAGACTGACTCTTCTTACTGACTATGTATTGAACCATTCCTGTGACACTTGTTATAGATTCCGATGCTTCACTCCAGGTTTACTGTATCCCTTGGACCTTCTTATTGACGAAGAAACACACAAATTGCATCGGAATTAAATACAAAAGGCACAATGCCGACTTAAGTACAAGAAGACTGACTCTTCTTACTGACTATGTTTTGAACCATTCCTGTGACACTAGCTATAGTTTCCGATGCTTCACTTCAGGTTTAGTGTATCCCTCTGACTTTCTTAATGACGATGAAACACAGAAATGGCTTCGGAATTAAATACAAAAGGCACAATGCCGACTTAAGCACAAGAAGACTGACTCTTCTTACTGTCTATGTTTTGAACCTTTCCTGTGACACTAGTTATAGATTCCGATGCTTCACTTGAGGTTTACTGTATCCCTTGGACCTTCTTATTGACGATGAAACACAGAAATTGCATCGGAATTAAATACAAAAGGCACAATGCCGACTTAAGTACAAGAAGACTGACTCTTCCTACTGTCTATGTTTTGAACCATTCCATTGACACTAGTTATAGATTCCGATGCTTCACACCAGGTTTACTGTATCCCTTGGACCTTGTTATTGACGATGAAACACAGAAATTGCATCGGAATTAAATAGAAAAGTCACAATGCCGACTTAAGTACAAGAAGACTGACTCTTCTTACTGACTATGTTTTGAACTATTCCTGTGACACCAGTTATAGATTCCGATTCTTCACTTCAGGTTTACTGTATCCCTTGGACCTTCCTAGTGACGATGAAACACCGAAATTGCATAGGAATTAAATACAAAAGTCACAATGCCGACTTAAGTACAAGAAGACTGACTCTTCTTACTGTCTATGTTTTGAACCATTATTGTGACATCAGTTATAGATTCCGATGCTTCACTCCAGGTTTACTGTAACCCTTGGACCTTCTTATTGACGAAGAAACACACAAATTGCATCGGAATTAAATACAAAAGGCACAATGCCGACTTAAGTACAAGAAGTCTTACTCTTCTTACTGACTATGTTTTGAACCATTCCTGTGACACTAGCTATAGATTCCGATGCTTCACTTCTGGTTTAGTGTATCCCTCTGACTTTCTTATTGACGATGAAACACAGAAATGGCTTCGGAATTAAATACAAAAGGCACAATGCCGACTTAAGTACAAGAGAACTGACTCTTCTTACTGTCTATGTTTTGAACAATTCCTGTGACACTAGTTATAGATTCCGATGCTTCACAATAGGTTTACTGTATCCCTTGGACCTTCTTATTGACGATGAATCACAGAAATTGCATCGGAAGTAAATACAAAATGCACAATGCCGACTTAAGTACATGATGACCTACTCTTCCTACTGACTATGTTTTGAACCATTCCTGTGGCACTAGTTATTGTAACCGATGCTTCTCTTGAGGTTAACTGTATCCCTTGGACCTTCTTATTGACGATGAAACACAGAAATTGTATCGGTATTAAATACAAAAGGCACAATGCCGACTTAAGTACATGAAGACCGACTCTTCCTACTGACTATGTTTTGAACCATTCCTCTGACACTAGTTATAGATGCCGATGTTTGACTTGATGTTAACTGTCTCCCTTGGACCTTGTTATTGACGATGAAACACAGAAATTGCATCGGAATTAAATACAAAAGGCACAATGCCGACTTAAGGACAAGAAGACTGACTCTTCCTACTGACTTTGTTTTGAACCATTAGTGTGACACTAGTTATAGATTCCGATACTTCACTTCAGGTTTACTGTATCCCTTGGAACTTCTTATTGACGATGAAACACAGAAATTGCATCGGAATTAAACACAAAAGGCACAATGCCCACTTAAGTACAAGAAGACCGACTCTTCCTACTGTCTATGTTTGGATCCATTCCTGTGACACTAGTTATAGATTCCGATGCTTCACTTCAGGTTTACTGGATCCCTTGGACCTTCTTATTGACGATGAAACACAGAAATTGCATCGGAATTAAATACAAAAGGCACAATGCTGACTTAAGTACATGAATACCGACTCTTCCTACTGACTATGTTTTGAACCATTCCTGTGACACTAGTTATAGATTCCGATGCTTCACTTGAGGCTTACTGTATCCCTTGGAACATCTTATTGACGATGAAACACAGAAATTGTATCGGAATTAAATACAAAACTCACAATGCCGACTTAAGTACTAGTAGACTGACTCTTCCTACTATCTATGTTTTGAACCATTCCTGTGACACCAGTTATAGATTCCGATGCTTCACTCCAGGTTTACTGTATCCCTTGGACCTTCTTATTGACGATGACACACAGAAATTGCATCGGAATTAAATACAAAGGGCACAATGACGACTTAAGTACAAGATGAATGACTCTTCTTACTGTCTATGTTTTGAACCATTCCATTGACATTAGTTATAGATTCCGATGCCACACTCCAGGTTTACTGTTTCCCTTGGACCTTGTTATTGACGATGAAACACAGAAATTGCATCGGAATTAAATAGAAAAAGCATAATGCCGACTTAAGTACAAGAAGACTGACTCTTGTTTCTGTCTGTGTTTTGAACCATTCCTGTGACACTAGTTATAGATTCCGATGCTTCACTCCAGGTTTACTGTTTCCCTTGGACCTTGTTATTGACGATGAAACATAGAAATTGCATGGGAATTAAATAGAAAAAGCACAATGCCGGTTTAAGTACAAGAAGACTGACTCTTCTAACCGACTACGTTTTGAACCATTCCTGTGACACTAGTTATAGATTCCGATGCTTCACTTCAGGTTTACTGTATCCCTCTGACCTTATTGTTGACGATGAATCACAGAGATTGCATCGGAATTAAATACAAAAGGCAAAATGCCGACTTAAGTACACGAAGTCTGACTCTTCTTTCTGTCTATGATTTGAACCATTGCTGTGACACTAGTTATAGATTCCGATGCTACACTCCAGGTTTACTGTATCCCTTGGACCTTCTTATTGACGATGAAACACAGAAATTGCATCGGAATTAAATACAAAAGGCACAATGCCGACTTAAGGACAAGAAGATTGACTCTACGTACTGTCTCTGTTTTGAACCATTCCTGTGACACTCGTTATAGATTCCGATGCTTCACTTCTGGTTTACTGTACCCCTTGGACCTTCTTATTGACGCTGAAACACAGAAATTGAATCGGAATTAAATACAAAAGGCACAATGCCGGCTTAAGTACATGAAGACCGACTCTTCCTACTGACAATGCTCTGAACCATTCCTGTGACACTAGTTATAGATTCCGATGCCCCACTTCAGGTTTACTGTATCCCTTGGACCTTCTTATTGACGATGAAACACAGAAATTGCATCGGAATTAAATACAAAAGGCACAATGCCGAATTAAGGACAAGAAGACTGACTCTTCTTACTGACTATGTTTTGAACCATTCCTGTGACACTAGTTATAGATTCCGATGCTTCACTCCAGGTTTACTGTATCCCTTGGACCTTCTTATTGACGAAGAAACACACAAATTGCATCGGAATTAAATACAAAAGGCACAATGCCGACTTAAGTACAAGAAGACTGACTCTTCTTACTGACTATGTTTTGAACCATTCCTGTGACACTAGCTATAGATTCAGATGCTTCACTTCAGGTTTACTGTATCCCTTGGACCTTCTTAGTGACGATGAAACACAGAAATTGCATCGGAAATAAATACAAAAGGCACAATGCCGACTTAAGTACATGATGACCTACTCTTCCTACTGACTATGTTTTGAACCATTCCTGTGGCACTAGTTATTGTAACCGATGCTTCTCTTTAGGTTTACTGTATCCCTTGGACCTTCTTATTGACGATGAAACACAGAAATTGTATCGGTATTAAATACAAAAGGCACAATGCCGACTTAAGTACATGAAGACCGACTCTTCCTACTGACTATGTTTTGAACCATTCCTCTGACACTAGTTATAGATGCCGATGTTTGACTTGATGTTAACTGTCTCCCTTGGACCTTCTTATTGACGATGAAACACAGAAATTGCATCGGAATTAAATACAAAAGGCACAATGCCGACTTAAGGACAAGAAGACTGACTCTTCCTACTGACTTTGTTTTGAACCATTAGTGTGACACTAGTTATAGATTCCGATACTTCACTTCAGGTTTACTGTATCCCTTGGAACTTCTTATTCACGATGAAACACAGAAATTGCATCGGAATTAAACACAAAAGGCACAATGCCGACTTAAGTACAAGAAGATGGACTCTTCCTACTGTCTATGTTTGGATCCATTCCTGTGACACTAGTTATAGATTCCGATGCTTCACTTCAGGTTTACTGGATCCCTTGGACCTTCTTATTGACGATGAAACACAGAAATTGCATCGGAATTAAATACAAAAGGCACAATGCCGACTTAAGTACATGAATACCGACTCTTCCTACTGACTATGTTTTGAACCATTCCTGTGACACTAGTTATAGATTCCGATGCTTCACTTGAGGCTTACTGTATCCCTTGGAACATCTTATTGACGATGAAACACAGAAATTGTATCGGAATTAAATACAAAAGTCACAATGCCGACTTAAGTACTAGTAGACTGACTCTTCCTACTATCTATGTTTTGAACCATTCCTGTGACACCAGTTATAGATTCCGATGCTACACTCCAGGTTTACTGTATCCCTTGGACCTTCTTATTGACGATGAAACACAGAAATTGCATCGAAATTAAATACAAAGGGCACAATGACGACTTAAGTACAAGATGAATGACTCTTCTTACTGTCTATGTTTTGAACCATTCCATTGACATTAGTTATAGATTCCGATGCTACACTCCAGGTTTACTGTTTCCCTTGGACCTTGTTATTGACGATGAAACACAGAAATTGCATCGGAATTAAATAGAAAAAGCATAATGCCGACTTAAGTACAAGAAGACTGACTCTTGTTTCTGTCTATGTTTTGAACCATTCCTGTGACACTAGTTATAGATTCCGATGCTTCACTCCAGGTTTACTGTTTCCCTTGGACCTTGTTATTGACGATGAAACACAGAAATTGAATGGGAATTAAATAGAAAAAGCACAATGCCGACTTAAGTACAAGAAGACTGACTCTTCTTACTGACTATGTTTGAACCATTCCTGTGACACCAGTTATAGATTCCGATTCTTCACTTCAGGTTTACTGTATCCCTTGGACCTTCCTAGTGACGATGAAACACCGAAATTGCATAGGAATTAAATACAAAAGTCACAATGCCGACTTAAGTACAAGAAGACTGACTCTTCTTACTGTCTATGTTTTGAACCATTATTGTGACATCAGTTATAGATTCCGATGCTTCACTCCAGGTTTACTGTATCCCTTGGACCTTCTTATTGACGAAGAAACACACAAATTGCATCGGAATTAAATACAAAAGGCACAATGCCGACTTAAGTACAAGAAGACTGACTCTTCTTACTGACTATGTTTTGAACCATTCCTGTGACACTAGCTATAGATTAGGATGCTTCACTTCAGGTTTACTGTATCCCTTGGACCTTCTTAGTGACGATGAAACACAGAAATTGCATCGGAAATAAATACAAAAGGCACAATGCCGACTTAAGTACATGATGACCTACTCTTCCTACTGACTATGTTTTGAACCATTCCTGTGGCACTAGTTATTGTAACCGATGCTTCTCTTGAGGTTTACTGTATCCCTTGGACCTTCTTATTGACGATGAAACACAGAAATTGTATCGGTATTAAATACAAAAGGCACAATGCCGACTTAAGTACATGAAGACCGACTCTTCCTACTGACTATGATTTGAACCATTCCTCTGACACTAGTTATAGATGCCGATGTTTGACTTGATGTTAACTGTCTCCCTTGGACCTTCTTATTGACGATGAAACACAGAAATTGCATCGGAATTAAATACAAAAGGCAAAATGCCGACTTAAGGACAAGAAGACTGACTCTTCCTACTGACTTTGTTTTGAACCATTAGTGTGACACTAGTTATAGATACCGATACTTCACTTCAGGTTTACTGTATCCCTTGGAACTTCTTATTCACGATGAAACACAGAAATTGCATCGGAATTAAACACAAAAGGCACAATGCCGTCTTAAGTACAAGAAGATGGACTCTTCCTACTGTCTATGTTTGGATCCATTCCTGTGACACTAGTTATAGATTCCGATGCTTCACTTCAGGTTTACTGGATCCCTTGGACCTTCTTATTGACGATGAAACACAGAAATTGCATCGGAATTAAATACAAAAGGCACAATGCCGACTTAAGTACATGAATACCGACTCTTCCTACTGACTATGTTTTGAACCATTCCTGTGACACTAGTTATAGATTCCGATGCTTCACTTGAGGCTTACTGTATCCCTTGGAACATCTTATTGACGATGAAACACAGAAATTGTATCGGAATTAAATACAAAAGTCACAATGCCGACTTAAGTACTAGTAGACTGACTCTTCCTACTATCTATGTTTTGAACCATTCCTGTGACACCAGTTATAGATTCCGATGCTACACTCCAGGTTTACTGTATCCCTTGGACCTTCTTATTGACGATGAAACACAGAAATTGCATCGAAATTAAATACAAAGGGCACAATGACGACTTAAGTACAAGATGAATGACTCTTCTTACTGTCTATGTTTTGAACCATTCCATTGACATTAGTTATAGATTCCGATGCTACACTCCAGGTTTACTGTTTCCCTTGGACCTTGTTATTGACGATGAAACACAGTAATTGCATCGGAATTAAATAGAAAAAGCATAATGCCGACTTAAGTACAAGAAGACTGACTCTTGTTTCTGTCTATGTTTTGAACCATTCCTGTGACACTAGTTATAGATTCCGATGCTTCACTCCAGGTTTACTGTTTCCCTTGGACCTTGTTATTGACGATGAAACACAGAAATTGAATGGGAATTAAATAGAAAAAGCACAATGCCGACTTAAGTACAAGAAGACTGACTCTTCTTACTGACTATGTTTTGAACCATTCCTGTGACACCAGTTATAGATTCCGATTCTTCACTTCAGGTTTACTGTATCCCTTGGACCTTCCTAGTGACGATGAAACACCGAAATTGCATAGGAATTAAATACAAAAGTCACAATGCCGACTTAAGTACAAGAAGACTGACTCTTCTTACTGTCTATGTTTTGAACCATTATTGTGACATCAGTTATAGATTCCGATGCTTCACTCCAGGTTTACTGTAACCCTTGGACCTTCTTATTGACGAAGAAACACACAAATTGCATCGGAATTAAATACAAAAGGCACAATGCCGACTTAAGTACAAGAAGTCTTACTCTTCTTACTGACTATGTTTTGAACCATTCCTGTGACACTAGCTATAGATTCCGATGCTTCACTTCTGGTTTAGTGTATCCCTCTGACTTTCTTATTGACGATGAAACACAGAAATGGCTTCGGAATTAAATACAAAAGGCACAATGCCGACTTAAGTACAAGAGGACTGACTCTTCTTACTGTCTATGTTTTGAACAATTCCTGTGACACTAGTTATAGATTCCGATGCTTCACAATAGGTTTACTGTATCCCTTGGACCTTCTTATTGACGATGAATCACAGAAATTGCATCGGAAGTAAATACAAAATGCACAATGCCGACTTAAGTACATGATGACCTACTCTTCCTACTGACTATGTTTTGAACCATTCCTGTGGCACTAGTTATTGTAACCGATGCTTCTCTTGAGGTTTACTGTATCCCTTGGACCTTCTTATTGACGATGAAACACAGAAATTGTATCGGTATTAAATACAAAAGGCACAATGCCGACTTAAGTACATGAAGACCGACTCTTCCTACTGACTATGTTTTGAACCATTCCTCTGACACTAGTTATAGATGCCGATGTTTGACTTGATGTTAACTGTCTCCCTTGGACCTTGTTATTGACGATGAAACACAGAAATTGCATCGGAATTAAATACAAAAGGCACAATGCCGACTTAAGGACAAGAAGACTGACTCTTCCTACTGACTTTGTTTTGAACCATTAGTGTGACACTAGTTATAGATTCCGATACTTCACTTCAGGTTTACTGTATCCCTTGGAACTTCTTATTGACGATGAAACACAGAAATTGCATCGGAATTAAACACAAAAGGCACAATGCCCACTTAAGTACAAGAAGACCGACTCTTCCTACTGTCTATGTTTGGATCCATTCCTGTGACACTAGTTATAGATTCCGATGCTTCACTTCAGGTTTACTGGATCCCTTGGACCTTCTTATTGACGATGAAACACAGAAATTGCATCGGAATTAAATACAAAAGGCACAATGCTGACTTAAGTACATGAATACCGACTCTTCCTACTGACTATGTTTTGAACCATTCCTGTGACACTAGTTATAGATTCCGATGCTTCACTTGAGGCTTACTGTATCCCTTGGAACATCTTATTGACGATGAAACACAGAAATTGTATCGGAATTAAATACAAAACTCACAATGCCGACTTAAGTACTAGTAGACTGACTCTTCCTACTATCTATGTTTTGAACCATTCCTGTGACACCAGTTATAGATTCCGATGCTTCACTCCAGGTTTACTGTATCCCTTGGACCTTCTTATTGACGATGACACACAGAAATTGCATCGGAATTAAATACAAAGGGCACAATGACGACTTAAGTACAAGATGAATGACTCTTCTTACTGTCTATGTTTTGAACCATTCCATTGACATTAGTTATAGATTCCGATGCCACACTCCAGGTTTACTGTTTCCCTTGGACCTTGTTATTGACGATGAAACACAGAAATTGCATCGGAATTAAATAGAAAAAGCATAATGCCGAATTAAGTACAAGAAGACTGACTCTTGTTTCTGTCTATGTTTTGAACCATTCCTGTGACACTAGTTATAGATTCCGATGCTTCACTCCAGGTTTACTGTTTCCCTTGGACCTTGTTATTGACGATGAAACATAGAAATTGCATGGGAATTAAATAGAAAAAGCACAATGCCGACTTAAGTACAAGAAGACTGACTCTTCTAACCGACTACGTTTTGAACCATTCCTGTGACACTAGTTATAGATTCCGATGCTTCACTTCAGGTTTACTGTATCCCTCTGACCTTATTGTTGACGATGAATCACAGAGATTGCATCGGAATTAAATACAAAAGGCAAAATGCCGACTTAAGTACACGAAGACTGACTCTTCTTTCTGTCTATGATTTGAACCATTGCTGTGACACTAGTTACAGATTCCGATGCTACACTCCAGGTTTACTGTATCCCTTGGACCTTCTTATTGACGATGAAACACAGAAATTGCATCGGAATTAAATACAAAAGGCACAATGCCGACTTAAGGACAAGAAGATTGACTCTACGTACTGTCTCTGTTTTGAACCATTCCTGTGACACTCGTTATAGATTCCGATGCTTCACTTCTGGTTTACTGTACCCCTTGGACCTTCTTATTGACGCTGAAACACAGAAATTGAATCGGAATTAAATACAAAAGGCACAATGCCGGCTTAAGTACATGAAGACCGACTCTTCCTACTGACAATGCTCTGAACCATTCCTGTGACACTAGTTATAGATTTCGATGCCCCACTTCAGGTTTACTGTATCCCTTGGACCTTCTTATTGACGATGAAACACAGAAATTGCATCGGAATTAAATACAAAAGGCACAATGCCGAATTAAGGACAAGAAGACTGACTCTTCTTACTGACTATGTTTTGAACCATTCCTGTGACACTAGTTATAGATTCCGATGCTTCACTCCAGGTTTACTGTGTCCCTTGGACCTTCTTATTGTCGAAGAAACACACAAATTGCATCGGAATTAAATACAAAAGGCACAATGCCGACTTAAGTACAAGAAGACTGACTCTTCTTACTGACTATGTTTTGAACCATTCCTGTGACACTAGCTATAGATTCAGATGCTTCACTTCAGGTTTACTGTATCCCTTGGAACTTCTTATTCACGATGAAACACAGAAATTGCATCGGAAATAAATACAAAAGGCACAATGTCGACTTAAGTACATGAAGACCGGCTCTTCCTACTGACTGTGTTTTGAACCATTCCTGTGACACTAGTTATAGATTCCGATGCCTCACTTCAGGTTTACTGTATCCCTTGGACCTTCTTATTGACGATGAATCACAGAAATTGCATCGGAATGAAATACAAAAGGCACAATGCCGACTTAAGTACAAGAAGACTGACTCTTCTTACTGACTATGTTTTGAACCATTCCTGTGACACTAGCTATAGATTCCGATGCTTCACTTCAGGTTTAGTGTATCCCTCTGACTTTCTTAATGACGATGAAACACAGAAATGCCTGCGGAATTAAGTACAAAAATCACAATGCCGACTTAAGTACAAAAAGACCGACTCTTCTTAGTTTCTATGTTTTGAACCATTCCTGTGACACTAGTTATAGATTCCGATGCTTCACTTTAGGTTTACTGTATCCCTTGGACCTTCTTATTGACGATGAAACACAGATATTGCATCGGAATTATATACAAAAGGCACAATGCCGAATTAAGTACAAGAGGACTGACTCTTCTTACTGTCTATGTTTTGAACCATTCCTGTGACACTAGTTATAGATTCCGATGCTTCACTTGAGGTAAACTGTATCCCTTGGACATTCTCATTGACGATGAAACACAGAAATTGCATCGGAATTAAATACAAAAGGCACAATGCCGACTTACGTACAAGAAGACTGACTCTTCTTACTGTCTATGTTTTGAACCATTCCTGTGACACTTGTTATAGATTCCAATGCTTCACTTGGGGTTTACTGTATCCATTGGACGTTCTGATTGACGATGAAACACAGAAATTGCATCGGAATTAAATACAAAAGGCACAATGCCGACTTAAGTACAAGAGGACTGACTCTTCTTACTGTCTATGTTTTGAACCATTCCTGTGACACTAGTTATAGATTCCGATGCTTCACTTGAGGTTTACTGTATCCCTTGGACCTTCGTACTGACGATGAAACACAGAAATTGTATCGGTATTAAATACAAAAGGCACAATGCCGACTTAAGTACATGAAGACCGACTCTTCCTACTGACTGTGTTTTGAACCATTCCTGTGACACTAGTTATAGATTCCGATGTTTCACTTGAGGTTAACTGTATCCCTTGGACCTTCTTATTGACGATGAAACACAGAAATTGCATCGGAATGAAACAAAAAAGTCACAATGCCGACTTAAGTACATGATGACTGACTCTTCCTACTGACTAAGTTTTGAACCATTCCTGTGACACTAGTTATTGATACCGATGCTTCACTTGAGGTTTACTGTATCCCTTGGACCTTCGTACTGACGATGAAACACAGGAATTGTATCGGTATTAAATTCAAAAGGCACAATGCCGACTTAAGTACATGAAGACCGACTCTTCCTACTGACTATGTTTTGAACCATTCCTGTGACACTAGTTATAGATTCCGATGTTTCACTTGAGGTTAACTGTATCCCTTGGACCTTCTTATTGACGATGAAACACAGAAATTGCATCGGAATTAAATACAAAAGGCACAATGCCGACTTAAGTACAAGAACACTGACTCTTCTTACTGTCTATGCTTTGAACCATTCCTGTGACACTAGTTATAAATTCCGATGCTTCGCTCCAGGTTTAATGTATCCCTTGGACCTTCTTGTTGACAAAGAAACACAGAAATTGCATCGGAATTAAATACAACAAGCACAATGCCGACTTAAGAGCAAGAAGACTGACTCTTCTTACTGACTATGTTTGAACCATTCCTGTGACACTAGCTATAGATTCCGATGCTTCACTTCAGGTTTACAGTATCCCTCTGACCTTCTTGTTGACGATGAAACACAGAAATTGCATCGGAATTAAATACAATAGGCACAATGCCGACTTAAGTACAAGAAGACTGACTCTTCTTACTGTCTATGTTTTGAACCACTCCATTGACACTAGTTATAGTTTCCGATGCTTCACTCCAGGTTTACTGTATCCCTTGGACCTTGTTATTGACGATGAAACACAGAAATTGCATCGGAATTATATAGAAAAGGCACAATGCCGACTTAAGTACAAGAAGTCTGACTCTTCTTACTGACAATGATTTGAACCATTCCTGTGACACTAGTTATAGATTCCGATGCTTCACTTCAGGTTTACTGCACCCCTTGGACCTTCTTATTGACGATGAATCATAGAAATTGCATCGGAATTAAATACAAAAGGCAAAATGCCGACTTAAGTACACGAAGACTGACTCTTCTTACTGTCTATGTTTTGAACCATTCGTGTGACACTAGTTATAGATTCCGATGCTTCACTTCAGGTTTACTGTATCCCTTGGACCTTCTTATTGACGAAGAAACACACAAATTGCATCGGAATTAGATACAAAAGGCACAATGCCGACTTAAGTACAAGAAGACTGACTCTTCTTACTGACTATGTATTGAACCATTCCTGTGACACTTGTTATAGATTCCGATGCTTCACTTGAGGTTTACTGTATCCCTTGGACCTTCTTATTGACGATGAAACACAGAAATTGCATCGGAATGAAATACAAAAGTCACAATGCCGAATTAAGTACATGATGACCGACTCTTCCTCCTGACTAAGATTTGAACCATTCCTTTGACACTAGTTATTGATACCGATGCTTCATTTCAGGTTTACTGTATGCCTTGGACCTTCTTATTGACGATGAAACACAGAAATTGCATCGGAATTAAATACAAAAGGCACAATGCCTACTTAAGTACATGAAGACCGACTCTTCCTACTCACTATGTTTTGAACCATTCCTGTGACACTAGTTATAGATTCCGATGCCTCACTTCATGTTTACTGTATCCCTTGGACTTTCTTAATGACGATGAAACACAGAAGTTGCATCGGAATTAAATACAAAAGGCAGAATGCCGAATTAAGTAAAAGAAGACTGAGTCTTCTTACTGTCTATGTTTTGAACCATTCCTGTGACACTAGTTATAGATTCCGATGCTTCAATTCAGGTTTACTTTATCCCTTGGACCTTCTTATTGACGAAGAATCACACAAATTGCATCGGAATTAGATACAAAAGGCACAATGCCGACTTAAGTACAAGAAGACTGACACTTCTTACTGACTATGTTTTGAACCTTTCCTGTGACACTAGCTATAGATTCCGATGCTTCACTTCAGGTTTAGTGTATCCCTCTGACTTTCTTAATGACGATGAAACACAGAAATGGCTTCGGAATTAAATACAAAAGGCACAATGTCGACTTAAGTACTAGAAGACTGACTCTACTTACTGTCTATGTTTTGAGCCTTCCTGTGACACTAGTTATAGATTCCGATGCTTCACTTGAGGTTAACTGTATCCCTTGGACCTTCTTATTGACGATGAAACACAGAAATTGCATCGGAATTAAGCACAAAGACACAATGCCGACTTAAGTACTAGAAGACTGACTTTTCTTACTGTCTATGTTTTGAACCATTCCTGTGACACTAGTTATAGATTCCGATGCATCGCTCCAGGTTTACTGTATCCCTTGGACCTTGTTATTGACAATGAAACACAGAAATTGCATCGGAATTAAATACAAAAGGCACAATGCCGACTTAAGTACAAGAAGACTGACACTTCTTACTGACTATGTTTTGAACCATTCCTGTGACACTAGCTATAGATTCCGATGCTTCACTTCAGGTTTAGTGTATCCCTCTGACTTTCTTAATGACGATGAAACACAGAAATGGCTTCGGAATTAAATACAAAAGGCACAATGGCAACATAAGTACAAGAAGACTGACTGTTCTTACTGTCTATGTTTTGAACCATTCCTGTGACACTAGTTATAGATTCCAATGCTTCACTTGGGGTTTACTGTATCCCTTGGACCTTCTTATTGACGATGAAACACAGAAATTGCATCGGAATTAAATACAAAAGGCACAATGCCGACTTAAGTACAAGAGGACTGACTCTTCTTACTGTCTAAGTTTTGAACTATTCCTTTGACACTAGTTATAGATTCTGATGCTTCACTTGAGGTTTACTGTATCCCTTGGACTTTCTTATTGACGATGAAACACAGAAATTGCATCGGAATGAAATACAAAAGTCACAATGCCGAATTAAGTACATGATGACCGACTCTTCCTACTTACTATGTTTTGAACCATTCCTGTGACACTAGTTATAGATTCCGATGTTTCACTTGAGGTTAACTGTATCCCTTGGACCTTCTTATTGACGATGAAACACAGAAATTGCATCGGAATGAAACAAAAAAGTCACAATGCCGACTTAAGTACATGATGACCGACTCTTCCTACTGACTAAGTTTTGAACCATTCCTGTGACACTAGTTATTGATACCGATGCTTCACTTGAGGTTTACTGTATCCCTTGGACCTTCTTATTGACGATGAAACACAGAAATTGCATCGGAATTAAATACAAAAGGCACAATGCCGACTTAAGTACAAGAAGACTGTCTCTTCTTACTGTCTATGATTTGAACCATTCCTGTGACACTAGTTATAAATTCCGATGCTTCGCTCCAGGTTTACTGTATCCCTTGGACATTCTTGTTGACAATGAAACACAGAAATTGCATCGGAATTAAATATGAAAAGCACAATGCCGACTTAAGAGCAAGAAGACTGACTCTTCTTACTCACTATGTTTGAACCATTCCTGTGACACTAGCTATAGATTCCGATGCTTCACTTCAGGTTTACAGTATCCCTCTGACCTTCTTGTTGACAATGAGACACAGAAATTGCATCGGAATTAAATACAAATAGCACAATGCCGACTTAAGGGCAAGAAGACTGACTCTCCTTACTGACTATGTTTTGAATCATTCCTGTGACACTAGTTATAAATTCCGATGCTTCACTTCAGGTTTACTGCACCCCTTGAACCTTCTTATTGACGATGAAACATAGAAATTGCATCGGAATTAAATACAAATGTAAAATGCGG
Organism: Schistocerca serialis cubense; assembly: GCF_023864345.2. Lineage (NCBI taxonomy): Eukaryota > Metazoa > Arthropoda > Insecta > Orthoptera > Acrididae > Schistocerca > Schistocerca serialis. The sequence goes on along the minus strand of NC_064649.1, from coordinate 182,180,305 downwards.
ACTTAAGTACACGAAGACTGACTCTTCTTACTGTCTATGTTTTGAACCATTCATGTGACACTAGTTACAGATTCCGATGCTACACTCCAGGTTTACTGTATCCCTTGGAACTTCTTATTGATGATGATACACAGAAATTGCATCCTAATTATATACAAATGGCACAATGCCGACTTAAGTGCAAGACGACTGACTCTTCCTACTGTCTATGTTTTGAACCATTCCTGTGACACTAGTTATAGATTCCGATGCTTCACTTCAGGTTTTTCTGGATCCCTTGGAGCTTCTTATTGACGATGAAACACAGAAATTGCATCGGAATTAAATACAAAAGGTACAATGAAGACTTAAGTAGAAGAAGGCTGACTCTTCTTACTGAATATGTATTGAACCATTCCTGTGACACTAGCTATAGATTCCGATGCTTCACTTCAGGTTTAGTGTATCTCACTGACTTTATTATTGACGATGAAACACAGAAATGGCTTCGGAATTAAATACAAAAGGCACAATGCCGACTTAAGTACAAGAAGACTGACTCTTCTTACTGTCTACGTTTTGAGCCATCCTGTGACACTAGTTATAGATTCCGAAGCTTCGCTTGAGGTTTACTGTATCCCTTGGACCTTCTTATTGACGATGAAACACAGAAATTGCATCGGAATGAAATACAAAAGGAACAATGCCGACTTAAGTACAAGAAGACTGACTCTTCTTACTGTCTATGTTTTGAGCCTTCCTGTGACACTAGTTATAGATTCCGATGCTTCACTTCAGGTTTACTGTATCCCTTGGACCTTCTAACGACGATGAAACACACAAATTACATCGGAATTAGATACAAAAGGCACAATGCCGACTTAAGTACAAGAAGGCTGACTCTTCTTACTGACTATGTATTGAACCATTCCTGTGACACTAGCTATAGATTCCGATGCTTCACTTCAGGTTTACTGGATCCCTTGGACCTTCTTATTGACGATGAAACACAGAAATGGCATCGGAATTAAATACAAAAGGCACAATGCCGACTTAAGTACAAGAAGACTGAGTCTTCTTACTGTCTATGTTTTGAACCATTCCTGTGACACTAGTTATAGATTCCGATGTTTAAATTCAGGTTTACTGTATCCCTTGGACCTTCTTATTGACGAAGAAACACACAAATTGCATCGGAATTAGATACAAAAAGCACAATGCCGACTTAAGTACAAGAAGACTGACACTTCTTACTGACTATGTTTTGAACCTTTCCTGTAACACTAGCTATACATTCCGATGCTTCACTTCAGGTTTAGTGTATCCCTATGACTTTCTGAATGACGATGAAACACACAAATGGCTTCGGAATTAAATACAAAAGGCACAATGGCGACATAAGTACAAGAAGACTGACTGTTCTTACTGTCTATGTTTTGAACCATTCCTGTGACACTAGTTATAGATTCCAATGCTTCACTTGGGGTTTACTGTATCCCTTGGACCTTCTTATTGACGATGAAACACAGAAATTGCATCGGAATTAAATACAAAAGGCACAATGCCGACTTAAGTACAAGAGGACTGACTCTTCTTACTGTCTAAGTTTTGAACCATTCCTGTGACACTAGTTATAGATTCCGATGCTTCACTTGAGGTTTACTGTATCCCTTGGACTTTCTTATTGACGATGAAACACAGAAATTGCATCGGAATGAAATACAAAAGTCACAATGCCGAATTAAGTACATGATGACCGACTCTTCCTACTTACTATGTTTTGAACCAGTCCTGTGACACTAGTTATAGATTCCGATGTTTCACTTGAGGTTAACTGTATCCCTTGGACCATCTTATTGACGATGAAACACAGAAATTGCATCGGAATGAAACAAAAAAGTCACAATGCCGACTTAAGTACATGATGACCGACTCTTCCTACTGACTAAGTTTTGAACCATTCCTGTGACACTAGTTATTGATACCGATGCTTCACTTGAGGTTTACTGTATCCCTTGGACCTTCGTACTGACGATGAAACAAAGAAATTGTATCGGTATTAAATACAAAAGGCACAATGCTGACTTAAGTACATGAAGACCGACTCTTCCTACTGACTATGTTTTGAACCATTCCTGTGACACTAGTTATAGATTCCGATGTTTCACTTGAGGTTAACTGTATCCCTTGGACCTTCTTATTGACGATGAAACACAGAAATTGCATCGGAATTAAATACAAAAGGCACAATGCCGACTTAAGTACAAGAAGACTGACTCTTCTTACTGTCTATGTTTTGAACCATTCCTGTGTTACTAGTTATAAATTCCGATGCTTCGCTCCAGGTTTACTGTATCCCTTGGACCATCTTGTTGACAATGAAACACAGAAATTGCATCGGAATTAAATACAAAAGCACAATGCCGACTTAAGAGCAAGAAGACTGACTCTTCTTAATCACTATGTTTTGAACCATTCCTGTGACACTAGCTATAGATTCCGATGCTTCACTTCAGGTTTACAGTATCCTTCTGACATTCTTGTTGACAATGAAACACAGAAATTGCATCGGAATTAAATACAAATAGCACAATGCCGACTTAAGGGCAAGAAGACTGACTCTTCTTACTGACTATGTTTTGAACCATTCCTGTGACACTAGTTATAGATTCCGCTGCTTCACTTCAGGTTTACTGCACCCCTTGGACCTTCTTATTGACGATGAAACATAGAAATTGCATCGGAATTAAACACAAATGTAAAATGCCGCCTTAAGTACACGAATACTGACTCTTCTTACTGTCTATGTTTTGAACCATTGATGTGACACTAGTTACAGATTCCGATGCTACACTCCAGGTTTACTGTATCCCTTGGAACTTCTTATTGATGATGATACACAGAAATTGCATCCTAATTAAATACAAATGGCACAATGCCGACTTAAGTACAAGACGACTGACTCTTCCTACTGTCTATGTTTTGAACCATTCCTGTGACACTAGTTATAGATTCCGATGCTTCACTTCAGGTTTTTCCGGATCCCTTGGAACTTCTTATTGACAATGAAACACAGAAATTGCATCGGAATTAAATACAAAAGGCACAATGCCGACTTAAGTACAAGAAGGCTGACTCTTCTTACTGACTATGTATTGAACCATTCCTGTGACACTAGCTATAGATTCCGATGCTTCACTTCAGGTTTAGTGTATCCCTCTGACTTTCTTAATGACGATGAAACACAGAAATGGCTTCGGAATTAAATATAAAAGGCACAATGCCGACTTAAGTACAAGAAGACTGACTCTTCTTACTGTCTATGTTTGGAGCATTCCTGTGACACTAGTTATAGATTCCGATGCTTCACTTGAGGTTTACTGTATCCCTTGGACCTTCTTATTGACGATGAAACACAGAAATTGCTTCGGAATTAAATACAAAAGGAACAATGCCGACTTAAGTACAAGAAGACTGACTCTTCTTACTGTCTTTGTTTTGAGCCTTCCTGTGACACTAGTTATAGATTCCGATGCTTCACTTGAGGTTTACTGTATCCCTTGGACCTTCTTATTGACGATGAAACACAGAAATTGCATCGGAATTAAATACAAAAGGAACAATGCCGACTTAAGTACAAGAAGACTGACTCTTCTTACTGTCTTTGTTTTGAGCCTTCCTGTGACACTAGTTATAGATTCCGATGCTTCACTTCAGGTTTACTGTATCCCTTGGACCTTCTAACGACGATGATACACACAAATTGCATCGGAATTAGATACAAAAGGCACAATGCCGACTTAAGTACAAGAAGGCTGACTCTTCTTACTGACTATGTATTGAACCATTCCTGTGACACTAGCTATAGATTCCGATGCTTCACTTCAGGTTTAGTGTATCCCTCTGACTTTCTTAATGACGATGAAACACAGAAATGGCTTCGGAATTAAATACAAAAGGCACAATGCCGACTTAAGTACAAGAAGACTGACTCTTCTTACTGTCTATGTTTTGAGCCTTCCTGTGACACTAGTTATAGATTCCGATGCTTCACTTGAGGTTAACTGTATCCCTTGAACCATCTTATTGACAATGAAACACAGAAATTGCAACGGAATTAAATACCAAAGGAACAATGCCGACTTAAGTACAAGAAGACTGACTCTTCTTACTGTCTATGTTTTGAACCATTCCTGTGACACTAGTTATAGATTCCGATGGTTCACGTCAGGTTTACAGGATCCCTTGGAACTTCTTATTGACGATAAAACACAGAAATTGCATCGGAATTAAATACAAAAGGCACAATGCCGACTTAAGTACAAGACTGACTCCTCTTACTGTCTTTGTTTTGAACCATTCCTGTGACACTAGTTATAGATTACGATGCTTCACTTCAGGTTTACTGTATCCCTTGGACCTTCTTATTGACGAAGAAACACACAAATTGCATCGGAATTAGATACAAAAGGCACAATGCCGACTTAAGTACAAGAAGACTGACTCTTCTTACTGACTATGTATTGAACAATTCCTGTGACACTAGCAATAGATTCCGATGCTTCTCTTCAGGTTTAGTGTATCCCTCTGACTTTCTTAATGACGATGAAACACAGAAATGGCTTCGGAATTAAATACAAAAGGCACAATGCAGACTTAAGTACAAGAAGACTGACTCTTCTTACTGTCTATGTTTTGAGCCTTATTGTGACACTAGTTATAGATTCCGATGCTTCACTTGAGTTTAACTGTATCCCTTGGACCTTCTTATTGACGATGAAACACAGAAATTGCATCGGAATTAAATAGAAAAGGCACAATGCCGACTTAAGTACAAGAAGACTGACTCTTCTTACTCACTATGTTTGAACCATTCCTGTGACACTAGCTATAGATTCCGATGCTTCACTTCAGGTTTACAGTATCCCTCTGACTTTATTAATGACGATGAAACACAGAAATGGCTTCGGAATTAAATACAAAAGGCACAATGCCGACTTAAGAGCAAGAGGACTGACTCTTCTTACTCACTATGTTAGAACCATTCCTGTGACACTAGCTATAGATTCCGATGCTTCACTTCAGGTTTACAGTATCCCTCTGACCTTCTTGTTGACAATGAAACACAGAAATTGCATCGGAATTAAATACAAATCGCACAATGCCGACTTAAGGGCAAGAAGACTGACTCTTCTTACTGACTATGTATTGAACAATTCCTGTGACACTAGCTATAGATTCCGATGCTTCACTTCAGGTTTAGTGTATCCCTCTGACTTTCTTAATGGCGATGAAACACAGAAATGGCTTCGGAATTATATACAAAAGGCACAATGCCGACTTAAGTACAAGAAGACTGACTCTTCTTACTGTCTATGTTTTGAACCATTCCTGTGACACTAGTTATAAATTCCGATGCTTCGCTCCAGGTTTACTGTATCCCTTGGACCTTCTTGTTGACAATGAAACACAGAAATTGCATCGGAATTAAATACAAAAAGCACAATGCCGACTTAAGAGCAAGAAGACTGACTCTTCTTACTCACTATGTTTGAACCATTCCTGTGACACTAGCTATAGATTCCGATGCTTCACTTCAGGTTTACAGTATCCCTCTGACCTTCTTGTTGACAATGAAACACAGAAATTGCATCGGAATTAAATACAAATAGCACAATGCCGACTTAAGGGCAAGAAGACGGACTCTTCTTACTGACTATGTTTTGAACCATTCCCGTGACACTAGTTATAGATTCCGATGCTTCACTTCAGGTTTACTGCACCCCTTGGACCTTCTTATTGACGATGAAACATAGAAATTGCATCGGAATTAAATACAAATGTAAAATGCCGACTTAAGTACACGAAGACTGACTCTTCTTACTGTCTATGTTTTCAAGCATTCATGTGACACTAGTTACAGATTCCGATGCTACACTCCAGGTTTACTGTATCCCTTGGAACTTCTTATTGATGATGATACACAGAAATTGCATCCTAATTAAATACAAATGGCACAACGCCGACTTAAGTACAAGACGACTGACTCTTCCTACTGTCTATGTTTTGAACCATTCCTGTGACACTAGTTATAGATTCCGATGCTTCACTTCAGGTTTTTCTGGATCCCTTGGAACTTCTTATTGACGATGATTCACAGAAATTGCATCGGAATGAAATACAAAAGGCACAATGCCGACTTAAGTACAAGAAGGCTGACTCTTCTTACTGACTATGTATTGAACCATTCCTGTGACACTAGCTATAGATTCCGATGCTTCACTACAGGTTTAGTGTATCCCTCTGACTTTCTTAATGACGATGAAACACAGAAATGGCTTCGGAATTAAATACAAAAGGCACAATGCCGACTTAAGTACAAGAAGACTGACTCTTCTTACTGTCTATGTTTTGAGCCTTCCTGTGACACTAGTTATAGATTCCGATGCTTCACTTGAGGTCTACTGTATCCCTTGGACCTTCTTATTGACGATGAAACACAGAAATTGCATCGGAATTAAATACAAAAGGAACAATGCCGACTTAAGTACAAGAATACTGACTCTTCTAACTGTCTTCGATTTGAGCCTTCCTGTGACACTAGTTATAGATTCCGATGCTTCACTTCAGGTTTACTGTATCCCTTGGACCTTCTAACGACGATGAAACACACAAATTGCATCGGAATTAGATACAAAAGGCACAATGCCGACTTAAGTACAAGAAGGCTGACTCTTCTTACTGACTATGTATTGAACCATTCCTGTGACACTAGCTATAGATTCCGATGCTTCACTTCAGGTTTAGGGTATCCCTCTGACTTTCTTAATGACGATGAAACACAGAAATGGCTTCGGAATTAAATACAAAAGGCACAATGCCGACTTAAGTACAAGAAGACTGACTCTTCTTACTGTCTATGTTTTGAGCCTTCCTGTAACACTAGTTATAGATTCCGATGCTTCACTTGAGGTTTGCTGTATCCCTTGGACCTTCTTATTGACAATGAAACACAGAAATTGCATCGGAATTAAATACAAAAGGCACAATGCCGACTTAAGTACAAGACTGACTCTTCTTACTGTCTTTGTTTTGAACCATTCCTGTGACACTAGTTATAGATTACGATGCTTCACTTCAGGTTTACTGTATCCCTTGGACCTTCTTATTGACGAAGAAACACACAAATTGCATCGGAATTAGATACAAAATGCACAATGCCGACTTAAGTACAAGAAGACTGACTCTTCTTACTGACTATGTATTGAACAATTCCTGTGTCACTAGCTATAGATTCCGATGCTTCGCTCCAGGTTTACTGTATCCCTTGGACCTTCTTGTTGACAATGAAACACAGAAATTGCATCGGAATTAAATACAAAAAGCACAATGCCGACTTAAGAGCAAGAAGACTGACTCTTCTTACTCACTATGTTTGAACCATTCCTGTGACACTAGCTATAGATTCCGATGCTTCACTTGAGTTTAACTGTATCCCTTGGACCTTCTTATTGACGATGAAACACAGAAATTGAATCGGAATTATATACAAAAGGCACAATGCCGACTTAAGTACAAGAAGACTGACTCTTCTTACTGACTATGTTTTGAACCATTCCTGTGACACTAGTTAAAGATTCCGATGCTTCACTTCAGGTTTACTGCACCCCTTGGACCTTCTTATTGACGATGAAACATAGAAATTGCATCGAAATTAAATACAAAAGGCAAAATGCCGACTTAAGTACACGAAGACTGTCTCTTCTTACTGTCTATGTTTTGAACCATTCGTGTGACACTAGTTACAGATTCCGATGCTACACTCCAGGTTTACTGTATCCCTTGGACCTTCTTATTGATGATGAAACACAGAAATTGCATCGGAATTAAATACAAAAGTCACAATGCCGACTTAAGTACATGATGACCGACTCTTCCTACTGACTAAGGTTTGAACCATTCCTGAGACACTAGTTATTGTTACCGATGCTTCACTTGAGGTTTACTGTATCCCTTGGACCTTCTTACTGACGATGAAACACAGAAATTGTATCGGTATTAAATAGAAAAGGCACAATGCCGACTTAAGTACATGAAGACTGACTCTTCCTACTGACTATGCTTTGATCCATTCCTGTGACACTAGTTATAGACTCCGATGTTTCACTTGAGGTTAACTGTATCCCTTGTACCTTCTTATTGACGATGAAACACAGAAATTGCATCGGAATTAAATACAAAAAGCACAATGCCGACTTAAGAGCAAGAAGACTGACTCTTCTTACTCACTATGTTTGAACCATTCCTGTGACACTAGCTATAGATTCCGATGCTTCACATCAGGTTTACAGTATCCCTCTGACCTTCTTGTTGACAATGAAACACAGAAATTGCATCGGAATTAAATACAAATAGCACAATGCCGACTTAAGGGCAAGAAGACGGACTCTTCTTACTGACTATGTTTTGAACCATTCCCGTGACACTAGTTATAGATTCCGATGCTTCACTTCAGGTTTACTGCACCCCTTGGACCTTCTTATTGACGATGAAACATAGAAATTGCATCGGAATTAAATACAAATGTAAAATGCCGACTTAAGTACACGAAGACTGACTCTTCCTACTGTCTATGTTTTGAAGCATTCATGTGACACTAGTTACAGATTCCGATGCTACACTCCAGGTTTACTGTATCCCTTGGAACTTCTTATTGATGATGATACACAGAAATAGCATCCTAATTAAATACAAATGGCACAACGCCGACTTAAGTACAAGACGACTGACTCTTCCTACTGTCTATGTTTTGAACCATTCATGTGACACTAGTTATAGATTCCGATGCTTCACTTCAGGTTTTTCTGGATCCCTTGGAACTTCTTATTGACGATGAATCACAGAAATAGCATCGGAATGAAATACAAAAGGCACAATGCCGACTTAAGTACAAGAAGGCTGTCTCTTCTTACTGACTATGTATTGAACCATTCCTGTGACACTAGCTATAGATTCCGATGCTTCACTACAGGTTTAGTGTATCCCTCTGACTTTCTTAATGACGATGAAACACAGAAATGGCTTCGGAATTAATTACAAAAGGCACAATGCCGACTTAAGTACAAGAAGACTGACTCTCCTTACTGTCTATGTTTTGAGCCTTCCTGTGACACAAGTTATAGATTCCGATGCTTCACTTGAGGTCAACTGTATCCCTTGGACCTTCTTATTGACGATGAAACACAGAAATTGCATCGGAATTAAATACAAAAGGAACAATGCCGACTTAAGTACAAGAAGACTGACTCTTCTTACTGTCTTCGATTTGAGCCTTCCTGTGACACTAGTTATAGATTCCGATGCTTCACTTCAGGTTTACTGTATCCCTTGGACCTTCTAACGACGATGAAACACACAAATTGCATCGGAATTAGATACAAAAGGCACAATGCCGACTTAAGTACAAGGAGGCTGACTCTTCTTACTGACTATGTATTGAACCATTCCTGTGACACTAGCTATAGATTCCGATGCTTCACTTCAGGTTTAGTGTATCCCTCTGACTTTCTTAATGACGATGAAACACAGAAATGGCTTCGGAATTAAATACAAAAGGCACAATGCCGACTTAAGTACAAGAAGACTGACTCTTCTTACTGTCTATGTTTTGAGCCTTCCTGTAACACTAGTTATAGATTCCGATGCTTCACTTGAGGTTTGCTGTATCCCTTGGACCTTCTTATTGACAATGAAACACAGAAATTGCATCGGAATTAAATACAAAAGGCACAATGCCGACTTAAGTACAAGACTGACTCTTCTTACTGTCTTTGTTTTGAACCATTCCTGTGACACTAGTTATAGATTACGATGCTTCACTTCAGGTTTACTGTATCCCTTGGACCTTCTTATTGACGAAGAAACACACAAATTGCATCGGAATTAGATACAAAAGGCACAATGCCGACTTAAGTACAAGAAGACTGACTCTTCTTACTGACTATGTATTGAACAATTCCTGTGACACTAGCTATAGATTCCGATGCTTCGCTCCAGGTTTACTGTATCCCTTGGACCTTCTTGTTGACAATGAAACACAGAAATTGCATCGGAATTAAATACAAAAAGCACAATGCCGACTTAAGAGCAAGAAGACTGACTCTTCTTACTCACTATGTTTGAACCATTCCTGTGACACTAGCTATAGATTCCGATGCTTCACTTGAGTTTATCTGTATCCCTTGGACCTTCTTATTGACGATGAAACACAGAAATTGCATCGGAATTAAATACAAAAGGCACAATGCCGACTTAAGTACAAGAAGACTGACTCTTCTTACTGACTATGCTTTGAACCATTCCTGTGACACTAGTTAAAGATTCCGATGCTTCACTTCAGGTTTACTGCACCCCTTGGACCTTCTTATTGACGAGGAAAAATAGAAATTGCATCGAAATTAAATACAAAAGGCAAAATGCCGACTTAAGTACACGAAGACTGTCTCTTCTTACTGTCTATGTTTTGAACCATTCGTGTGACACTAGTTACAGATTCCGATGCTACACTCCAGGTTTACTGTATCCCTTGGACCTTCTTATTGATGATGAAACACAGAAATTGCATCGGAATTAAATACAAAAGTCACAATGCCGACTTAAGTACATGATGACCGACTCTTCCTACTGACTAAGTTTTGAACCATTCCTGAGACACTAGTTATTGTTACCGATGCTTCACTTGAGGTTTACTGTATCCCTTGGACCTTCTTACTGACGATGAAACACAGAAATTGTATCGGTATTAAATACAAAAGGCACAATGCCGACTTAAGTACATGAAGACTGACTCTTCCTACTGACTATGCTTTGATCCATTCCTGTGACACTAGTTATAGATTCCGATGTTTCACTTGAGATTAACTGTATCCCTTTTACCTTCTTATTGACGATGAAACACAGAAATTGCATCGGAATTAAATACAAAAGGCACAATGCCGACTTAAGTACAAGAAGACTGACTCTTCTTACTGTCTATGTTTTGAACCATTCCTGTGACACTAGTTATAGATTCCGATGCTTCGCTCCAGGTTTACTGTATCCCTTGGACCTTCTTGTTGACAATGAAACACAGAATTTGCATCGGAATTAAATACAAAAAGCACAATGCCGACTTAAGAGCAAGAAGACTGACTCTTCTTACTGACTATGTTTGAACCATTCCTGTGACACTAGCTATAGATTCCGATGCTTCACTTAAGGTTTACTGTATCTCTTGGACCTTTTTATTGATAATGAAACACAGAAATTGCATCGGAATTAAATACAAACGGCACAATGCCGACTTAAGTACAAGAAGACTGACTCATCCTACTGTCTATGTTTTGAACCATTCCTGTGACACTAGTTATAGATTCCGATGCTTCACTTCAGGTTTACTGGATCCCTTGGAACTTCTTATTGACGATGAAACACAGAAATTAAATCCTAATTAAATACAAAAGGCACAATGCCGACTTAAGTACATGAAGACCGACTCTTCCTACTGACTATGATTTGAACCATTCCTGTGACACTAGTTATAGATTCCGATGCCTCACTTCAGGTTTACTGTATCCCTTGGACCTTCTTAATGTCGATGAAACACAGAAATTGCATCGGAATTAAATACAAAAGGCACAATGCCGAATTAAGTAAAAGAAGACTGACTCTTCTTACTGTCTATGTTTTGAACCATTCCTGTGACACCAGTTATAGATTCCGATGATTCAATTCAGGTTTACTGTATCCCTTGGACCTTCTTATTGACGAAGAAACACACAAATTGCATCGGAATTAGATACAAAATGCACAATGCCGACTTAAGTACAAGAAGACTGACTCTTCTTACTGACCATGTATTGAACAATTCCTGTGTCACTAGCTATAGATTCCGATGCTTCGCTCCAGGTTTACTGTATCCCTTGGACCTTCTTGTTGACAATGAAACACAGAAATTGCATCGGAATTAAATACAAAAAGCACAATGCCGACTTAAGAGCAAGAAGACTGACTCTTCTTACTCACTATGTTTGAACCATTCCTGTGACACTAGCTATAGATTCCGATGCTTCACTTGAGTTTAACTGTATCCCTTGGACCTTCTTATTGACGATGAAACACAGAAATTGCATCGGAATTAAATACAAAAGGCACAATGCCGACTTAAGTACAAGAAGACTGACTCTTCTTACTGACTATGTTTTGAACCATTCCTGTGACACTAGTTAAAGATTCCGATGCTTCACTTCAGGTTTACTGCACCCCTTGGACCTTCTTATTGACGAGGAAACATAGAAATTGCATCGAAATTAAATACAAAAGGCAAAATGCCGACTTAAGTACACGAAGACTGTCTCTTCTTACTCTCTATGTTTTGAACCATTCGTGTGACACTAGTTACAGATTCCGATGCTACACTCCAGGTTTACTGTATCCCTTGGACCTTCTTATTGATGATGAAACACAGAAATTGCATCGGAATTAAATACAAAAGTCACAATGCCGACTTAAGTACATGATGACCGACTCTTCCTACTGACTAAGTTTTGAACCATTCCTGAGACACTAGTTATTGTTACCGATGCTTCACTTGAGGTTTACTGTATCCCTTGGACCTTCTTACTGACGATGAAACACAGAAATTGTATCGGTATTAAATACAAAAGGCACAATGCCGACTTAAGTACATGAAGACTGACTCTTCCTACTGACTATGCTTTGATCCATTCCTGTGACACTAGTTATAGATTCCGATGTTTCACTTGAGGTTAACTGTATCCCTTTTACCTTCTTATTGACGATGAAACACAGAAATTGCATCGGAATTAAATACAAAAGGCACAATGCCGACTTAAGTACAAGAAGACTGACTCTTCTTACTGTCTATGTTTTGAACCATTCCTGTGACACTAGTTATAGATTCCGATGCTTCGCTCCAGGTTTACTGTATCCCTTGGACCTTCTTGTTGACAATGAAACACAGAATTTGCATCGGAATTAAATACAAAAAGCACAATGCCGACTTAAGTGCAAGAAGACTGATTCTTCTTACTGACTATGTTTGAACCATTCCTGTGACACTAGCTATAGATTCCGATGCTTCACTTGAGGTTTACTGTATCCCTTGGACCTTTTTATTGATAATGTAACACAGAAATTGCATCGGAATTAAATACAAACGGCACAATGCCGACTTAAGTACAAGAAGACTGACTCATCCTACTGTCTATGTTTTGAACCATTCCTGTGACACTAGTTATAGATTCCGATGCTTCACTTCAGGTTTACTGGATCCCTTGGAACTTCTTATTGACGATGAAACACAGAAATTAAATCCTAATTAAATACAAAAGGCACAATGCCGACTTAAGTACATGAAGACCGACTCTTCCTACTGACTATGATTTGAACCATTCCTGTGACACTAGTTATAGATTCCGATGCCTCACTTCAGGTTTACTGTATCCCTTGGATCTTCTTAATGTCGATGAAACACAGAAATTGCATCGGAATTAAATACAAAAGGCACAATGCCGAATTAAGTAAAAGAAGACTGACTCTTCTTACTGTCTATGTTTTGAACCATTCCTGTGACACTAGTTATAGATTCCGATGATTCAATTCAGGTTTACTGTATCCCTTGGACCTTCTTATTGACGAAGAAACACACAAATTGTATCGGAATTAGATACAAAAGGCACAATGCCGACTTAAGTACAAGAAGACTGGCTCTTCTTACTGACTATGTATTGAACCTTTCCTGTGACACTAGCTATAGTTTCCAGTGCTTCACTTCAGGTTTAGTGTATCCCTCTGACTTTCTTAATGACGATGAAACACAGAAATGGCTTCGGAATTAAATACAAAAGGCACAATGCCGACTTAAGTACAAGAAGACTGACTCTTCTTACTGTCTATGTTTTGAGCATTCCTGTGACACTAGTTATAGATTCCAATGCTTCACTTGAGGTTAACTGTATTCCTTGGACCTTCTTATTGACGATGAAAGACAGAAATTGCATCGGAATTAAATACAAAAGGCACAATGCCGACTTAAGTACAAGAAGACTGACTGTTCTTACTGTCTATGATTTGAACCATTCCTGTGACACTAGTTATAGATTCCGATGCATCGCTCCAGGTTTACGGTATCCCTTGGACCTTGTTATTGACAATGAAATACAGAAATTGCATCGGAATTAAATACAAAAAGCACAATGCCGACTTAAGAACAAGAAGACTGACTCTTCTTACTGACTATGTATTGAACCATTCCTGTGACACTAGCTATAGATTCCGATGCTTCACTTCAGGTTTACTGTATCCCTCTGACCTTCTTGTTGACGATGAAACACAGAAATTGTATCGGTATTAAATCCAAAAGGCACAATGCCGACTTAAGTACATGAAGACCGACTCTTCCTACTGACTATGTTTTGATCCATTCCTGTGACACTAGTTATAGATTCCGATGTTTCACATGAGGTTAACTGTATCCCTTGGACCTTCTTATTGACGATGAAACACAGAAATTGCATCGGAATTAAATACAAAAGGCACAATGCCGACTTAAGTACAAGAAGACTGACTCTTCTTACTGTCTATGTTTTGAACCATTCCTGTGACACTAGTTATAGATTCCGATACTGCGCTCGAGGTTTACTGTATCCCTTGGACCTTCTTGTTGACAATGAAACACAGAAATTGCATCGGAAATAAATACAAAAAGCACAATGCCGACTTAAGAGCAAGAAGACTGACTCTTCTTACTGACTATGTTTGAACCATTCCTGTGACACTAGCTATAGATTCCGATGCTTCACTTCAGGTTTACTGTATCCCTCTGACCTTCTTGTTGACGATAAAACACAGAAATTGCATCGGAATTACATACAATAGGCTCAATCCGGACTTAAGTACAAGAAGACTGACTCTTCTTACTGTCTATGTTTTGAACCACACCATTGACACTAGTTATAGATTCGGATGCTTCACTCCAGGTTTACTGTATCCCTTGGACCTTGTTATTGACGATGAAACACAGAAATTGCATCGGAAGTAAATACAAAAGGCACATTGCCGAATTAAGTAAAAGAAGACTGACTCATCTTACTGTCTATGTTTTGAACCATTCCTGTGACACTAGTTATAGATTCCGATGCTTCAATTCGGGTTTGCTGTATCCCTTGGACCTTCTTATTGACGAAGAAACACACAAATTGCATCGGAATTAGATACAAAAGGCACAATGCAGACTTAAGTACAAGAAGACTGGCTCTTCTTACTGACCATGTATTGAACCTTTCCTGTGACACTAGCTATAGATTCCGATGCTTCACTTCAGGTTTAGTGTATCCCTCTGACTTTCTTAATGACGATGAAACACAGAAATGGCTTCGGAATTAAATACAAAAGGCACAATGCCGACTTAAGTACAAGAAGACTGACTCTTCTTACTGTCTATGTTTTGAGCCTTCCTGTGACACTAGTTATAGATTCCGATGCTTCAGTTGAGGTTAACTGTATCCCTTGGACATTCTTATTGACGATGAAACACAGAAATTGCATCGGAATTAAATACAAAAGGCACAATGCCGACTTAAGTACAAGAAGACTGACTCTTCTTACTGTCTATGTTTTGAACCATTCCTGTGACACTAGTTATAGATTCCGATGCATCGCTCCAGGTTTACGGTATCCCTTGGACCTTGTTATTGACAATGAAACACAGAAATTGCATGGGAATTAAATACAAAAAGCACAATGCCGACTTAAGAACAAGAAGACTGACTCTTCTTACTGACTATGTTTGAACCATTCCTGCGACACTAGCTATAGATTCCGATGCTTCACTTCAGGTTTACTGTATCCCCCTGACCTTCTTGTTGACGATGAAACACAGAAATTGTATCGGTATTAAATTCAAAAGGCACAATGCCGACTTAAGTACATGAAGACCGACTCTTCCTACTGAGTATGTTTTGATCCATTCCTGTGACACTAGTTATAGATTCCGATGTTTCACTTGAGGTTAACTGTATCCCTTGGACCTTCTTATTGACGATGAAACACAGAAATTGCATCGGAATTAAATACAAAAGGCACAATGCCGACTTAAGTACTAGAAGACTGACTCTTCTTCCTGTCTATGTTTTGAACCAATTCTGTGACACTAGTTATAGATTCCGATGCTGCGCTCCAGGTTTACTGTATCCCTTGGATCTTCTTGTTGACAATGAAACACAGAAATTGCATCGGAATTAAATACAAAAAGCACAATGCCGACTTAAGAGCAAGAAGACTGACTCTACTTACTGACTATGTTTGAACCATTCCGGTGACACTAGTTATAGATTCCGATGCTTCACTCCAGTTTACTGTATCCCTTGGACCTTGTTATTGACGATGAAACACAGAAATTGCATCGGAATTAAATAGAAAAGGCACAATGCCGACATAAGTACAAGAAGTCTGACTCTTCTTACTGACTATGTTTTGAACCATTCCTGTGACACTAGTTATGGATTCCGATGCTTCACTTCAGGTTTACTGCACCCCTTGGACCTTCTTATTGACGATGAAACATAGAAATTGCATCGAAATTAAATACAAAAGTCAAAATGACGACTTAAGTACACGAAGACTGACTCTTCTTACTGTCTATGTTTTGAACCATTCGTGTGACACTAGTTACAGATTCCGATGCTACACGCCAGGTTTACTGTATCCCTTGGACCTTCTTATTGATGATGAAACACAGAAATTGCATCGGAATTAAATACAAACGGCACAATGCCGACTTAAGTACAAGAAGACTGACTCTTCCTACTGTCTATGTTTTGAACCATTCCTGTGACACTAGTTATAGATTCCGATGCTTCACGTCAGGTTTACTGTATCCCTTGGACCTTCTTATTGACGATGAAACACACAAATTGCATCGGAATTAGATACAAAAGGCACAATGCCGACTTAAGTACAAGAAGACTGACTCTTCTTACTGACTGTGTATTGAACCATTCCTGTGACACTAGCTATAGATTCCGATGCTTCACTTCAGGTTTAGTGTATCCCTCTGACTTTCTTAATGACGATGAAACACAGAAATGGCTTCGGAATTAAATACAAAAGGCACAATGCAGACTTAAGTACAAGAAGACTGACTCTTCTTACTGTCTATGTTTTGAGCCTTACTGTGACACTAGTTATAGATTCCGATGCTTCACTTGAGGTTAACTGTATCCCTTGGACCTTCTTATTGACGATGAAACACAGAAATTGCATCGGAATTAAATACAAAAGGCACAATGCCGACTTAAGTACAAGAAGACTGACGCTTCTTACTGTCTATGTTTCGAACCATTCCTGTGACACTAGTTATAGATTCCGATGCATCGCTCCAGGTTTACTGTATCCCTTGGACCTTGTTATTGACAATGAAACACAGAAATTGCATCGGAATTAAATACAAAAAGCACAATGCCGACTTAAGAACAAGAAGACTGACTCTTCTTACTGACTATGTTTGAACCATTCCTGTGACACTAGCTATAGATTCCGATGCTTCACTTCAGGTTTACTGTATCCCTCTGACCTTTTTGTTGACGATGAAACACAGAAATTGCATCGGAATTAAATACAAAAGGAACAATGCCGAATTAAATACAAGAAGACTGACTCTTCTTACTGTCTATGTTTTGAACCATTCCTGTGACACTAGTTATAGATTCCGATGCTTCACTCCAGGTTTACTGTATCCCTTGGACCAACTTAATGACGAAGAAACACACAAATTGCATCGGAATTAAATAGAAAAGGCACAATGCCGACCTAAGTACAAGAAACTGACTCTTCTTACTGACTATGTTTTGAACCATTCCTGTGACACTAGCTATAGATTCCGAAGCTTCACTTCAGGTTTAGTGTATCCCTCTGACTTTCGTAAGGACGATGAAACACAGAAATGGCTTCGGAATTAAATACAAAAGGCACAATGCCGACATAAGTACAAAAAGACTGACTCTTCTTACAGTCTATGTTTTGAACCATTCCTGTGACACTAGTTATAGATTCCAATGCTTCACTTGGGGTTTACTGTATCCCTTGGACCTTCTTATTGACGATGAAACACAGAAATTGCATCGGAATTAAATACAAAAGGCACAATGCCGACTTAAGTACAAGAAGACTGACTCTTCTTATTGTCTATGTTTTGAACCATTCCTGTGACACTAGTTATAGATTCCGATGCTTCGCTCCAGGTTTACTGTATCCCTTGGACCTTCTTGTTGACAATGAAACACAGAAATTGCATCGGAATTAAATACAAAAAGCACAATGCCGACTTAAGGGCAAGAAGACTGACTCTTCTTACTGACTATGTTTTGAACCATTCCTGTGACACTAGTTATAGATTCCGATGCTTAACTTCAAGTTTACTGCACCCTTTGGACCTTCTTATTGACGATGAAACATAGAAATGGCATCGGAATTAAATACAAAAAGTAAAATGCCGACTTAAGTACGCGAAGACTGACTCTTCTTACTGTCTATGTTTTGAAGCATTCATGTGACACTAGTTACAGATTCCGATGCTACACTCCAGGTTTACTGTATCCCTTGGAACTTCTTATTGATGATGATACACAGAAATTGCATCCTAATTAAATACAAATGGCACAATGCCGACTTAAGTACAAGACGACTGACTCTTCCTACTGTCTATGTTTTGAACCATTCCTGTGACACTAGTTATAGATTCCGATGCTTCACTTAAGGTTTACTGTATCCCTTGGACCTTCCTATTGACGATGAAACACAGAAATTGCATCGGAATGAAATACAAAAGTCACAATGCCGAATTAAGTACATGATGACCGACTCTTCCTACTGACTAAGTTTTGAACCATTCCAGTGACACTAGTTATTGATACCGATGCTTCAGTTGAGGTTTACTGTATCCCTTGGACCTTCTTATTGACGATGAAATCTCCGAAATTGTATCGGTATTAAATACAAAATTCACAATGCCAAATTAAGTACATGAAGACCGACTCTTCCTACTGACTGTGTTTTGAATCATTCCTGTGACACTAGTTATACATTCCGATGTTTCACTTGAGGTTAACTGTATCTGTTGGACCTTCTTATTGACAATGAAACACAGAAATTGCATCGGAATTAAATACAAAAAGCACAATGCCGACTTAAGAACAAGAAGACTAACTCTTCTTACTGACTATGATTGAACCATTCCTGTGACACTAGCTATAGATTCCGATGCTTCACTTCAGGTTTAGTGTATCCCTCTGACCTTCTTGTTGACGATGAAACACAGAAATTGCATCGGTATTAAATACAATAAGCACAATGCCGACTTAAGTACAAGAAGACTGACTCTTCTTACTGTCTATGTTGTGAACTATTCCATTGACACTAGTTATAGATTCCGATGCTTCACTCCAGGTTTACTGTATCCCTTGGACCTTGATATTGACGATGAAACACAGAAATTGCATCGGAATTAAATAGAAAAGGCACAAGGCCGACTTAAGTACAAGAAGACTGACTCTTCTTACTGACTATGTTTTGAACCATTCCTGTGACACTAGTTATAGATTCCGATGCTTCACATCAGATTTACTGGATCCCTTGGACCTTCTTATTGACGATGAAACACAGAAATTGCTTCGGAATTAAATACAAAAGGCACAATGCCGACTTAAGTACATGAAGACCGACTCTTCCTACTGAGTATGTTTTGAACCATTCCTGTGACACTAGTAATAGATTCCGATGCTTCACTTCAGGTTTACTGTATCCCTTGGACCTTCTTATTGACGAAGAAACACACAAATTGCATCGGAATTAGACACAAAAGGCACAATGCCGACTTAGGTACAAGAAGACCGACTCTTCTTACTGACTATGTATTGAACCATTCCTGTGACACTAGCTATAGATTCCGATGCTTCACTTCTGGTTTAGTGTATCCCTCTGACTTTCTTAATGACGATGAAACACAGAAATGGCTTCGGAATTAAATACAAAAGGCACAATGCCGACTTAAGTACAAGAAGACTGACTCTTCTTACTGTCTATGTTTTGAGCCTTCCTGTGACACTAGTTATAGATTCCGATGCTTCACTTTAGGTTAACTGTATCCCTTATACCTCCTTATTGACGATGAAACACAGAAATTGCATCGGAATTAAATACAAAAGGCACAATGCCGACTTAAGTACAAGAAGACTGACTCTTCTTACTGTCTATGTTTTGAACCATTCCTGTGACACTAGTTATAGATTCCGATGCATCGCTCCAGGTTTACTGTATCCCTTGGACCTTGTTATTGACAATGAAACACAGAAATTGCATCGGAATTAAATACAAAAAGCACAATGCCGACTTAAGAACTAGAAGACTGACTCTTCTTACTGACTATGTTTGAACCATTCCTGTGACACTAGCTATAGATTCCGATGCTTCACTTCGGGTTTAGTGTATCCCTCTGACTTTCGTAATGACGATGAAACACAGAAATGGCTTCGGAATTAAATACAAAAGGCACAATGCCGACTTAAGTACAAGAAGACTGACTCTTCTTACTGACTGTGTATTGAACCATTCCTGTGACACTAGCTATAGATTCCGATGCTTCACTTCAGGTTTAGTGTATCCCTCTGACTTTCTTAATGACGATGAAACACAGAAATGGCTTCGGAATTAAATACAAAAGGCACAATGCAGACTTAAGTACAAGAAGACTGACTCTTCTTACTGTCTATGTTTTGAGCCTTACTGTGACACTAGTTATAGATTCCGATGCTTCACTTGAGGTTAACTGTATCCCTTGGACCTTCTTATTGACGATGAAACACAGAAATTGCATCAGAATTAAATACAAAAGGCACAATGCCGACTTAAGTACAAGAAGACTGACGCTTCTTACTGTCTATGTTTCGAACCATTCCTGTGACACTAGTTATAGATTCCGATGCATCGCTCCAGGTTTACTGTATCCCTTGGACCTTGTTATTGACAATGAAACACAGAAATTGCATCGGAATTAAATACAAAAAGCACAATGCCGACTTAAGAACAAGAAGACTGACTCTTCTTACTGACTATGTTTGAACCATTCCTGTGACACTAGCTATAGATTCCGATGCTTCACTTCAGGTTTACTGTATCCCTCTGACCTTTTTGTTGACGATGAAACACAGAAATTGCATCGGAATTAAATACAAAAGGAACAATGCCGAATTAAATACAAGAAGACTGTCTCTTCTTACTGTCTATGTTTTGAACCATTCCTGTGACACTAGTTATAGATTCCGATGCTTCACTCCAGGTTTACTGTATCCCTTGGACCAACTTATTGACGAAGAAACACACAAATTGCATCGGAATTAAATAGAAAAGGCACAATGCCGACTTAAGTACAAGAAACTGACTCTTCTTACTGACTATGTTTTGAACCATTCCTGTGACACTAGCTATAGATTCCGAAGCTTCACTTCAGGTTTAGTGTATCCCTCTGACTTTCGTAAGGACGATGAAACACAGAAATGGCTTCGGAATTAAATACAAAAGGCACAATGCCGACATAAGTACAAAAAGACTGACTCTTCTTACAGTCTATGTTTTGAACCATTCCTGTGACACTAGTTATAGATTCCAATGCTTCACTTGGGGTTTACTATATCCCTTGGACCTTCTTATTGACGATGAAACACAGAAATTGCATCGGAATTAAATACAAAAGGCACAATGCCGACTTAAGTATAAGAGGACTGCCTCTTCTTACTGTCTATGTTTTGAACCATTCCTGTGACACTAGTTATAGATTCCGCTGCTTCACTTGAGGTTTACTGTATCCCTTGGACCTTCTTATCGACGATGAATCAAGAAATTGCATCGGAATAAAATACAAAAGTCACAATGCCGACTTAAGTACATGATGACCGACTCTTGCTACTGACTAAGTTTTGAACCATTCCTGAGACACTAGTTATTGATACCGATGCTTCACTTGAGGTTTACTGTATCCCTTGGACCCTCTTACTGACGATGAAACACTGAAATTGTATCGGTATTAAATACAAAAGGCACAATGCCTACTTAAGTACATGAAGACCGACTCTACCTACTGACTATGTTTTGAACCATTCCTGTGACACTACTTATAGATTCCGATGTTTCACTTGAGGTTAACTGTATCCCTTGGACCTTCTTATTGACGATGTAATACAGAAATTGCATCGGAATTAAATACAAAAGGCACAATGCCGACTTAAGTACAAGAAGACTGACTCTTCTTATTGTCTATGTTTTGAACCATTCCTGTGACACTAGTTATAGATTCCGATGCTTCACTTCAGGTTTAGTGTATCCCTCTGACCTTCTTGTTGACGATGAAACACAGAAATTGCATCGGTATTAAATACAATAAGCACAATGCCGACTTAAGTACAAGAAGACTGACTCTTCTTACTGTCTATGTTGTGAACTATTCCATTGACACTAGTTATAGATTCCGATGCTTCACTCCAGGTTTACTGTATCCCTTGGACCTTGATATTGACGATGAAACACAGAAATTGCATCGGAATTAAATAGAAAAGGCACAAGGCCGACTTAAGTACAAGAAGACTGACTCTTCTTACTGACTATGTTTTGAACCATTCCTGTGACACTAGTTATAGATTCCGATGCTTCACATCAGATTTACTGGATCCCTTGGACCTTCTTATTGACAATGAAACACAGAAATTGCTTCGGAATTAAATACAAAAGGCGCAATGCCGACTTAAGTACATGAAGACCGACTCTTCCTACTGAGTATGTTTTGAACCATTCCTGTGACACTAGTAATAGATTCCGATGCTTCACTTCAGGTTTACTGTATCCCTTGGACCTTCTTATTGACGAAGAAACACACAAATTGCATCGGAATTAGATACAAAAGGCACAATGCCGACTTAGGTACAAGAAGACCGACTCTTCTTACTGACTATGTATTGAACCATTCCTGTGACACTAGCTATAGATTCCGATGCTTCACTTCTGGTTTAGTGTATCCCTCTGACTTTCTTAATGACGATGAAACACAGAAATGGCTTCGGAATTAAATACAAAAGGCACAATGCCGACTTAAGTACAAGAAGACTGACTCTTCTTACTGTCTATGTTTTGAGCCTTCCTGTGACACTAGTAATAGATTCCGATGCTTCACTTTAGGTTAACTGTATCCCTTATACCTTCTTATTGACGATGAAACACAGAAATTGCATCGGAATTAAATACAAAAGGCACAATGCCGACTTAAGTACAAGAAGACTGACTCTTCTTACTGTCTATGTTTTGAACCATTCCTGTGACACTAGTTATAGATTCCGATGCATCGCTCCAGGTTTACTGTATCCCTTGGACCTTGTTATTGACAATGAAACACAGAAATTGCATCGGAATTAAATACAAAAAGCACAATGCCGACTTAAGAACTAGAAGACTGACTCTTCTTACTGACTATGTTTGAACCATTCCTGTGACACTAGCTACAGATTCCGATGCTTCACTTCGGGTTTAGTGTATCCCTCTGACTTTCGTAATGACGATGAAACACAGAAATGGCTTCGGAATTAAATACAAAAGGCACAATGCCGACATAAGTACAAAAAGACTGACTCTTCTTACTGTCTATGATTTGAACCATTCCTGTGACACTAGTTATAGATTCCAATGCTTCACTTGGGGTTTACTGTATCCCTTGGACCTTCTAATTGACGACGAAGCACAGAAATTGCATCGGAATTAAATACAAAAGGCACAATGCCGACTTAAGTACAAGATGACTGACTCATCTTACTGTCTATGTTTTGAACCATGCCTGAGACACTAGTTACAGATTCCGATGCTTCACTTGAGGTTTCCTGTATCCCTTGGACCTTCTTATCGACGATGAATCACAGAAATTGCATCGGAATGAAATACAAAAGTCACAATGCCGACTTAAGTACATGATGACCGACACTTCCTACTGACTAAGTTTTGAATCATTCCTGAGACACTAGTTATTGATACCGATGCTTCACTTGAGGTTTCCTGTATCCCTTGGACCTTCTTACTGACGATGAAACACTGAAATTGTATCGGTATTAAATACAAAAGGCACAAAGTCTACTTAAGTACATGAAGACCGACTCTTCCTACTGACTATGTTTTGAACCATTCCTGTGACACTAGTTATAGTTTCCGATGTTTCACTTGAGGTTAACTGTATCCCTTGGACCTTCTTATTGACGATGAAACACAGAAATTGCATCGGAATTAAATGCAAAAGGCACAATGCCGACTTAAGTACAAGAAGACTGACTCTTCTTATTGTCTATGTTTTGAACCATTCCTGTGACACTAGTTATAGATTCCGATGCTTCGCTCCAGGTTTACTGTATCCCTTGGACCTTCTTGTTGACAATGAAACACAGAAATTGCATCGGAATTAAATACAAAAAGCACAATGTCGACTTAAGAGCAAGAAGACTGACTCTTCTTACTGTCTATGTTTTGAGCCTTCCTGTGCCACTAGTTATAGATTCCAATGCTTCACTTGAGGTTTACTGCATCCCTTGGACCTTCTTATTGACGATGAAACACAGATATTGCATCGGAATTAAATTCAAAAGGCACAATGCCGACTTAAGTACAAGAAGACTGACTCTTCTTACTGACTATGTTTTGAACCATTCCTGTGACACTAGTTATAGATTCCGATGCTTCGCTACAGGTTTACTGTATCCCTTGGACCTTCTTATTGACAATGAAACACAGAAATTGCATCGGAACTAAATACAAAAAGCACATTGCCGACTTAAAAACAAGAAGACTAACTCTTCTTACTGACTATGATTGAACCATTCCTGTGACACTAGCTATAGATTCCGATGCTTCACTTCAAGTTTAGTGTATCCCTCTGACCTTCTTGTTGACGATGAAACACAGAAATTGCATCGGAATTAAATACAATAGGCACAATGCCGACTTAAGTACAAGAAGACTGACTCTTCTTATTGTCTTTGTTTTGAACTATTCCATTGACACTAGTTATAGATTCCGATGCTTCACTCCAGGTTTACTGAATCCCTTGGACCTTGTTATTGACGATGAAACACAGAAATTGCATCGGAATGAAATAGAAAATGCACAATTCCGACTTAAGTACAAGAAGACTGATTCTTCTTACTGACTATGTTTTGAACCATTCCTGTGACAATAGTTATAGATTCCGATGCTTCACTTCAGGTTTACTGTACTCCTTGGACCTTCTTATTGACGATGAAACATAGAAGTTGCATCAGAATTAAATACAAAAGGCAAAATGCTGACTTAAGTACAAGAAGACTGACTGTTCTTACTGTATATGTTTTGAACCATTCCTGTGACACTAGTTACAGATTCCGATGCTGAACTCCAGGTTTACTGTATCCCTTGGACCTTCTTATTGACGATGAAACACAGAAATAGCATCGGAATAAAATACAAAAGGCACAATGCCGACTTAAGTACATGATGACCGACTCTTCCTACTGACTATGTTTTAAACCATTCCTGTGACACTAGTTATAGATTCCGATACTTCACTTGAGGCTTATTGTATCCCTTGGAATTTCTTATTGACGATGAAAGACAGAAATTGCATCGGAATTAAATACAAAAGGCACAATGCCGACTTAAGTACAAGAAGACTGACTCTTCCTACTGTCTATGTTTTGAACCATTCCTGTGACACTCGTTATAGATTCCGATGATTCACTTCAGGTTTACTGTATCCCTTGGACCTTCTTATTGACGCTGAAACACAGAAATTGAATCGGAATTAAATACAAAAGGCACAATGCCGACTTAAGTACAAGAAGACTGACTCTTCCTACTGTCTATGTTTTGAACCATTCCTGTGACACTCGTTATAGATTACGATGTTTCACTTCAGGATTATTGTATCCCTTGGACCTTCTTATTGACGATGAAACACAGAAATTGCATCGGAATTAAATACAAAAGGCGCAATGCCGACTTAAGTACATGAAGACCGACTCTTCCTTCCGACTATGTTTTGAACCATTCCTGTGACACTAGTTGTAGATTCCGATGCCTCACTTCAGCTTTACTGTATCCCTTGGACCTTCTTATTGACGATGAAACACAGAAATTGCATCGGAATAAAACACATAAGGCACAATGCCGAATTAAGTACAAGAAGACTGACTCTTCTTACTGTCTATGCTTTGAACCGTTCCTGTGACACTAGTTATAGATTCCGATGCTTCACTCCAGGTTTACTGTATCCCTTGGACGTTCGTATTGACGAAGAAACATACAAATTGCATCGGAATTAAATACAAAAGGCACAATGCCGACTTAAGTACAAGAAGACTGACTCTTCTTACTGACTATGTTTTGAACCATTCCTGTGACACTAGCTATAGATTAAGATGCGTCACTTCAGGTTTAGTGTATCCCTCTGACTTTCTTATTGACGATGAAACACAGAAATGGCATCAGAATTAAATACAAAAGTCACAATGCCGACTTAAGTACAAGAAGACTGACTCTTCTTACTGTCTATGTTTTGAACCACTCCTGTGACACTAGTTATAGATTCCGATGCTTCACTGGAGGTTTACTGTATCCCTTAGACCCTCTTATTTACGATGACACACAGAAATTGCATCGGAATGAAATACAAAAGGCACAATGCCAACTTAAGTACATGATGACCGACTCTTCCTACTGACTATGTTTTGAACCATTCCTGTGACACTAGTTATAGATATCGATGCTTCACGTGAGGTTTACTGAATCCCTTGGACCTTCTTATTGACGATGAAACACAGAAATTGAATCGGTATTAAATACAAAAGGCACAACGCCGACTTAAGTACATGAAGACCGACTCTTCCTACTGACTATGTTTTGAACCATTCCTGTGACACTAGTTATAGATTCCGATGTTTCACTTGAGGTTAACTGTATCCCTTGGACCTCCTTATTGACAATGAAACACAGAAATTGCGTCGGAATTAAATACAAAAAGCACAATGCCGACTTAAGAACAAGAAGACTGACGCTTCTTCCTGACCATGTTTGAACCATTGCTGTGACACTACCTATAGATTCCGATGCTTCACTTCAGGTTTACTGTATCCCTCTGACCTTCTTGTTGACGATGAAACACAGAAATTGCATCGGAATTAAATACAAAAGGCACAATGCCGACTTAAGTAAAAGAAGACTGACTCTTATACTGTCAATGCTTTGAACCATTCCATTGACACTAGTTATAGATTCCGATGCTTCACTCCAGGTTTACTGTATCCCTTGGACCTTGTTATTGACGATGAAACACAGAAATTGCATCGGAATTAAATACAAAAGCCACAATGCCGACTTAAGTACAAGAAGACTGACTCTTCGTACTGTCTATGTTTTGAACCATTCCTGTGACATTATTTATAGATTCCGATGCTTCACTTCAGGTTTACTGTTTCCCTTGGACCTTCTTATTGACGATGAAACACAGAAATTGCATCGGTATAAAATAGAAAAGGCACAATGCCGACTTAAGTACAAGAAGACTGACTCTTCTTACCGTCCATGTTTTGAACCAATCCTGTGATACTAGTTGTAGATTCCGAAGCTTCACTTCAGCTTTACTGTATCCCTTGTACCTTCTTATTGACGATGAAACACAGAAATTGCATCGGAATTAAATACAAAAGGCACATTGCCGACTTAAGTACATGAAGACCGACTCTTCTTATTGACAATGATTTGAACCATTCCTGTGACACTAGTTATCGATTCCGATGCTTCACTTCAGGTTTACTGTATCCCTCTTACCTTCTTATTGACGATGAAACACAGAAATTGCATCGGACTTAAATAGAAAAGGCACAATGCCGACTTAAGTACACGAACACAGACTCTTCTTACTGTGTATGTTTTGAACCATTCCTGTGACACTAGTTATAGATTCCGATGCGTAGTTCCAGGTTTACTGTATCTCTTGGACATTCTTATTGACGATGAAACACAGAAATTGCATCGGAATTAAATACAAAAGGCACAATGCCGACTTACGTACAAGAAGACTGACTCTTCCTACTGTCTAAGTTTTGAACCACTCATGTGACACTAGTTTTGGATTACGATGCTTCACTACAGGTTTACTGTATCGCTCTAACCTTCTTATTGACGATTAAACACAGAAATTGCATCGGAATTAAATACAAAAGGCACAATGCCGACTTAAGTACAAGAAGACTTACTCTTCCTACTGTCTATGTTTTGAACCATTCCTGTGACACTAGTTATAGATTCCGATGCTTCACTTCAGGTTTACTGGATCCCTTGGACCTTCTTATTGACGATGAAACACAGAAATTGCATCGGAATTAAATACAAAAGGCACAATGCCGACTTAAGTACATGAAGACCGACTCTTCCTACTGACTATGTTTTGAAGCATTCCTGTGACACTAGTTATAGATTCCGATGCCTCACTTCAGGTTTACTGTATCCCTTGGACCTTCTTATTGACGATGAAACACAGAAATTGCATCGGAATTAAAAACAAAAGGGACAATGCCGAATTAAGTACAAGAAGACTGACTCTTCTTACTGTCTATGTTTTGAACCATTCCTGTGACGCTAGTTATAGATTCCGATGCTTCACTCCAGGTTTACTGTATCCCTTGGATCTTCTTATTGACGATGAAACACAGAAATTGCATCGGAATTAAATACAAAAGGGACAATGCCGAATTAAGTACAAGAAGACTGACTCTTCTTACTGTCTATGTTTTGAACCATTCCTGTGACACTAGTTATAGATTCCGATGCTTCACTCCAGGTTTACTGTATCCCTTGGACCTTCTTATTTACGAAGAAACACACAAATTGCATGGGAATTAAATACAAAAGGCACAATGCCGACTTAAGTACAAGAAGACTGACTCTTCTTACTGACTATGTATTGAACCATTCCTGTGACACTAGCTACAGATTCCGATGCTTCACTTCGGGTTTAGTGTATCCCTCTGACTTTCTTAATGACGATGAAACACAGAAATGGCTTCGGAATAAAATACAAAAGGCACAATGCCGACTTAAGTACAAGAAGACTGACTCTTCTTACTATCTATGTTTTGAACAATTCCTATGACACTAGTTATAGATTCCGATGCTTCACTTGAGGTTTACTGTATCCCTTGGACCTTCTTATTGACGACGAAACACAGAAATTGCTTCGGAATTAAAAAGAAAAGGCACAATGCCGACTTAAGTACAAGAAGACTGACTCTTCTTACTGACTATGTTTTGAACCATTCCTGTGACACTAGTTATAGATTCCGATGCTTCACTCCAGGTTTACTGTACCATTTGGACCTTCTTATTGACGATGAAACATAGAAATTGCATCGGAATTAAATACAAAAGGCAAAATGCCGACTTAATTACACGAAGACTGACTTTTCTTACTGTCTATGTTATTAACCATTCCTGTGACACTAGTTACAGATTCCGATGCTACACTCCAGGTTTACTGTATCCCTTGGACCTTCTCATTGACGATGAAACACAGAAATTGCATCGGAATTAAATACAAAAGGCACAATGCCGACTTAAGGACAAGAAGACTGACTCTTCCTACTGACTTTGTTTTGAACCATTAGTGTGACACTAGTTATAAGTTCCGATGCTTCACTTGAGGTTCACTGTATCCCTTGTACCTTCTTATTGACGATGAAACACAGAAAATGCATCGGAATTAAATACAAAAGGCACAATGCCGACTTAAGTACAAGATGACTGACTCTTCCTACTGTCTATGTTTTGAACCAATCCTGTGACACTAGTTATAGATTCCGATGCTTCTCTTCAGGTTTACTGGATCCCTTGGATCTTCTTATTGACGATGAAACACAGAAATTGCATCGGAATTAAATACAAAAGTCACAATGCCGACTTAAGTACAGGAAGACCGACTCTTCCTACTGACTATGTTTTGAACCATTCCTGTGACACTAGTTATAGATTCCGATGCTTCACTTGAGGCTTACTGTATCCCTTGGAACTTCCTATTGACGATGAAACACAGAAATTGCATCGAAATTAAATACAAAAGGCACAATGCCGACTTAAGTACAAGAAGACTGACTCTTCTTAATGTCTATGTTTGAACCATTCCTGTGACACCAGTTATAGATTCCGATGCTCCACTCCAGGTTTACTGTATCTCTTGGACCTTCTTATTGACGATGAAACACAGAAATTGCATCGGAATTAAATACAAAAGGCACAATGCCGACTTAAGTACAAGAAGACTGACACTTCTAACTGTCTA
This sequence comes from Schistocerca serialis cubense, assembly GCF_023864345.2. Taxonomy (NCBI): domain Eukaryota; kingdom Metazoa; phylum Arthropoda; class Insecta; order Orthoptera; family Acrididae; genus Schistocerca; species Schistocerca serialis. The sequence goes on along the minus strand of NC_064649.1, from coordinate 182,149,881 downwards.
TGTTTGAACCATTCCATTGACACTAGTTATAGATTCCGATGCTTCACTTTGGGTTTACTGGATTCCTTGGACCTTCTTATTGACGATGAAACACAGAAATTGCATCGGAATTAAATACATAAGGCACAATGCCGACTTAAGTACATGATGACCTACTCTTCCTACTGACTATGTTTTGAACCATTCCCGTGACACTAGTTATAGATTCCGATGCTTTACTTGAGGCTTACTGTATCCCTTGGAACTTCCTATTGACGATGAAACACAGAAATTGCATCGGAATTAAATACAAAAGGCACAATGCCGACTTAAAAACAAGAAGACTGACTCTTCTTAATGTCTATGTTTTGAACCATTCCTGTGACACCAGTTATAGATTCCGATGCTTCACTCCAGGTTTACTGAATCCCTTGGACCTTCTTATTGACGATGAAACACAGAAATTGCATCGGAATTAAATACAAAAGGCACAATGCCGACTTAAGTACAAGAAGTCTGACTCTTCTTACTGTCTATGTTTGAACCATTCCATTGACACTAGTAAATGATTCCGATGCTTCACTCCAGGCTTACTGTTTCGCATGGACCTTCTTAAAGACGATGAAACACAGAAATTGCATCGGAATTAAATACAAAAGGCTCAATGCCGACTTAAGTACATGAAGACCTACTCTTCCTACTGACTATGTTATGAACCATTCCTCTGACACTAGTTATAGATTCCGATGCTTCACTTTGGGTTTACTGGATTCCTTGGACCTTCTTATTGACGATGAAACACAGAAATTGCATCGGAATTAAATACATAAGGCACAATGCCGACTTAAGTACATGAAGACCTACTCTTCCTACTGACTATGTTTTGAACCATTCCTCTGACACTAGTTATAGATTCCGATGCTTCACTTCAGGTTTACTGTATCCCTTGGACCTTCTTATTGACGATGAAATACAGAAATTGCATCGGAATTAAATACAAAAGGCACAATGCCGAATTAAGTACAAGAAGACTGACTCTTCTTACTGTCTATGTTTTGAACCATTTCTGTGACACTAGTTATAGACTCCGATGCTTCACTCAAGGTTTACTGTATCCCTTGGACCTTCTTATTTGCGAAGAAACACACAAATTGCATGGGAATTAAATACAAAAGGCACAATGCCGACTTAAGTACAAGAAGACTGACTCTTCTTACTGACTATGTTTTGAACCATTCCTGTGACACTAGCTATAGATTCCGATGCTTCACTTCAGGTTTAGTGTATCCCTCTGACTTTCTTATTGATGATGAAACACAGAAATTGCATCGGAATTAAATACAAAAGGCACAATGCTGACTTAAGTACAAGAAGACGGACTCTTCTTAGTGTCTATGATTTGAACCATTCCTGTGACACTAGTTGTAGATTCTGATGCTTCGCTCCAGGTTTACTGTATCCCTTGGAGCTTCTTATTGACAATGAGACACAGAAATTGCATCGGAATTAAATACAAAACGCACAATGCCGACTTAAGGACAAGAAGACTGACTCCTCCTACTGACTTTGTTTTGAACCATTAGTGTGACACTAGTTATAGATTCCGATGCCTCACTTCAGATTTACTGTATCCCTAGGACCTTCTCATCGACTATGAAACACAGAAATTGCATCGGAATTAAGTACAAAAGGCACAATGCCGACTTAAGTCCATGAAGACTGACTCTTCTTACTGACTATGATTTGAACCATTCCTGTGACACTAGTTATATATTCCGATGCTTCACTCCAGATTGACTGTATCCCTTGGACCTTGTAATTGACGATGAAACACAGAAATTGTATCAGAATTAAATAGAAAAGGCACAATGCCGACTTAGGTACAAAAAGACAGACTCTTCTTACTGACTATGTTTTGAACCATTAGAGTGACACTAGTTATAGATTCCGATGCTGCACTTCAGGTTTACTGTATCCCTTGGACCTTCTTATTGACGATGAAACACAGAAATTGCATCGGAATTAAATACAAAAGGCAAAATGGTGACATAAGTACACGAAGACTTACTCTTCTTACTGTCTATGTTTTGAATCATTCCCGTGACACTAGTTATAGATTCCGATGCTTCACTCCAGGTCTATTGTACTCCTCTGACCTTCTTATTGACGATGAAACACAGAAAATGCATCGGAATTAAATAGAAAAGGCACAATGCCCACTTAAGTACATGAACACAGAATCTTCTTACTGTCTATGTTTTGAACCATTCCTGTGATCCTAGTTATAGATTCCGATGCTTCACTTCAGGTTTATTGTATCCCTCTGACCTTCTTACTGACGATGAAACACAGAAATTGCATCGGAAATAAATAGAAAAGGCACAATGTCGACTTATGTACATGTAGACTGACTGTTCTTACTATCTATGTTTTGAACCATTCCTGTGACACTAGTTATAGATTCCGATGCTTCACTTCAGATTTGCTATATACCTTGGACCTTCTTATTGACATTGAAACACAGAAATTGCATCGGAATTAAATACAAAAGGCACAATGCGAGTTACGTACAAGAAGACTGACTCTTCCTACTGTCTATGTTTTGAACCATTTCTGTGACACTAGTTTTGGATTCCGATGCTTCACTTCAGGTTTACTGTATCCCTCTGACGTCCTTATTGACGATGAAACACAGAAATTGCATCGGAATTAAATACAAAAGGCACAATGCCGACTTAAGTACAAGATGACTGAGTCTTCCTACTGTCTATGTTTTGAAACATTCCTGTGACACTAGTTATAGATCCCGATGCTTCACTTCAGGTTTACTGTATCCCTCTGACCTTATTGCCGATGAAACACAAAAATTGCATCGGAATTAATACAAAAGGCACAATGCCGACTTAAGGACAAGAAGACTGACTCTTCTTACTGATTATGTTTTGAACCATTCCTGTGACACTAGTTATAGTTTCCGATGCTTCACTTCAGGTTTGCTGTATACCTAGGACCTTCTTATTGACGATGAAACACAGAAATTGCATCGGAATTAAATACAAAAGGCACAATGCCGACTTAAGTACAAGAAGACCTACTCTTCTAACTGTCTATGTTTTGAACAAATCCTGTGACACTAGTTGTAGAGTCCGATGCTTCACTTCAGGTATACTGTATCCGTTGGACCTTCTTATTGACGATGAAACACAGAAATGGCATCGGAATTAAATACAAAAGGCACAATGCCGACTTAAGTACAAGAACACTGACTCTTCCAACTGTCTATGTTTTGAACCATTCCTGTGACACTAGTTATAGATTCCGACGCTTCAATTCAGGTTTACTGTATCCCTTGTACCTTCTTATTGACGATGAAACACAGAACTTGCATCAAAATTAAATACAAAAGGCACAGTGCCGACTTAAGTACATGAAGACCGACTCTTCTTATTGACAATGATTTGAGCCATTCCTGTGATACTCCTTATAGATTCCGATGCTTCACTTCAGGTTTACTGTATCCCTTCGACATTCTTATTGACGATGAAACAAAGAAATTGCATCATAATTAAATACAAAAGGCACAATAGCGACTTAAGTACCAGAAGACTGACTCTTCTTACTGTCTATGTTTTGATTCTTTCCTGTGACACTAGTTATAGATTCCGATGCTTCACTCCAGGTTTACTATATCCCTTGGACCTTCTTATTGACGATGAAACACAGATATTGCATCGGAATTAAATACAAAAGGCACAATGCCGACTTACGTAGAAGAAGACTGACCCTTCATACTGTCTATGTTTTGAACCATTCCTGTGACACTAGTTTTGGATTACGATGCTTCACTTCAGGTTTACTGTAACCCTCAGACCTTCTTATTGAGGATGAAACACAGGAATTGCATCGGATTTAAATACAAAAGGCACAATGCCGACTTAAGTACAAGAAGACTGACTCTTCCTACTGTCTATGTTTTGAACCATACCTGTGACACTAGTTATAGATCCCGATGCTTCACTTCAGGTTTACCGTATCCCTCTGACCTTATTGCCGATGAAACACAGAAATTGCATCGGAATTAAATACAAAAGGCGCAATGCCGAATTAAGGTCAAGAAGACTGACTCTTCTTACTGACTATGTTTTGAACCATTCGTGTGACACTAGTTATAGATTCCGATGCGTCACTTCAGGTTTACTGTATCCCTCTGACCTTCTTATTGACGATGAAACACAGATATTGCATCGGAATCAAATACAAAATGCTCAATGCCGACTTAAGTACAATAAGACTGACTCTTCCTACTGTCTATGTTTTGAACCACTCCTGTGACACTAGATATGGATTCCGATGCTTCACTTCAGGTTTACTGTATCCCTCTGACCTTACTGCCGATGAAACACAGAAATTGCTTCGGAATTAAATACAAAAGGCACAATGCCGACTTAAGGACAAGAAGACTGACTCTTCTTACTGACTATGTTTGAACCATTCCTGTGACACTAGTTATAGATTCCGATGCTTCTTTTCAGGTTTACTGTATCCCTCTGACCTTCTTATTGACGATGAAACACAGAAATTGCATCGGAATTAAATACAAAATGCACAATGCCGACTTAAGGACAAGAAGACTGACTCTTCTTACTGACTACGTTTTGAACCATTCCTGTCACTCTAGTTATAGATTCCGATGCTTCACTTCAGGTTTGCTGTATACCTTGGACCTTCTTATTGACGATAAAACACAGAAATTGCATCGGAATTAAATAGAAAATGCACAATGCCGACTTAAGTACAAGAAGACTGACTCTTCTTACTGACTATGTTTTGAACCATTCCTGTGACACTAGTTATAGTTTCCGATGCTTCACTTCAGGTTTGCTGTATACCTTGGACCTTCTTATTGACGATGAAACACAGAAATTGCATCGGAATTAAATAGAAAAGGCACAATGTCGACTTAAGTACAAGAAGACTGACTCTTCTTACTGTCTATGTTTTGAACAAATCCTGTGATACTAGTTGTAGATTCCGATGCTTCACTTCAGGTTTACTGTATCCCTTGGACCTTCTTATTGACGATGAAACACAGAAATTGCATCGGAATTAAATACAAAAGGCACAATGCCAACTTCAGTACAAGAAAACTGACTCTTCCAACTGTCTATGTTTTGAACCATTCCTGTGACACTAGTTATAGGTTCCGACGCTTCACTTCAGGTTTACTGTATCCCTTGTACCTTCTTATTGACGATGAAACACAGAAATTGCATCAAAATTAAATACAAAAGGAACAATGCCGACTTAAGTACATGAATACCGACTCTTCTTATTGACAATGATTTGAACCATTCCTGTGATACTAGTTATAGATTCCGATGCTTCACTACAGGTTTACTGGATCCCTTGGACCTTCTTATTGACGATGAAACACAGAAATTGCATTGGAATTAAATACATAAGGCACAATGCCGACTTAAGTACATGAAGACCGACTCCTCCAACTGACTATGTTTTGAACCATTCCCGTGACACTAGTTATAGATTCCGATGCTTTACTTGAGGCTTACTGTATCCCTTGGAACTTCCTATTGACGATGAAACACAGAAATTGCATCGGAATTAAATACAAAAGGCACAATGCCGACTTAAGAACAAGAAGACTGACTCTTCTTAATGTCTATGTTTTGAACCATTCCTGTGACACCAGTTATAGATTCCGATGCTTCACTCCAGGTTTACTGTATCCCTTGGACCTTCTTATTGACGATGAAACACAGAAATTGCATCGGAATTAAATACAAAAGGCACAATGCCGACTTAAGTACAAGAAGACTGACTCTTCTTACTGTCTATGTTTGAACCATTCCATTGACACTAGTTATAGATTCCGATGCTTCACTCCAGGGTTTACTGTTTCGCATGGACCTTCTTAAAGACGATGAAACACAGAAAGTGCATCGGAATTAAATACAAAAGGCTCAATGCCGACTTAAGTACATGAAGACCGACTCTTCCTACTGACTATGTTTTGAACCATTCCTGTGACACTAGTTATAGTTTCCGATGCTTCACTTCAGGTTTACTGTATCCCTTGGACTTTCTTATTGACGATGAAATACAGAAATTGCATCGGAATTAAATACAAAAGGCACAATGCCGAATTAAGTACAAGAAGACTGACTCTTCTTACTGTCTATGTTTTGAACCATTCCTGTGACACTAGTTATAGACTCCGATGCTTCACTCCAGGTTTACTGTATCCCTTGGACCTTCTTACTTGCGAAGAAACACACAAATTGCATGGGAATTAAATACAAAAGGCACAATGCCGACTTAAGTACAAGAAGACTGACTCTTCTTACTGACTATGTTTTGAACCATTCCTGTGACACTAGCTATAGATTCCGATGCTTCACTTCAGGTTTAGTGTATCCCTCTGACTTTCTTATTGATGATGAAACACAGAAATTGCATCGGAATTAAATACAAAAGGCACAATGCTGACTTAAGTACAAGAAGACGGACTCTTCTTAGTGTCTATGATTTGAACCATTCCTGTGACACTAGCTGTAGATTCTGATGCTTCGCTCCAGGTTTACTGTATCCCTTGGAGCTTCTTATTGACAATGAGACACAGAAATTGCATCGGAATTAAATACAAAACGCACAATGCCGACTTAAGGACAAGAAAACTGACTCCTCCTACTGACTTTGTTTTGAACCATTAGTGTGACACTAGTTATAGATTCCGATGCCTCACTTCAGGTTTACTGTAACCCTAGGACCTTCTTATTGACTATGAAACACAGAAATTGCATCGGAATTAAGTACAAAACGCACAATGCCGACTTAAGTACATGAAGACTGACTCTTCTCACTGACTATGATTTGAACCATTCCTGTGACACTAGTTATAGATTCCGATGCTTCACTCCAGATTGACTGTATCCCTTGGACCTTGTAATTGACGATGAAACACAGAAATTGCATTGGAATTAAATAGAAAAGGCTCAATGCCGACTTAGGTACAAAAAGACAGACTCTTCTTACTGACTATGTTTTGAACCATTAGAGTGACACCAGTTATAGATTCCGATGCTGCACTTCAGGTTTACTGTATCCCTTGGACCTTCTTATTGACGATGAAACACAGAAATTGCATCGGAATTAAATACAAAAGGCAAAATGGTGACATAAGTACACGAAGACTTACTCTTCTTACTGTCTATGTTTTGAATCATTCCCGTGACACTAGTTATAGATTCCGATGCTTCACTCTAGGTTTATTGTACCCCTCTGACCTTCTTATTGACGATGAAACACAGAAAATGCATCGGAATTAAATAGAAAAGGCACAATGCCCACTTAAGTACAAGAAGACGGACTCTTCTTGCTGGCTATGTTATGAACCATTCCTGTGACACTAGTTATAGATTCCGATGCCTCTCTTCAGGTTTACTGTATCCCTATGACCTTCTTATTGACGATGAAACACAGAAATTGCATCGGAATTAAATACAAAAGCCACAATGGCGACTTAAGTACAAGAAGACTGACTCTTCGAATTTTCTTGCTTTGAATCATTCCTGTGACACCAGTTATTGATTCCGATGCTTCACTTCAGGTTTACTGTTTCCCTTGGACCTTCTTATTGACGATGAAACACAGAAATTGCATCGGAATTAAATACAAAAGCCACAATGGCGACTTATGTACAAGAAGACTGACTCTTCGAATTTTCTTGCTTTGAATCATTCCTGTGACACCAGTTATTGATTCCGATGCTTCACTTCAGGTTTACTGTTTCCCTTGGACCTTCTTATTGACGATGAAACACAGAAATTGCGTCGGAAGTAAATACAAAATGCAAAATGCCGGCTTAAGTACACGAAGACTGACTCTTCTTACTGTCTATGTTTTGAACCATTCCTGTGATCCTAGTTATAGATTCCGATGCTTCACTTCAGGTTTATTGTACCCCTCTGACCTTCTTACTGACGATGAAACACAGAAATTGCATCGGAAATAAATAGAAAAGGCACAATGTCGACTTATGTACAAGAAGACTGACTGTTCTTACTATCTATGTTTTGAACCATTCCTGTGACACTAGTTATAGATTCCGATGCTTTACTTCAGATTTGCTATATACCTTGGACCTTCTTATTGACGTTGAAACACAGAAATTGCATCGGAATTAAATACAAAAGGCACAATGCCGAGTTACGTACAAGAAGACTGACTCTTCCTACTGTCTATGTTTTGAACCATTTCTGTGACACTAGTTTTGGATTCCGATGCTTCACTTCAGGTTTACTGTATCCCTCTGACGTCCTTATTGACGATGAAACACAGAAATTGCATCGGAATTAAATACAAAAGGCACAATGCCGACTTAAGTACAAGAAGACTGAGTCTTCCTACTGTCTATGTTTTGAAATATTCCTGTGACACTAGTTATAGATCCCGATGCTTCACTTCAGTTTTACTGTATCCCTCTGACCTTATTGCCGATGAAACACAAAAATTGCATCGGAATTAAATACAAAGGCACAATGCCGACTTAAGGACAAGAAGACTGACTCTTCTTACTGATTATGCTTTGAACCATTCCTGTGACACTAGTTATAGATTCCGATGCTTCTTTTCAGGTTTACTGTATCCCTCTGACCTTCTTATTGACGATGAAACACAGAAATTGCATCGGAATTAAATACAAAATGCACAATGCCGACTTAAGGACAAGAAGACTGACTCTTCCTACTGTCTACGTTTTGAACCACTCCTGTGACACTAGATATAGATTCCGATGCTTCACTTCAGGTTTACTGTATCCCTTGTACCTTCTTATAGACGATGAAACACAGAACTTGCATCAAAATTAAATACAAAAGGCATAATGCCGACATAAGTACATGAAGACCGACTCTTCTTATTGACAATGATTTGAGCTATTCCTGTGATACTACTTATAGATTCCGATGCTTCACTTCAGGTTTACTGTATCCCTTCGACATTCTTATTGACGATGAAACAAAGAAATTGCATCATAATTAAATACAAAAGGCACAATAGCGACTTAAGTACCAGAAGACTGACTCTTCTTACTGTCTATGTTTTGATTCTTTCCTGTGACACTAGTTATAGATTCCGATGCTTCACTCCAGGTTTACTATATCCCTTGGACCTTCTTATTGACGATGAAACACAGATATTGCATCGGAATTAAATACAAAAGGCACAATGCCGACTTACGTAGAAGAAGACTGACCCTTCATACTGTCTATGTTTTGATCCGTTCCTGTGACACTAGTTTTGGATTACGATGCTTCACTTCAGGTTTACTGTATCCCTCAGATCTTCTTATTGAGGATGAAACACAGGAATTGCATCGGATTTAAATACAAAAGGCACAATGCCGACTTAAGTACAAGAAGACTGAGTCTTCCTACTGTCTATGTTTTGAAATATTCCTGTGACACTAGTTATAGATTCCGATGCTTCTTTTCAGGTTTACTGTATCCCTCTGACCTTCTTATTGACGATGAAACACAGAAATTGCATCGGAATTAAATACAAACGGCACAATGCCGACTTAAGTACAAGAAGACCTACTCTTCTTACTGTCTATGTTTTGAACAAATCCTGTGACACTAGTTGTAGAGTCCGATGCTTCACTTCAGGTATACTGTATCCGTTGGACCTTCTTATTGACGATGAAACACAGAAATGGCATCGGAGTTAAATACAAAAGGCACAATGCCGACTTAAGTACAAGAACACTGACTCTTCCAACTGTCTATGTTTTGAACCATTCCTGTGACACTAGTTATAGATTCCGACGCTTCACTTCAGGTTTACTGTATCCCTTGTACCTTCTTATTGACGATGAAACACAGAACTTGCATCAAAATTAAATACAAAAGGCACAATGCCGACTTAAGTACATGAAGACCGACTCTTCTTATTGACAATGATTTGAGCCATTCCTGTGATACTACTTATAGATTCCGATGCTTCACTTCAGGTTTACTGTATCCCTTCGACATTCTTATTGACGATGAAACAAAGAAATTGCATCATAATTAAATACAAAAGGCACAATAACGACTTAAGTACCAGAAGACTGACTCTTCTTACTGTCTATGTTTTGATTCTTTCCTGTGACACTAGTTATAGATTCCGATGCTTCACTCCAGGTTTACAATATCCCTTGGACCTTCTTATTGACGATGAAACACAGATATTGCATCGGAATTAAATTCAAAAGGCACAATGCCGACTTACGTAGAAGAAGACTGACCCTTCATACTGTCTATGTTTTGAACCGTTCCTGTGACACTAGTTTTGGATTACGATGCTTCACTTCAGGTTTACTGTATCCCTCAGACCTTCTTATTGAGGATGAAACACAGGAATTGCATCGGATTTAAATACAAAAGGCACAATGCCGACTTAAGTACAAGAAGACTGACTCTTCGTACTGTCTATGTTTTGAACCATACCTGTGACACTAGTTATAGATCCCGATGCTTCACTTCAGGTTTACCGTATCCCTCTGACCTTATTGCCGATGAAACACAGAAATTGCATCGGAATTAAATACAAAAGGCACATTGCCGAATTAAGGTCAAGAAGACTGACTCTTCTTACTGACTATGTTTTGAACCATTCGTGTGACACTAGTTATAGATTCCGATGCTTCACTTCAGGTTTACTGTATCCCTCTGACCTTCTTATTGACGATGAAACACAGATATTGCATCGAAATCAAATACAAAATGCTCAATGCCGACTTAAGTACAATAAGACTGACTCTTCCTACTGTCTACGTTTTGAACCACTCCTGTGACACTAGATATAGATTCCGATGCTTCACTTCAGGTTTACTGTATCCCTCTGACCTTACTGCCGATGAAACACAGAAATTGCATCGGAATTAAATACAAAAGGCACAATGCCGACTTAAGGACAAGAAGACTGACTCTTCTTACTGACTATGTTTGAACCATTCCTGTGACACTAGTTATAGATTCCGATGCTTCTTTTCAGGTTTACTGTATCCCTCTGACCTTCTTATTGACGATGAAACACAGAAATTGCATCGGAATTAAATACAAAATGCACAATACCGACTTAAGGACAAGAAGACTGACTCTTCTTACTGACTACGTTTTGATCCATTCCTGTCACTCTAGTTATAGATTCCGATGCTTCACTTCAGGTTTGCTGTATACCTTGGACCTTCTTATTGACGATAAAGCACAGAAATTGCATCGGAATTAAATAGAAAATGCACAATGCCGACTTAAGTACAAGAAGACTGACTCTTCTTACTGACTATGTTTTGAACCATTCCTGTGACACTAGTTATAGTTTCCGATGCTTCACTTCAGGTTTGCTGTATACCTTGGACCTTCTTATTGACGATGAAACACAGATATTGCATAGGAATTAAATGGAAAAGGCACAATGTCGACTTAAGTACAAGAAGACTGACTCTTCTTACTGTCCATGTTTTGAACAAATCCTGTGATACTAGTTGTAGATTCCGATGCTTCACTTCAGGTTTACTGTATCCCTTGGACCTTCTTATTGAAGATGAAACACAGAAATTGCATCGGAATTAAATACAAAAGGCACAATGCCAACTTCAGTACAAGAAAACTGACTCTTCCAACTGTCTATGTTTTGAACCTTTCCTGTGACACTAGTTATAGGTTCTGACGCTTCACTTCAGGTTTACTGTATCCCTTGTACCTTCTTATTGACGATGAAACACAGAAATTGCATCAAAATTAAATACAAAAGGAACAATGCCGACTTAAGTACATGAAGACCGACTCTTCTTATTGACAATGATTTGAACCATTCCTGTGATACTAGTTATAGATTCCGATGCTTCACTTCAGGTTTTCTGTATCCCTTCGACATTTTTATTGACGATGATACAAACAAATTGCATCGGAATTAAATACAAAAGGCACAATACCGACTTAAGTACAAGAAGACTGACTCTTCTTACTGTCTATGTTTTGATCCTCTCCTGTGACACTAGTTATGGATTCCGATGCTTCACTCCAGGTTTACTATATCCCTTGGACCTTCTTATTGACGATGAAACATAGAAATTGCATCCGAATTAAATACAAAAGGCACAATGCCGACTTAAGGACAAGAAGACTGACTCCTCTTAATGTCTATGTTTTGAACCATTCCTGTGACACCAGTTATAGATTCCGATGCTTCACTCCAGGTTTACTGTATCCCTTGGACCTTCTTATTGACGATGAAACACAGAAATTGCATCGGAATTAAATACAAAAGGCACAATGCCGACTTAAGTACAAGAAGACTGACTCTTCCTACTGTCTATGTTTGAACCATTCCATTGACACTAGTTATAGATTCCGATGCTTCACTCCAGGGTTTACTGTTTCGCATGGACCTTCTTAAAGACGATGAAACACAGAAATTGCATCGGAATTAAATACAAAAGGCTCAATGCCGACTTAAGTACATGAAGACCGACTCTTCCTACTGACTATGATTTGAACCATTCCTGTGACACTAGTTATAGATTCCGATGCTTCACTTCAGGTTTACTGTATCCCTTGGACCTTCTTATTGACGATGAAATACAGAAATTGCATCGGAATTAAATACAAAAGGCACAATGCCGAATTAAGTACAAGATGACTGACTCTTCTTACTGTCTATGTTTTGAACCATTCCTGTGACACTAGTTATAGACTCCGATGCTTCACTCCAGGTTTACTGTATCCCTTGGACCTTCTTATTTGCGAAGAAACACACAAATTGCATGGGAATTAAATGCAAAAGGCACAATGCCGACTTAAGTACAAGAAGACTGACTCTTCTTACTGAGTATGTTTTGAACCATTCCTGTGACACTAGCTATAGATTCCGATGCTTCACTTCAGGTTTAGTGTATCCCTCTGACTTTCTTATTGAAGATGAAACACAGAAATTGCATCGGAATTAAATACAAAAGGCACAATGCTGACTTAAGTACAAGAAGACGGACTCTTCTTAGTGTCTATGATTTGAACCATTCCTGTGACACTAGCTGTAGATTCTGATGCTTCGCTCCAGGTATACTGTATCCCTTGGAGCTTCTTATTGACAATGAGACACAGAAATTGCATCGGAATTAAATACAAAACGCACAATGCCGACTTAAGGACAAGAAGACTGACTCCTCCTACTGACTTTGTTTTGAACCATTAGTGTGACACTAGTTATAGATTCCGATGCCTCACTTCAGGTTTACTGTATCCCAAGGACCTTCTTATTGACTATGAAACACAGAAATTGCATCGGAATTAAGTACAAAAGGCACAATGCCGACTTAAGTACATGAAGACTGACTCTTCTTACTGACTATGATTTGAACCATTCCTGTGACACTAGTTATAGATTCCGATTCTTCACTCCAGATTGACTGTATCCCTTGGAACTTGTAATTGACGATGAAACACAGAAATTGCATCGGAATTAAATAGAAAAGGCACAATGCCGACTTAGGTACAAAAAGACAGACTCTTCTTACTGACTATGTTTTGAACCATTAGAGTGACACTAGTTATAGATTCCGATGCTGCACTTCAGGTTTACTGTATCCCTTGGACCTTCTTATTGACGATGAAACACAGAAATTGCATCGGAATTAAATACAAAAGGCAAAATGGTGACATAAGTACACGAAGACTTACTCTTCTTACTGTCTATGTTTTGAATCATTCCCGTGACACTAGTTATAGATTCCGATGCTTCACTCCAGGTTTATTGTACCCCTCTGACCTTCTTATTGACGATGAAACACAGAAAATGCATCGGAATTAAATAGAAAAAGCACAATGCCCACATAAGTACACGAACACAGACTCTTCTTACATCCTATGTTTTGAACCATTCCTGTGACACAAGTTATAGATTCCGATGCTTCGCTCCAGGTTTACTGTATCTCTTGGACCTTCTTATTGACGATGAAACACAGAAATTGCGTCGGAATTAAATACAAAATGCAAAATGCCGACTTAAGTACACGAAGACTGAATCTTCTTACTGTCTATGTTTTGAACCATTCCTGTGATCCTAGTTATAGATTCCGATGCTTCACTTCAGGTTTATTGTATCCCTCTGACCTTCTTACTGACGATGAAACACAGAAATTGCATCGGAAATAAATAGAAAAGGCACAATGTCGACTTATGTACAAGAAGACTGACTGTTCTTACTATCTATGTTTTGAACCATTCCTGTGACACTAGTTATAGATTCCGATGCTTTACTTCAGATTTGCTATATACCTTGGACCTTCTTATTGACGATGAGACACTGAAATTGCATCGGAATTAAATACAAAAGGCACAATGCCGAGTTACGTACAAGAAGACTGACTCTTCCTACTGTCTATGTTTTGAACCATTTCTGTGACACTAGTTTTGGATTCCGATGTTTCACTTCAGGTTTCCTGTATCCCTCTGACGTCCTTATTGACGATGAAACACAGAAATTGCATCGGAATCAAATACAAAAGGCACAATGCCGACTTAAGTACAAGAAGACTGAGTCTTCCTACTGTCTATGTTTTGAAATATTCCTGTGACACTAGTTATAGATCCCGATGCTTCACTTCAGGTTTACTGTATCCCTCTGACCTTATTTCCGATGAAACACAAAAATTGCATCGGAATTAAATACAAAGGCACAATGCCGACTTAAGGACAAGAAGACTGACTCTTCTTACTGATTATGCTTTGAACCATTCCTGAGACACTAGTTATAGCTTCCGATGCTTCACTTCAGGTTTGCTGTATACCTAGGACCTTCTTATTGACGATGAAACACAGAAATTGCATCGGAATTAAATACAAAAGGCACAATGCCGACTTAAGTACAAGAAGACCTTCTCTTCTTACTGTCTATGTTTTGAACAAATCCTGTGACACTAGTTGTAGAGTCCGATGCTTCACTTCAGGTATACTGTATCCGTTGGACCTTCTTATTGACGATGAAACACAGAAATGGCATCGGAATTAAATACAAAAGGCACAATGCCGACTTAAGTACAAGAACACTGACTCTTCCAACTGTCTATGTTTTGAACCATTCCTGTGACACTAGTTATAGATTCCGACGCTTCACTTCAGGTTTACTGTATCCCTTGTACCTTCTTATTGACGATGAAACACAGAACTTGCATCAAAATTAAATACAAAAGCACAATGCCGACTTAAGTACATGAAGACCGACTCTTCTTATTGACAATGATTTGAGCCATTCCTGTGATACTACTTATAGATTCCGATGCTTCACTTCAGGTTTACTGTATCCCTTCGACATTCTTATTGACGATGAAACAAAGAAATTGCATCATAATTAAATACAAAAGGCACAATAGCGACTTAAGTACCAGAAGACTGACTCTTCTTACTGTCTATGTTTTGATTCTTTCCTGTGACACTAGTTATAGATTCCGATGCTTCACTCCAGGTTTGCTGTATACCTTGGACCTTCTTATTGACGATAAAACACAGAAATTGCATCGGAATTAAATAGAAAATGCACAATGCCGACTTAAGGACAAGAAGACTGACTCTGCTTACTGACTATGTTTTGAACCATACCTGTGACACTAGTTATAGATCCCGATGCTTCACTTCAGGTTTACCGTATCCCTCTGACCTTATTGCCGATGAAACACAGAAATTGCATCGGAATTAAATACAAAAGGCACAATGCCGAATTAAGGTGAAGAAGACTGACTCTTCTTACTGACTATGTTTTGAACCATTCGTGTGACACTAGTTATACATTCCGATGCTTCACTTCAGGTTTACTGTATCCCTCTGACCTTCTTATTGACGATGAAACACAGATATTGCATCGGAATCAAATACAAAATGCTCAATGCCGACTTAAGTACAATAAGACTGACTCTTCCTACTGTCTATGTTTTGAACCACTCCTGTGACACTAGATATAGATTCCGATGCTTCACTTCAGGTTTACTGTATCCCTCTGACCTTACTGCCGATGAAACACAGAAATTGCATCGGAATTAAATACAAAAGGCACAATGCCGACTTAAGAACAAGAAGACTGACTCTTCTTACTGACTATGTTTGAACCATTCCTGTGACACTAGTTATAGATTCCGATGCTTCTTTTCAGGTTTACTGTATCCCTCTGACCTTCTTATTGACGATGAAACACAGAAATTGCATCGGAATTAAATACAAAATGCACAATGCCGACTTAAAGACAAGAAGACTGACTCTTCTTACTGACTACGTTTTGAACCATTCCTGTCACTCTAGTCATAGATTCCGATGCTTCACTTCAGGTTTGCTGTATACCTTGGACCTTCTTATTGACGATAAAACACAGAAATTGCATCGGAATTAAATAGAAAATGCACAATGCCGACTTAAGTACAAGAAGACTGACTCTTCTTACTGACTATGTTTTGAACCATTCCTGTGACACTAGTTATAGTTTCCGATGCTTCACTTCAGGTTTGCTGTATACCTTGGACCTTCTTATTGACGACGAAACACAGAAATTGCATAGGAATTAAATAGAAAAGGCACAATGTCGACTTAAGTACAAGAAGACTGACTCTTCTTACTGTCTATGTTTTGAACAAATCCTGTGATACTAGTTGTAGATTCCGATGCTTCACTTCAGGTTTACTGTATCCCTTGGACCTTCTTATTGACGATGAAACACAGAAATTGCGTCGGAATTAAATACAAAAGGCACAATGCCAACTTCAGTACAAGAAAACTGACTCTTCCAACTGTCTATGTTTTGAACCATTCCTGTGACACTAGTTATAGGTTCCGACGCTTCACTTCAGGTTTACTGTATCCCTTGTACCTTCTTATTGACGATGAAACACAGAAATTGCATCAAAATTAAATACAAAAGGAACAATGCCGACTTAAGTACATGAAGACCGACTCTTCTTATTGACAATGATTTGAACCATTCCTGTGATACTAGTTATAGATTCCGATGCTTCACTTCAGGTTTTCTGTATCCCTTCGACATTCTTATTGACGATGATACAAAGAAATTGCATCGGAATTAAATACAAAACGCACAATGCCGACTTAAGGACAAGAAGACTGACTCTGCTTACTGACTATGTTTTGAACCATTCCTGTGACACTAGTTAAAGATTCCGATGCTTCACTTCAGGTTTACTGTATCCCTCTGACCTTCTTATTGACGATGAAACTCAGAAATAGCATCGGAATTAAATACAAAAGGCACAATGCCGACTTAAGTACAAGAAGACTGACTCTTCTTACTGTCTATGTTTTGAACCATTCCATTGACACTAGTTACAGATTCCGATGCTTCACTCCAGGTTTACTGTATCCCTTGGACCTTCTTATTGACGATGAAACACAGAAATTGCATCGGAATTAAATAGAAAAGGCACAATGCCAACTTAAGTACAAGAAGACTGACTTTTCTTACTGACTATGTTTTGAACCATTCCTGTGACACTAGTTATAGATTCCGATGCTTCACTTCAGGTTTGCTGTATACATTGGACCTTCTTATTGACGATGAAACACAGAAATTGCATCGGAATTAAATAGAAAAAGCACAATGCCGACTTAAGTACAAGAAGACTGACTCTTCTTTCTGACTATGATATGAACCATTCCTGTGACACTAGTTATAGATTCCGATGCTTCACTTCAGGTTTACTGTATCCCTCTGACCTTCTTATTGACGATGAAACACAGATATTGCATCGGAATCAAATACAAAATGCTCAATGCAGACTTAAGTAAAAGAAGACTGACTCTTCCTACTGTCTATGTTTTGAACCATTCCTGTGACACTAGATATAAATTCCGATGCTTCACTTCAGGTTTACTGTATCCCTCTGACCTTATTGTCGATGAAACACAGAAATTGCATCGGAATTAAATACAAAAGGCACAATGCCGACTTAAGGACAAGAAGACTGACTCTTCTTACTGACTATGTTTGATCCATTCCTGTGACACTAGTTATAGATTCGGATGCTTCTTTTCAGGATTACTGAATCCCTCTGACCTTCTTGTTGACGATGAAACACAGAAATTGCATCGGAATTAAATACAAAAGCCACAATGCCGACTTAAGTACAAGAGGACTGACTCTTCTAACTGTCTATGTTTTGAACCATTACTGTGACTCTAGTTATAGTTTCCGATGCTTCACTTCAGGTTTACTGTATCCCTCTGACCGTCTAATTGACGATGAAACACAGAAATTGCATCGGAATGAAATACAAAAGGCACAATGCCGACTTAGGTACAAGAAGACTGACTCATCTTACTGTCTATGTTTTGAACCAATCCTGTGACACTAGTTGTAAATTCCGATGCTTCACTTCAGGTTTCATGTATCCCTTGGACCTTCTTATTGACGATGAAACACAGAAATAGCATCGGAATTAAATAGAAAAGTCACAATGGCGACTAAAGTACAAGAAGACTGACTCTTCTTACTGACTATGTTTTGAACCATTCCTGTGACACTAGTTACAGTTTCCGATGCTTCACTTCAGGTTTTCTGTATACCTTGGACCTTCTTATTGACGATGAAACACAGAAATTGCATCGGAATTAAATAGAAAAGGCACAATGCCGACTTAAGTACAAGAAAACTGACTCTTCTTACAGTCTATGTTTTGAACCAATCCTGTGACACTAGTTGTAGATTCCGATGCTTCACTTCAGGTTTTTCTGTATCCCTTGGACCTTCTTATTGACGGTGAAACACAGAAATTGCATCGGAATTAAATACAAAAGGCTCAATGCCGACTTAAGGACAAGAAGACTGACTCTTCTTACTGACTATCTTTTGAACCATTCCTGTGACACTAGTTAAAGATTCCGATGCTTCACTTCAGGTTTACTGTAACCCTCTGACCTTCTTATTGACGATGAAACTCAGAAATAGCATCGGAATTAAATACAAAAGGCACAATCCGCACTTAAGTACAAGAAGACTGACTCTTCTTACTGTCTATGTTTTGAACCATTCCATTGACACTAGTTACAGATTCCGATGCTTCACTCCAGGTTTACTGTATCCCTTGGACCTTCTTATTGACGATGAAACACAGAAATTGCATCGGAATTAAATAGAAAAGGCACAATGCTGACTTAAGTACAAGAAGACTTTTCTTACTGACTATGTTTTGCACCATTCCTGTGACACTCGTTATAGATTCCGATGCTTCACTTCAGGTTTGCTGTATACAATGGACCTTCTTATTGACGATGAAACACAGAAATTGCATCGGAATTAAATAGAAAAAGCACAATGCCGACTTAAGTACAAGAAGACTGACTCTTCTTACTGACTATGTTATGAACCATTCCTGTGACACTAGTTATAGATTCCGATGCTTCACTTCAGGTTTGCTGTTTCCCTTGGACCTTCTGATTGACGATGAAACACAGAAATTGCATCGGAATTAAAAACAAAAGGCACAATGCCGACTTACGTACAAGAAGACTGACTCTTCCTACTGTCTATGTTTTGAACCATTCCTGTGACACTAGTTTTGGATTCCGATGCTTCACTTCAGGTTTACTGTATCCCTCTAACCTTCTAACTGACGATGAAACAGAGAAATTGCATCGGAATTAAATACAAAAGGCACATTGCCGACTTAAGTACAAGAAGACTGACTCTTCTTGCTGACTATATTTTGAACCATTCCTGTGACACTAGTTATAGATTCCGTTGCTTCACTTCAGGTTTACTGTATCTCTCTGACCTTCTTATTGGCGATGAAACACAGAAATTGCATCGGAATTAAATACAAAAGCCACAATGCCGACTTAAGTACAAGAAGACTGACTCTTCGTACTGTCTATGTTTGGAACCATTCCTGTGACCCTAGTTATAGATTCCGATGCTTCACTTCAGGTTTACTGTTTTCCTTGGACCTTCTTATTGACGATGAAACACAGAAATTGCATCGGAATTAAATAGAAAAGGCACAATGCCAACTTAAGTACAAGAAGACTGACTCTTCTTACTGACTATGTTTTGAACCATTCCTGTGACACTAGTTATAGTTTCCGATGCTTCACTTCAGGTTTGCTGTATACCTTGGACCTTCTTATTGACGATGAAACACAGAAATTGCATCGGAATCAAATACAAAAGGCACAATGCCGACATACGTAGAAGAAGACTGACTCTTCATACTGTCTATGCTTTGAACCATTCCTGTGACACTAGTTTTGGATTCCGATGCTTCACTTCTGGTTTACTATATCCCTCTGACCATCTTATTGACGATGAAACACAGAAATTGCATCGGAATTAAATACAAAAGGCATAATTCCGACTTAAGTACAAGAAGACTGACTCTTGCTACTGTCTATGTTTTGAACCATACCTGTGACACTAGTTATAGATCCCGATGCATCACTTCAGGTTTACTGTATCCCTCTGACCTTATTGCCGATGAAACACAGAAATTGCATCGGAATTAAATACAAAAGGCACAATGCCGACTTAAGTACAAGAAGACTGACTCTTCTTACTGACTATCTTTTGAACCATTCCTGTGACACTAGTTAAAGATTCCGATGCTTCACTTCAGGTTTACTGTAACCCTCTGACCTTCTTATTGACGATGAAACTCAGAAATAGCATCGGAATTAAATACAAAAGGCACAATCCGCACTTAAGTACAAGAAGACTGACTCTTCTTACTGTCTATGTTTTGAACCATTCCATTGACACTAGTTACAGATTCCGATGCTTCACTCCAGGTTTACTGTATCCCTTGGACCTTCTTATTGACGATGAAACACAGAAATTGCATCGGAATTAAATAGAAAAGGCACAATGCTGACTTAAGTACAAGAAGACTTTTCTTACTGACTATGTTTTGCACCATTCCTGTGACACTCGTTATAGATTCCGATGCTTCACTTCAGGTTTGCTGTATACATTGGACCTTCTTATTGACGATGAAACACAGAAATTGCATCGGAATTAAATAGAAAAAGCACAATGCCGACTTAAGTACAAGAAGACTGACTCTTCTTACTGACTATGTTATGAACCATTCCTGTGACACTAGTTATAGATTCCGATGCTTCACTTCAGGTTTGCTGTTTCCCTTGGACCTTCTGATTGACGATGAAACACAGAAATTGCATCGGAATTAAAAACAAAAGGCACAATGCCGACTTACGTACAAGAAGACTGACTCTTCCTACTGTCTATGTTTTGAACCATTCCTGTGACACTAGTTTTGGATTCCGATGCTTCACTTCAGGTTTACTGTATCCCTCTAACCTTCTAACTGACGATGAAACAGAGAAATTGCATCGGAATTAAATACAAAAGGCACATTGCCGACTTAAGTACAAGAAGACTGACTCTTCTTGCTGACTATATTTTGAACCATTCCTGTGACACTAGTTATAGATTCCGTTGCTTCACTTCAGGTTTACTGTATCTCTCTGACCTTCTTATTGGCGATGAAACACAGAAATTGCATCGGAATTAAATACAAAAGCCACAATGCCGACTTAAGTACAAGAAGACTGACTCTTCGTACTGTCTATGTTTGGAACCATTCCTGTGACCCTAGTTATAGATTCCGATGCTTCACTTCAGGTTTACTGTTTTCCTTGGACCTTCTGATTGACGATGAAACACAGAAATTGCATCGGAATTAAAAACAAAAGGCACAATGCCGACTTAAGTACAAGAAGACTGACTCTTCTTACTGACTATGTTTTGAACCATTCCTGTGACACTAGTTATAGTTTCCGATGCTTCACTTCAGGTTTGCTGTATACCTTGGACCTTCTTATTGACGATGAAACACAGAAATTGCATCGGAATCAAATACAAAAGGCACAATGCCGACATACGTAGAAGAAGACTGACTCTTCATACTGTCTATGCTTTGAACCATTCCTGTGACACTAGTTTTGGATTACGATGCTTCACTTCAGGTTTACTGTATCCCTTGTACCTTCTTATTGACGATGAAACACAGAAATTGCATCA
Source organism: Schistocerca serialis cubense (assembly GCF_023864345.2). NCBI lineage: Eukaryota > Metazoa > Arthropoda > Insecta > Orthoptera > Acrididae > Schistocerca > Schistocerca serialis. The sequence goes on along the minus strand of NC_064649.1, from coordinate 182,127,810 downwards.
AAATTAAATACAAAAGGCTCAATGCCGACTTAAGGACAAGAAGACTGACTCTTCTTACTGACTATCTTTTGAACCATTCCTGTGACACTAGTTAAAGATTCCGATGCTTCACTTCAGGTTTACTGTAACCCTCTGACCTTCTTATTGACGATGAAACTCAGAAATAGCATCGGAATTAAATACAAAAGGCACAATCCGCACTTAAGTACAAGAAGACTGACTCTTCTTACTGTCTATGTTTTGAACCATTCCATTGACACTAGTTACAGATTCCGATGCTTCACTCCAGGTTTACTGTATCCCTTGGACCTTCTTAATGACGATGAAACACAGAAATTGCATCGGAATTAAATAGAAAAGGCACAATGCTGACTTAAGTACAAGAAGACTTTTCTTACTGACTATGTTTTGCACCATTCCTGTGACACTCGTTATAGATTCCGATGCTTCACTTCAGGTTTGCTGTATACATTGGACCTTCTTATTGACGATGAAACACAGAAATTGCATCGGAATTAAATAGAAAAAGCACAATGCCGACTTAAGTACAAGAAGACTGACTCTTCTTACTGACTATGTTATGAACCATTCCTGTGACACTAGTTATAGATTCCGATGCTTCACTTCAGGTTTGCTGTTTCCCTTGGACCTTCTGATTGACGATGAAACACAGAAATTGCATCGGAATTAAAAACAAAAGGCACAATGCCGACTTACGTACAAGAAGACTGACTCTTCCTACTGTCTATGTTTTGAACCATTCCTGTGACACTAGTTTTGGATTCCGATGCTTCACTTCAGGTTTACTGTATCCCTCTAACCTTCTAACTGACGATGAAACAGAGAAATTGCATCGGAATTAAATACAAAAGGCACATTGCCGACTTAAGTACAAGAAGACTGACTCTTCTTGCTGACTATATTTTGAACCATTCCTGTGACACTAGTTATAGATTCCGTTGCTTCACTTCAGGTTTACTGTATCTCTCTGACCTTCTTATTGGCGATGAAACACAGAAATTGCATCGGAATTAAATACAAAAGCCACAATGCCGACTTAAGTACAAGAAGACTGACTCTTCGTACTGTCTATGTTTGGAACCATTCCTGTGACCCTAGTTATAGATTCCGATGCTTCACTTCAGGTTTACTGTTTTCCTTGGACCTTCTTATTGACGATGAAACACAGAAATTGCATCGGAATTAAATAGAAAAGGCACAATGCCAACTTAAGTACAAGAAGACTGACTCTTCTTACTGACTATGTTTTGAACCATTCCTGTGACACTAGTTATAGTTTCCGATGCTTCACTTCAGGTTTGCTGTATACCTTGGACCTTCTTATTGACGATGAAACACAGAAATTGCATCGGAATCAAATACAAAAGGCACAATGCCGACATACGTAGAAGAAGACTGACTCTTCATACTGTCTATGCTTTGAACCATTCCTGTGACACTAGTTTTGGATTCCGATGCTTCACTTCTGGTTTACTATATCCCTCTGACCATCTTATTGACGATGAAACACAGAAATTGCATCGGAATTAAATACAAAAGGCATAATTCCGACTTAAGTACAAGAAGACTGACTCTTGCTACTGTCTATGTTTTGAACCATACCTGTGACACTAGTTATAGATCCCGATGCATCACTTCAGGTTTACTGTATCCCTCTGACCTTATTGCCGATGAAACACAGAAATTGCATCGGAATTAAATACAAAAGGCACAATGCCGACTTAAGTACAAGAAGACTGACTCTTCTTACTCACTATGTTTTGAACCATTCGTGTGACACTAGTTATAGATTCCGATGCTTCACTTCAGGTTTACTGTATCCCTCTGACCTTCTTATTGACGATGAAACACAGATATTGCATCGGAATCAAATACAAAATGCTCAATGCCGACTTAAGTACAAGAAGACTGACTCTTCCTACTGTCTATGTTTTGAACCATTCCTGTGACACTAGATATAGATTCCGATGCTTCACTACAGGTTTACTGTATCCCTCTGACCTTATTGCCGATGAAACACAGAAATTGCATCGGAATTAAATACAAAAGGCACAATGCCGACTTAAGGACAAGAAGACTGACTCTTCTTACTGACTATGTTTGAACCATTCCTGTGACACTAGTTATAGATTCCGATGCTTCTTTTCTGGTTTACTGTATCCCTCAGACCGTCTTATTGACGATGAAACACAGAAATTGCATCAGAATGAAATACAAAAGGCACAATGCCGACTTAGGTACAAGAAGACTGACTCTTCTTACTGTCTATGTTTTGAACCAATCCTGTGACACTAGTTGTAAATTCCGATGCTTCACTTCAGGTTTCATGTATCCCTTGGACCTTCTTATTGACGATGAAACACAGAAATTGCATCGGAATTAAATAGAAAAGTCACAATGGCGACTAAAGTACAAGAAGACCGACTTTTCTTATTGACAATGATTTGAGCCATTCCTGTGATACTAGTTATAGATTCCGATGCTTCACTTCAGGTTTACTGTATCCCTTCGACATTCTTATTGACGATGAAACTCAGAAATAGCATCGGAATTAAATACAAAAGGCACAATGCCGACTTAAGTACAAGATGACCGACTCTTCTTACTGTCTATGTTTTGAACCAATCCTGTGACACTTGTTGTAGATTCCGATGCTTCGCTTCAGGTTTTTCTGTATCCCTTGGACCTTCTTTTTGACGATGAAACACAGAAATTGCATCGGAATTAAATACAAAAGGCACAATGCCGACTTAAGTACAAGAACACTGACTCTTCCAACTGTCTATGTTTTGAACCATTCCTGTGACACTAGTTATAGATTCCGACGCTTCACTTCAGGTTTACTGTATCCCTTGTACCTTCTTATTGACGATGAAACACAGAAATTGCATCAAAATTAAATACAAAAGGCACAATGCCGACTTAAGTACATGAAGACCGACTCTTCTTATTGACAATGATTTGAGCCATTCCTGTGATACTAGTTATAGATTCCGATGCTTCACTTCAGGTTTACTGTATCCCTTCGACATTCTTATTGACGATGAAACAAAGAAATTGCATCGCAATTAAATACAAAAGGCACAATACCGACTTAAGTACCAGAAGACTGACTCTTCTTACTGTCTATGCTTTGATCCTTTCCTGTGACACTAGTTATAGATTCCGATGCTTCACTGCAGGTTTACTATATCCCTTGGACCTTCTTATTGACGATGAAACACAGAAATTACATCGGAATTATATACAAAAGGCACAATGCCGACTTAAGGACAAGAAGACTGACTCTTCTTACTGACTATGCTTTGAACCATTCCTGTGACACTAGTTATAGATTCCGATGCTTCACTTCAGGTTTACTGTATCCCTCTGACCTTCTTATTGACGATGAAACTCAGAAATAGCATCGGAATTAAATACAAAAGGCACAATGCCGACTTAAGTACAAGAAGACCGACTCTTCTTACTGTCTATGTTTTGAACCATTCCATTGACACTAGTTACAGATTCCGATGCTTCACTCCAGGTTTACTGTATCCCTTGGACCTTCTTATTGACGATGAAACACAGAAATTGCATCGGAATTAAATAGAAAAGGCACAATGCCGACTTAAGTACAAGAAGACTGACTCTTCTTACTGACTATGTTTTGAACCATTCCTGTGACACTAGTTATAGATTCCGATGCTTCACTTCAGGTTTGCTGTATACCTTGGACCTTCTTATTGACGACGAAACGCAGATATTGCATCGGAATTAAATACAAAAGGCACAATGCCGACTTACGTAGAAGAAGGCTGACCCTTCATACTGTCTATGTTTTGAACCATTCCTGTGACACTAGTTTTGGATTACGATGCTTCACTTCAGGTTTACTGTATCCCTCTGACCTTCTTATTGAGGATGAAACACAGAAATTGCATCGGATCTAAATACAAAATGCTCAATGCCGACTTACGTACAAGAAGACTGACTCTTCCTACTGTCTATGTTTTGAACCATTCCTGTGACACTAGATATAGATTCCGATGCTTCACTTCAGGCTTACTGTATCCCTCTGACCTTATTGCCGATGAAACACAGAAATTGCATCGGAATTAAATACAAAAGGCACAATGCCAATTTAAGGACAAGAAGACTGACTCTTCTTACTGACTATGTTTGAACCATTCCTGTGACACTAGTTATAGATTCCGATGCTTCTTTTCAGGTTTACTGTATCCCTCTGACCTTCTTGTTGACGATGAAACACAGAAATTGCATCGGAATTAAATACAAAAGCCACAATGCCGACTTAAGTATAAGAGGACTGACTCTTCTTACTGTCTATGTTTTGAACCATTACTGTGACTCTAGTTATAGATTCCGATGCTTCACTTCAGGTTAACTGTATCCCTCTGGCCGTCTTATTGAAGATGAAACACAGAAATTGCATCGGAATGAAATGCAAAAGGCACAATGCCGACTTAAGTACAAGAAGACTGACTCTTCTTACTGTCTATGTTTTGAACCAATCCTGTGACACTAGTTGTAAATTCCGATGCTTCACTTCAGGTTTCATGTATCCCTTGGACCTTCTTATTGACGATGAAACACAGAAATTGCATCGGAATTAAATAGAAAAGTCACAATGGCGACTAAAGTACAAGAAGACTGACTCTTCTTACTGACTATGTTTTGAACCATTCCTGTGACACTAGTTACAGTTTCCGATGCTTCACTTCAGGTTTTCTGTATACCTTGGACCTTCTTATTGACGATGAAACACAGAAATTGCATCGGAATTAAATACAAAAGGCACAATGCCGACTTAAGTACAAGAAAACTGACTCTTCTTACTGTCTATGTTTTGAACAAACCCTGTGACACTAGTTGTAGATTCCGATGCTTCACTTCAGGTTTACTGTATCCCTTGGACCTTCTTATTTACGATGAAACACAGAAATTGCATCGGAATTAAATACAAAAGGCACAATACCGACTTAAGTACAAGAAGACTGACTCTTCTTACTGTCAATGTTTTGATCCTTTCCTGTGACACTAGTTATGGATTCCGATGCTTCACTCCAGGTTTACTATATCCCTTGCACCTTCTTATTGACGATGAAACACAGAAATTGCATCGGAATTAAATACAAAAGGCACAATGCCGACTTAAGGACAAGAAGACTGACTCTTCTTACTGACTATGTTTAGAACCATTCCTGTGACACTAGTTAACGATTCAGATGCTTCACTTCAGGTTTACTGTATCCCTCTGACCTTCTTATTGACGATGAAACTCAAAAATAGCATCGGAATTAAATACAAAAGGCACAATGGCGACTTAAGTACAAGAAGACTGACTTTTCTTACTGACTATGTTTTGAATTATTCCTGTGATACTAGTTATAGATTCCGATGCTTCACTTCAGGTTTGCTGTATACATTGGACCTTCTTATTGACGATGAAATATAGAAATTGCATCGGAATTAAATAGAAAAGGCACAATGCCGACTTAAGTACAAGAAGACTGACTCTTCTTACTGACTATGTTTTGAACCATTCCTGTGACACTAGTTATAGATTCCGATGCTTCACTTCAGGTTTGCTGTATACCTTGGACCTTCTTATTGACGATGAAACACAGAAATTGCATTGGAATTAAATAGAAAATGCACAATGCCGACTTAAGTACAAGAAAACTGACTCTTCTTTCTGACTACGTTTGGAACCACACCTGTGACACTAGTTATAGTTTCCGATTCTTCACTTCAGGATTGCTGTATACCTTGGACCTTCTTATTGACGATGAAACACAGATATTGCATCGGAATTAAGACAAAAGGCACAATGCCGACTTACGTAGAAGAAGACCTACCCTTCATACTGTCTATGTTTTGAACCATTCCTGTGACACTAGTTTTGGATTACGATGCTTCACTTCAGGTTTACTGTATCCCTCTGACCTTCTTATTGACGATGAAACACAGATATTGCATCGGAATCAAATACAAAATGCTCAATGCCGACTTAAGTACAAGAAGACTGACTTTTCTTACTGACTATGTTTTGAACCATTCCTGTGACACTAGTTATAGATTCCGATGCTTTACTTCAGGTTTGCTGTATACATTGGACCTTCTTATTGACGATGAAACACAGCAATTGCATCGGAATTAAATAGAAAAAGCACAATGCCGACTTAAGTACAAGAAGACTGACTCTTCTTACTGACTATATTATGAACCATTCCTGTGACACTAGTTATAGATTCCGATGCTTCACTTCAGGTTTGCTGTTTCCCTTGGACCTTCTGATTGACGATGAAACACAGAAATTGCATCGGAATTAAATACAAAAGGCACAATGCCGACTTACGTACAAGAAGACTGACTCTTCCTACTGTCTATGTTTGTAACCATTCCTGTGACACTAGTTTTGGATTCCGATGCTTCACTTCAGGTTTACTGTTTCTCTTGGACCTTCGTATTGACGATGAAACACAGAAATTGCATCGGAATTAAATAGAAAAAGCACAATGCCGACTTAAGTACAAGAAGACTGACTCTTCTTACTGACTATATTATGAACCATTCCTGTGACACTAGTTATAGTTTCCGATGCTTCACTTTAGGTTTGCTGTATACCTTGGACCTTCTTATTGACGATGAAACACAGAAAGTGCATAGGAATCAAATACAAAAGGCACAATGCCGACTTAAGTAGAAGAAGACTGACTCTTCATACTGTCTATGTTTGTAACCATTCCTGTGACACTAGTTTTGGATTCCGATGCTTCACTTCAGGTTTACTATATCCCTCTGACCTTCTTATTGACGATGAAACACAGAAAATGCATCGGAATTAAATACAAAAGGCACAATTCCGACTTAAGTACAAGAAGACTGACTCTTGCTACTGTCTATGTTTTGAACCATACCTGTGACACTAGTTATAGATCCCGATGCTTCACTTCAGTTTTACTGTATCCCTCTGACCTTATTGCCGATTAAACACAGAAATTGCATCGGAATTAAATACAAAAGGCACAATACCGACTTAAGGACAAGAAGACTGACTCTTCTTACTGACTATGTTTGAACCATTCCTGTGACACTAGTTATAGATTCCGATGCTTCTTTTCAGGTTTACTGTATCCCTCTGACCTTCTTGTTGACGATGAAACCCGGAATTTGTATCGGAATTATATACAAAAAGCACAATGCCGACTTAAGGACAAGAAGACTGACTCTTCTTACTGACTACGTTTTGAACCATACCTGTGACACTAGTTATAGATTCCGATGCTTCACTTCAGGTTTGCTGTATACCTTGGACCTTCGTATTGACGATAAAACACAGAACTTGCATCGGAATTAAATAGAAAATGCACAATGCAGACTTAAGTACAAGAAGACTGAGTCTTCTTACTGTCTATGTTTTGAACCATTCCATTGACACTAGTTACAGATTCCGATGCTTCACTCCAGTTTTACTGTATCCCTTGGACCTTCTTATTGACGATGAAACACAGAAATTGCATCGGAATTAAATAGAAAACGCACAATGCCGACTTAAGTACAAAAAGACTGACTTGTCTTACTGACTATGTTTTGAACCATTCCTGTGACACTAGTTATAGATTCCGATGCTTCACTTCAGGTTAGCTGTATACATTGGACCTTCTTATTGACGATGAAACACAGCATTGCATCGGAATTAAATAGAAAAGCGCAATGCCGACTTAAGGACAAGAAGACTGACTCTTCTTACTGACTATGTATTGAACCATTCCTGTGACACTAGCTAAAGATTCCGATGCTTCACTTCAGGTTTACTGTATCCCTCTGACCTTCTTATTGACGATGAAACTCAGAAATAGCATCGGAATTAAATACAAAAGGCACAATGCCGACTTAAGTAAAAGAAGACTGACTTTTCTTACTGACTATATTTTGAACCATTCCTGTGACACTAGTTATAGATTCCGATGCTTCACTTCAGGTTTGCTGTATACATTGGACCTTCTTATTGACGATGAAACACAGAAATTGCATCGGAATTAAATAGAAAAAGCACAATGCCGACTTAAGTACAAGAAGACTGACTCTTCTTACTGACTATGTTATGAACCATTCCTCTGACACTAGTTATAGATTCCGATGCTTCACTTCAGGTTTGCTGTTTCCCTTGGACCTTCTGATTGACGATGAAACACAGAAATTGCATCGGAATTAAATACAAAAGGCACAATGCCGACTTACATACGAGAAGACTGACTCTTCCTACTGTCTATGTTTTGAACCATTCCTGTGACACTAGTTTTGGATTCCGATGCTTCACTTCAGGTTTACTGTATCCCTCTGACCTTCTAATTGACGATGAATCACAGAAATTGCATCGGAATTAAATACAAAAGGCACATTGCCGACTTAAGTACAAGAAGACTGACTCTTCTTGCTGACTATGTTTTGAACCATTCCTGTGACACTAGTTATAGATTCCGATGCTTCACTTCAGGTTTACTGTATCCCTCTGACCTTCTTATTGGCGATGAAACACAGAAATAGCATCGGAATTAAATACAAAAGCCACAATGCCGACTTAAGTACAAGAAGACTGACTCTTTGTACTGTCTATGTTGGGAACCATTCCTGTGACCCTAGTTATAGATTCCGATGCTTCACTTCAGGTTTACTGTTTCCCTTGGACCTTCTTATTGACGATGAAACACAGAAATTGCATCGGAATCAAATACAAAAGGCACAATGCCAACTTAAGTAGAAGAAGACTGACTCTTCATACTGTCTATGTTTGAACCATTCCTGTTACACTAGTTTTGGATTCCGATGCTTCACTTCAGGTTTACTATATCCCTCTGACCTTCTTATTGACGATGAAACACAGAAATTGCATCGGAATTAAATACAAAAGGCACAATTCCGACTTAAGTACAAGAAGACTGACTTTTGCTACTGTCTATGTTTTGAACCATACCTGTGACACTAGTTATAGATCCCGATGCTTCACTTCAGGTTTACTGTATCCCTCTGACCTTATTGCCGATGAACCACAGAAATTGCATCGGAATTAAATACAAAATTCACAATGCCGACTTAAGGACAAGAAGACTGACTCTTCTTACTGACTATGTTTTGAACCATTCGTGTGACACTAGTTATAGATTCCGATGCTTCACTTCAGGTTTACTGTATCCCTCTGACCTTCTTATTGACGATGAAACACAGATATTGCATCGGAATCAAATACAAAATGCTTAATGCCGACTTAAGTACAAGAAGACTGACTCTTCCAACTGTCTATGTTTTGAACCATTCCTGTGACACTAGATATAGATTCCGATGCTTCACTTCAGGTTTACTGTATCCCTCTGACCATATTGCCGATGAAACACAGAAATTGCATCGGAATTAAATACAAAAGGCACAATGCCGACTTAAGGACAAGAAGACTGACTCTTCTTACTGACTATGTTTGAACCATTACTGTGACTCTAGTTATAGATTCCGATGCTTCACTTCAGGTTTACTGTATCCCTCTGACCGTCTTATTAACGATGAAACACAGAAATTGCATCGGAATAAAATACAAAAGGCACAATGCCGACTTAAGTACAAGAAGACTGACTCTTCTTACTGTCTATGTTTTGAACCAATCCTGTGACACAAGTTGTAGATTCCGATGCTTCACTTCAGGTTTACTGTATCCCTTGGACCTTCTTATTGACGATGAAACACAGAAATTGCATCGGAATGAAATAGAAAAGTCACAATGGCGACTAAAGTACAAGAAGACTGACTCTTCTTACTGACTATGTTTTGAACCATTCCTGTGACCCTAGTTACAGTTTCCGATGCTTCACTTCAGGTTTTCTGTATACCTTGGACCTTCGTATTGACGATGAAACACAGAAATTGCATCGGAATTAAATAGAAAAGTCACAATGGCGACTTAAGTACTAGAACACTGACTCTTCCAACTGTCTATGTTTTGAACCATTCCAGTGATACTAGTTATAGATTCCGATGCTTCACTTTAGGTTTACTGTATCCCTTCGACATTCTTGTTGACGATGAAACACAGAAATTGCATCGGAATTAAATAAAAAAGGCATAATACTGACTTAAGTACAAGAAGCCTGACTCTTCTTACTGTCTATGTTTTGATCCATTCCTGTGACACTAGTTATAGATTCCGATGCTTCACTCCAGGTTTACTATATCCCTTGGACCTTCTTATTGACGATGAAACACAGAAATTGCATCGGAATTAAATACAAAAGCCACAATGCCGACTTAAGTGCAAGAAGACTGACTCTTCTTACTGACTATGTTTTGAACCATTCCTGTGACACTATTTATAGATTCCGATGCTTCACTTCAGGTTTACTGTATCCCTCTGACCTTCTAATTGACGATGATACTCAGAAATAGCATCGGAATGAAATACAAAAGGAACAATGCCGACTTAAGTACAAGAAGACTGACTCTTCTTACCGTCTATGTTTTGAACCATTCCAATGGCACTAGTTACAGATTCCGATGCTTCACTCCAGGTTTACTCTATCCCTTGGACCTTCTTAATGACGATGAAACACAGAAATTGCATCGGAATGAAATAGAAAACCTTCAATGCCGACTTAAGTACAGGAAGACTGACTCTACTTACTGACTATGGTTTGAACCATTCCTGTGACACTAGTTATAGTTTCCGATGCTTCACTTCAGGTTTGCTGTATACCTTGGACCTTCTTATTGACGATGAAACACAGAAATTGCATCGGAATTAAATACAAATGGCACAATGCCGACTTACGTAGAAGAAGACTGACTCTTCATACTGTCTATGTTTTGAACCATTCCTGTGACATTAGTTTTGGATTCCGTTGCTTCTCTTCAGGTTTACTGTATCCCTCTGACCCTCTTATTGACGATGAAACACAGAAATTGCATCGGAATTAAATACAAAAGGCACAGTGCGGATATAAGTACAAGAAAACTGACTCTTCCTACTGTCTATGTTTTGAACCATACCTGTGACACTAGTTATAGATCCCGATGCTTCACTTCAGGTTTCCTGTATCCCTCTGACCTTATTGCCGATGAAACACAGAAATTGCATCGGAATTAAATACAAAAGGCACAATGCCGACTTAAGGACCAGAAGACTGACTCTTCTTACTGACTATGTTTTGAACGATTCCTGTGACACTAGTTATAGTTTCCGATGCTTCACTTCAGGTTTGCTGTATACCTTGGACCTTCTTATTGACGATGAAACACAGAAAATGCATCGTAATTAAATACAAAAGGCACAATGCCGACTTATGTAGAAGAAGACTGACTCTTCAGACTGTCTATGTTTTGAACCATTCCTGTGACATTAGTTTTGGATTCCGATGCTTCACTTCAGGTTTACTGTATCCCTCTGACCTTCTTAATGACGGTGAAACACAGAAATTGCATCAGAATCAAATACGAAAGGCAGAATGCAGACTTAAGTACAAGAAGACTGACACTTCGTACTGACTATGTCTTGAACCATTCCTGTGACACTACTTATAGATTCCGATGCTTCGTTTCAGGTTTACTGTATCCCTCTGACCTTCTTATTGACGGTGTAACACAGAAATTGCATCGGAATAATATAGAAAAGGCACATTGCCGACTTAAGTACAAGAAGACTGACTCTTCTTACTGTCTATGTTTTGAACCATTCCTGTGACACTAGTTATAGATTCCGATGCTTCACTTCAGCTTTACCGTCTCCCTTGTACCTTCTTATTGACGATGATACACAGAAATTGCATCGGAATTAAATACAAAAGGCACAATGCCGACTTAAGTACAAGAAGACTGACTCTTCTTACTGACTATGTTTTGAACCATTCCTGTGACACCAGTTATAGATTCCGATGCTTCACTTCAGGTTTAATGTATCCCATGGACCTTCTTATTGACGATGAAACACAGAAATTGCATCGGAATTAAATACAAAAGGCAAAATGCCGACTTAAGTACAGAAGACTGACTCTTCTTACTGTCTATGTTTTGAACCATTCCTGTGACACTAGTTATAGATTCCGATGCTACACACCAGGTTTACTGTATCCCTTGGACCTTCTTATTCACTATGAAACATAGAAATTGCATCGGAATTAAACACAAAAGGCACAATGATGACTTAAGGACAAGAAGACTGACTCTTCTTACTGACTTTGTTTTGAACCATTAGTGTAACGCTAGTTATAGATTCCGATGCTTCACTTCAGGTTTACTGTATCCCTCTGACCTTCTTATTGACGATGAAACTCAGAAATAGCATCGGAATGAAATACAAAAGGCACAATGCCGACTTAAGTACAAGAAGACTGACTCTTCTTACTGTCTATGTTTTGAACCATTCCATTGACACTAGTTACAGATTGCGATGCTTCACTCCAGGTTTACTGTATTCCTTGGACCTTCTTATTGAGGATGAAACACAGAAATTGCATCGGAAATGAATAGAAAAGGCACAATGCCGACTTATGTACAAGAAGACTGACTCTTCTTACTGACTATGTTTTGAACCATTCCTGTGACACTTGTTATAGTGTCCGATGCTTCACTTCAGGTTTGCTGTATACCTTGGACCATCTTATTGACGATGAAACACAGAAATTGCATCGGAATTAAATACAAAAGGCACAATGCCGACTTACGTAGTAGAAGACTGACTCTTCCTACTGTCTATGTTTTGAACCATTCCTGTGACACTAGTTTTGGATTCCGATGCTTCACTTCAGGTTTACTGTATCCCTCTGACCTTCTTATAGTCGATGAAAAACAGAAATTGCATCGGAATTAAATACAAAAGGCACAATGCCGACTTAAGTACAAGAAGACTGACTCTTCCTACTGTCTATGATTTGAACCATACCTGTGACATTAGTTATAGATCCCGATGCTTCACTTCAGGTTTACTGTATCCCTCTGACCATCTTGTTGACGATGAAACACAGAAATTGCATCGGAATTAAATACAAAAGCCACAATGCCGACTTAAGTACAAGTGGACTGACTCTTCTTACTGTCTATGTTTTGAACCATTACTGTGACTCTAGTTCTAGATTCCGATGCTTCACTTCAGGTTTACTGTATCCCTCTGACCGTCGTATTAACGATGAACCACAGAAATTGCATCGGAATAAAATACAAAAGGCATAATGCCGACTTAAGTACAAGAAGACTGACTCTTCTTACTGTCTATGTTTTGAACCAATCCTGTGACACATGTTGTAGATTCCGATGCTTCACTTCAGGTTTACTGTATCCCTTGGACCTTCTTATTGACGATGAAACACAGAAATTGCATCGGAATTAAATAGAAAAGTCACAATGGCGACTAAAGTACAAGAAGACTGACTCTTCTTTCTGACTATGTTTGAACCATTCCTGTGACCCTAGTTACAGTTTCCGATGCTTCACTTCAGGTATTCTGTATACCTTTGACCTTCTTATTGACGACGAAACACAGAAATTGCATCGGAAGTAAATAGAAAAGGCACAATGCTGACTTAAGTACAAGAAAACTGACTCTTCTTACTGTCTATGTTTTGAACCAATCCTGTGACACTAGTTGTAGATTCCAATGCTTCACTTCAGGTTTTTCAGTATCCCTTGGACCTTCTTATTGACGATGAAACACAGAAATTGCATCGGAATTAAATACAAAAGGCACAATGCCGACTTAAGTACAAGAACACTGACTCTTCCAACTGTCTATGTTTTGAACCATTCCTGTGACACTAGTTATAGATTCCGACGCTTCACTTCAGGTTTACTGTATCCCTTGTACCTTCTTATTGACGATGAAACACAGAAATTGCATCAAAATTAAATACAAAAGGCACAATGCCGACTTAAGTACATGAAGACCGACTCTTCTTATTGACAATGATTTGAACCATTCCATTGATACTAGTTATAGATTCCGATGCCTCCCTTCAGGTTTACTCTATCCCTTGGACCTTCTTATTGACGATGAAACACAGAAATTGCATCGGAATGAAATAGAAAAGTCACAATGGCGACTAAAGTACAAGAAGACTGACTCTTCTTTCTGACTATGTTTGAACCATTCCTGTGACCCTAGTTACAGTTTCCGATGCTTCACTTCAGGTTTTCTGTATACCTTTGACCTTCTTATTGACGATGAAACACAGAAATTGCATCGGAATTAAATAGAAAAGGCACAATGCTGACTTAAGTACAAGAAAACTGACTCTTCTTACTGTCTATGTTTTGAACCAATCCTGTGACACTAGTTGTAGATTCCGATGCTTCACTTCAGGTTTTTCAGTATCCCTCTGACCTTCTTATTGACGATGAAACTCAGAAATAGCATCGGAATTAAATACAAAAAGCACAATGCCGACTTAAGTACAAGAAGACTGACTCTTCTTACCGTCTATGATTTGAACCATTCCATTGACACTAATTACAGATTCCGATGCTTCACTCCAGGTTTACTCTATCCCTTGGACCTTCTTATTGACGATGAAACACAGAAATTGCATCGCAAAGAAATAGAAAACCGTCAATGCCGACTTAAGTACAGGAAGACTGACTCTACTTACTGACTATGGTTTGAACCATTCCTGTGACACTAGTTATAGTTTCCGATGCTTCACTTCAGGTTTGCTGTATACCTTGGACCTTCTTATTGACGATGAAACACAGAAATTGCATCGGAATTAAATACAAATGGCACACTGCCGACTTACGTAGAAGAAGACTGTCTCTTCATACTGTCTATGTTTTGAACCATTCCTGTGACATTAGTTTTGGATTCCGATGCTTCACTTCAGGTTTACTGTATCCCTCTGACCCTCTTATTGACGATGAAACACAGAAATTGCATCGGAATTAAATACAAAAGGCACAATGCCGACATAAGTACAAGAAAACTGACTCTTCCTACTGTCTATGTTTTGAACCATACCTGTGACACTAGTTATAGATCCCGATGCTTCACTTCAGGTTTCCTGTATCCCTCTGACCTTATTGCCGATGAAACACAGAAATTGCATCGGAATTAAATACAAAAGGCACAATGCCGACTTAAGGACCAGAAGACTGACTCTTCTTACTGACTATGTTTGAACCATTCCTGTGGCACTAGTTATAGTTTCCGATGCTTCACTTAAGGTTTGCTGTATACCTTGGACCTTCTTATTGATGATGAAACACAGAAAGTGCATCGTAATTAAATACAAAAGGCACAATGCCGACTTATGTAGAAGAAGACTGACTCTTCATACTGTCTATGTTTTGAACCATTCCTGTGACATTAGTTTTGGATTCCGATGCTTCCCTTCAGGTTTACTGTATCCCTCTTACCTTCTTATTGACGGTGAAACACAGAAATTGCATCAGAATCAAATACGAAAGGCAGAATGCAGACTTAAGTACAAGAAGACTGACACTTCGTACTGACTATGTTTTGAACCATTCCTGTGACACTACTTATAGATTCCGATGCTTCACTTCAGGTTTACTGTATCCCTCTGACCTTCTTATTGACGATGAAACACAGAAATTGCATCGGAATAAAATAGAAAAGGCACATTGCCGACTTAAGTACAAGAAGACTGACTCTTCTTACTGTCTATGTTTTGAACCATTCCTGTGACACTAGTTATAGATTCCGATGCTTCACTTCAGCTTTACCGTATCCCTTGTAGCTTCCTGTTGACGATGAAACACAGAAATTGCATCGGAATTAAATACAAAAGGCACAATGCCGACTTAAGTACATGAAGACCGACTCTTCCTATTGACAACGATTTGAACCATTCCTGTGACACTAGTCATGGATTCCGAAGCTTCACTTCAGGTTTACTGTATCCCTTGGACATTCTTATTGACGATGAAACACAGGAATTGCATCGGAATTAAATACAAAAGGCACAATGCCGGCTTAAGTACACGAAGACTGACTCTTCTTACTGTCTATGTTTTGAACCATTCCTGTGACAATAGTTAAAGATTCCGATGCTTCACTTCAGCTTTACCGTATCCCTTGTACCTTCTTATTGACGATGAAACACAGAAATTGCATCGGAATTAAATACAAAAGGCACAATGCCGACTTAAGTACAAGAAGACTGACTCTTCTTACTGACTATGTTTTGAACCATTCCTGTGACACCAGTTATAGATTCCGATGCCTCACTTCAGGTTTAATGTATCCCATGGACCTTCTTATTGACGATGAAACACAGAAATTGCATCGAAATTAAATACAAAAGGCAAAATGCCGACTTAAGTACACGAAGACTGACTCTTCTTACTGTCTATGTTTTGAACCATTCCTGTGACACTAGTTATAGATTCCGATGCTACACACCAGGTTTACTGTATCCCTTGGGCCTTCTTATTGACGATGAAACACAGAAATTGCATCGGAATTAGATACAAAAGGCACAATGCCGACTTAAGGACAAGAAGACTGACTCTTCTTACTGACTTTGTTTTGAACCATTAGTGTGACGCTAGTTATAGATCCCGATGCTTCACTCCAGGTTTACTGTATTCCTTGGACCTTCTTATTGAGGATGAAACACAGAAATTGCATCGGAAATATATAGAAAAGGCACAATGCCGACTTATGTACAAGAAGACTGACTCTTCTTACTGACTATGTTTTGAACCATTCCTCTGACACTAGTTATAGTTTCCGATGCATCACTACAGGTTTGCTGTATACCTTGGACCTTCTTATTGACGATGAAACACAGAAATTGCATCGGAATTAAATGCAAAAGGCACAATGCCGACTTACGTAGTAGAAGACTGACTCTTCCTACTGTCTATGTTTTGAACCATTCCTGTGACACTAGTTTTGGATTCCGATGCTTCACCTCAGGTTTACTGTATCCCTCTGACCTTCTTATAGTCGATGAAAAACAGAAATTGCATCGGAATTAAATACAAAAGGCACAATGCCGGCTTAAGTACAAGAAGACTGACTCTTCCTACTGTCTATGATTTGAACCATACCTGTGACACTAGTTATAGATCCCGATGCTTCACTTCAGGTTTACTGTATCCCTCTGACCTTATTGCCGATGAAACACAGAAATTGCATAGTAATTAAATACAAAAGGCACAATGCCGACTTAAGGACAAGAAGACTGGCTCTTCTTACAGTCTATGTTTTGAACCAATCCTGTGACACTAGTTGTAGATTCCGATGCTTCACTTCAGGTTTACTGTATCCCGTGGACCTTCTTATTGATGATGAAACATAGAAATTGCATCGGAATTAAATACAAAAGGCACAATGCCGACTTAAGTACATGAAGACAGACTCTTCTTACTGACTATGTTTTGAACCATTCCTGTGACACTAGTTATAGATTCCGATGTTTCACTTCAGGTTTACTGTATCCCCATGACCTTCTTATTGACGATGAAACACAGAAATTGCATCGGAATAAAATACAAAAGGCAAAATGCCGACTTAAGTACACGAAGACTGACTCTTCTTACTGTCTATGCTATGAACCATTCCTGTGACACTAGTTATAGATTCCGATGCTGCACGCCAGGTTAAGTGTATCCCTTGGACCATCTTATTGACGATGAAACACAGAAATTGCATCGGAATTAAATACAAAAGGCACAATGCCGACTTAAGTACATGAAGCCAGACTCTTCTTACTGACTATGTTTTGAACCATTCCTGTGACACTACTTATAGATTCCGATGTTTCACTTCAGGTTAACTGTATCCCCATGACCTTCTTATTGACGATGAAACACAGAAATTGCATCGGAATTAAATACGAAAGGCAAAATGCCGACTTAAGTACAAGAAGACTGACTCTTCTTACTGACTATGTTTTGAACCATTCCTGTGACACTAGTTATAGATTCCGATGCTTCACTTCAGCTTTACCGTATCCCTTGTACCTTCTTATTGACGATGAAACACAGCAATAGCATCGGAAGTAAACACAAAAGGCAAAATGCCGACTTAAGTACATGAAGTCCGACTCTTTTTATTGACAATGATTTGAACCATTCCTGTGACACTAGTTATAGATTCCGAAGCTTCACTTCAGGTTTACTGTATCCCTTGGACATTCTTATTGACGATGAAACACAGGAATTGCATCGGAATTAAATACAAAAGGCACAGTGCCGACTTAAGTACAAGAAGACTGACTCTTCTTACTGACTATGTTTTGAACCATTCCTGTGACACTAGTTATAGATTCCGATGCTTCACTTCAGTTTTACTGTATCCATGGACCTTCTTATTGACGATGAAACACAGAAATTGCATCGGAATTAAATACAAAAGGCAAAATGCCGACTTAAGTACACGAAGACTGACTCTACTTACTGTCTATGTTTTGAACCATGCCTGTGACACCAGTTATAGATTCCGATGCTACACTCCAGGTTAACTGTATCCCTTGGACCTTCTTATTGACGATGAAACACAGAAATTGCATCGGAATGAAATAGAAAAGGCACAATGCCGACTTAAGGACAAGAAGACTGCCTCCTCTTACTGACTTTGTTTTGAACCATTTGTGTGACACTAGTTATAGATCCCGATGCTTCACTTCAGGTTTACTATATCCCTCTGACCTTATTGCCGATGAAACACAGAAATTGCATTGGAATTAAATACAAAAGGCAAAATGCCGACTTAAGGACAAGAAGACTGACTCTTCTTACTGACTATGTGTTGAACCATTCCTGTGACACTAGTTATAGATTCCGATGCTTCACTTCAGGTTTACTGTATCCCTCTGACCTTCCTATTGACGATGAAACACAGAAATGGCATCGGAATTAAATACAAATGCCACAATGCCGACTTAAGTACAAGAAGACTGACTCCACGTACTGTCTATGTATGGAACCACTCCTGTGACACTAGTTATAGATTCCGATGCTTTACTTCAGGTTAACTGTATACCTTGGACCTTCTATTTGACGATGAAACACAGATATTGCATCGGAATTAAATACAAAAGGCACAATGCCGACTTAAGTACAAGAAGACTGACTCTTCCTACTGTCTATGTTTTGAACCATATCTGTGACACTAGTTATAGATCCCGATGCTTCACTTCAGGTTTACTGTATCCCTCTGACCTTCTTATTGACGATGAAACGCAGATATTGCATCGGAATCAAATACAAAAGGCTCAATGCCGACTTAAGTACAAGAAGACTGACTCTTCTTACTGACTATGTTTTGAACCATTCGTGTGACACTAGTTATAGATTCCGATGCTTCACTTCAGGTTTACTGTATCCCTCTGACCTTCTTATTGACGATGAAACTCAGAAATGGCATCGGAATTAAATACAAAATGCACAAAGCCGACTTAAGTACAAGAAGACTGACTCTTTTTACTGTCTATCTTTGAACCATTACTGTGAAACTAGTTAGTGATTCCGATGCTTCACTTCAGTGTTACTGTATCCCTCTGACCTTCTTATTGACGGTGAAACACAGAAATTGCATCAGAATTAAATACGAAAGGCAGAATGCAGACTTAAGTACAAGAAGACTGACACTTCGTACTGACTATGTTTTGAACCATTCATGTGACACTAGTTATAGATTCCGATGCTTCACTTCAGGTTTACTGTCTCCCTCTGACCTTCTTATTGACGACGAAACACAGAAATTGCATCGGAATAAAATAGAAAAGGCACAATGCCGACTTAAGTACAAGAAGACTGACTCTTCTTACTGTCTATGTTTTGAACCAATCCTGTGACACTAGCTGTAGATTCCGATGCTTCACTTCAGGTTTACTGTATCCCGTGGACCTTCTTATTGACGATGAAACACAGAAGTTGCATCGTAATTAAATACAAAAGGGAAAATGCCGACTTACGTAGAAGATGACTGACTCTTCCTACTGTCTATGTTTTGAACCATTCCTGTGACACTAGTTATAGATTCCGAAGCTTCACTTCAGGTTTACTGTATCCCTTGGACTCTCTTATTGACGATGAGACACAGGAATTGCATCTGAATTAAATACAAAAAGCACAATGCCGACTTAAGTACAAGAAGACTGACTCTTCTTACTGACTATGTTTTGAACCATTCCTGTGACACTAGTTATAGATTCCGATGCTTCACTTCAGGTTTACTGCATCCCTTTGACCTTCTTATTGACGATGAAACACAGAAATTGCATCGGAATTAAATACAAAAGGCAAAATGCCGACTTAAGTACACGAAACTGACTTTTCTTACTGTCTATGTTTTGAACCATTCCTGTGACACTAGTAATAGATTCCGATGCTACACTCCAGGTTTACCGTATCCCTTGGACCTTCTTATTGACGATGAAACACAGAAATTGCATCGGCATTAAATACAAAAGGCACAATGCCGACTTAAGTAGAAGAAGACTGACTCTTCTTATTGTATATGTTTGAACAATTCCTGTGACGCTAGTTATAGATTCCGTTGCTTCACTTCAGGTTTACTGCATCCCTCTGACCTTCTTATTGACGGTGAAACACAGAAATTGCATCGGAATTAAATACGAAAGGCAAAATGACGACTTAAGAACAAGAAGACTGACTCTTCTTACTGACTATGTTTTGAACCATTCCTGTGACACTAGTTATAGATTCCGATGGTTCACTTCAGCTTTATTGTATCCCTTGTACCTTCTTATTGACGATGAAACACAGAAATTGCATCGGAATTAAATACAAAAGGCACAATGCCGACTTAAGTACATGAAGACCGACACTTCTTATTGACAATGATTTTCACCATTCCTGTGACACTAGTTATAGATTCCGATGCTTCACTTAAGGTTTACTGTATCCCTTGGACATTCTTATTGACGATGAAACACAGGAATTGCATCGGAATTAAATACAGAAGGCACAATGCCGACTTAAGTACAAGAAGACTGACTCTTCTTACTGACTATGCTTTGAACCATTCCTGTGACACTAGTTATAGATTCCGATGCTTCACTTCAGGTTTACTGTATCCCTTGGACCTTCTTATTGACGATGAAACACAGAAATTGCATTGGAATTATATACAAAAGGCAAAATGCCGATTTAAGTACACGAAGACTGACTCTTCTTACTGTCTATGTTTTGAACCATTCCTGTGACACTAGTTATAGATTCCGATGCTACACTCCAGGTTTACTATATCCCTTGGACATTCTTATTGACGATGAAACACAGGAATTGCATCGGAATTAAATACAAAAGGCACAATGCCGACTTAAGTACAAGAAGAATGACTCTTCCCACTGTCTATGCTTTGATCCATTCCTGTGACACTCGTTATAGATTCCGATGCTTCACTTCAGGTTTACTGTATCCTTTGGACCTTCTTATTGACGCTGAAACACAGAAATTGATTCGGAATTAAATACAAAATGCACAATGCCGACTTATGTACAAGAAGACTGACTCTTCCTACTGTCTATGCTTAGAACCATTCCTGTGACTCTCGTTATAGATTACGATGCTTCACTTCAGGTTTACTGTATCCCTTGGACCTTCTTATTGACGATGAAACATAGAAATTGCATCGGAATTAAATACAAAAGGCACAATGCCGACTTAAGGACAAGAAGACTGACTCTGCTTACTGACTATGCTTTGAACCATTCCTGTGACACTAGTTAAAGATTCCGATGCTTCACTTCAGGTTTACTGTATCCCTCTGACCTTCTTATTGACGATGAAACTCAGAAATAGCATCGGAATTAAATACAAAAGGCACAATGCCGACTTAAGTACAAGAAGACTGACTCTTCTTACTGTCTATGTTTTGAACCATTCCATTGACACTAGTTACAGATTCCGATGCTTCACTCCAGGTTTACTGTATCCCTTGGACCTTCTTATTGACGATGAAACACAGAAATTGCATCGGAATTAAATAGAAAAGGCACAATGCCGACTTAAGTACAAGAAGACTGACTTTTCTTACTGACTATGTTTTGAACCATTCCTGTGACACTAGTTATAGATTCCGATGCTTCACTTCAGGGGTTTACTGGATCCCTTGGACCTTCTTATTGACGATGAAACACAGAAATTGCATTGGAATTAAATACATAAGGCACAGTGCCGACTTAAGTACATGAGGACCGACTCTTCCTACTGACTATGTTTTGAACCATTCCCGTGACACTAGTTATAGATTCCGATGCTTTACTTGAGGCTTACTGTATCCCTTGGAACTTCCTATTGACGATGAAACACAGAAATTGCATCGGAATTAAATTCAAAAGGCACAATGCCGACTTAGGAACAAGAAGACTGACTCTTCTTAATGTCTATGTTTTGAACCATTCCTGTGACACCAGTTATAGATTCCGATGCTTCACTCCAGGTTTACTGTATCCCTTGGACCTTCTTATTGACGATGAAGCACAGAAATTGCATCGGAATTAAATACAAAAGGCACAATGCCGACTTAAGTACAAGAAGACTGACTCTTCTTACTGTCTATGTTTGAACCATTCCATTGACACTAGTTATAGATTCCGATGCTTCACTCCAGGGTTTACTGTGTCGCATGGACCTTCTTAAAGACGAAGAAACACAGAAATTGCATCGGAATTAAATACAAAAGGCTCAATGCCGACTTAATTACATGAAGACCGACTCTTCCTACTGACTATGTTTTGAACCATTCCTGTGACACTAGTTATAGATTCCGATGCTTCACTTCAGGTTTACTGTATTCCTTTGACCTTCTTATTGACGATGAAATACAGAAATTGCATCGGAATTAAATACAAAAGGCACAATGCCGAATTAAGTACAAGAAGACTGACTCTTCTTACTGTCTATGTTTTGAACCATCCTGTGACACTAGTTATAGACTCCGATGCTTCACTCCAGGTTTACTGTATCCCTTGGACCGTCTTATTTGCGAAGAAACACACAAATTGCGTGGGAATTAAATACAAAAGGCACAATGCCGACTTAAGGACAAGAAGACTGACTCCTCCTACTGACTTTGTTTTGAACCATTAGTGTGACACTAGTTATTGATTCCGATGCCTCACTTCAGGTTTACTGTATCCCTAGGACCTTCTTATTGACGATGAAACACAGAAATTGCATCGGAATTAAATACAAAAGCACAATGCCGACTTAAGTACAAGAAGACTGACTCTTCTTACTGTCTATGTTTGAACCATTCCATTGACACTAGTTATAGATTCCGATGCTTCACTCCAGGGTTTACTGTGTCGCATGGACCTTCTTAAAGACGAAGAAACACAGAAATTGCATCGGAATTAAATACAAAAGGCTCAATGCCGACTTAAGTACATGAAGACCGACTCTTCCTACTGACTATGTTTTGAACCATTCCTGTGACACTAGTTATAGATTCCGATGCTTCACGTCAGGTTTACTGTATCCCTCTGACCTTCTTATTGACGATGAAACACAGCAATTGCATCGGAATTAAATACAAAAGCCACAATGCCGACTTAAATACAAGAAGACCGACTCTTCTTATTGTATATGCTTTGAACCATTACTGTGACTCTAGTTATAGATTCTGGTGCTTCACTCCAGGTTTACTGTATCCCTTGGACGTACTTATTGACGTTGAAACCCAGAAATTGCATCGGAATTAAATAGAAAAGGCACAATGTCGACTTAAGTACAAGAAGACTGACTCTTCTTACTGACTATGCTTTGAACCATTCCTGTGACACTAGTTATAGATCCCGATGCTTCTTTTCAGGTTTACTGTATCCCTCTGACCTTCTTATTGACGATGAAACACAGAAATTGCATCGGAATTAAATACAAAATGCACAATGCCGACTTAAGGACAAGAAGACTGACTCTTCTTACTGACTACGTTTTGAAACATTCCTGTCACTCTAGTTATAGATTCCGATGCTTCACTTCAGGTTTGCTGTATACCTTGGACCTTCTTATTGACGATAAAACACAGAAATTGCATCGGAATTAAATAGAGAATGCACAATGCCGACTTAAGTACAAGAAGACTGACTCTTCTTACTGACTATGTTTTGAACCATTCCTGTGACACTAGTTATAGTTTCCGATGCTTCACTTCAGGTTTGCTGTATACCTTGGACCTTCTTATTGACGATGAAACACAGAAATTGCATCGGAATTAAATAGAAAAGGCTCAATGTCGACTTAAGTACAAGAAGACTGACTCTTCTTACTGTCTATGTTTTGAACAAATCCTGTGATACTAGTTGTAGATTCCGATGCTTCACTTCAGGTTTACTGTATCCCTTGGACCTTCTTATTGACGATGAAACACAGAAATTGCATCGGAATTAAATAGAAAAGGCTCAATGTCGACTTAAGTACAAGAAAACTGACTCTTCCAACTGTCTATGTTTTGAACAAATCCTGTGATACTAGTTGTAGATTCCGATGCTTCACTTCAGGTTTACTGTATCCCTTGTACCTTCTTATTGACGATGAAACACAGAAATTGCATCAAAATTAAATACAAAAGGAACAATGCCGACTTAAGTACATGAAGACCGACTCTTCTTATTGACAATGATTTGAACCATTCCTGTGATACTAGTTATAGATTCCGATGCTTCACTTCAGGTTTTCTGTATCCCTTCGACATTCTTAGTGACGATGATACAAAGAAATTGCATCGGAATTAAATACAAAAGGCACAATACCGACGTAAGTACAAGAAGACTGACTCTTCTTACTGTCTATGTTTTGATCCTTTCCTGTGACACTAGTTATGGATGCCGATGCTTCACTCCAGGTTTACTATATCCCTTGGACCTTCTTATTGACGATGAAACATAGAAATTGCATCGGAATTAAATACAAAAGGCACAATGCCGACTTAAGGACAAGAAGACTGACTCTGCTTACTGACTATGTTTTGAACCATTCCTGTGACACTAGTTAAAGATTCCGATGCTTCACTTCAGGTTTACTGTATCCCTCTGACCTTCTTATTGACGATGAAACTCAGAAATAGCATCGGAATTAAATACAAAAGGCACAATGCCGACTTAAGTACAAGAAGACTGACTCTTCTTACTGTCTATGTTTTGAACCATTCCATTGACACTAGTTACAGATTCCGATGCTTCACTCCAGGTTTACTGTATCCCTTGGACCTTCTTATTGACGATGAAACACAGAAATTGCATCGGAATTAAATAGAAAAGGCACAATGCCGACTTAAGTACAAGAAGACTGACTTTTCTTACTGACTATGTTTTGAACCATTCCTGTGACACTAGTTATAGATTCCGATGCTTCACTTCAGGGGTTTACTGGATCCCTTGGACCTTCTTATTGACGATGAAACACAGAAATTGCATTGGAATTAAATACATAAGGCACAATGCCGACTTAAGTACATGAGGACCGACTCTTCCTACTGACTATGTTTTGAACCATTCCCGTGACACTAGTTATAGATTCCGATGCTTCACGTCAGGTTTACTGTATCCCTCTGACCTTCTTATTGACGATGAAACACAGAAATTGCATCGGAATTAAATACAAAAGCCACAATGCCGACTTAAATACAAGAAGACCGACTCTTCTTATTGTATATGCTTTGAACCATTACTGTGACTCTAGTTATAGATTCTGGTGCTTCACTCCAGGTTTACTGTATCCCTTGGACGTACTTATTGACGTTGAAACCCAGAAATTGCATCGGAATTAAATAGAAAAGGCACAATGTCGACTTAAGTACAAGAAGACTGACTCTTCTTACTGACTATGCTTTGAACCATTCCTGTGACACTAGTTATAGATCCCGATGCTTCTTTTCAGGTTTACTGTATCCCTCTGACCTTCTTATTGACGATGAAACACAGAAATTGCATCGGAATTAAATACAAAATGCACAATGCCGACTTAAGGACAAGAAGACTGACTCTTCTTACTGACTACGTTTTGAAACATTCCTGTCACTCTAGTTATAGATTCCGATGCTTCACTTCAGGTTTGCTGTATACCTTGGACCTTCTTATTGACGATAAAACACAGAAATTGCATCGGAATTAAATAGAAAATGCACAATGCCGACTTAAGTACAAGAAGACTGACTCTTCTTACTGACTATGTTTTGAACCATTCCTGTGACACTAGTTATAGTTTCCGATGCTTCACTTCAGGTTTGCTGTATACCTTGGACCTTCTTATTGACGATGAAACACAGAAATTGCATCGGAATTAAATAGAAAAGGCTCAATGTCGACTTAAGTACAAGAAGACTGACTCTTCTTACTGTCTATGTTTTGAACAAATCCTGTGATACTAGTTGTAGATTCCGATGCTTCACTTCAGGTTTACTGTATCCCTTGGACCTTCTTGTTGACGATGAAACACAGAAATTGCATCGGAATTAAATACAAAAGGCACAATGCCAACTTCAGTACAAGAAAACTGACTCTTCCAACTGTCTATGTTTTGAACCATTCCTGTGACACTAGTTATAGGTTCCGACGCTTCACTTCAGGTTTACTGTATCCCTTGTACCTTCTTATTGACGATGAAACACAGAAATTGCATCAAAATTAAATACAAAAGGAACAATGCCGACTTAAGTACATGAAGACCGACTCTTCTTATTGACAATGATTTGAACCATTCCTGTGATACTAGTTATAGATTCCGATGCTTCACTTCAGGTTTTCTGTATCCCTTCGACATTCTTAGTGACGATGATACAAAGAAATTGCATCGGAATTAAATTCAAAAGGCACAATGCCGACTTAAGAACAAGAAGACTGACTCTTCTTAATGTCTATGTTTTGAACCATTCCTGTGACACCAGTTATAGATTCCGATGCTTCACTCCAGGTTTACTGTATCCCGTGGACCTTCTTATTGACGATGAAACACAGAAATTGCATCGGAATTAAGTACAAAAGGCACAATGCCGACTTAAGTACATGAAGACTGACTCTTCTTACTGACTATGATTTGAACCATTCCTGTGACACTAGTTATAGATTCCGATGCTTCACTCCAGATTGACTGTATCCCTTGGACCTTGTAATTGACGATGAAACACAGAAATTGCATCGGAATTAAATAGAAAAGGCACAATGCCGACTTAGGTACAAAAAGACAGACTCTTCTTACTGACTATGTTTTGAACCATTAGAGTGACACTAGTTATAGATTCCGATGCTATACTTCAGGCTTACTGTATCCCTTGGACCTTCTTATTGACGATGAAATTGCATCGGAATTAAATACAAAAGGCAAAATGGTGACATAAGTACACGAAGACTTACTCTTCTTACTGTCTATGTTTTGAATCATTCCCGTGACACTAGTTATAGATTCCGATGCTTCACTCCAGGTTTATTGTACCCCTCTGACCTTCTTATTGACGATGAAACACAGAAAATGCATCGGAATTAAATAGAAAAGGCACAATGCCCACTTAAGTACACGAACACAGACTCTTCTTACTGCCTATGTTTTGAACCATTCCTGTGACACAAGTTATAGATTCCGATGCTTCACTCCAGGTTTACTGTATCTCTTGGACCTTCTTATTGACGATGAAACACAGAAATTGCATCGGAATGAAATAGAAAAGGCACAATGCCGACTTATGTACAAGAAGACTGACTCTTCTTGCTGGGTATGTTATGAACCATTCCTGTGACACTAGTTATAGATTCCGATGCCTCTCTTCAGGTTTACTGTATCCCTATGACCTTCTTATTGACGATGAAACACAGAAATTGCATCGGAATTAAATACAAAAGCCACAATGCCGACTTAAGTACAAGAAGATTGACTCTTCGTACTGTCTTTGTTTTGAATCATTCCTGTGACACCAGTTATTGATTCCGATGCTTCACTTCAGGTTTACTGTTTCCCTTGGACCTTCTTATTGACGATGAAACACAGAAATTGCGTCGGAATTAAATACAAAATGCAAAATGCCGACTTAAGTACACGAAGACTGACTCTTCTTACTGTCTATGTTTTGAACCATTCCTGTGATCCTAGTTATAGATTCCGATGCTTCACTTCAGGTTTATTGTATCCCTCTGACCTTCTTACTGACGATGAAACACAGAAATTGCATCGGAAATAAATAGAAAAGGCACAATGTCGACTTATGCACAAGAAGACTGACTGTTCTTACTATCTATGTTTTGAACCATTCCTGTGACACTAGTTATAGATTCCGATGCTTCACTTCAGATTTGCTATATACCTTGGACCTTCTTATTGACGATGAAACACAGATATTGCGTCGGAATTAAATACAAAATGCAAAATGCCGACTTAAGTACACGAAGACTGACTCTTCTTACTGTCTATGTTTTGAACCATTCCTGTGATCCTAGTTATAGATTCCGATGCTTCACTTCAGGTTTATTGTATCCCTCTGACCATCTTACTGAAGATGAAACACAGAAATTGCATCGGAATTAAATACAAAAGGCACAATGCCGACTTAAGTACAAGAAGACTGAGTCTTCCTACTGTCTATGTTTTGAAATATTCCTGTGACACTAGTTATAGATCCCGATGCTTCACTTCAGGTTTACTGTATCCCTCTGACCTTATTGCCGATGAAACACAAAAATTGCATCGGAATTAAATACAAAAGGCACAATGCCGACTTAAGGACAAGAAGACTGACTCTTCTTATTGATTATGCTTTGAACCATTCCTGTGACACTAGTTATTGTTTCCGATGCTTCACTTCAGGTTTGCTGTATACCTAGGACCTTCTTATTGACGATGAAACACTAAAATTGCATCGGAATTAAATACAAAAGGCACAATGGCAACTTAAGTACAAGAAGACCTACTCTTCTTACTGTCTATGATTTGAACAAATCCTGTGACACTAGTTGTAGAGTCCGATGCTTCACTTCAGGTATACTGTATCCGTTGGACCTTCTTATTGACGATGAAACACAGAAATGGCATCGGAATTAAATACAAAGGGCACAATGCCGACTTAAGTACAAGAACACTGACTCTTCCAACTGTCTATGTTTTGAACCATTCCTGTGACACTAGTTATAGATTC
The DNA here is from genome assembly GCF_023864345.2 of Schistocerca serialis cubense. Lineage (NCBI taxonomy): Eukaryota > Metazoa > Arthropoda > Insecta > Orthoptera > Acrididae > Schistocerca > Schistocerca serialis. The sequence goes on along the minus strand of NC_064649.1, from coordinate 182,098,697 downwards.
CGACGCTTCACTTCAGGTTTACTGTATCCCTTGTACCTTCTTATTGACGATGAAACACAGAACTTGCATCAAAATTAAATACAAAAGGCACAATGCCGACTTAAGTACATGAAGACCTACTCTTCTTATTGACAATGATTTGAGCCATTCCTGTGATACTACTTATAGATTCCGATGCTTCACTTCAGGTTTACTGTATCCATTCGACATTCTTATTGACGATGAAACAAACTAATTGCATCATAATTAAATACAAAAGGCACAATAGCGACTTAAGTACCAGAAGACTGACTCTTCTTACTGTCTATGTTTTGATTCTTTCCTGTGACACTAGTTATAGATTCCGATGCTTCACTCCAGGTTTACTATATCCCTTGGACCTTCTTATTGACGATGAAACACAGATATTGCATCGGAATTAAATACAAAAGGCACAATGCCGACTTACGTAGAAGAAGACTGACCCTTCATACTGTCTATGTTTTGAACCATTCCTGTGACACTAGTTTTGGATTACGATGCTTCACTTCAGGTTTACTGTATCCCTCAGACCTTAATATTGAGGATGAAACACAGGAATAGCATCGGATTTAAATACAAAAGGCACAATGCCGACTTAAGTACAAGAAGACTGACTCTTCCTACTGTCTATGTTTTGAACCATACCTGAGACACTAGTTATAGATCCCGATGCTT